>NW_027139559.1:1203461-1805192 GCF_035084215.1 Heptranchias perlo
CTCCCTCTCTTTCTCTGTCCCTCTCTCACTCTCTCTTCCTCTCGCTCATTATCTCTCTCTGTCTCTATTTTTTTCTGCCTCACACACTCTTCCTCTGTCTCTCTGTGTCATTCTGTCTCTCTCTCGTTCTTTCTCTGTCTCTCTCCTTGTCGCTCCCTCTGTCACCCCCTTTATCTCCTTGTCTCTCCCTCTGCCTCTCTCTCTCCCTGTTGGTCTCTATCTCGCTCTCTCTGTTCATATTTATCTCTCTGTCTCTGTTTCTCTTTGTCTCTTTTTCTCTTTGACTCTGTTTCACTTTGTTCGTCCCACTCTCTCTGCCCCGCCACTCTCTCTTTCTCTGACCCGATCTCTGTTTTATTCTCTCTCTCTCTCTATTCTCTCTATCTCTCTTTCTCCCTCTTGTCTCCGACTCTTTCTCTTTCTATGCTCTCTGTCTCTCCCTCTTCTCTCTATCTCCAACTCTCGCTCTCACTATCTCTCTGTCCCTCCATTTTTTCTTTCTTGCTCTCCATCCTTTCTGTGTTTCTTCCTCTCTCTCTCTCTCCACTCTCTCTATCTTTCTATTTCACTCTCTCCTTGGCTTTCCCTCTCTGTATTTATTTTACGTTCTCATTCATGCCTCAACCTCAACTCTTTCCCTATCCCCTTCTTCCTGTGTCTGTTTTGTCTCTCCCGCACTCCACGCACTCAGTCTCCGTCTCTACTCTCTCTTTCACTCCCGTTCTGCATATCTCTCTCTCTCTCTCCCTCTCCCCTTCTCATTTTGTTTCCGTTGATCATTACAGAGTTGTTTCCTCATATCGCACCGTTTCTCTTTGACTCGCTCTCTCCCCTTTGACAGTGATTCTGTCACACTCGCTCTGTCTCTCTTTGTATGTGTCTGTGCCTCCCCCTGTCACTCTCGCTGTCTGTGAGTTTCTCTCTGTTTATTTCTGTGTCTCTATAACTCCTCTCTCTTTCCCGATCTCTCTCTGTCTCTCTCTCTCTCTCTTGCTTTCTGTATATCTCTTTCTCAACCTCCCTCTCTGTCTCCATTTCTCTTTCTCTGTCTCTCTCCCTGTCTCTTCACCTTGTCTTTCTTTCTGCCCCGAACAATCCTCTGCCCCCTCTCTGCTTTGTGTATCGCTCTCCGTCTCTCTATCTCTCGCTATCTATCTCCCTCTGTGTCTGTCTCTGTGTGTGCGTCTCTCTGTTTCTCTCACTCTCATTTTTTATTTCTGTTGATCATTATAGATGTTTCCTCCATCTCTGTCTCTCCCTCTCTCTGCCCCTCTGTATTTGTCTCTGTCTCTCTCTTTCTCTCTATCTGTCTTTCTCTTTCTGTCCCACTCCTTGTCTCTCTCTCTGCCTCTCACTCCCTCTGTCTCCGTCTCTCTCTCTCTCTCTTTCTCTTTCTCTCTCTCTTGTTCCCTCTCTCTCTTTCTCTCTCTCCGTCTCTCTCCCTTTCCCGCCTCTCTCTATCTGTCTCTCTATATTTCGCTCTCTGTCTATCACTCTCTCACTCAGTCTCTCTCTCTTGGTTTCTCTCTGTCTCTTTTTCTCTGACTCTCTCCCTGTCCCTCTTTGTATCTGTCTCTCTCTCTCTCTCTCTCTCACTGTCTCTCTCTCTCAGCCTTCACATCTCTAGGTCTCCCACTGTCTCTTTCTCTCTCTCTGACGCCGTGTGTGTGCGTATCTTTCTCTCCCCCTCTTTCTTACTCACCCTCTATCTCCCACTCTCTCCCTCCTGTCTCTCTCTCTTTCTCTCTGTCTCCCCATCTCGATGTCTCTCTCTCTCTCTGACTCCGTGTATGTGTGTGTGTGTGTCGTTCTCTCTCTGTTCCTTTCTCACCCTCTATCTCCCTCTCTCTTCCCCTGTAATCTGCCTCTCTCATTGTCTCTCTATCTCTCGCTGTCTCTGTTTCACTCATGCTCTCTGTCTTTCTCTCCCTTTCAATCTCTCTTTCTCCCTCTCCCCATCTCTCTATATATCTCCCTATCTGTCCCTCTCTCCGTTACTCCCTCTCTCTCTATCTGCCTCTCCCTCTCCCCCTCACTCTCCCCCTCTCCCCCTCTCCCCCCTCTAACTCTCTATCACTCCTGGTCAGCAGGGTCCCCTGGTGGAAGGTGCAGTCGGTGCTGACACGCAGCGTCCATTCTCTCACAGGAGATAAGGCCCTTGGGGTGACGTGCCAATGAGGGACCCTGTCATTGTGGAGCCCGGCCCTCATGGACACTCAGTACCTATGGGGACGGGAGGAGGGAGAAAGGAAAGTTCAATATCATGTGAATCACAAATGTTACCAGAGTTACTGTAAAATGCGGAGGGTTAAACTTAGCTGGATTTCACCAACAGGCCTCTGGGGGGAGCGGGAATGTTTTAGACAAAGGTGACATCTTCTGGTAGCAGGAAGTATTACACCTCAGCGTTCGTTGAATCTTCCATCACAGGAAAAGGCCACTCGACCCTTCCTTTTGATACCGGCTCTTTGAAAGTGTTAGCCAATTAGCCCTACTCCACTTTTCTTTCCCCAGAGCACTGCAAATTTTAGCCCTTCAAGTATTTATCTAATTCCAGTTGAAAAGTCACAATTGAATCAGCTTCCTCAACCTTTTCATGCAGTGTTTTCCAGATCAGAACAACTCGCCAATAAACGAGAATTCTCCTCTTCTCCCCACTCTGGTTCTTTGGCTGATTATCTTAAATCTCTCTCCTCTGGTTACCGACCGTCTTGCCAGTTGAATTCGCCTATCCCTGGCTCTATTCTCGACAATCTCTCCTTATGCCTTTCTGCTCCAAGTAGAACAATTCTAGATTCTCCAGTCTCCCCACGTAACTGAACTCCCTCATCCCTGGACTTAGACCATTAAATCTCCTCTGCATCCTCTCCAAGGCGTTCCTCATGTGTGGGGCCCAAGAATTGGACACAATGCTCCATCCGAGGCCTAACCCAACGGTTTATAAAGGTGTTGCCTAACATTGTTTTATAAATATATCCAGTTCACTGTGGAGGTTCCAACAAAAAGCCAAAGTCCTGGATTCAGAAATTGAGCAGCAAGAAAGTCTCCTTTTTATTGTACCCTGTCCGTGAATCCAATACTGACAGTGTTTGAAATGTAGAGACAACTTCTGTGAGCAACGTTCAGCGGAAGACCAGCTCTCTCTGCTGGATGAGGACAGACTGAAGCCTGGGATCTCCTCTCTTAGTTTCGAAGGAAAATCGGAACAGGAGAAGGCATTTTACCACCTCTAGCCTTTTCCGCCATTTAATAAAATCATGGCTGATCGGTGACCTAACTCCATATACTCGCCTTAGCCCCAAATCAATTAATACCTTTGGTTAACAAAAATCTACCAACCTCTGATTTAAAATCAACAATTGAACAATCATCAACTGCCGTTTGCTGAAGAGAGTTCCATACTTATACCACCCTTTGCGTGTAGAAGTGTTGCTTAACTTCACTCCTGAAAGTCCTGGCTCTAATTTTTAGGCTCTGTCCCCAAGTCCCAGATTCCCAACCAGCGGAAATAGTTTCTCTCTATCTATCCTATCAGTTACCCTTAACATCTTGAAAATTTCGATCAAATCACCCCGTAATTTTCTAAATTCCAAGGAATACAACCCTAGTTTGTATAATCTCTACTCGTAATTTAACCCTTCGAGTCCAGTTATCATTCTAGTAAATCTACGCTGCACTCCCTCCAAGGCCAAAATATCCTGCCGAAGGTGCGGTGTCCAGCACTGAAGACAGATCTCCAGCTGTAGTCTCACCAGGGCTTTGCATAGCTGTATCGTAACTTGTACTCCCTGTGTTCTAGTCCTCTAGAATCAAGGCTGGCATTCCATTAGGCTTTTTGATTATTTTCTGGACCTGCCCATGATATTTTAATGATCTATGTACATGGACCCCTAAGTTTCGTTGGAGTTCCACTGGTTCGAGCTTTCCACCATAGAGAAAGTACTTTGATCTATCATTTTATGTCCAAAATGGATGACCTCACAGTACCTTACATTGTGATCCATTTGCCACAGTTTTGCCCATTTACTTAATTTATTAATATTTCTCTGTAATTCTATGCTTCTATCTACACTTTTAAAATGCTGCCTATCATTATGTCATCGACACATTTGCCTATGTGACTCCCCACCCCGACATCTAAGTCGTTAATAAACACAGTGAATATTTGTGGTCCGAGCTCAGATCCCTGTGGGACACCACCATTCATATCCTGTCAATGTGAGTACCTGGCCATTATCCCAAGTATATGAAGCAGAGAGAATCCGGAGATATTCCCGTGAGAGACTGTTGAACAAGTTCGGAGGAAAGATCACACGCAGTCTTCAGGCAACAGAAGGAAATAACTTGCGTTGATCTAGTGCCTTTCAGGGCCTCGGGAAGTCCCAAAGCGCTTCACAGCCAATGAATATAGTCACTGTTCTAATGTAGGAAACGTGGCAGCCAATTTGCGCACAGCAATGTCAAATAAACAGCAATGGGAGAATGATCAGATAATCTGTTTTTAGTGATGTTAGTTGAGGGATAAATGTTCGCCAGGACGCCGCGAAGAACTCCCCTGCTCTTCTTCCAAAAGTGGCCGTGGGATCATTGACATCCACCTGAGAGGGCAGAGGGGGCCTCAGTTTAACGTCTCATCCAAAAGACGGCACCGACGACAGTGCAGCACTCCCTCGGCATTGGCGACCTAGATTGTGGTTTTAAGCATCTGGAGTGGAGAACGAATCCACGACCCACTGACTCAGAGGCGATGGAGCGACCAACTGAGCTCGGTGAAAGAGCAGGATATAATTGGAGGGAGTGAAGAATAAATGTCCATTTTAAAAACATCCATTCTCTCCTTACTCCCATTGAACTGGTCAGTGTCCCGTTACCTTGAACATGGGCATATAAAGAATAAGAAACACTGGAACAAGTGTTTTCAAATGAGGTGATAGATATCGATTGCCACAAGCTGCTTTCGATCACAAGAATGTCACTTTAAATAAGTAAAACCTGCTTTAATAAATACATGGTTTTAAATGATTCATCCACTGCTTGAAGTTATATTTGTTCTCTGAAATTTTAGATAAGCGATTTTAATTTATAGACATTTTGCACTAAATTACACATAGATAAGTCAGGTAAATGCATGGCTGGAACAATGGTGCAGGAGGGATGGCGTCAGGTTCCTGGGACATTGAGATCAGTTCTGGGGCAGGAGAGATCTGAACAAGCTGGACGGTTTGCGCCTCGATAGAGCTGGAACAAATTTCCTTGCGTGGAGTTTAACTGGTGCTGTCCGGGAGGGTTTTAAATAATTTGGCAGTGGGTGGGCACCAGAACGAAACATTGGCGAGGAGAAACAAGGTGCACAGAGGACTGGGAGAGACAAATTTCAGTAGAGTAAAGAGTAGTACAGAAATAGGAGGAATCAAGCATTGAGCCAAAGTGACGAGCCAACCTACGATGTTTTTGGACTGCGTGTGTGTAATTACTGGGAGCGTGGAAAATAAGGTTGGTGAACTCCATGCACAAGTCGCCTCATGGACTATGATACAGTGGTAATCGCAGAAATCTGGCTCAAGGACGAGTAGGATTAGATACTTAATATTCTGGGCTACACACTATTCTGGAAATATAGGGAAGGAAAGAAAGGGTGGGGTCGGTGGCAGTTTTGATCAAATAAAGTATTTTAGCACTGGAAAGGGTTGATGGAGTGCGGGTTCAACAAAATAATCTGTTTGTTCAGAATTAAGGGACAAAAGAGGAGTTATGTCACTCATGGGTATATATTACAGGCCACCAAATAGTGGGAAGGAGATAGAGGAGCAAATGGGCATGCTAATAACTTAAAGATGCAAGAAATATAGAGTGGTGATAATGCGGTTCTTGAATTATCCCAAATATAGACTGGGACAGTAACAGTGTAAAGGGCAAACAGGGGAGGAATTCCTGAAATGTATACAATTTCTTGATCAGTGTGTTTCCAGCCTAATGAGGAAGGAAGCAGTCCAGGACCTAGTTCTGCGGAATGAAGTAGGCAGGTGGAGCATGTATCATTGGGGGAGCATCTGGCGAACAATGATCACAATATTATGAGGTTTACAATCGTTATTGAATAGGACATGGAACAACCAAACATAAAAATACTTAAGTGGAGGATGGCTAATTTCATTCAGTTGAAAAGAGACCTTGCCTTATAGAATTTTATAATGGTTTCAGCAGAGGACGGGTCATTTGGCCAATCTAACCCGTACCTGCTCCAATAAGCGGAGTCCAGTTAGTTCCATTCCCCCGCTCTTTCCCTGTGGTCATAAATATTTTCCATTTAAGTATTTATCCAATTCCTTTTTGAAAATCCTTCGTGAATTGGAATCATGAATTGGGAGGCAAAGCAGCAATTGACCAATGGGAGGCCTTGAACGATGAGCTAGTTCAGGAACAGAGTTGACACATTCCCACGGGGGAAAGGAAGGACATCGAAAGCGAGAGCTCTCTGGAATACGAAAGATGTGGAGATTAAAATGAAACAGATAAAGGAGGTTTATGACACTTGTACGGTTCATAACACAGCAGAGAACCAAACGAAATCTGAAAAGTAGAATAAGTGGAGCAAAGAGAGAATGTGATAATAGATTAGTGGCAATATTAAAAAGGTATACAAATGTATTTTATGAACATATTAATCGTGAAAGGATAGGTAATGGAAGGGTGGGGCCGATTAGAGACAAAAATGAGATTTTCCTGTGTGGGCAGAAGGTATGTCTGAGGTACTAAATGAATTCTTCGCATCGGTCTTCACGAGAAAAGAGGACGCTGCCAATGTAGCAGTGAAGCAGGAGGTAGGAATGATACTGCACAGGCTAAAATAGATAAAGAGGAGGTATTTAAAAGGTTGGCAGTACTCAAAGTAGAACAGTCACCCGGTCCAGATGGAATGCATCCCAATTTACTGATGGAAGTAAGGGTAGAAATTGCGGAGGCTCTGGCGACAATATTCAAATCCTCCTTAGATATGGGGGCGGTGCCAGAGGAATGGAGAATTGCAAATGTTACACGCCTGTTCAAAAAATTGAACACAATAACCCTGGAAAGCATTAATTGGCACTTAGAAAAGTCAGCACTGATTCTTTAAAGGTGTTCAAAGTCATGAAAGTTTTTGACCGAATAAATAAGCGGAAATTGTTTCCAGTGACAGACGGATTTGAAACCAGAGGATACAGATTTAAATTAATTGACAAAATAAACAGAGGCGACATGAGGAAACTTTTTTTAAGCAGAGAGTTGTTATGGCATGGAATGCTTTGGCTCAACGATTGGCGGGAGCAGATTCAATCCAATATTTCTCAAGGAAATTGGAAAATAATTGATGGGGAAAAATACAGTGCTATGGGGAAAGACCAGCGGAATGGGACTAATTGGATCGCACTTTCAAAGAGCCGGCACAGGTAGGATGGGCTGAATGGCCTCCTTCTGTGCTGTGACATAAAATGATACTACTTTGATACGCAGCGAGTTGTAATGATCTGGAATGCGCTGCCTGAAAGGATGGTGGAAACAGATTCAATAATAACTTTCAAAAGATAATTGGATAAATACTTAAAAGGAAAAAAAAATCAGGGCTATGGGGAAAGAGCGGGGAATGGGACGAATTGGATCGCTCTTTCAAAGAGCCGGCACAGGCACGATGGGCCGAATGGCCTCCTCCTGTGATTTACCTACTCTGATAATATGGCACGATGAAGGTGCCAGTGACCATTGCGTTAATTACGCGCGTGGGGTAGAGGATATCCCGGGACTGTCGGTTGCGGTGACCAGTGTGTTAGTGGGGCGGGAGGTTGGGAAGATCCCGGGACTGCAGGTGCCGGTGACCAGTGTGTTAATGGGGCGGGAGGTCGGGGAGATCCCGGGACTGTAGGTGTCGGTAATCAGTGTGTTAATGGGGCAGGAGGTAGAGGATATCCCGGGACTGTAGGTGTCGGTGATCAGTGTGGTAATGGGGCGGGAGGTAGGGGAGACACCGGGACTGTAGGTGCCGGTGACCAGTGTGTTAATGGGGCGGGAGGTAGAGGATATCCCGGGACTGTAGGTGTCGGTGATCAGTGTGTTCGTGGGGCGGGAGGTCGAGGAGGTCGCGGGACTACAGGTGCCGTTAAGCAGTGTGTTAATGGGGCTGGAGGTCGAGGAGTTCCCGAGACTGTAGGTGCCGGTGACCAATGTGAAGATCTGAAGACTTTCTAAGAACAGAGTCAGTCCTGTGTCAAAGAGAGTCTGATCCTCTCTCCATCAGGCCGCGGTGCTGCAAAACTGTGTATCCAGCAATCAATGAAACATTTATAACCTGATGCTGTCTATGAACTCAATTTACAGCGTTTGTGAATGTTTACCTCTCATGCAGTAATAAGTTGTAAAATAATATGAGGCTACTAATTGCACCAAATGTTTGATCATATTGGAGAAAGTATAAGGAAATAAAATAAACAGGGAAATAAAATAAATGAAGTGCCGGTGACCAGTGTCTTAATGGGGCGGGAGGTAGATGAGATCCTGGGACTGTAGGTGCCGGTGACCAGTGTGTGAATGGGGCGGGAGGTAGAGGAGATCCCGGGACTGGAGGTGCCGGTGACCAGTGTGTGAATGGGACGGGAGGTAGGGGAGATCCCGGGACTGTAGGTGCCGGTGACAAGTGTGTGAATGGGGCGGGAGGTAGGGGAGATCCCGGGACTGTAGGTGCCGGTGACCAGTGTGTTAATGGGGCGGGAGCTGTAGCAGGTCCAAGGTTTGTAGGCGCCGGATGGTTCCTGGGAATGTAAGTGTTTACCGGGTGCCCCTGAGAATGTGTTTACCAGATGGTACCTGGAAACTGAACTGTTTACCTGAATGTGCCTGAGAATTTGAGTGTTTACGGGTGGTCCCTGGGAATTGTCATTTTTTTTTACCGAATGGTCCCTAGGAATGTAAATATTTACCGGACGGTCTCTAGGAATGTAAGTGTTTACCGGACGGTCCCTAGGAATGTAAGTGTTTACCGGACGGTCCCTAGGAATGTAAGTGTTGACCGGGTGGTCCATGGGAATGGCATTGTTTACCGGATGGCCGCTGGGAATGTAAGTGCTGACCGGATGGTGGCTGGGAATCTAAGTTTTTACTGGCTGGTCCCTTGGATGTTAAGTGTTTACTGGCTGGCCCCTCGGAATGTAAGTGTTTACCGATGGCCCCTTGGAATGTTCTTGTTTACCGGAAGGTTATTTGAATCCTAAATGTTTACGCTATGTCTTTTGGAAATGTAAGTAATGCACGGATGGTCCCTGGAAATGTAAATGTTTGCAGGATGGTCCCCGGGAAGGTAATTGTTTATAGGATGGTCCCTTAGAATGTCAGAGTTTGCCGGCTGGTCCCTGGAAATTTAAATGTTTAACGGATCGTCCTTGGGAATGAGAGTGTTTCTGGGATGGTCCCGTGGAATTTAGGTGTTTGCCGGCTTGTCCCTCGGATCATAAGTGTTTATTGGATGGTCCCTGGAAATGTAATTATTTACAGTATGGTCTCTGGGAAAGGATGTGTTTACCGAATGGTCTCTGGGAAGGGATGTGAATACCGAATGGTCTCTGGGAAGGAATGTGAATACCGAATGGTCTCTGGGAAGGGATGTGTTTACCGAATGGTCTCTGGGAAGGAATGTGAACACCGAATGGTCTCTGGCAATTTAAGGGTTAACCGGATGATAAACGGGAATGCAATTGTTTACTGGATGGTCGCTCGGAATCTAAATGTTTACAGGATGGTCCTTGGGAATGACCGTTTTTATTATCGGATGGTTTCTGGTCCCTTGAAGTGTTTACCGGAAAATCCCTGTGAATATGAGTGTTTATCGCATGCTCACTGTGAATGCAAGTGTTTACCGGATGGTGCGTGGGACGGTTCGTAATTACCGGATGGTCACTGGGAATGTAAGCCTTTACTGGATGATCCCTCGGCATTTCAGTATTTAATGGATGGCCCCTTGGAATGTTACAGTTAATCGGATAGTTCCTGGAAACTGACGTGTTTACCGGAAAATCCCTGGGAATAATAATGTTTTATCACATGCTCGCTGCAAATGCAAGTGTTTATCGGATGGTCTGCGGGAAGTGAAATATTTGCTGGTTGGTCGCTGGGAATGTAAGTGTTTAACGGATTCTCCCTGGGAATGTAAGTTTTTAACGGATTCTCCCTGGGAATGTAAGTGTTTAACAGATTCTCCCTGGGAATGTAAATGTTTAACGGATTCTCCCTGGGAATGTAAGTGTTTAACGGATTCTCCCTAGGAATGTAAGTGTTTACCGGATTCTCCCTGGGAATGTAAGTGTTTATCAGAGGGCCCCTGGGAATGTAGGAGTTGACTGGATGGTCCCCGGGAATGTAAGTGTTGACTGGATTGTCCCTGGGAATGCAATTATTTACTGCATGATCTCTGAGAATGTAAGTGTCTACCGGACGATCCCTGGGATTTAATGTGTTTACTGGACGAACTCTGGGAATGTCAGTGTTTACTGGACGAACGCTGGGAATGTAAGTGTTTACTGGACGATCCCTGGGAATATAAGTGTTTTCTCGACGAACTCTGGGAATGTAAGTGTTTGCTGGACGAAGTCTGGGATTGCACTCGTTCTCGTTCCTCCGACAAGTCACCTTAGATTGTGCGCAGGCAGATTTTTTTAATGGCCTGGTTTAAATTTGAGACTCCCTCTCTCCAGATCATTGGTCACTCTGGGATGAAACCGGGGTAGAGTGGATTGGACACAATATTAAATAGAGTTGAGTTCTATTCAGAAAAACCTGCGTCTCAACCCGTTATTTAATGAATTTAACAATTACAGTGAAGGGATAATTCACCACATTTTTCAACTGGTCTCTGAATTTAGTCTGGGTCACTGCATAAATAAAAGTGTTTGTGCTACAACTAAGAAGTTGCAGCATAAATCCTGCTTCTTGTACAAATCTAGGAAGAGCTGAAAAAACACCAAGAACATAATACATACGGTTCCATACAGATTGCATCATAAGCATTGCCCATAACAGGATGAAATTCCCCGAGATAACAAACAGTAAAATGATGGATTTCCTTCGGCTCACCATCTCTGGGTCTCTCGCACTCTCCCCACTGTCGTGGCCCCGGAGTCTCCTGCGGGCTTTGTTTGCCACTAAAATGTTTTTGACGATTAAAGCATTGAGCAGCAGAATCAGAACAAACGGGACAAACGGGGTGAGAATATAATGAAGGAGTTCGATTGCTGTCCAGAATTGTGAATCTGTAACTCCGGGTGTAACCGAGCAAAACCACGGATCATTATCAAGTTTATATTTACCCGTATGCATAAAGTACCAGGTGATGTCCTTTAAACAGCTCAGCACAGTCACTGTTCCTTGAACCACAGCCGCCGTTTTCTCGGTACAATATTTAGTTTTCAGCTTTTGGCAACAAATGGCCACAAATCGATCAAAGGTGAAAGTGACTGTGAACCAGACCGAACAGTCTGTGGCTGCATAAAGTAGGACGGCGTGGATATTACACACGGGGATGTACAATAGAAAAAGAAATTGTTTGGAATAAACAATCGGAATCTGCCTCAATATTAGGTCAGAGATAACGATCAGTAGATCCGCCGCTGCCATGGACACCAGGTAGCGAGTGACACATTTGGGGAGACCGCACTTTCCCCGAGACAGGTTCACAATCGTCACTAAGTTAACTGTAAGGAAGGGAAATTAACAGGGAAATTATACATCAGGCTGTGAACAAAAAAGCAGTTTGAAGGAGTTCAGAGTAAAATCTGCAACTCATTCCTGACATTCAATAATAGAATCTAATTCCATTACCTTTGGAGCTGACGAGAGGGTTTATTGTTAACATAATCGGTGAACACAATAAATAAAGGGGAAAAATACATGATGAAAGTAACAGGTGTAAGTTCAATGAGAGAATAAATGACAGCTGCCTACAGCCCAGCAGATAAAAATACCACCCGAGGTCACCGGGACTGAAACACCAGAAATTCTCAGGAATCCTTCGTGTCCCGGGAGCAGTCAACATTTGGAGCGGTGCGATTCGCTTCTGTGCCCTGTATTAGGGAAGGGGAAAATGCCACTTGGATTCCTGCTGCTGGTTAGATTATTAATGCGGTTTCATTATATTGAGAACTGAAATGAATGCAACAGTAAACTGCAGAAAATGCAACCTTGACATGCAATAATTACAAGTAATTGTATTTAAAATGCACTCATGTAAATTTAAGATCATAAATACAAGTGGACTGCAGTTGTAAAGATATCTAGGCGTAAAAAGTGTTTTAAAGATTGAGTTTTCTACATTTTGTTGAAATACACAAATTGCAGCTCAGTGAAAGGAAGATTTTCCAAATAACATCACAATAACATGAGTAAGAATAGACTGTGACTTCAAATAGTGTGATATCATTGACCATGTAATGTTCCATTAATTGCATTGATTAGTGTCGAAATCAGACGAATTATCCAATAGGCATTGTGGTCGGTGATTGATTTCGTAAAGTATCCGAATATAATTGGGAGAGGTTTGTCCTGGTACTTTTTTCACCATTGTTTGGAAATCGTGAATAGAAAAATAGACGAGGGGTTGTCAACTTTTTTCCTTATCCTCAGTACTTCAGTTCCCATCAGCTGAGATCGCTTATCCTAAAGTACAGAAGAAGACAATATAGGGTCACTCTGGGACTCACTGAGAGATTCACTCAACTCTGCCGGACGGGCGTAGGTTTCAACTGTAATTTCAAAACAAAGATGGGAAATAAATATTGAGCAATGTAAAGGAATGAACATTTTGTGAGAATGTAAATTATACTTGTAATCATATTCTAACCGGCAGAAACCTTGACACAAATAAAGAACTGGAGATGTTAGGAAAGGAGACACTGACTGTTCAAAATCATCAACGCATTTGGAAGAGTCAAAAAGGACAAACTGCTTCCTTATCGGTAACCAGAGGACACAGATTTAAGGTGATCGGTAGAACAGCCAGAGGCGACATGAGGTAACATTTTTTTTCACCCAGCGAGTTGTAATGATCTGTGATTCACTGCTTGAAAGGATGGCGGAAGGCAATTCAACAGTAACTTTCAAAAGAGTATTCGATAAACAATTGAAGGGAAAAATACAGCGCGATGGGAAAGAGCAGGGGAATGGTACTATTTGGATAATTCTTTTGAAGAGCCAGCACAGGCACGATGGATCGAAAGTCCTCCTCCGGTGATGTGCCTATTATGATACTATGACTGGAATTGAACCATGAGCGGATATTTATCAGACATTTAAAGGCGTGTTTGTGATGTGCCAGGATTTGCTCCTGTGACTCTGTGCAAGTAACCATAGAGAGCAGAAGGTGGAAAGTATCCTAAACCATGAGCACATTCGTCTGATCTGTTAGAAATGTTCAGTGTAGATAGCAGACTGAAAGTTGTTCAAAAAATAGACTCGTCCAATATCATTGCTGAAGTTTGAATCAGAATATTTGAATCTTGGAAACACGCTATCACGTGCAGAATCAATAGCCGACAGAAGCCTGGATAGATTGGGAAATGACAAGGAGAGAAACACAGTTAAGCATAATTTTCAGAATTCACAACTGGATATAGAGATTTACCCGCCACACCAATAGCAGCAAAGATATGCCAGAATATTTATTAATTAATATGTTAACAAAGACACAAAAAATTAAAACACAGAATGGCATTAAAAACTGAATGTCCCAAGGTAAACAGCAAGAATAATGTTACAGTTAAACATGGTTTATTGAATTAATAACTGGACGTAGAAACTTACGAGGAACACCAGCAGCAGCGAGGAGGGGATAGTAAATCTTCTGCATATCCTTAAATACTTTTAGTGTCCGAAGTTGATGGAAAAGGTATTGAAAATCGATCGGCAAATCCATGATTTTAATTCTGTGAGAGTGGCTGATGGCTTTTTTGCTGAAAGCAATGAACTGACTGTGTGAGTTGAGACGGCGAAGGGAGCTCCTCATTTAAAGCAGGGAGAAATCCCCAAGTCACATAATTAAGCGTCATTGCAACTGACATTAATCACATTCATTTAACAAACAGACTTGTTGTCAGCATAACACTTTTGTACATTAGAACATAGCTTAACAGATAATCCACATTTTTAAATTGAAGTTAAGCGAATGCGAAATATTTCATCTGCCCATAAAATACCGAGGAGAAAACAGATAGAGCGGAGTTCCTCCTCCTGTATTGAGCTAAAGCGGAGGAACAAATACGAGATAATAACAGAGAAAAGCAAGGAATAACTGCAGAAAAAAGCTGGATCGCAGAACCTGGTTCTCTGTTTTATTCCATCCCAAGCCATCAGGGTACAAATTTCACGACAAATAACTTTTCCTAAACTAGCAGAATCTTACCAAGCAAGGATCCCGGCGATGGAACGATGAGCTGCTCCCGACTCAGGCCTTAAACTAGAACAAGACAACAACAACGTGTTTCTAATGAGTGACCTTACCCAGCCAAACATATTATGGTGTTTACAGAGGGGATGGAAAAATAAAAGGAGCAAAGGATTGACACCAAGGAATCAAAGGAAAACGTATAAAATATTAACATATGAGATAAATACCCTGGAAACATCTGAACACTCAATGAAACCCATTCGAAACTTTTGCAGTCTCGCAGAATAAAACTGTAAACTTTAACAGTCTCATAGAAACACCCTGTAAATATGTATAAACTCACACAACTATCATACATAGATAAACACAATCAGAGAAACAACATGTCAGTATTTGCAGAATCACACAACTATCATATAGACTTGGACAAACTCAAGAAACAACCTGTAAATATGTATAAATTAACGCAGCTAACATTTAATTGTGAGGTGATGCATTTTGAAAGGGAGAATAAGGCGAGGCAATATAAATTAAGTGGGTGCAGGACTGGAGCGACCAGGGTGTGAACATATAGAAATCTTTATCGGTGGCAAGACAAGGTTGAGGCCCTAGTCAAAAAGAAGACTGAGGCATATGACATGCACAGGCAGCTGGGATCAAGTGGATACCTTGAATAGTATAAAGATTGCCGGAGTAGAGTTAAGAGAGAAATCAGGAGGGCAAAAAGGGGACATGAGATTGCTTTGGCAGATAAGGCAAAGGAGAATCCAAAGAGCTTCTACAAATACATAAAGGGCAAAAGAGTAACAAGGGAGAGAGTAGGGCCTCTTAAGGATCAACAAGGCCATCTATGTGCAGAACCACAAGAGATGGTTGAGATCATAAATGAATATTTCACATCGGTATTTACGGTTGAGAAAGGCATGGATGTTAGGGAACTTGGGGAAATAAAAAGAGATGTCTTGAGGAGTGTACATATTACAGAGAGGGAGGTGCTAGAAGTCTTAACGCGCATCAAGGTAGATAAATCTCCGGGACCTGATGAAATGTATCCCAGGACGTTATGGGAGGTTAGGGTGGAAATTGCGCTACCCCTAGCAGAGATATTTGAATAATCGACAGCTACAGGTGAGGTGCCTGAAGATTGGAGGGTAGCAAATGTTGTGCCTTTGTTTAAGAAGGGCGGCAGGGAAAAGCCTGGGGACTACAGACCGGTGAGCCTGACATCTGTAGTGGGTAAGTTGTTAGAGGGTATTCTGAGAGACAGGATCTACGGGCATTTGGAGAGGCAGGGACTGATTAGGAACAGTCAGCATGGTTTTGTGAGTGGAAAATCATGTCTCAAGAATGTGATTGAGTTTTTTGAAGGGGTAATCAAGAAGATAGATGAGGGCTATGCAGTAGACGTGGTCTACATGGACATTTGCAAAGACTTTGACAAGGTACCACATGGTAGGTTGTTACATAAGTTTAAATCTCACGGGATCCAAGGTGAGGTAGCCAATTGGAAACAAAATTGGATTGACGACAGGAGACAGAGGGTGGTTGTGTTGGGTTGTTTTTCGGACTGGAGGCCTGTGACCAGCGGTGTGCCTCAGGGATCGGTGCTGGGTCCGCTTTTATTTGTAATTGATATTGGTGATTTGGATGAGAATTTAGGAGGTGTGGTTAGTAAGTTTGCCGATGACACCAAGGTTGGTGACATTGTGGACAGTGAAGAAGGTTATCTAGGATTGCAACGGGATGTTGATAAATTGGGCCAGTGGGCCGATGAATGGCAGATGGAGTTTAATTTCGATAAATGTGAGGTTATGCATTTTGGTAGATCGAATCGGGCCATGACCTACTCCGTTAATGGGAGGGCGTTGGAGACAGTTATAGAACAAAGAGATCTAGGAGTACAGGTTCATAGCTCCTTATAAAAACAGAAAAGCAGATTATTACCTGAATGGTGATAGATTGGGAAAAGGGGAGGTGCAACGAGACCTGGGTGTCCTTGCACACGATTCGCTGAAAGCGAGCATTCAGGTGCAGCAAGCAGTTAGGAAGTCAAATAGTATGTCGGCCTTCATTGCAAGAGGATTTGAATACAGGACCAGGGATGTCTTACTGCAGTTATACAGGGCCTTGGTGAGACCACATCTGCAGCATTGTGTGCAGTTTTGGTCTCCTTATCTGAGGAAGGATGTCCTTGTCATGGAGGAAGTGCAACGAAGGTTTACCAGACTGATTCCTGGGATGGCAGGATTGACGCGTGAGAGATTGGGTCGACTAATCCGATATTCACTCGAGTTTAGAAGAATGAGAGGTGATCTCATCGAAACATATAAAATTCTAACAGGACCAGCCAGACTAGATGCAGGGAGATTGATCCCGAATGCTGGGGAGTCCAGAACCAGGGGTCACAGTCTCAGGATATGGAGTATGCCATTTAGAACCGAGATGAAGAGAAATTTCTTCACTCAGTCGGTGGTGAACCTGTGGAATTCTCTACCACAGGAGGCAGTGTAGGCCAATTCATTAAATATATTCAAGAAGGAGATAGATATATTTATTAATCCTAAATGGAACAAGGGATATGGGGAAAACGCGGGAAAAGGGTACTGAGTTAATTGATCTGCCATGATCAATTTGAATGGCGGCGCAAGCCCGAAGGGCCGAATGGCCGACCCTTGATCCTGTTTCCTATGTTTCTATGTTTCTCGCTCATTATCTCTCTTTGTCTATATTTTTCTTTCCCACACACTCTTCCTCTGTCTCTCCATATCGTTCCCTGTGTTGTTCTCTCTGTCTCCCCTCTTGTCTTTCTCTCTCTCACTGACTCCCCCTCTTCCCACTCTCTACTCTGTCTCTCGCTCCCTTACTCGTTATCTCTCGCTATCTATTTCTCTCTCTCTCTATCTCTCGCTCGTTGTCTCTCTATCTGCCTTTCTCTCACTCTCTCTCTTTGTTTTTGTTCATCATTAGCGATTTGTTTCCTCTCTCTCTGTCCCTTTCTGCCTCTCTCTGTCTCTCTCCATCTCTCTGCCTCACCCTTTCTCAATCTCTTTCCACAACTCCTTGTCTCTCTCTCTGTCTCTCTCACTCCGTCTCTCTCTATGTCCTCGAACTCTGTCTCTCTCTACGTCTCTGTCCCTCTATAAAACTCTGTCTCGATCTCTTTCTCTCTCTCTCTCTCCCTCTCTCTGTCTCCCCCTCTCTCTCACTATTTTTCTCACTCTCTGTCTCTGTCACTCTGCGTGTGTGCCATTCTCTCTCTGTCTGTCTTTCCTCTCTCGTTCTCTCCCTCTCTGGCCTCTCTCTCACTGTCTGTCTATCTGTCACTGTCTGTATCTCTCCCTCTCCCTCTTTGTATCTGTCTCCAAATCTATCTCTATCTCTGAGTCTCTGTCTATATCTCTGACTCTCTGACTCCATGTGTGCGTGTGTGTTTGTCTTTCCCTTTATGTATCTTCCTCACCCTCGATCTGCCTCTCTCACCCCCTCTCTGTCTCTCATTATCTCTCTCTCTTTCTCTCTCTGTCTCTATCCCCCTCTCTGTCTCTCTGTCGGGTTTTCTCTTTCCGTCTCTCTCTATCTCTCCCTCTCTGTCTCTCTCTCCGTCTCTCTCTCTCTCTTTCGCTCTGTCTCTGTCTCTCTCCCTCCATCTGTCTTTCTCTCTCCCCATCTCTCCCCCTCTCACTCGATCACTCCTGGTCAGCAGTGCCCCCTGGTGGAAAGTGCGGTAGGTGCTAACACCGAGTCTTCTTTCTGAGACACAAGTTCAGGCCCTTGGGGTGAAGGGCCAAGAAGGCATCCTATCTTTGTGGAGGCCGAACCTCAGCGACAGTCAGTACCTGCAGCGGGTGGGTGGAGGGAGACAGGAAAGTTCAATATTAAGTGAATCACTGATGTTACCAAAGTTATTATTAAATGTGGACGATCAAATTTGGCTGCATTTCATCGGACAGTGAGATCTGGGGGTACATGTGCACAGATCATTGAAGATGACAGGGCAGGTTGAGAAATCGGTTAAGAAATCATACAGGATCCTGCGCTTTATAAATAGAAGCATAGAGTTCAAAAGCAAGGAGGATATGATGAAACTTTATAAAACACTGGTTCGGCCACAACTGGCGGATTGTCTTCAGTTCTGGGCATCGCACTTTAGGAAACATGTGACGGCCTTAGAGAGGGTACAGAAGAGATTTGCTAGAGTGATTCCAGGGATGACGGATTCGGATGCATGCATAGACTGAAGAAACTGGGGTTGTTCTCCTCAGAGTGGAGAATATTGAGAGGAGATTTGATCGAGGTGTTCAAAATCATGAAGGGTCTGAACAGAGTAGATAGAGATTAACTTCCCATTGGCGCGGGGGGGGGGGGGGGGGGTCATGAACCAGGGGACATAGATTGAAGCTGATTGTCAAAAAAAAATAAGGACGACATGAGAAAAAACATTTCACACAGTGAGTGGTGGTGAACAGGAATGATCACCCTCCTGAGGGGGTGGTGGAGGCAGATTCAATCGTGGCCTTCAAAAGGGAATTAGATAAGTACTTGAAGGGGAAAAAAAAGAACAGGGCTATGGGGATAGAGCGGGGGAGTCGGACGAGCTCGATTGCTCTTGCAGAGAGCTGGCACGGACTCGACGGGCCGACGAGTTTCCTTCCGCGCTGTAACCATTCTAAGAATCTATGATTCCAACAGTCCTCTGGGGTGAGCGAGAATGTTTTAGGCAAAGGTACCATCTTCTGGTAGCAGGGAGTTTAACGCCTCACCGTTCGTTGAATCTTTCAGCGCAGGTGGAGGCCATTCAGCCCATCATGGCGATGTCGGCTCTCCAATTCGTCCCACTCCCCTGCTCTTTTACAATAGCCCTGCAAGTTTTTGCCCTTCCAGTATTTATCCAATTCCCTTTTTGAAAGTCACAATTGAATCTGCTTCCTCCACCCTTTCGTGCAGTACATTCCAGATCATAACAGCTCGCTGCGGAAACGGAATTTCTCCCCATCATCCATCTCTGGTTCTTTGGCCAATTATCTTGAATCTGTTTCCTCTGCTCACCGACCATCCTGCCAGTGGAAACAATATCTTCTTCAAAACTCCTCGTAAAAATCAACTCCGGTCGAGGAACAGTTTGGTGCGTGTTCGGGACCAGATGTCAGAAGGGGGATTCGAACCTGCACTTCGAAGAGAGACTGTGACCTGAGCGCAGCGCCTTCGACCGCTCAGCCATCTTGACTCCAAACCACTTGCGCTGCTGATACTGGTTTTCCCGCAGTGGGCCAATGACAATTTCATTCTGTTTCTCGGTAAATCTTGGTGGGAGACCGAGTGACCAGGGTCCAAGCTTCCCGGATTTTCTTGTGCCTGATCTCGGTGTATGGGGAGGTTTGGTCGCGCCGTGGTATATTTTTTTCCTGGGGAGGAGCAGTAACGCGCGGACTGAGACTGGATTCGAAGCTTTCCGTCGGCAGCGGGTGATGTCATCAGCGAGGCCGGACAGGCGGTCTGAATATTGCACCAATCGCGGCCTCACTCACTCCGGGAGCTGGGGAACAGCGAGAAACTGATGGGTTTGATGCTGCATTCGAAATGCGGCTTGGAACTGTTGTTATTTACGGAGGCAGCGGTGCGGGATCCTTTCATGATCGCTCAGAAATGCACAGAATCCTGTTGGAATGTGAATAAAATTAAGAGAGCGACATTCATTGTTGAAACAAGGAAAGAGTCTGGTGTCGCTCACTGCAGAAATATCCATGTCACAGTGAGCCAGCTCTCCTGTAACCAGTAAATCCTCCCTTCGGACCTTGTCTGTCAAGAAAAATTCTGTTTTCCGTGAAGCCAATCTCGGTTGTTTACAGCAAAATACTGCGGTTTCTGCAAATCTAAAATTAAAGTAAAAATTCGTCAAGACTTTTGACGAAAGGTCTTGGATCTGAAACGTTAACTCAGTTTCTTTCTCCAAAGATGCCACCTCACTTCCTGAGCTTTTCCTTATAAAGGAAGCCTCAAAACAAGGCGAGGAAGAGTGCAGAGAGTTAATCATTAAGTGTTTAATTCATCGGTTAGTGTTCCACTGTCAGATAAACAATGAAACTTGGAAGTGTAGTAAACAGTGAGGAGGAAAGTGATAAACTTCAAGAGGATATAGACAGGCTGGTGGAATAGGCGGACACGTGGCAGATGAAATTTAACGCAAAAAAATGCGAAGTCATGCTTTTCGGTTGAAGAACGAGGAGAGGCAATAAAATTAGAGGGCATAATTCTAAAAGCGGCACAGGAACAGAGAGATCTGGGGGTTTATGTGCACAAATCATTGAAGGTGGCAGGGATGATAAGAAAGCGGTTCAAACAGCACACGGGTTCCTGGGCTGTATAAATAGAGGCATAGATTACAAAAGTAAGGAAGTCATGAGGAAACTTTATAAAACGCTGTTTCGGCCACAACTGGAGTATTGAGTCAAGTTCTGGGCATCGTACTTTAGGAAGGATGTGAAGGCGTCAGAGAGGGTGCAGAAGAGATTTACTAGAATGATTCCAGGGATGAGGGACGTTAGGTATGTGGATAGCCTGGAGAAGCTGGGGTTGCTCTCCTTGGAACAGTGACGGATGCGAGGAGATTTGATAGAGGTATTCAAAATCATGAAAGGGCTGGACAGAGCAGATAGAGAGAAACTGTTCCCATTGGCAGAAGAATCAATAACAAGAGGACATCGATTTAAGGTGATTGGCAAAAGAACAAATGGTGACATGAGATAAAACGTTTTTCACCGGCCAGTGGTGAGGATCTGGAATGCGCTGCCCGAGGGGGTGGTGGAGGCAGATTCAATCATGGTCATCAAAAGGGAACTGGAAAGTACTTGAAAGGAAAAAAATTGCAGGGCTACAGGGATAGGGCGGCGGGGCGGTTTTAATGTGGAAATGAGAGAATCTGACCACTGCACCCAGGAGTCAGGTGTCTCAGGCGTCTGCGTATCAGGTCGCGTGAAGCCGTGAGTTTCAATCCCAGTCCTGACGTTCAGTCCTTTACAAAGACGGAACAATTGTTGGTGCATTCGGCTGGAGGTGATTTTTCAGTCTTGTTATTATGTTCCTTCCAGAAAACCTACCCGACCTGCATCCGAATCCTCACCACCAGGTAACCTGCTGCAATTTTGTTGCTTTCAAGCCGACCAACGCTGCTTTTCCAAATTGTTCCTTTGAAATTCAGGTCACTTTCGCCCCAGACAAGCTGGCTTTTACTGTCAGAACACCAAATACGTGTTCAGAGAATGAAAACACCAAGTGCGGGGAGGCATGAACATGGAATGGACAGTGAGGGGAAATACTATCACAAGCTGCTGGTGGAACTGTTTCCATTTCCAAAACACACCGACCTGATCAACGCATGTCCTTGGAAAGGTGCAAGGCAACGCCGGCCTCTCAGGCCTCATTTGAAGCAAGTGACCCTCACATTTTTTTGCATGTTTCACCTGCCACCTCCTTCTGCTTCTGTCTATTATTTTAATCCATCTTCCCCTGTTCCTCCAGATGCCGGGGGAATTAGATGTTCGAAGCAAATGCAGCGACGGAAAATAAAACGCTTTCCAGGAAAGCAGGGAGAGGTGAAGAAATATATTGGTCATTGAGAGACGATGGATTTTGCACATGCCAGGATAAATTGACACACAGATCTCATCTCCCTGCCACTTTGAGCTGCTGAATATCTGAATGCTCAAGAGATATTCGCACTGCCCCAGGCCAATTATCCCGAGTCGCCCTGTCCCTCCAATCCTGCACACGGTGCTTAGCTTTTAAACTGTCCATCACCCCTGTGCAGGCTCACCTACATTGGCTCTCGGTCCGTCAATGCTCGATTTTAAATTTCTCATCCTTGTGTTCAGGTCCCTCCGTGGCCTCGCCTTTCCCTATCGCTGTAACCACCCTGAGCCCGACAACCCTCCGAGATCACTGCGTTCCTCAAATTATGGCCTCCTGTGAACTCCTGATTTTAATCGCTCCACCATTGGCTGTCTTGCCTTCAGCTGCCTGGGCCCATATCTCTGGAATACCCGAATTAAAGCCCTCCGCCTCTCTCTCTTGAAAGGAGATCGTAAGTGTTCAAAACCATGAAGGGTTTAGATGAAGTAAATAAAGAGAAACTGTTTCCATTAGCGGAAGGGTCGAGAACCAGAGGGAACAGGTTTAAGGTGATTGGCAAAAGAACCAAAGGCGACATGAGGAATAACCTTTTTACACAGCGAGTAGTTATGATCTGGAATGCGATGCCTGAAAGGGCGGTGGAAGCAAATTCAATCGTGGCTTTCAAAAATGAATTGGACAAATACTTTAAGGGAAAAAAAATAGTCAGGTTACGAGGAAAGAGGAGGGGAATTGGAGTAAATGGATTGCTCTTACAAAGAGCAGGCACGGGCACGATGGGCCGAATGGCCTCCTTCTGTGCTGTAACCATTCTATGAGTCTATGATTCTATATCTATAATCGACAACAACTTGCACTTATATACCACATTTAAAATAGCAAAACTTCCCAAGTCGGATCACAGGAACATTATGAAACACAGTTTGACACTGAGCCACATAAGGAGGCTTTAGGACAGTTAACTAAAAGCTTGGTCAAAGAGGTCGATTTTAAGGAACGTCTTGAAGTAGGAGACAGAGGGAGAGCGGTGGAGAGGTTTAGGGAGGGAATTCCAGAGGTTACTTCCTAGGCAGATGAAGGCACGGCCGCCAATGGTGGAACGATGAAAATCGGAAATGCACAAGAGGCAAGAATTGGAGGAGTGCAGAGTTCCCGGGCGGGGGCGGGAGGGGGTGGGTGTTGTAGGGCTGGAGGAGGATACAGAGACAGGGAGCGACGAGGCCCTGGAAGGATTTTAACACGAAGATGGAAATTTTAAATTCGAGGTGTTGCTGGACCATTATTCAATGTGCTTCATACTTCTACACATTAAGACATCTGCCACCTGTCAATCCATTCCAGTCCAAACCATCAATGTCTTCCTGAACTCATTTAAATTTTCGTTACTGGCTGTCAAATCTCCTAATTTTGTGTCATCAGCAAATGTTCCGATTGTGATGGCGATTGCAAATCCGAACAGTCGATATATACGGAGTGGGGATCTGGGCCCAGCACTGACCCCGAGGATAATCACTTCCACCCCTCCTCCATTGGAACATAGTTACAAGGGAACATAGGAACAAAGGGACAAAGGAACAAGAGTAGACCATTCAACTCCTCGAGCCTGTTTCGATCAAATATATCATGGCTGATCTGAATCTTAACTCCATCTACCCGCATTGGTTCCATAACTCATAATACCCGTGCCTAACAGAAGTCCATAAATCACAGTTTTGGAATTTTCAATGGATCCCCAGCCTCAACAGCTTTTGGGGGCGAGAGTTCCAGATTTACACTGCCCTTTGTTTGAAGAAGTTCTATCTGACTTCACCCTTGAACGGCCCGGCTCTAATTTTAATGTTATTCCCGTTGTTCTGCACTCTCAAACCAGAGGAAACAATTCCTCTCTATCATCTTAAACGCTTCAATTAGATCTTCCATTAGAATTAGAAGCTTCGATTCTCAAGGGAATGACAGCCATTTAAATAAATTCTAGGATATACTCATTTTTGGTCCAAAATGGATGACCTCGTATTTAACTGGTTTGAAGTCCATCTGCCACTGTTGTGCCCACTCCCTGAATCTACAAATATCTCTTTGTAATGTTCTGCTCCCGTGTACACGACTTGCTATGGCATCAATCCTTGTGTCATTTGCAAACTTGGATAAATGGCTCTCTATTGTGTTATCCATGTCAATAATAAATAGACTGAATAGTTGATGCCCCAGCGCAGATCCTTGTGGGTTCAGGTGTTGGGGAAGAGGATCAGGGTGTGGGGAACTGCTTCAAGGGTGAGAAGGGGATGGTAGGGATTCAGAGGGTGGGAAAGTGGTTCAAGGGTTTTGGAAGGGATTAGGGAGAAATGGGCGAGGGAAGGGGTTTATTGGGTCGGAAGGTGTTCAGGGGGAGGAGAAGTGGTCGAGAGGATTGGAAATGCTTTAGGGGTTGGGACAGGTTTTCAGAGGGAGGGAAGGGTTTCAGGGAGTGGGACGGGGTTCATGGAGTGGGAACAGGTTCAGGGGATGGTGAGCAGTTGGGGAAGATGTTGGAAAGGGGTTCAGGGGATGGGAAGGGGCTTCGGGGAGGAGAAACGGTTGAGTGTATCAAGAATTCGTTCATGGGGTTGAAAAGGGGTCCAGGGGATGGGAAGGAGCTCATTGTGAGTATAAGGAATTCAAAGTGTGGGAAGAGCTTCAGGGGATGGGAAGCTGTTAAGGGAACTCGTTCAGTGTTTGGGGAAGGGCTTGAGGGAGTGGGAAGGAGTTTATGGGGTGGGCAATGTGTTCAGGTGGTTGGAAGGAGCCGACGGGCGATCCTGGTTGCCTCCCGGGGTTTGAATCCCAACTCCAGCTCCTTTCGGTGCCTGTCCCCGTTGGAGGGCGGCGGTTTCGCGGATTTCAGGAGCTGGTTGGACGGATGCGGCGATGACGTCCCCGCCTTCCCACAATGCAGCGCGGCCGAGACAAGCCCCGATCGAACCACAGCTCTGACCGCGTTGCACTCTGCGAGATGGCTTCACCTGACCAGGTGACTCCTCAACCGGTCACTCGGGTGCGGGGCAGTAGGCGGAGCCCAGCTGGGCCCGGCGGCGAACATGTTGAGCTGGCATCGACGTGACGAGGTCACTTCTGTGTCAGGACCAAATGTCGAATGCGGAGCGGGCTGGTCAGCAGCGGTGCAGTCGGCCATGTGCGACGTCAGTGTCTTACGCGGTGAGGTCACTTCCTGTGACACGCACCGAGGCCAGAGTCCCTGCCCCCTCCTTCTGTCTGCAAACCGACATTGTGTTCAATGTCTGCGGGCCGCTTTGCTTCTCTCACAGGAGGGGATTAAGAATAATGTTAAAGAGTTTAAAAGGGGTTTAAAAGGGGACTAATGTTATAAAGGTGTTAAAAAGAGGGTTAAACGGGGTTAAATAAGTTACTGGTTGAAAGGGTTGCAAAGAGGTTAAAAAGAGGTTAAAATAAGTTAAACGGGGGTTAAAGTTTAAAAGCGGGTTGGTGGTAAAATTTTGGTTGAACAGGTGAAAAGGTTTAAAAACGATCGTAATAAGCGGTGTATGAGGTTAAATAGTTCAAAGCAGGTTAAAGAGGTTTTAAAGGGGTTTAAAAGGGGTTAGGAGAGAGACTGTAAGCTCGGTGAGAAAGAGATGGGTTTCAAAAGGAACCACAGTGGGAGAGTTTGGAGAAAGACAGTCTCTCCAAAAAATGGGTTTAAAAAGGGGGCAAAATGGCTTCAATAGTAGGGTTTAAAAATGAGGTTTAAAAGGGATTAAAAGGGGTTTAATGACGTTTCAAATGCCAATTTAAAGTGGATTTAAAAAGGGGGGATAAAATTGGTATAAAAAAGAGGTAATGAAAGGAGGTTTAAAAAGAGGTTTCACAGGGGCCTGTTGAACCGGGTCTTATTTGCGATCCTAGATTAATTCTGGACCAGTGCTCGATGCTCATTTTCTCTCGTACTTTGTCTGAGTTTGTGTCACAGCTTTTCTCTGTTTCTGTTTAATTCTCTCCCCCTCTCTCTCTGCGACCCTCTCTCTCATCTGTCCCGCTCTATTTCTCACCACTTCTTTCACTGTGTGTCTCTCTCTCTCCCTCTGACTTTGGTTCGCTCTTTCCCCTCACTCTTTGCCGAGGTGAGATTGTCCTCGCCTGGTCCATTCCCATCTATCCAGTCGAGTCAGAGAATCACCCGCGACGGCTTCTCTTCCTGCTCCTCCATCTTTACCTCTGGAACCCCCCAATGATCTCTCCTTGGCCCCCGCCTATTTCTCCTCTACATGCTGCCCCTCGCCGACATCATCCGAAAACAAAACGCCAGGTTCCAGACGGCCTGTGGCGATCCAGCGCTCGTGGGGATGTCGCTTTTTGATCCTTCGATGTCGGCTGTTCCTCTCATTGTGAAGTAGACTTCACCCAGCGCTGGATTGTTCACACTCGAATATTGAACGTTAGCTCGGATTAGACCGTCGTGAGACAGGTTAGATTTACACTACTGATGATGTGTTGTTGCAATAGTAATCGTGCTCAGTACGGGAGGAACCAGTTCAGGCTGCTGACGAGACCCAGCTCCACATCCCCACCACGTCTCCCGACCCCTCCACTGCCTCTGATTTGTCACGCTGCTTCTCCGTCATCCAGTATTAGTTGAACAGAAATTTCCTCCGATTAAACGTCGGGAATACCGAAGCCATTGTCTTCGGTCCCTGCCACTAACTCCATTCCCTGGACACTGACTCCATCCCTCTCCCTGGCCAATGTGTGAGGCTGAATCAAGCCGTTCACAATCTGAGCTCCCAATTTGACTCTGAGAGGAACTTCTGACCCCATATCCTCTCCATCACCAAGACCGCCTACTTCCGCCTCTGTAACATCGCCTGTCTCCACCCTTTGTCTCAGCTCATCTGCTGCTGAAACCCTCATCCATGCCTTTGTTACCTCCAGACTCAACGACTTCAATGCCCTCCCGGCCGGCCTCCGAACTTCTACCCTCTGCAAACTTGAGCTCATCCAAAGCTCTGCTGCCGGAATTCTCACTCGAATCAATCCCCGTTCTCCCATCACCCCTATGAGTTCGCTGACCGACATTCGCTCCCGGTCCAGCAACGCCTCGTTTTTTTAAAATTTTCATCCTTGTCTTCAAATCCATTAACGGGATCGCCCCACCTTATCTCTGTAACCTCCCAACCCGACAACCCTTCGAGATCTCTGCGCCCCTCCAATTCTGGCTTCTTGCTTTTCCCCGTTTTTCATCCCCCCACCACTGGCGGCCATGCCTTCAGCTGCCTGACCTCTGAAGTGCCCTCGCAAATCCTCTCTGCCTCTCTCCCTTCCTTTCCCCGTTTAAAACGCTCCTTAAAGCCTACCTCTTTACCGATGCTTTTGGTCACTTGTCCTCATATTTCCTGAGGCGGCTCGGTGTCAAATTTTCTTCGATAATCGCTCCTGTGAAACGCCCTGGGACGTTTCACTCCGTTAAAGGCGCAGTATATATGGGAGTTATTGTTGTTAATATTCACCTATGTCTCTGCCAGGGTGTTAATATTCCTGAGATCAGTTGGAATGTTTTACATTTCCCAGTGCGTCTCTGGCGGTGGGCTATGAAGCACAGAGTGTCTCAGTGAGAGTGTTAATATTAACCTCTGTAATCTATCGGTGTGTTAATATTCATGTGTCATTGGGAGCATGTTATTGTTTACAGGAAGTCTCTGGCAGTGTTGTGTTTGGTACAGGGTGTCTGTTCATCAACGGTAATATTTACAGGATGCCTCTGTCAGTGTGTTATCACATCCTGGGGATCTCTGGGGTTGATTCGTTGCTGACAGGAAGTGCCTGGCAATGTATTAGTATGGAAACATGTCAGTATTTTAGTGTTTGCTGCGTGTATCTGTGAGACTTGTTCATGTTTACAGAGTTTTTCCTTGAACCTGTCAATGTTTACAGTGTTTCTGACAGTCTGTTAATGTTTACAGTGTATTTGTGTGAGTCTGTTAAATTTTATAGTGTTTCTGTGATTCTATTAATATGCACAATGTCTTTCTGTGAGTATGTTATTAATTACAACCTATTTCTGTGAATCTGTTAATGTTTACAGGTTGTTTGTGTGAGACGGATCATGTTTGCAGGAAGTTTCCGTGAGTGTGTTAATGTTGATCATGATGTGGAGAAGCCTGTGATGGACTGGGGTTGACAATTGTAAAGAATCTTACAACACCAGGTTATAGTCCAACAATTTTATTTGAAAATCACAAGCTTTCGGAGGCTTTCTCCTTCGTCAGGTGAATGTGGGAATCCTTGAACGTTTCGCATTTATATTCAGAGAACAATACCAGGTGATTACAGATAAACTTTCCAACTGCCCGTTGTCAAGGCAATCAAAGTTTTCAGACAGAGAGGTGTTACCTACAGGACCACCGAATATACAAACGGCCAGAACACAAGACAGAGAGAGCGAGGGAGAAACATCCCAAAGGAAGAGAAAGACAGAGAATGACCAGTTGTATTAAAAACAGATAACTTTTATTCACTGGTGGGGTTACGTGTGGCGTGACATGAACCCAAGATCCCGGTTGAGGCCGTCCTCATGGGTGCGGAACTTGGCTATCAATTTCTGCTCGACGATTTTGCGTTGTCGTGTGTCTCGAAGGCTGCCTTCGAGAACGCTTAACCGATGATCGGTGGCTGAATGTCCTTCACTGCTGAAGTGTTCCCCGACTGGGAGGGAACCCTCCTGTCTGGCGATTGTTGCACGGTGTCTGTTCATCCAATGTCGCAGTGTCTTCATGGTCTCGCCAATGCACCATTCTCCCGGGCATCGTTTCCTGCAACATATTAGTTAGACAACGTTGGCCGAGTCACAGGAGTATGAACCATGTACCTGGTGGGTGATGTCCTCTCGTGTGATGGTGGTATCTGTGTCGATGATCTGGCATGTCCTGCAGAGGTTGCCGTGGCAGGGTTGTATGGGTGTCGTGGACGTTGTTCTCCTGAAAGCTGGGTAATTTGCTGCGAACGATGGTCTGTTTGAGGTTGGGTGGCTGTTTGAAGGCGAGTAGTGGAGGTGTGGGGATCGCCTTAGCGAGGTGTTCGTCGTCATCGATGACATGTTGAAGGCTGCGGAGAACATGGCGTAGTTTCTCCGCTCCGGGGAAGTACTGGACGACGAAGGTTACTCTGTTGGTTGCGTCCCGTGTAAGTCTTCTGAGGAGGTCCGTGCGATTTTTCGCTGTAATCCCCACGTGGGAGACTTCGACTGCCTCCCAAAGATACACAAAGCCAACAGACCCGGACGTCCTATCGTATCAGGCAACGGAACCCTGTGTGAGAACCTCTCTGGATACGTCGAGGTCATCCTGAAACCCATCGTACAGGGAACCCCCAGCTTCTGTCGCGACACTGCAGACTTCCTACAAAAACTCAGCACCCACGAACCAATTGAACAAGGAACACTTCTCACCACGATGGACGTCTCGGCACTCTACTCCAGTATCCCCCACGGTGACGGCATCGCTGCAACAGCATCAATACTCAACAGCAACAACAGCCAATCTCCAGACGCCATCCTACAACTCATCCGCTTCATCCTGGATCACAATGTCTTCACCTTCGATAACCAGTTCTTTACCCAAACACACAGAACAGCCATGGGGAGCAAATTCGCACCCCAATACGCCAACATTTTCATGCACAAGTTCGAGCAGGACTTATTCACTGCACAGGACCTCCAACCAACGCTATACACCAGATACATCGACGACATTTTCTTTCTATGGACCAACGGCGAAGAATCACTGAGGAGACTACATGATAACATTAACAAGTTCAATCCCACCATCAAGCTCGCCATGGACCACTCCTCAGAATCAGTTTCTTTCTTGGACACACGAATCTCCAATAAAAAGCGGGCACCTCAGCACCTCACTCGACCGCAAGCCCACGAACAACCTCATGATGCTCCACTTTTCCAGCTTCCACCCTAATCACATCAAAGAGGCCATCCCCTATGGACAGGCCCTGCGAATACACAGGATCTGCTCAGACGAGGAGGAACGCGATGGGCACCTACAGACGCTGAAAGACGCCCTCGTAAGAACTGGATATGACGCTCGTCTCGTCGATCGACAGTTCCGACGGGCCACAGCGAAAAATCGCATAGACCTCGTCAGAAGACTAACACGGGACGCAACCAACAGAGTACCCTTCGTCGTCCAGTACGTCCACGGAGCGGAGAAACTGCGCCATGTTCTCCGCAGCCTTCAACATGTCATCGATGACGACGAACACCTCGCTAAGGCCATCCCCACACCTCCACTACTCGCCTTCAAACAGCCACCCAACCTCAAACAGAACAACGTTCGCAGCAAATTACCCAGCTTTCAGGAGAACAGCGTCCATGACACCACACAACCCTGCCACGGCAAACTCTGCAAGACATGCCAGATCATCGACACAAATACCACCATCACACGTGAGGACGCCACCCACCAGGTGCATGGTTCATACTCCTGTGACTCGGCCAACGTTGTCTACCTCATACGTTGCAGGAAAAGATGCAACGCTATACACCAGATACATCGACGACATTTTCTTTCTATGGACCAACGGCGAAGAATCACTGAAGAGACTACACGAGAACATCAACAAGTTCAATCCCACCATCAAGCTCGGACATGGTACATTGTCGAGACCATGCAGACACTGCGACAACGGATGAACGGACATCGCGCAACAATCGCCAGAGAGGAGGGTTCCCTCCCAGTCGGGGAATACTTCAGCAGTCGAGGACATTCAGCCACCGATCTTTGGGTAAGCTTTCTCAAGGCGGCCTTGGAGATACACGACAACGCAAAATCGTCGAGCAGAAATTGATAGCCAAGTTCCGCACCCATGAGAACGGCCTCAACCGGGATCTTGGGTTCATGTCACGACACACGTAACCCCACATGCGAATAAAAGTTATCTGTTTTTCATACAACTCTGTCTTTCTCTTCCATTCGGATGTTTGTCCCTTTCTCTATCTATCTGTCTTGTGTTCTGGCCGTTTGTATATTCGGTGGTCCTGTAGGTAACACCTCTCTGTCTGAACATTTGATTGCCTTGACAACGGGCAGTTGGAAAGATTATCTGTAATCACCGGGTAGTGCTCTCTGAATATAAATGCGAATCGTTCAAGGATTCCCACATTCACTTGACGAAGGAGAAAGCCTCCGAAAGCTTGTGATTTTCAAATAAAATTGTTGGACTATAACCTGATGTTGTAAGATTCTTTACATGTGTTAATGTTTACAGATGGTTTCTCTGAGTCTGTTAATATTTGCAGGGTGTTTCTGTGAGACAGTTAATATTTATATGGTGTTTCTGTGAAACTGTTAATTTTTACAGGTGGTTTCTGTCACTGTTAATGTTTACAGCGTGTTGCTGTGAGACGGTTATTATTTATAGGGTCATTCTGTACTGCATTAGTTTTCATCGTGTTTCCTTGAGTCTGTTAATGTTTGCCGGGTGTTTCATAATTGTGTAAATGTTCACTTGTTGTCCATTTAAGTTTGCAAATATTCAAAAGAGTCTTCAGTCATGTAACTGAACATTTAATTGATAATTTCTTTCAATAATTTAAAACATCTTCCAACGATTGCCCAGTCCCACAATGTCTGGACAGGAAGCCGTAGTGAAATTACCGGCCCCAATCCAGAAGCACCGCAGGGACCTCAGAGGTTGTGACGTTCCCCAAACCTCCATTGAAATTGGGAACCGATGATTGCATTTTGGACTGTTTCAGTGTCTTAGCCGATTGACCCCAATATCTCGATATCACAGACCCCGGGTGCGGAGCGGGTCGGACAGAAAATGAAAGAGGATTGATTTCTGATGCTGGGAATTCTTCTGTTCTTCTCATCATTTAATGATTTTAACAATTAGAGTAAAGGGATATTTCAGCATATTCTTCAACTGCTCTCTGAAATTAGTCTGGGTCACCGCATAAATACAAGTATTTGTGCAGCAACTCAGGAGCTGGAGCATGAATCCCAGTTCCATTAGAAAGATAGGCGGAATTACAGTCCGACCTTTGTAACTTAACACCCGCACCCATATAGAATACAACATAAACATCGCACATAACAGCATGAAATTCCCCGAGATGACGAACAGTAAAATAATGGACTTCCTTCGACTCGTAATTTCTGGGTCACTGGGACTCACTTTACCGCTGTGGTCCCGGAGTCTCCTGCGGGCTCTGTTGGCCACGACAATGTATCTGACGATTAAAACATTGAGCAGCAGAATCAGAACAAATGCGACCCCCGGGGTTAGAATATAATGAAGGAGTTCGATTGCTCCCCACACCAGGGAACCTGTAAAGCGACCATCTACACTACAAAACCAGGGAAGGTTGCCAAGAGCATACCCACGCGATAACATAAAGTACCAGGTGATGTTCTTCAAACAGCTCAGCACAGTCACTGTTCCCAGAACCACAGCCGCCGTTTTCTCGGTGCAATATTTAGTTTTCAGTTTCTAGCAACAAATGGCCACAAATCGATCAAAGGTGAAAGTGACGGTGAACCAGACAGAACAGTCTGTCGCTGCATAAAGCAGGACGGCGTGGATATTACACACGCGGATGTCGTACAGGAAAATAAATTGTTCGAAATAAACAATCGGAATCTGTCTCAATATCAGATCGATGATAACGACCAGTAGATCCGCCGCTGCCATGGCCACCAGGTAACGAGTGACACATTTGGAGAGGCCGCACGTTCCTCGGGACAGGATCACAATCGTCACTAAGTTAACTGTAAGGAAGGGAAATGAAGAGGGCAATTATACATCAGGCTGGGAGCAAAAGCAGCAGTTTGATGGAGTTCGGGGATAAATTTGTTGATTTGTTACTGCATCCAGTGATGGGTTTAAATATAATAATAGTGATTGGACTGTGAAACAGAGAAACAAACAGAGATTTCTGCTGGAATCAGGAGTGGATTGTGAACTAAATAAAAGAAAGGAATTAAATTACACATGAAAGATAATCGTTTTCCAATGAATCAGATCCCCCTGTATTGGTAGAGCCTTTGATCCATGTGTAAATATTAGTTCAATCCGTGGTATCAAAGTAAACTTTGTCATAATCTGTGGACCCACTTGTCAACATCGTACCGTCACTTTAACTCTTGTCGATATTGCCACAGATTCTCGGCGCCACGATAAACATTCGGGAAGTCCATCGGTCCAACTTTAATTATTGGTAAATTATCCGTATCCCGTGTTAATGTGGTATCGTCTCTGAAAACCTCTGAAATTTTTGAACAGTCACGAAATCCCCCATTAATGTTGATCTTTCCATTCAGTCTCCAGACCGTGTTAGTCTAGACAAGCGTCAAGGGACAGTGTCAATATTTCAGACAGTAAAATAATCTTAGAGCATACAAGGAGGACACTCGGCCCACCGTGCCCATGCCGGCTCTTCTGGAAGAGTTATCCAATTAGTCCCACTCTCCTGCCCTTTCCGTATAACCCTGAAAATGTTTCCTTTTCAAGTGTCTGTCCAATTACCTTTTGGAAGCGACTGTTGAATATTCTTCCACCACCTTTCAGACAATACATTCCAGAAGATAACAAGTCACTGCATCAAAAAAATCTCCTCATCTCCCCCTGCTTCATTTCCCAATGATCTGAAATCCGTTCCTTTGGTTACCGACCCTCATGCCAGTGGATACAGTTTCTACTTTTTTACTCTCTCAAAACCCCTCATTAATTTGAACACCTTTGTTATATCTCCCCATGGCTTTTTTCTGCTCTAACTGAACAATCCCAGCTTCTCTAGTCTCTCCACACAATGAAATCCTTTATCCCTGCTACCATTTTAGCTAATGGCCTCTGCACTCTTTCTTTGACGAACTTTCAAAAGTATGGTGACCAGAATTGGGCATAATAATCCAGCTGAGGCCGAACGAAGCATTGGCAGAGCGTTTACATATTCAGGCAGACGCCAGAATGCGCCAGTGATTACATGCATGGGGGAGTCAATATTTACAGGGTTACCAGGGAGCGTGCCCATTCAGGAAACCCCGAGTGCGTTGATATGTACAGATTCTGTAACAATAAGTCAATGCAAACCGAGGACACAGGACCAGGAGTAGGCCATTCAGCCGCTCGAGTCTGTTCACCATCCAATTAGTTCATGGCTGATCTGCATCTCAACACCTTTTAAACCCCTTTTGATCCATATAATTTGTTAATGAACAAAAAGCTATCGATTTCAGTCTAGAAAATGTCAATTGACCCAATGCACACAGCCGTTTGGGGAAGAGTGTTCAAGGTTTCCACTTCCCGTCGGGTCAAAAACTGCCTCCTGATTTCGCTCCTAAATGGAATAATTTGCCCGCTACTTTAGGATTCCACCAGAATAGAAAACATTTGTCGGTATCTACCCGATTCAATCCATTTATGACTTTAAACACTTCGATTAGATAACTTCACAGATTTTAAACTAATGGGAATACAAAAAAGTTTATGCATCCCACAAGTACTGATACGCACAAAGGAACATCCAGTAAAGAGTGAGAATCACTTTTGAATAACTTATAATTACTGACACACAAATAGAAAGATCCAGCAAATACTGACACTAATTTAAAAACATCCTGTAAATACTGATACACAACCTGGAACATCCTGTAAATACTGACACTCAACAAGGAACATCCTGTAAATATTGACAATCAACCAGGAACATCCTGTAAATACTGACACTCAACCAGGAACATCCTGTAAATACTGACACTCAACCAGAAACATCCTGTAAATATTGTCAATCAACCAGGAACATCCTGTAAATACTGACACTCAACCAGGAACATCCTATAAATACTGACAGTCAACCAGGAACATCCTGTAAATACTGACAGTCAACCAGGAACATCCTGTAAATACTGACACTAAACCAGGAACATCCTGTAAATACTGACAGTCAACCAGGAACATCCTGTAAATACTGACACTAAACCAGGAACATCCTGTAAATACTGACACTCACCTGGGAACATCCTGTAAATCATAGTGATAGAGTCATAGAGTTATACAGCACGGATAGAGGCCCTTCGGCCCATCGTGTCCGCGCCGGCCATCAAGCCCATTCTAATCTAATCCCATATGCCAGCATTTTGCCCGTAGCCTTGTATGCTATGGCATTTCAAGTGCTCATCCAAATGCTTCTTGAATGTTGTGAGGGTTCCTGCCTCCACAACCCTCTCAGGCAGTGAGTTCCAGACTCCAACCACCCTCTGGGTGAAAAAATTCTTTCTCAAATCCCCTCTGAACCTCCCGCCTTTTACCTTGAATCAATGCCCCCTTGTTTTTGAACCCTCAACGAAGGGAAAAAGATCCTTATTATCCATCCTATCTATGCCCCTCATAATTTTGTACACCTCAATCATGTCCCCCCTCAGCCTCCTCTGCTCCAAGGAAAACAAACCCAATCTTCCCAGTCTCTCTTCATAGCTGAAGCGCTCCAGCCCTGGTAACATCCTGGTGAATCTCCTCTGCACCCTCTCCAAAGCGATCACATCCTTCCTGTCGTGCGGCGACCAGAACTGCACACAGTACTCCAGCTGTGGCCTAACCAGTGTTTTATACAGCTGCATCATAACCTCCTTGCTCTTATATTCTATGCCTCGGCTAACAAAGGCAAGTATCCCATATGCCTTCTTTACCACCTTATCTACCTGTTCCGCCGCCTTCAGGGATCTGTGAACTTGCACACCAAGATCCCTCTGACCCTCTATCTTGCCTAGGGTCTTCCCATGGACACTCACCTAGTAACAGGCGGCAAATACTTACACTGACACAGAAACATCCTGAAAAAACTGAAACTCAACCAAGAACATCCTCTAAATTCTGACATATACCTATTAACAATCTATAAATACTGACACTCACCGAGTAACATCCTGTAAATACCGACACTCAGCTTGGAGCATCCTGTAAATACTGACACTCAAACAGGAACATGCTTTGAATACTGACACTCACGTAGGATCTGCCTGCAAAAACTTACTCTCACTCAGGAACATCCTGATAAAATTGAAACTCACCCAGGAAGATCCTCCAAATACTGACATTCACCTTGGAACTATCTATAAATACTGACACCCACTCAAGAATATTCTGTAAATACTGATACTCTCTCAAGAACATCCTGTAAATATTGACACTCGCCCAGGAACATCCTGTAAATAATGACACTCATCCAGGAACATTCTGTCAATACTTCCACTCACCTGGTACATCGTGCAAATAAAACATCACGCAGGAACATCCTGTAAATATTGACACTCACCTGGTACATCATGTAAATTCTGACACTCACCCAGGAACATCCTCTAAATACTGGCACTCAAACAGGAACATTCTTGAAATACCGAAACTAACCGGGCAACATCCTGTAATTACTGACACTCATTCAGGAACATCGTCTAAATACTGACACTCACCGAGAAACAACCTATAAATACTGACACTCACCGAGGAACAAACTATAAATACTGACACTCACCGAGGAACAACCGATAAATACTGACACTCACCGAGGAACAACCTATAAATACTGACACTCACCGAGAAACAACCTATAAATACTGACACTCACCGAGAAACAACCTATAAATACTGACACTCATTCAGGCAAAACCCGTAAATATTGAAACTCACTCAGGAACGGCTTGTAAATACAGATACACACTCGGGAACATCCGGTAAATAATAACACTCACTCAGGATTATCCTGTAAACACTGACAGTCACTCCGGAACATCCTGTAAATATTGATACACACCCAGCAACATCCTGTAAATACTGACATTAAAACAGGAACATCCTGAAAACACTGACAGTTATTCAGGAACATCCTGTAAATACTGACACTCACTCAGGAACATCCTGTAAATATTGAAACTCACTCAGAAAAGTCTTGTAAATACAAACACTCACTCAGGGACATCCGGTAGATAATGACACTCTCTTAGGATTATCCTGTAAAAACTGACACTCACTTCGGATCATCCTGTAAATACTGACATTCACTCAGGAGCACACTGTAAATACTGACACGCACGCTCGAACTTCCTGTAAATACTGGACTCACAGAGTAAAATCCCGTCAATACTGACATTCACTGAGCAACATCCTGCAAAGACAGATGCTCAACAGCTTCATCCAGTCAATACTGACACTCACTCAAGAGCATCCTGTAAATACTGACACTCACTCAGGATCGTCCTGTAAATCCTGACACTCACTCAGGATGATGATGTAAACACTGAAACTCACCAAGGAACATCCTCTAAATACTGAGACTCAAACAGGAACATTCTTGACATACTAAAACTAACAGGGCAACATCCTGTAAATGCTGACACTCAAACAGGAACATTCTGCAAATGCTGACACTCACCCAGGGACATCCACTAAATACTGACACTCACCTATGAACAATCTATAAATACTGACACTCACCGATGAACATCCTTTAAAGGCTGACATTCATTCAGGACCATCCTGTAAATATTGAAACTCACTCAGGAACGGCATGTATATACAGACATTCACTCGGGAACATCCGGTAAATAATGACACTTACTCAGGATTATCCTGTGAATACTGACACTCACTCACGAACATCTGGTAAATACTGACAGTCACACAGGAAAAACCTGTAAATACTGATACACGCTCAGCAACATCTTGTAAACACTGACACTAACACGGAACATCCTGTAAATACTGACAATAAAACCGGAACATCCTGTAAACACTGACACTAACACGGAACAACCTGTAAATACTGACAATAAAACAGGAACATCCTGTAAATACTGACACTCATTCAGGAGCAACCCGTAAATACAGACACTAATTCAGGAACATCCTGAAAATATTGAAACTCACTCAGAAACGGCTTGTAAATACAGACACTCACTCGGGAACATCCGGTAAATAATGACACTTACTCAGGATTATCCTGGAAAAACTGACAGTCACTCAGGAAAAACCTGTAAATACTGATACACACCCAGCAACATCCTGTAAACACTGACACTCACACAGGAACATCCTGTAAATACTAACAATAAAACAGGAACATCCTGTAAACACTGACACTTATTCAGGAACATTCTTTAAATACTGACACTCACTCAGGAACATCTGGTAAACACTGACATTCACCCTGGAACATCGCGTAAATACTGGCACTCACTCGGGAACATCCTATCAATACTGACACTCGCTCAGGTACATCCTATCAATACTGACACTCACTCAGGAACATCATATCAATACTGACACTCATTCAGTAACAACACGGAAATACTGAGACTCACAGAGGAACATCCAGTAAATACTGACACACAATCTTGAACATCCTGTAAATAATGACAATGACCCAGGAATAATCTGTAATTACTGGCACTCACTCAGGAACATCCTGTAAATACTGGCACTCACTCAGAAAAATCCTGTCAATGCTGAGCCTCAGAGAGGAACATCAAGTATATACTGGCACATAATCAGGAACATCCTGTAAATAATGGTAATGAAACAGGAAAAATCTGTAAATACTGACACTCACCCAGGAGCAACCTATAAATACGACACTCATGCAGAAACATCCTTTAAATGTTGACATTCGCTCAGGAACATCCTTTAAATACTGACACAAATTCAGGAACATCCTGCAACCACTGACAGTCACTCAGGAACAACCTCTAAATGCTGACACTCTACAAGGACATTTTGTTATGAATGACACTCTCTCAGGAAAACCCTGTTATTACTGACACTCATTCAGGAACTACCTGTAAATGTTGACAATGACCCTGGAATGATCTGCAAATAATAACACTCGCACAGGGATCCAAATTATTTTTTGTGAATCACCAGGAGTTCCCATAATTACATCTCCCATCCCAGAAAACCCATACAGATAAAGGGACATGCCAGTCGATATCGGAATTTCATCTCCCATTCTGGAAACCTACACAGATATAAAGACTGAGCAGGACACCTCCGCAATTACATCAACCATCCCAGAGACCGCTTAAAGATATAAAGACCGAAGAAGAGTGCCCGTAATGAGATCACCCATCCCGGAAACCCCACATCGATATAAAGACTTATCAGGAGACACCTGTAACTACATGTAACATCCCAGAAACCCCACATAGATATTCAAAACTTGCAGCAGAACCCCGTAATTTTATCTCCCATTCCAGGCACCCCATATAGGTGCAGAGTCTTACGAGGAGACGCCAAAATTACATCGCCCATCCCGGAAAACCCATATTGAGAGAGAGACATCCGTGGTGTCCCCGTAATTCCATCTCCCATCACGGAAAACCCACACAGATATTGGGACAGACCAAGAATTCCTGTAATTATAACTCCCATTCCTGATACCCCATACAGATTTAAAGACATCCAAGGAGACCTAGTGTCCATCCTGGAAACCAAATGTTGATGTTGACTGACCAGGGGATCCCTTAAATGTATTTCCAATCCTGGAAACCCCATATAGATATGATTTCTCAGCAGAAGACCTCCGTAAGTACATCCCCCATCGGGATACCCCATATAGATATAGAGACTGAAGAGGACAGCCCAGAATTACATCTCCCATCCCGGATAAACCATGCAGCCACAGAGACTTAGAAGGAAAACCCGTCATTTCCTTACATCCTGGAAACCGATCTAGATATAGAGGTTGACGAGGAGGTAATTAAATCTCCGATCCCGACAACTCCATATGGATATAGAGCCTTACCAGGAGATCCCGGAATTACATCTCGCATCCCAGAAACACATGTAGATATCGGACTTTCCAAGAGACCCCGTAATTACATCTCACATCCTGGAAACACATGCAGATATCGGACTTACCAAGAAACCCTGTACTTACATCTCGCATCCTGGAAACACATGTAGATATAGAGACTTACCAGTAGACCCCGGAATTTCATCTCGCATCCTGGAAACACATGTAGATATGGAGACTGACCAGGAGACCCCGTAATTACATCACGCATCCTGAAAACACATGTAGATATAGAGACTTACCAGGAGACGCCGTAATTCCATCTCGCATCCTGGAAACAGATGTAGATATAGAGATTTACCAGGAGACCCCTTAATTAAAACTCCTTCCCAGAGATCCAATATAGATATAGAAACTTACCAGCAAACATCGTAGTTACACATTGCGTCCCGAATACCCCATATACATATGCAGGCTCAGCAGGAGCTCCAGGAGAAGTGAAGATGAGGCAGTAAATTACGAGAACAGTAATACAGTGAAAGGCAGTTTACAAAACTAACAGCTGGATATGGAGGCATATCAAAAATGGCATCATCAGCGAGGAGCAGACAGTAAACGGGAAGAACAGTATGACAGTGAAACACGTGTTATAGAATTAATAGCTGATATCGAAGTTCCCAGGGACACCGACAGCAGCGAGGAGGGAATTGTAAATGGCAAGAATAATAATACAGTGAAACCTGTTTTATAGAGTTAATAGGTGAATATAGAGAATAACCAGGAACACTAACTGCAGAAAGGAGGGGATGGTAGCTCACAAGAAATGTAATACGGTAAAACGTGGGACATATAAATAATAGCTCGACATTGAACTCACCACGATCACCAAAATCAGCGAACTGGAAGAAATAAATGAGAGGAGCAGGCGTACAGTTAATCGTGGATTATAGAATCGATAGGTTGATACAGAGAATCAACAGCAAGGAAGGGGAGTAAATGAGAAGAACAGTAATAATACAGTTAAACATGGTTTAGGGAATTAATAATAAAGAATATTACCAGGGACACCTGCAACAGCGAGGATGGGATAGTAAATCTTTTGAATAATCAGAAGTGCCAAATATATCCGAACATCTAATCTTAGTCTATCATAATTTGCAGAAAGATAATCAAACTCCCAGGAGAAACTCCTGCCCATTGTTGTAACATTCCAATCGATTGTAACCAGATTATGACCCATTGTTGTAACATTCCAATCTATTGTCCTCAGATTATGGCCCATTCTTGTCACATTCAATTTATTGTTCTCCGATTCAGACGCTTTCTCCCACTCTCTGTCGAGCCGCTGATCCCTGTTAAGGTCGTAGGTGGTACTTCACCTGACATATGGGATAACACATTGCACGGAGCTCCATATTTATAGCAAAGGGAAACTCTCCAGTGAAACAATTAGGGCCCGTGGAGGCTGACTTGAATTACAGTCACTGAATAAACAGGTTCAGTTAACGCCTTTCAACCCAATACATTTTATATCACAACATATATTTATCCAAATATTTCACAGTTTTAAATCTAAAAGCTCAGCACATTATTTTAACTAATATTTGAAAGAACAGCAACAATGAGACCCGCAATCTGACAGCATCGGTGAGAAGCGAGAGCAGCTTCAATTACAGATTGCAGATTATTTCTGAACGTGATTTATTAATTAATTTCAGTTCGTTTCTACCATTTCTAAAGGGTTGGGTTTACACTGAGAGATAGAAACAGAATCATTTTATCAGTCAGCTTGAAGACCACCCTGTCAATATTGGTGTAATCTCTGGATACCCCTTTAATATTTGGAAATCAAAGGATTATATTGCAAATATTGGTACCGCCTCTGGATCTACCTTTAAGTATCGGTAATTCACACAGTCTATTGGTGTCCCCGCAAATATTCCTATCGACTACGATAGGAATTCTAAATTCTCTGGATAATTCTAAAATTATTGGGCCATCTCAAGATTTCCCAGTATTATTGAAACATCTCTGGATAACCCACATAAATATTGGCACCATCCCTGCATCCCTCTCTAAATACTAACAAAATGTCTGCATCCCATGTAAATATTAGTCCAGTCTCTCCATGCACAATGAATTTCAGTGCAGTCTATGAATCTATAGTAAATATTGTTTTTTTTCTGGATCGCTTTGCACAATCGTTGTAGAGTGTGTGGTTCCCCTGAGATAAGAACTACAGCCTTAACCTCTCATTATTTAATGGCAAGAACTCTGTAGCCTTTGCAAATATTGGTAGAGTCTCTAAGTTTTCTCCTTTTCTATTTGAACACTAACGACATCCATTCTAAATATTGGTGCAATCCATAGACCATAGGGACTGACTGAAAGTCTCCTCTCCACGGTGCACCGATACAGAAGAACATAAGATATCGGAGCATCATTAGGCGATACGACCCCTCCATCCTGCTTCGCCATTCAATCAGGTTATGGCTGATCTTCCACCACAATTCCACTTTCCTGCCCGATCACCAAATACTTTGATTCCCTTTGTATCCAAAAATCTATCGACCTCAGCTTTGACTGTATTCAGCGACTGAGCTTCCACAGCCCGCTGGGTAGAACAAACCAAAAATTCACAACCCTGTGAGGAAAGATTTTTTTCTCATCTCAATCCGAAATGGCGGACCAAACTCCAGAGAAAAAATGCCCAATCAACACAATTTCTCCTCAAAGGACAACCCTCTCATCCCTGGAATCAATCTAGTGAACCTTCGTTGCACTGTATCTAAGGCAAGTACATCCTTCCTTAGGCAAGGAGGCCCAAACGTGCACAGTAAATCAGGCGTGAACTAAAGACCTCTTTAATTGCAGCAAGATGTCCTTACTCTTATATTCCAACCAAATGCCATCATGCCTAACATATCATTTGCTTTCCTTATTGCTTGCTGTCCCTGCATTTTCGCTTTTTGTGATCCGTGTATAACGACACCGATATCCCTCTGAATATCAATATTTACCAGTCTCTCAAATTTTAAAGAATATTCTGCTTTTCTATTCTTCCTACAAAGTGGATGATTTCACATTTCCCCACATTATATTTTATCTGCTGCCGATTTGCCCAATCACTTAAACTGTCCTTAACCCTTTGCATCCTCTATGTGTCAATCTCATAGCTTACATTCCCACCTCGCTTTGTACCGTCAGCAAACTTGGCTACATTACACTAGGTCGCCTCACCTAAGTCATTAATATAGATTGTAAATAGAGGAGGGCCATGGACTGATCCTTGCGGCACCCCACTAGTTAAAACCGGCCAACCCGAAAATGAACCGTTTATTCTTACTCTGTGTTTTATATCTGTCAGCCGATCCTCAAACCATGCTAATATATTACCCCCCCCCCAACTCCACGAGTCCTTATTTTGTATGAAAACCTCTGTTGATGCACCTTATCAAACGCCTTTATAAAGTCCAAACATGCTGCATCCACTGGTTCCCCCTTATCTGCCCTGCTAGATAGACCATCAAAACACTTTGCTAGATTTGTAAAATACGATTTCCCTTTTATAAAACCGTGTTGACTCTGGCAAATCACTTTATGATTTTCGATATGTCCTTTCATCACTGATATCAGGCGAACAGGCCTGTAGCTCCCTGTTTTCTCTCACCTTCTTTTCTTGAATAGCGGGGTTACATTTCCTGCCTTAGAATCGATGGGGATCGCAGTAGAATCGAGGGAATTCTGGAAGATGAAAATAAATGCATCCACGATCTCTGTAGCCATCTCTTTTAAAACCCTAGGGTGCAAGCCAGCAGGTCCAGGTGAGTTGTCGGCTTTAAGTCCAATTAATTTATAAAGTACCTTTTCTTTACTAATCTTAATTACTTTAAGTTCCTCACTCTCATTACACCCCTGGTTCACCACTATTTCCGGTATCTTTTGTGCTTCTACTGTCAAGACACAAACAACATATTTGTTCAATGTCTCTGCCATTTCCTTATTCCCCATTATAATTGCTTCTGTCTCTGCCTCCCCTAAAACCATTATTTTCTAAGCAGTATTGTGTGCGGAATTGCTGTGGTCGGGGCAAGACTACCGTAACTGATGTGTGGTGCAGTGATCGTACAGTGGTTACACACGTGTTAAAAAAGGGTGTAAGGATAAACTCAACAACTACAGGCCACTCAGTTTAACCTCGGGTGTGGGGAAACTTTTCGAAACGATAACCCGGGACAAAATTAACAGTCATTTGGACAAGTGTGCATTAATTTAAGAAAGCCACCACGCATTTGTTGAAGGCCAATCATGTTTGACGAACTTGAGGTTACAGAGAGGGTCGAGGAAGGCAATGCGGTTGATGAGATGTAACGGGACTTCCAAAAGGCGTGTGAAAAAATTGTCGCATAATAGGCTCGTCATCAAAGTTCAAGCCCATGGAATAAAGGGGACAGTGGCAGCATGGATACGAAATTGGCTCAGTAACAGGAAACAGAGACCTGTGGTGAACGGTTGCATTTCCAACTCTAAGACAGTGCACAGTGATGCTCCCCGGGGGTCGGTACAAGGACCACTGCTGATTTTGATATTTATTCATGACTTGGATTTGGTTGTACAGGGCACAATTTCAAAATTTGAAGATGATACAAAACTTGGAAGGGTAGTGAACAGTGAGGAGGAGAGTGATAGAGTTCAAGAGGATATCGACAGGCTGGTGTCATGGGCGGACACGTGGCAGATGAAGTTCAACGCATAAAAGTGTGGAATGATATATTTCTGTGGGAAGAACGAGGAGCGGCAATATAAACTAAAGGGTATAAACTAAAAGGGGTGCAGGAACAGAGAGATCTGGGGGTATATGTGCACAAATCGTTGACGGTGGCAGGGCAGAATGAGAATGCGGTTAATAAAGCAGATGGGACCCTGGGGTTTATAAATAGCGGCATAGATTACAAAAGCAAGGATGGTATGATGAACATTTGAAAAGCACTGGTTCTGCCACAACTGGAGTATTGTGTCCAGTTCTGGGCACCGCACTTTAGGAAGGATGTGAAGGCCTTAGAGAGGGTGCAGAAGAGATTTACTGGGATGATGCCAGGGATGAGAGACATCAGAGACGGGCATAGAGTGGAGAAGCTGGGGTTGTTCTCCTTCGAGGGGAGAAGGTTGAGAGTAGATTTGATAGAGGTATTCAAAATCATGAAGAGTCTGGACAGAGTATATAGAGAGAAATTGTTCCCATTGGTGGAGTGTCCAAGAACCTCTGAACATAGATTTAAGGTGACTTGCAAAATAACCAAAGGCGACATGAGGAAAAACTTTTTTACACAGCGAGGCTTCACATCCTTCTTAAAGTACGGTGCTGAGAACTAGGCACAATACTCCTGATGTGGCCGAACCAGTGTTTCATAAAAGTTCATCATAACTTCTTTGCATTCGTACTCCATGCCTCTATTTATAAAGCCCAGGGTCCCGTATGCTTTGTTCAACCTTTTTTATGATGTGGAGATGCCGGTGATGGACTGGGGTGGACAAATGTAAGGAGTCTTACAACACCAGGTTATATATAACCAGGACTGTAACCTGGTGTTGCAAAACTTTTTTTACACAGCGAATGGTTGTGACCTGGAATGTACTGCCTGAGGGGGTGGTGGAGGCAGAGTTAATCGGGGCTTTTAAAAGGGTACTGGATAAGTACTGCAATGGAAAAATTGCAATGCTACGGGGAAAAGGGCGGGGCAGTGTGACCAGTTGGATTGCTCTTGCTGAGTGCCGGCACGGACTCGATGGGCCGAATGGCCTCCTTCCGTGCTATAACCATTCAATGATTCTATGCTGAAGTACTGAACATCACGACCAGACTAAGAACCCACGCAATCTGAACACATGGCCTTAGACCATGCGGCCATCCTCGCTCCCGGGTGCACCATTCAAATCCATTCATCAACCGGTAACGTTCTGTTTCAGATTGCCGGAAATCCTAACATGGTTAGCGAGTCGCCGTCAAAAATGTAATATGTGGTTTGTGTTTTGCCCATGTTGATCGTCATCCATTCTCATTACACAGACAGTGTTGTGGGACTTCGTTAAATTTGTTCCGTGTTTACGTCACCATGAATCTAAAAATAATTTAAATTATCCACCTTACTAAAACACAACAGTAACTATTGCCCCCATTCTATCTTGCAAACACACCAAGTGCCGCCTCAATTAAAAAACCTGAACTAATACCACCACCCTTTCCGCCACTATTGTACAACCTCTAGTTTGCAAATACAAACTGTGAGTGTGTTTATTTGAATGTGATATTTATGTAATAGCAGCCTCTAATCCCTCCGTGTCTATGGAAAGTTAGTGACGAAAGTCGAATTGCGCCCTCACAATACTGGAGCATCAATGTCCGGGCTCAGGCCACTCGACCACGCTCTTCACCTGTGTTGTCCAATGGATATTGCTGATTAACCGCAGGTGTGGTTATGGCGACACCGTTTTGTCCACATGAACGGATTTTAGTGGAAAACATCTCCCACACACAATGCAGGGAAATGGGCCTGTGATCTCAATAATCATATTCGCCGGCGGTTTGCATGTGAACTTCAACCTTAATGTGTTGTTGATAAAATGATAAGATGAAAAGCAGAGTGTGCGAGTGTTGTTTCGTCGTTGTGAGTGTTTCATTTCCTTGGTTACTGAATGGTGAAAGATGTTATGAAATACACACATGTGAAGTCCTGTATTGTGTGTGGGAGATGTTTTCTACTAAAATCCGGACATGTGGAAAAAACGGTTTCGCCACAGCCACACCTGCGGTTACTCAGCAATTTCTATTGGACAACACTGGCATAAAGCGTGGTCGAGTGGCCTGAGCCCGGACATTGATGCTCCAGTATTGTCAGGGCGCGACTCGACTTTCGTCACGAACAAAATTCCAATAGACACGGAGGGATTGGAGGCTGCGATTTCATAAATATCACAGTCAAATAAACACACTCACACTTTGTATATACACACTTGAGGTTGTACAATAGTGGGGGGCACTCGTTAATGTTCTTTGAATGAGGGGGACTAGTTAGGGTTGTATGATTGAGTGGAGCAGTAGTTACCGTTGTGTTTTAATGAGGTGGGGAATTTTACAAAGGTTGCACCAGATTCCTGGTGTCATAAACACGGAACATTTTTAATCAAGTCCTAAAATACCGTCTGTAAAATGAGAACGGGAGACAATTCCACACATGCAAAACACAAAAACTTTTTAAAGGTTTGACTGTATCCGTGACCATGTTAGGATTTCCTTCAGTCTGAAACAGAAAGTTATCTGTTCATTAATGGCCATTGGAACAATTATTCATCTTTTTTACAGAGTTTAATGATTTTTGCGTAATTAATACAATAAACTGTTTTGTAATTGTTAATTCCCTGAACGGGAATCGAATCCTCGTCCTGCATTAATCATATTTGGATCACGCTGTTCTCTTCTGAGTTATTCCTATAATAATTTACAGAGCTGAGTTTCCGCAGTGTAGCGGTTATCACTTTTACCTAATATACAGAAAGTTCACGGCTCGAAATCGGGTAGCATCATTTTGCAAACGATCTTCATTGAAAATAAATCAATTCAAACGGTGGAAGATTTCACTTGGAGGTTAAATATGAATAAAATACCATATCACACAGCCCCGGTATATTTTTTATTTCTCTGTACAGTTCTACACACAGTCCAACACCACACACATACCGGCAGTATCTCGACTTCACTCCCGTTTCCTCCTCTGAAGATGCGGAAATCTCCTCTCGAAGCTGCACATTTCGATTGGTTTCAGTTGATCTGTGAGAGAACATTCAAGGATCCCGCAGCGCTGCCTCCCTTAATAACAATAGGTTGTAACCGCATTTCAGCCGCGGCAACAAAGCCATCAGTTTTTCGCTGTTCCCCAGCTGCCGGATTGAGTGAGGCCGCGACAAGCAGCAAGATTGAGGCCGCCTGTCCGGCCCCGCTCTCTCCAATCACCCGCTGCTGGTGGAAAGCAGCAAATGCAGCCTCAGACAGCTCATCACTGCCCCTCCCTGGGAAACAAGATAGCACGGCCCGGTCAAACCTCCACACACACCGAGCAGATGGACAGAAATGACTGGGGAGATTGTATCCCAGTCGCTGAACCATTTACAGAACCTCCCGCGCTGCGATCAGGTCGCGGGGAGACGTTTCTCCAATCCTGCACACGGTGCTTAGCTTTGAAACTGTCCATCACCAATGTGCTCGCTCACCTCCGTTGGCTCCCGATCCGCCAATGCCTCGATTTTAAAATTCTCACCCTTGTGTTCAGATCCATCTGTGGCCTCGCCTCTCCCTTTCGCTGTAACCTCCCACAGAACTACAACCCTCCGAGATCACTGCGTACCTCAAATTATGGCCTCTTGTGCACTCCATTGGCGGTTTTCCCTTCAGCTGCCTGGGCCCAAACTCTGGAATACCCGATTTAAATCCCTCCGCATCTCTCTCCTCCTTTACGATGCTCCTTAAAAACTATATTTTTGACTGAGGTTTAGTTCACCTGTCCGAATATCTCCTTTTGTGGATCTGCGTCAAATTTTATCTGATAACGCTCCTGTGAAGCTCCTTGGGACATTTTATTGTGTCAAAGGCAACAACAATTAAAGTTCTTGTTAATTTTAAGTTTTCTCACCATTCAAAGAAGTAAGGATATGACACTCAGCTTGGTAACTCCGAACCGTCTATTGCTGCACCTGATTCAACGTTTCCATCACCAGCCCAGGAGCACCCTCTCGAGAGAATGTATGTACTGTGACTGAGGGTATTTCACAGGTTGAAGCACCGAGCACCAGAGTGAAGGGGGAGCTGCAAGTAATTCTACGTTTCTCCTCTGGCGAGGCTGAGAAACAACTGCCCTTGGCTGAGGGGCCCAAGGCCTCAGATCTCAGGACCCCAGTCTTCAACAGAACTTCGACTTGTTCGCACAGGCCGAATGACCAGGCCGTGGAGACAGTCACCTCCCAGATTCTGGAGATGGACGATCAGTTGTAGAAGTTGAAGAGCCTCATTTGTAAAACAGCACAGGAGGCATGTAAGGCCGTGCAGAGCACCCTGGACAATGAGGCAGTCCAGGTGATTCCTGCAGCAGCAAGGGATCTGGTGGAGATTCTTCTGGAGCGGCAGCTATGACCGCTCCAATAGATTACTGGTGTGATGCCATGAAGAGCATCATATCTCAGGGCTTTCCCAGCTTCATTGTAACAATGTGGTCTGTCTCACGCTGAACTACAGCCCAACCGAGCCCATTCCCAGCACCAATGACCTGCAAGGAGTGGTTGCAGATGTCACTGTTTCTGATGACGTGGATACTGAGGTTGTTTCATTCCAGTGTGTGGTTCTGGGCCGAACCCAATAGGCATTAAATGTACAAATGAGATGAGAGCAGAAACAGGTCCTGCAAGAACATCAACATCCCATCAGTCCAAGTCCCATTGCTGCTGATGTGTTGGACCTAACACAGAATGGCTGTAGAGAAGATAGTTTGCGTTACATTGAAAACAGGGATAAAAGTAAAACGTTTTATTCCTTATACCCAAGTTGACCGAGGAGCCCCGATATAAACAGTGTATTGATACAGGAACAAAATGTTTGACTATTCGAGATGTGGAAAGTGACTTGACACTTTGGGCTGCTTGCCAGATCATCAGTGCGTTCAATCTGGAGGGAACCTGTTGAGTGCCGCGGATCAGGTCAGAGGCTGGAGGCTGCACCCAGTTCCTCTAATCTCTCCACATAACTTAAGTCCCTCATCCCTGAAATCTTCCTGGTAAACCTCCTTTGTACCCTCTCCAATTCCATGACATCCTTACTAAAGTGTGGTGCCCAGAATTGTACCACATACTCCAGCTGAGGCCTAACCAGTGATTTGTAAAGGTTCAGCAAGGACTTCCTTTTTTTTGTATTCAATGCCACTATTTACAAAGCCAAGTATCCCATACGCTTTCTTATAAACTTGCCCTATTCTGTGAATATGCACACCCAGGTCCTCTGTTATTGCATCCCCTCCGCCTCAAAATAATATCATTCACATCATAGTGCCCCTCTCCATATTGTTCCTCACGAAGTGCATCACTTCACACTTATCCGCATTAGATTGCATCTGCCATGTGACTGCACATTTTACCAGTCTGACCATGTCCTCCAGAAGTATTCTGCTAATTTTCCTCATTATTCACTCCATTGCAAAGTTTACACATCGAGTTGTTATAATCTGGAATGCACTACAAGAAGGGGTGGAGGAGGCAGATTCAATTGTGACTATAAAAAAGGGAATTGGAAAATAATGGAAGAGGAAAAAAAATACAGGGCTATTATGAAGGAGCTGGAGAGTGGGACTAATTGCATAGCCGAAAACGAGCCGACATCGCGATGATGGGCTGAATGGCCTCCTCCGCTGCTGTGAGATTCAACGAACGTTAAGGGGTAAAACTCCCTGTTACCAGAAGATGGAATCTTTGCCTAAAACATTCTCGCTCACCCCAGAGGATTGTTGGAATCATAGATTCAGAGTATGGTTAAAGCACGGAAGGAGGCCATTCGGCACGTCGAGTCGGTGCCGGCTGCCTTCAACAGCAATCCAGCTAGAACCACCCCTCCGCCCTATCCCTGTAGCACAGATTTTTTCCCCTTCAAGTCCTTATCCAATTATCTTTTGAAAGCCACGATTGAAACTGCCTCCACCACCCCCTCAGGAGGGTGATCATTCCTGATCACAATCACTCGCTTTGTAAAAAAGTCAGGAGCGGGGGAGAGATGGAGAAAGATGGTGAGGAAGAGACAGAAAGAGAAAGACAAACACACACACGCACACAGCGAGTCAGAGAGAGAGATAGAGAGAGAGAGACAGAGAGATGAGGAGACAGAGAGACAGAGATAGAGATAGAGAGAGAGGCAGATTGAGCGAGGTAGAGGGAGAGAAACAGAGAGACCGAGAGATAGAAAGACAGAGAGAGACAGAACGTAGAGGGAGAGAACAAGAGGGAAAGGAACTGAGAGAGAAGGACACACACGCACAGATTGACAGAGACAGAGAGTCACAGAGAAAGAGAGTGAGAGAGGGGCGAGACGGAGAGAGAGACAAAGAGTGACGGAGAGAGAGACACAGAGAGTTCGAAGGAGAGACACAGAGAGAGAGAGAGAGAGAGATAGAGAGACAGAGAGAGAGAGACAAGGAGTGGGACAAAGCGATCGAGACAGATAGAGAGAGACAGGGAGGAAGGGAGAGTCAGAGAGAGAAAGGGAGAGAGACACAAAGAGAGACGGACAGAAATACAGTGAGACAGAGAGGAAACAAATATGTAATGATTAACAGGAACAAAATGAGAGAGTGAGCGAAAGGCAGACAGAGAGACAGCGAACGAGAGACAGAGAGAGACCAAGGGAAGAGGAAGATAGCGAGAGATAAGAGACAGAGCGAGAGACAGACTAGAGAGGGGGCAGAATGGGAGTCAGTGAGAGAGCGAAAGACAAGAGGGAGAGACAGAGAGAGACAGAGAGTGAGAGGGGGACAGAGAGAGAGGGAGATGGGGAGAAAGTCAGAACGAAAGGGAGAGAGAGGGGAGATAGAGACAGAGAGAGAAACAGAGAGAGATTCACGGACAGAGAGAAAGAGAGAGACAGAGTGAGGCACAGCGAGAGAGACACGCAAAGAGAGACAGAGAGAGTGTGACAGATTCAGAGAGAAAAAAGGAGAGAGTGCGGCACAGTGAGACAGAGAGAAAGACTGTGCAGTGTGAGGAAACAACTCTGAAATAATCAACAGAAACAAAAAAGAGGGGGAGAGGGAGACACTGAGAGAGTGAGGGAGAGCAGAGAGGGGGCAGACACGAGGGAGAGAGAGTGATCTTCAGAGCGAGAATGAAAGAGAGAGGAGAGAAAGAGAGAATAAAGAGAGAGAGAGAGAGCGTGGTCGGAGAGATAGAAAGCAGACTAGAAAGACAGAGAGACAGAGAGGGACAGGGAAATTGTTGAGGCAGAGGCAAGATTGAGAAAGTAAAATAAAAACAGCGAGAGAATGACAGGGAGAGAGAGAAATAGTAAGAGAGATAGAGAGAGTAGATAGAGAGGAAAAGTCACAGAAAAGAGGGAGAAAGAGAGAGACAAGGTGGAGGGACAGAGGGATCGTGAGAGAATGAGAGATCGAGATAAGAGAGAGAGACACAGAAGAAGAAAAGAGACGGAGATTGGAGGGTGATAGAGAGATAGAGAAAAAAAGCGATAGAAAAACAAAGATAGAGGGAAGAGAAAGGAAGGGAAACAGGGTGAGAGAGATAAAAAGACAAAGAAAGACAGACAGGGAGATAGAAATAAGATGGAGAGAGACAGGAGGAAACCAAAAGTGCAACCCAGCTGATGAATTCGTAGCTAATGTCTCCATATTCATATCTCATCGCCTTCACAGTGAAAAATTAGCAATTTTATTATACTTTTGGATCAGTGGATAACCTGCGGATGCCGAGACAGTTGACAATGCAGCTTTGGAGCAATAAATTCTGCAAAGTTTTACTTGATAATACAAGTCGTTCATTCAAAACGCATGTGGTAAAGAGAGTCTAATATTGATGACTTGAAATAGTTAGTGCTCAACTTGACATTGCTGTACATTGGATTAGAAAACGAGATTGGATGAACAGAAGTGGCCTGAAAGGCTGGGTGGTCTGCTGTGCGTGGCTGCGATTTATACATTGTCTGGACAGCAGTATTTGTGGTTCCCTGTTGTTTGAGGCGTATCATTTTGTCTTTCGGGTGGTTCAACTGATTGTGTTTGTGAGCGGTCCCGGGTTCAAATCCCAATCAAGTACGGCTGTACCGCCACTTACAGTGAAAATTGACTTAATTCCAGATCCTGTTTCAGAGGACAGAATGCCGAGGTTTCGTCAACGCAACGCACGTGGAGAAAAGAAAATGTCTTAAGATGTTGAGCAGGTTGAAGCTGAATATGAATGTATCCCAATTCACGCGATGTCATGAACGCCGATGAAAATGCTCCTGCATTGGACGGTAATCAAACCCCAGCTTCCTGTGCGGCAGGCAGAAATTCGACAACGAAAACACCAATGTCCGAACGGCAGTTGGCTGCATGTGTCGACTTGGAAACTTGTCTGAAAGAACAGACAGTCTCACAGGCCGCAAATGACACTGTTTGCTGGGCACACGAAGCGTGGGCGGCTCTTGTGGCGCAATGGGTTAGCGCGCGGTACTCGAGCAATGCTCGAAGTTGTGAGTTCGATTTTCCCCTGGAGCAGTTTTACCTTTTGCTTCTGAACATTTCCACCGGAGCTGGTATGTTTCATGAAGCATCTCCTTCTTCGTGTTTACATGTGGGCACTTGGGGTCCTCTGGCCGGCCGTATCGCAATAGCAGGTGTGAGTTTATTTATAAATAGGCGGGAGAGGGGGCGATTCGCGACAGCATGAAATGGAAAAGGAGGCGGCACGAGATCTTTAAATCTAAAGAACCGAACACACAATTCTTCTTTTCGTGAAACAGGCATTCTTCTGTTTGAAGTGTCGTGTCGGAAAATTCGGATTTCTTTGCTCGAATAAATTAGATACTTTTTATCCCCCACCCTCTCTTTGCAGACACTTCCAGCATCATCTCCGTGGGCGGGAGAATGCAGAGACATTCAGCGCTACAAATCAATCCGTGCTGCCTCTTACCGAAACTCGGGAACAATGTGAACCATTTCAGCCTCTCAGATGCCGATGTCGCCAATTTCATCTTGTGCTGCAAGAAACCCAGGTGATTTTACAGTCACTGAAGTTCGCTTCACTTTCCCCAAAGTTGACTCCAAGAGAGAACAACGAAAAATAAAGGAAAATTGAGCATTGCGTCATTTGTGGCGAAGCAAAATCGTTGCTTTCATTCCTTCCACCGTTGATCTTCAAGCGGGCGATGAACCTTCTGCGCTCCGCAATTTTTTTCACATTACCAGGGTCGAAAAAACAAGTTGAATGTGAAAGTGGGAGCAACAAACTGGATCAAGCGGATAGGCGGGGCGGGATATTGCAAAACAAACAGCCAAGCAAGGAGGAGCGGGTCATAAGAACATAAGAAATAGTTGCAGGAGTAGGCCTTTCGGCCCCTCGAGCCTGCTCCGCCATTCAATGCGATCAGGGCTGATCTTCGACCTCGACTCCATCTTCCCGCCCGATCCCCATTTTCCTACACGACACTAAAAACAGAAGAATGTCTATTTGACCAAAAGAAGAATTGTGTGTTCGGTTCTTTAGATTTAAAGATTTCGTGCCGCCTCCTTTCACATTTCATGCTGTCGCCAATCGCCCCCTCTCCCGCCAATTAACAAATAAACTCACACCTGCTGTTGCAATAAGGCCGGCCAGAGGACCCTAAATGCCCACATGAGAACACGAAGAAGGAGATGCTTCATGGAACACACCAGCGGTACCTTCAAATCCGGTGGAAATGTTCAGAAGCAGAAGACTCAAATATTCCAGGTGAGGCGCGAACTCACAACCTCGGCATTTCTCGAACCTGATACTGTTATTTAAATACCGTACGCAAACCGATTCCGCTCCTGGAACCACGTCAGAATAATAGTCTCATCAAACACTCTCATTTTCGGCCTGTAAGATTGTATGTTCTTTCAGGCAGGTTTACAAGTCGAAACATGGCGGCACCTGCCTCTTGGGCATTGGCGTTTTATTGGTCGAATTCGTGCCTGCCACAACGGAAGCGGGGGTTCGATTAACGCCCAATGAAGGAGCATTTTCATTCTGCATTCATGACAACGCGTGAATTGGGAGAATTTCATATTCAGCTTCAATCTGCACAACATCTTGAGACATTTTCTTTTCTCCAGGTGTGTTGCGTTAACTTAACCTCGGCTTCGATACACAAAGGTTGGGAGACGTTTGAAACGCTCTTCTGCAGATGGGAGTTGATGGTAGCTCACTTGTGAATGTTAAATCTGAGATTGATAGATTTCTGTGAACCAAGGGTATTAAGGGATATCGGGCTAAGCCGGGTATGTGGAATGAGGTCACATGTCCACCATGATCTCAGTGAATGGTGGAACAGGCTCGACGGGCTAAATGCCACTGCCACTTGCTGCCTCCTGATGTGCGCCACCTTCTCCTGCAAAAAAACGGACTTATGTCTGGGTGATGTGCCTGTCATGGTTAAATAGCTGCCTGTATGTGTGGCCTGTGAGTTGTGGGTGTGCGGCTTGCAACAGTGGTAATGTGTAAGGGTGAGAGGAAGCCTCTGGTCACAAGAGTTGAATACTGATGGAAAGAATTTGTTGGTATGTGGGGGATGTTGGGTGTATTTCGTGTTGCAGTTGGTAGGAGATGCCAATTGAATTTGACCTCACTCACCTTGACGATTCATATCAAAGCATTGAACTGTTTCTGCACTGTAGCCAAGTCTATGATGCTGTGGGACTGGCATTGACTTCGTCCCCCGCTGCCTCCCGCTGTCTTTTGGTATATGTCTGGAGGCCTCTTGCACCCCCCACCCCCGACCACCACCCTCCCCCTGGGGATATAGGATGTCCCTCATTCTGTCCACCTCTTGCACCAAGGTCTGTCAGCATCAGCAGAGAACATTGCTGCATTCACTTTCTAGGCCTGGTACCAACTCAGATCGGCAGATTGGTGAGATCTGGCGTGCAGATTGGAGGATGTGAGATTTAGTTTTGGACAACATTTATTCAATGTTTTAACATAACTCATCGGCGTGTGAATATAACGCTGGAACCTGCATCTGTGTTTTACGTGTGCGATGTCTGATCTCAGTTCAGACTCCGTGCAGACAGTAGATTGATATTTTCAGCAAATAACAGGTACCAGCGACCTTTGAGAGATTTCGAAGAAACATCTTCCCTTCAAGAGATTTAGCTCCCCTGGTGGTGGAAAGTGCGAATTGATTCCACGTCCAAGGCCCGGAATGGAACGCTGATTGCAGGTGTGTCTTCGGCCAGCCGAATCTTGCGTCCTGCCTCGACAAGGGGAATTGGGCATGGGGAAACAGCGCATCACGCGACCTACGCCCAGAAATGGCCCTTTTCCAATTTTTCCCCCAACGTTATCTGCTTGCGCCAGTCGACAGGATTTCGTTATGGTTCATGGCACATGCGGCCGCGGGAAGAAATATTGCATTTCGATAGATCAATTTACCACCTCGGACGTCGAAAAGCGCTTTACAGACAATGAAGAACTTTTTGAGGTGTAGTCACTGCTGACATGTAAGAAACGAGGCAGCCATCATGCGCACAGCAAGATCCCAACCACAGTGATGTTACAACGACCAGATAATTTGTTATCACGATGTGGCTGAAGGGATAAATGTTGAAAAGGGCTCCAGTGAGAAATAATCACCTTCAAAGACGGAGAGGAGGTGATTGGATGAGTCGGAGTTTTGACCTTTGTCATGTTTTCCTTTCCTTATTTTTTATCTTCTTCAGATTCCAACTGATCAGAAAACTGACAACTGAAGTCTCAATGAATTTTCGATCAATCTGTCACTCAAAACAAATAATGTTATAAATAATGAAATAAACCGGATTGCGACGGTTCATTCACTTCACTGAAACGTCCAATTCCGGTTAAACCGGCGCGGCGGAGTCACAGCAGCTCATCGCTGATCTGAACCTCAACTCCATTCAGCGAAATAAACACTGGAAAAATCATGTTTCGAGACGAGTTTGCTAATTTCCTGTGAAATAAATATCACTAAACCAGCAAAACATTCCTGCCCTGATTAAACACACAGCACGGGGATGTGTCGAATGTGTAGCAAGAAACCCGCGATTTTATTATTACACGGATAGAATCCCGTGCTCAATATTAACATTAACACTGAGCGCCAGGTCTGGATCTGACCCGTTTACCCCGTGGTGCGGGACCACGTCCGCGTTTATATTTACCAAAAAAAAGAAAATACGAAAATAATAATCACACCCAGCAGAATTGGGGATTGTTCGTATTTTACAGGACTGGATGAGGCCACTCGGCCCGTCAGGCTTGGATAGCAAATTCTGTTCACAATCTCCACTCGGTGTTGTTCTCCGTGTACATTTTTAGTTAACCGATTTTACTTTTATTTTATTTCACCTCTCTCTATTTTGCAGACAGATTGCGAAAGAGATTCGCTTTGGAGGCTGAACATTTTGATCAAATATTTGAACATTGTTTATTCTGATTGTAGGTTTCTCGGAGATCCAGCGGGAGTTCAGTTCTCAGTTTCCGGATGAGTCGGAAACAGTAAGGCAATTTGCTGCAAGAGAGAAAACAATAAATGAACAACAGCAATAAAGTGAAAGGAAGTGAAAGATACAAGCAGAGTCTGAACCACCCCTGCCCAGGATTTAACTTCATTTGGAGAACGAGTCCACGATGGATCGCGTGGCCTAATGGATAAGGCGTCTAACTTCAGAATTAATCGTGATATTATCAGACGATTGTCGGTTCACGGTCGTTTTACTCGATGGTTGAGATTGTGTCCACCGTGCGCCATCACTGTTTTGCACCCGACCGTTTCGAACAGTCGGATGGAACGGAAATCCGTAAATTCCTGTGGTTACAGAAGTTGACCCGACATTTTCAATATTGTCGATCTGGGTGCACGGGCATGACATGAAGTAAACGTGACCTTATTTCTACTGTTTGGATTCAGAAATGGTCGGCTAATCCATTGTGCTCTTTCTGTCTGGGTCCGAATCCCATCCGTGTACTTATTGTATTGAACTTTTGATGCAGCCTTACTTAAGTTTTGCACAATCAAAATGGGCTTGAATGCTATTATTATCAATCCGACACCGGTGGTTTAAGTCTGTGTCCCTGGATTGTTTATATTCTGTCAAATCTCCTCTTAACCTTCTCTGCTCTAAGGAGAAAAATCTCAGCTTCTCCAATCTCCACACATAACTGAAGTCCCTCATAACCGGTACCTTTTTTGCAAATCTCTCCTACACCCTCTCGAAAGCCTTGATATCCTTCCTAGAATGTGGTGCCAATCATTGAACACAATGCTCCAGCTGAGGCCTAACCAGTATTTTTTTAAAAGTTCAGCATAACTTCCTTTATTTTGTACTCTATGGCTCTATTTCCAAAGCCAAGGATCCCATTTGCTGATTTTACAGCCGTCTCATCTTTTTCTGTCACTTTCAAAGATTTGATAACCTAAACCCCCAGATCTCTATGGTCCTGCACCCGATTTAAAATTGTACCACTTATTTATATTGCCTCTCCTCATTCTTCAGAACAAAATGTATCACTTCACACCTCTTTGAGTAAAATTACATTTGCCATGTGTCTGGCCATTTCATCAGCCTGCCAATATCGTCCTGAAGTCTGTTAATATATTTCCAATTGTTTACCACATTGTCGAGTTTCGTTTCATCTGCACACTTGGAAATTCTGCCCTGTCCATCCAAGTCCATCTTGTACACTATCTATTTCAAGCCGACACTATCAGGCCTTCTTTACCAAAATCGTTTTCAATGTGCGACATGCATTATCAAGTAAGGCTTTGCAGAATGTATGAGGTAAGAAACTACATTGTTGTCTGTAAGTGCAACGTAATAAAGTGCTTCCTGATTTCACCGTGAAAATCCGAGATCTAATTTTATGCCCCGCCCCACCCCACCACCACCAGAGGAAATAGCTTCTCTGTATCGACTCTTCCGAATCGTTTTATTATTCTGAATACCTCAATCAGATCAACCTTTCAAACTGAAGGAAACACCATCCAAGTGTATACAACCTGTCCTCATAATTTAACCATTTAAGACCAGGAATGATTCTGCACCCCCTCCAAGGCCAATATATCCTTCCTGACGCTCGGTGCCCAGAACTGAACGCAGTTCTCTAGATGTAGTCTGACCAAGGCTCTATGCAACTGAAGCATAACTTCCTCCTCTTTGTATTCCAGTCCCCTTAAGATAAAGGCCAACATCCAATTACGTTTTGTATTGTCCACTAGATTTTAGTGATTTGTGTACATGGACACACAAATCCCTTTGCTCCTCCACTGTTCCTAATATCTCGACATTTAGAACTTTTTCCGATTGATTTGATCCAAAGTGAATTACCTCACACCTCCCCACATTCAACTCCAGTTAACACAGTTTTGCGAGTCACTTAATCTGTCTCTGTCCCTTTATAACGTCCTGATCCCATCCACACAGGTAACTGTGCCTCCGATCTTACTGTCATCTGCAAACTTGGATATACAACTCTCTAAACCTTCATCCAAGTCACTGAGAAATATTGGGAGCGCATTCCCGAGTGTTCACTGAAATCCGGTTCCTTAATATTTTGAGGACTCCTCTAAATCCCACGGTGTTTCCCCACAGAGGTTTCAGTGAGCGCTGCAGTAAATCTCGTCCTCGGGACTTTATTGAAAACCGTCAGTTTTTGCTGTTCAATCAGCATTGTCTTTGCATCCCGTGATGGCGAGTCAGGGATTAGTGTTCCAAGAATCAGGAATATGATCTGGAACCAGATCTTGCCGACTGCGCTACTGGAGAAATATGAGTTCGATTTTTGTTTTTGATCCGCTCGATCAGATTGAATTTGACCCAGAAACAGGAAGTAGTTTTGGTGAAACTGATCCGAGAGTGAAGCGCGAAGGTGGTTGAATCGATGAGCTGCTCAGTGATTGGATCCAGCCCGTGTGGCTCGGGATCCCGGTCTGGTCTCGGTCGCCGACACTGTTTTCTCCCTGATCGGTTTCCCTCTGCTTTCACCAGTTGCCCCAGGGACCACCGTTTATATCTGGATTCAGCACCAGGCAGAGAGATAGAAACAACTGTCTGCTGTTTATTGACCTGATCGGGAGGTTAATGTCACCGACGGCTGGTTCACTGAGATCTCCAGGCCTGTGCTCGGCCACCATTTGGTTTTGTTCGCTGTTACGACGCTTGTTCTCGCCGGGTGAAGAAGACAGATTTTCTCTTTCACCAAGTTGTTACAATACTGGACCAGGCTCATTTTCTGTGTGAATAACTGGGAAAAGTGGACAGAGCAGGGACAGAGAAGGCTGTTGGAACCCGCAGTGGAACAAGGCCGAAATTTTGACGGATCAGAATTATTTCACTTTCATTATAATCCTACAATTGCTGGGACCTCGAGCCACAATGATGCATTCACGGCGTGCGCCATTGTCGATAGGTGAATGTTGCAGCAAGTGAGATACGGGATGGGGTGAATTGCCCATAATTTCTGGAACATTTGCGCCGCTCGTCCGGATGACTCGATTCAACAATAAAAGTTGTTTTCGTCGCTCAGCCCACCGTTGCCGTCAACCGTGATGCCGAATTCGCTGTATTTACGTCATTAATCGCGCCGCAATCACTTGCAATTGGACAATAACGGCAAATGAAGTATGAGGCAGCAAGAAATGACTGAGAAAAGTCACAAACTTCAGCCTCTCAGCTTTCTCTCCTGCCTTCTCACTCTCTTTCTCTCAGGTGCAACATTTTGTTTCTTTTCAATCGTTTTTGTTTCTCTCTCCTGCTTTCCTTCCTTCTTTCCATCACCGCCTTCTTTCTTAGGAAAAAGGCGCTTCTGCCATCCACAACTCTGAGAGAAGCGATTTGATGATTATTGACTGAGATCAAAAGCAGAGTGAGGTTTAGCAAGTATTCGAAACGCGGATTTCTCAACTATCAATCAATGAAAGGCCCAAAACGAGATTTACACCCCTCGACCAACGAATCGCTGGCAATTGAAACACACAGCCACTGAAAAATTTCGCCACCACCCACAGCCGATGAGCCATCCTTTCAGACGGTTCCTGCCCATCCAGTCTCGCTTTCTATTCCGATGTTCAGCACCATCGAGTTGTACACTAATTATTTCAAGTGAACAATATCAGCCTCTCTTCACCAAATTTTGAATGTACAACTTGTCTCATCAAGTAAGATTTTCTAAAATCTATATGCTCTGAAGCCACATTGCCGTTTGTGTGAGAATAGGTACACTAGGTAGACTAGCGCTGGTACACATTTCCTAATGTAAAACACACACACTTTAAACTATTGTGCAGTCGTTGTGGGAGGTCACCCACAGGAGGAGGTCAGGACCTGGTGCATCACAGACATTACTCACCAACATTTCGTGGGAAGAGATGAGAAATGTAATAGGATCAGACCAGATAGTGTGGAGAGAGTGTGGGAATACAACATGATGAATAGGGCTAGATATATGATGTACTGACAGGGGATAAGGAAGAGAAGGTCATTACTGATATCCATGGTTTCTCATGCAGAGACCGATGAACAAAATATCGATGTTATTGCGCAGACGCATTGAAGGAAGAGACTCAACAAAGTCTCTTGGCACAGGTATCAATGCCATAACGTTGGGAAAGAGCCGCGCAAATGTGGCGCCGTGGCTCAGTGGTTAAAGCACCTGTCTTGTAAACAGGGGATCCTGGGTTCGAATCGCAGCGGTGCCTTTAGCTTATGTTGTTTGTCTCCATGTTTTGTTGCTCCCATTTTTCCACCCGTTTCCTCCTCCACATTTGTTACTTGCAGAACCCCTTGGTTCACTTCCCAGCCTCTCTGTGTTGACTGCCGAGTTAAATTCGTTCCGGAGATTCCCATCCACGGGTTTACAATTGCAACGAATCATCTCCGTGAGGTTAAAGTGCCCCCTGCTCCTTAATATTTCCATTAAATATAAAAATTCAGCTGTTCGCTGATATTCTGTATTTTCCCCAATCAATTAGACAGGAGGGAACGAATCTTTCTGTGAGGACGTTGGACAAACTGATTCTAGGGTAGAGCTAAACATTCATGGTGGAGATTAAACACAGACCAATACCGCGGGAGCGCTTCTGGCCATCTCCCTTTTCATTTGCTTTTCCCGTTAATCTTTCATTCGCTGCAAACCCCAGAGGCAGCAAGGAAGGACAGAGAGATCTATCTCCGATCCGTCCTCTCTACTCGACCTTTAGCCCATTACAGCAGGTGTAAAATTCCAATTGTCCCTCTCCATTTAAACAAAATATGAACAATCCTGGGACACAGACTTAAAACACCGGTGTCGGATTGATAGCAATATCATTGAAGCCCATTTTCATTCTCCAAAACTTACGTAGGGCCGCAACAAAAGTTCAATACAAATACGACACGGATGGGATTCGGACCCACACGTAAAGAGCAGAATGGATTATTCGACCATTTCTGAATCCAAACAGTAGAAATAAAGTCACTTTTAACTATGTCCTGCCAGAGCACCGTGACCGAGAATGTTGAATGTGTCGGGCCAACTTCTGTAAGGAAAGATATTTACGGATTTCCGTTCAAAGAGGTCAGTTACTGCAAGAACGACCGGGGATGAAACAGTAACGGCACACGTTGGAAGGATTGTAAAAACGACCGCGGTCAGACTGAAACCTGCAATCTTCTGATAACACCCCGATCAATACCGAAGTCAGACGCGTTATCCATTAGGCCACGCGGCCGCTGCTGCAAAGTTTCAGCAAAAGATCTTGAACCCGGGGCAGGGTGGTTAAGACTCTGTTTGCATCTTTCACTTCCTTTCACTTTATTGATGTTGTTCATTTATTGTTTTCTTTCTTGTAACAAGTTGGCTCTACTGTTTCCGACTGATCAGGAAACTGACAACCGAACTCCCGCTGGGTCTCCGAGAAACCTACAATCAGAATAAACAATGTTCAAATCTTTGATCGAAATGTTTAGCCTCCAAAGCGAATCTCTTTGCCACCCGGTCTGCAAAATAGAGAGAGGAGACATAAAATGGATATCAAATCAGTAAACTAAAAATATACACGGAGAAAGACACAGAGCGGAGATTGTGAACAGAATTTACTGTCCAAGCCAGACGGGCCGAGTGGCCTCATCCTGTCCTGTAAAATGCGAACAATTCCCAATTCTGCTGGGTGAGATAATTAGTTTCTGATTTTCTTTTTTTGGGAAATATAAACGCGGACGGGGTCCCGCACCACGGGGTAAACGGGTCAGATCCAGACCTGGCGCTCAGTGTTAATGTTAATATTGAGCACGGGATTCTATCCGTGTAACAAAAAATCGCGGGTTTCATGCTATGTATTCGACACATCCCCTTGCTGTGTGTTTAATCAGGGCAGGGAATGTTTTGCTGTTTTAGTGATAATCATTTTTCAGGAAATCAGCAAACGCGTCTCGAAACATGAGATTTCCAGTTTCTATTTCGCTAAATGGAGTTGAGGTGCAGATCAGCGATGAGCTGCTGTGACTCCGCCGCGTCGGTTTAACCGGAATTAGACGTTTCAGTGAAGTGAAGTAAACCGTCTCAATCCGTTTTATTTCTTTAGTTGTAACATTGGTTATTTTGAGTGACAGATTTATCGAACATTCATTGAGAGTTCAGTTGTCAGTTTTCTGATCAGTTTGTATCTGAAGAAGTTAAAAATAAGGAAGGAAAATATTACGAAGGTCAAAACTCGAACTGATCCAATCACCTGGTCTGCGTCTTTAAAGGTGATTCGTTCTCCCCGGAGCCCTGTTCAATATATTAAAATGCAATCTTTCTTCCTGTGGCCCCAAGTTCCAGGTACCATATCGGATCCAGTCGACTGGCGCACGAAGGAAATGTTTGGGGGGAAAATTGGATAAGGGCGGTTTTTGGCCGTGGGTAGCGTGATGCGCTGTTTCTCCTCGCCCAATGAGCCTTGCGCTGGCTGGACGCAAGATTCGCTGGACGGAAGACTCACCTGCAATCAGCGTTCCATTCTCGGCCTTGCACTTGGAATCAATGCAACACGCGCTTTCCACCACCAGAGGGAGCACAATCGCTTAAAGGGAGGTTGTTTCTTCGAGATCTCTCAAAGACAGCTGGTACCTCTTATTTGGCGAAAATAACAGTCCACTGTCTGCACGGAATCTGAACTGAGATGAGACATCGCACACGTAAAACACAGATGCAGGTTCCATCCCTATGTTTACACATGATGAGTTATCTTTAAACACTGAACAAAGGTTGAAAACAACTAAATCTCACATCCTTCAATCTGCATGCCAGATCTCACCAATCTGCCGATCTGAGTTGGTACCAGGCCTGGAGAGTGCATGCACCAAGGTTCCCTGCTGGTGCTGAGAGACCTTGGTGCAAGAGGTGGACAGAAGGAGGGACATTCGATATCCCCGAGGGTTGGAGGGGGTCGGGGGGCAAGAGGCGTCCAGACATATATCCAAAAGACAGCGGGAGGCAGCGGGGGACGAAGTCAATGCCAGTCCCACAGCATCATAGACTTGGATACATTGCAGGAAGAAGTTCAATGCTTTGATATGAGTCGTCAAGGTGAGTGAGGTCAACTCTCAAGTGGCATCTCCTACAAGCTGAACCACGCAATACACCCACCATCCCCCACATACCAACAAACTCTTTCCATCAGTATTCAACTCTTGTAACCAGAGGCTTCCTCTCACCCTTACACATTACCACTGTTGCAAGCCGTCCACCCACAACTCACAGGCCACACACACTGGCAGCTATTTTACCATGACAGGCACATCATCCAGACACACGTCCCGTTTTTTGGCAGAAGAAGGTGGCGCATATCAGGAGGCAGCAAGTGGCAGTGGCATTTAGCACGTCGAGCCTGTTCCACCATTCAATGAGATCATGGTTGACCTGTGACCTAACTCCATATACCCGGCTTAGCACGATATCCCTTAATTCCCTTGGTTCACAGAAATCGATCAATCTCAGATTTAACATTCACAAGTGAGCTACCATCAACTATTATCTGCAGAAGAGCGTTTCAAACGTCTCCCACTCTTTGCGCAGAGAAGCCGAGGTTAAGAAAACGCAACACAACTGGAGAAAAGAAAATGTCTCAAGATGTTGTGCAGATTGAAGCTGAATATGAAATTATCGCAATTCACGCGGTGTCATGAATGCAGAATGAAAATGCTCCTGCATTGGGCGGTCATCGAGCCCCCGCTTCCTGTGTGGCAGGCAAGAATTCGACCAATAAAACACCAAAGCCCAAGCGGGTAGGTGCCGCCATGTGTCCATTTGGGAACCGACCTGAAAGAACAGACAATCTTACAGGCCGAAAATGAGAGTGTTTGATGAGATTATTACTCTGACGTGATTCCAGTCGCAAAATCGGTTGACGCGGGTATTGAAATAACAGTATCAGGGCTCGAGAAATGCCGACCTTGTGAGTTCGTGCCTCACCTTGAATGTTTGAGTCTTTTGCTTCTGAACATTTCCACCGGATCTGAAGGTACCGCTGGTGTGTTCCATGAAGCATCTCCTTCTTCGTGTTCTCATGTGAGGACTTAGGGTCCTCTGGCCGGCCTTATTTCAATAGCAGGTCTGAGTTTATTTGTTAATAGGCGGGAGAGGGGCGATTAGCGACAGCATGAAATGTAAAAGGAGGCGGCACGACGTCTTTAAACCGAAAGAACCGAAATCACAATTCTTCTTTTGGTGAAATAGACATTCTTCTGTTTTTAGTGTGGTGCATGAAAAAGCGGATCGGGCGGGAAGATGGATTCGAGATCGAAGATCAGCCATGACCTTATTGAATGGCGGAGCAGGCTCGAGGGGCCGAAAGTCCGACTCCTGCAACTATTTCTTATGTTCTTATGTAACAGCTGACCCGCTCCTGGTGGCTTGGCTGATTGTTTTGCAATATCCTGCCCCGCCTATCCGCTTGATCCAGTTTGTTGCTCCCACTTTCACATTCAACTTGTTTCTCGTCCCTGGTCATGTGAAAAAATTGCAGATTGCAGAAGGTTCAAAGCCTGAAGGAATGTCAACGGTGGATGGAATGAAAGCAGCGATTTTGCTTTGCCACCAATGACGAAACGCTCACTTTTCCTTTATGTTTCGTTGTTCTCTCTTGGAGTAAACTTTGGCGAAAGTGAAACGAAATTCAGTGACTGTGAAATGACCAGGGGTTCTTGCAGCACCAGATGAAATTGGCGACATCGGCATCTGAGAGGCTGAAATGGTTCACATTGTTCCCGAGTTTCGGTAAGAGGCAGAACGGATTGATTTGTAGCGCTGAATGTCTCTGCATTCGACCGCCCACGGAGATGATGCTGGAAGTGTCTGCAAGGAGAGGGTGGGGGATAAAAAGTATTTAATTTATTCGAGCAAATAAATCCGAATTTTCCTACACGACACTTCAAACAGAAAAATGTCTGTTTCACGAAAAGAAGAATTGTGTGTTCGGTTCTTCAGATTGAAAGATCTCGTGCCGCCTCCTTTCCCATTTCATGCTGTCGCGAATCGCCCCCTCTCCTGCCTATTTACAAATAAACTCACACCTGCTATTGCGATACGGCCGGCCAGAGGACCCCAAGTGCCCACATGAAAACACGAAGAAGGAGATGCTTCATGAAACATACCAGCTCCGGTGGAAATGTTCAGAAGCAAAAGGTAAATCTGCTCCAGGTGAGGTTCGAATTCACAACCTCGGCATTTGCTCGAATCTGATACTGTTTTTTCAGTACCGCGCGCCAACCGATTGCGCCACTAGAGCCGCCCACGATTAGTGTGCCCAGCAAACAGTGTCATTTGCGGCCTGTGAGACTGTCTGTTCTTTCAGACAAGTTTCCAAGCAGACAACTGCCGTTCGGACATTGGTGTTTTCGTTGTCGAATTTTTGCCTGCCGCACAGGAAGCTGGGGTTTGATTCCCGACCAATGCAGGAGCATTTTCATCTCCGTTCATGACTTCGCGTGAATTGGGATATTTTCTTTTCTCCACGTGCGTAGCGTTGACGAAACCTCGGCATTCTGTCCTCTGAAACAGGATCAGGAATTGAGTCAATTTTCACTGTAAGTAGGGGTACAGCCGTATTTAATTGGGATTTGAACCCGGGACCGCTCACACACACAACCAGTTAAACCGCCCGAAGCCAACATTATACCCCTCAAACAACAGGGAACCACGAATACTACTGCACAGACAATGTATAAATCGCAGCAACGCACAGCAGACCACCCAGCCTTTCAGGCCACTTCTGTTCATCCAATCTCATTTTCTAATCCGATGTACAGCAATGTCAAGTTGAGCACTAACTATTTCAAGTCATCTATATTATAGAATCATAGAATCATAGAAGTTACAACATGGAAACAGGCCCTTCGGTCCAACATGTCCATGTCGCCCAGTTTATACCACTAAGCTAGTCCCAATTGCCTGCACTTGGCCCATATCCCTCGATACCCATCTTACCCATGTAACTGTCCAAATGCTTTTTAAAAGACAAAATTGTACCCGCCTCTACTACTGCCTCTGGCAGCTCGTTCCAGACACTCACCACCCTTTGAGTGAAAAAATTGCCCCTCTGGACCCTTTTGTGTCTCTCCCCTCTCACCTTAAATCTGTGCCCCCTCGTTATAGACTCCCCTACATTTGGGAAAAGATTTTGACTATCGACCTTATCTATGCCCCTCATTATTTTATAGACTTCTATAAGATCACCCCTTAACCTCCTACTCTCCAGGGAAAAAAGTCCCAGTCTGTCCAACCTCTCCCTGTAAGTCAAACCATCAAGTCCCGGTAGCATCCTAGTAAATCTTTTCTGCACTCTTTCTAGTTTAATAATATCCTTTCTATAATAGGGTGACCAGAACTGTACACAGTACTCCAAGTGTGGCCTCACCAATGCCCTGTACAACTTCAACAAGACATCCCAACTCCTGCATTCAATGTTCTGACCAATGAAACCAAGCATGCCGAATGCCTTCTTCACCACCCTATCCAACTGTGACTACACTTTCAAGGAGCTATGAATCTGTACTCCCAGAACTCTTTGTTCCATAACTCTCCCCAACGCCCTACCATTAACGGAGTAGGTCCTGGCCCGATTCGATCTACCAAAATGCATCACCTCACATTTATCTAAATTAAACTCCATCTGCCATTCATCGGCCCACTGGCCCAATTTATCAAGATCCCGTTGCAATCCTAGATAACCTTCTTCACTGTCCACAATGCCACCAATCTTGGTTTCATCTGCAAACTTACTAACCATGCCTCCTAAATTCTCATCCAAATCATTAATATAAATAACAAATAACAGCGGACCCAGCACCGATCCCTGAGGCACACCGCTGGACACAGGCATCCAGTTTGAAAAACAACCCTCTACAACCACCCTCTGTCTTCTGTCTTCAAGCCAATTTTGTATCCAATTGGCTACCTCACATTGGATCCCATGAGATTTAACCTTATGTAACAACCTACCATGCGGTACCTTGTCAAATGCTTTGCTGAAGTCCATGTAGACCACGTCTACTGCACAGCCCTCATCTATCTTCTTGGTTACCCCTTCAAAAAACTCAATCAAATTAGTGAGACATGATTTTCCTCTCACAAATCCATGCTGACTGTTCTTAATTAGTCCCTGCCTCTCCAAATGCCTGCAGATCCTGTCCCTCAGAATACCCTCTAACAACTTACCCACTACAGATGTCAGGCTCACTGGTCTGTAGTTCCCAGGCTTTTCCCTGCCGCCCTTCTTAAACAAAGGCACAACATTTGCTACCCTCCAATCTTCAGGCACCTCACCTGTCGCGGTGGATGATTCAAATATCTCTGCTGGGGGACCCGCAATTTCCTCCCTAACCTCCCATAACGTCCTGGGATACATTTCATCAGGTCCCGGAGATTTATCTACCTTGATGCGCGTTAAGACTTCCAGCACCTCCCTCTCTGTAATATGTACACTCCTCAAGACATCACTATTTATTTCCCCAAGTTCCCTAACATCCATGCCTTTCTCAACCGTAAATACCGATGTGAAATATTCATTCAGGATCTCACCCATCTCTTGTGGTTCCGCACACCGATGAGCTTGTTGATCCTTAAGAGGCCCTACTCTCTCCCGAGTTACCCTTTTGCCCTTTATGTATTTGTAGAAGCTCTTTGGATTCACCTTTGCCTGATCTGCCAAAGCAATCTCATATCCCCTTTTTGCCCTCCTGATTTCTCTCTTAACTCTACTCCGGCAATCTCTATACTCTTCAAGGGATCCACTTGATCCCAGCTGCTTATGCATGTCATATGCCTCCTTCTTCTTTTTGACTAGTGCCTCAATCTCCCGAGTCATCCAAGGTTCCCTACTTCTACCAGCCTTGCCCTTCACTTTATAAGGAATGTGCTTACCCTGAACCCTGGTTAACACACTTTTGAAAGCCTCCCACTTACCAGACGTCCCTTTGCCTGCCAACAGACTCTCCCAATCAACTTCTGAAAGTTCCTGTCTAATACCATCAAAATTGGCCTTTCCCCAATTTAGAATTTTAACTTTTGGGCCAGACCTATCCTTCTCCATAGCTATCTTAAAACTAATGGAATTATGTTCACTTGTCCCAAAGTGATCCCTCACGAACACTTCTGTCACCTGCCCTTCCTTATTTCCCAAGAGGAGGTCAAGTTTTGCCCCCTCTCTCGTCGGGCCATCCACATACTGAATGAGAAATTCCTCCTGAATACACTCAACAAATTTCTCTCCATCCAAGCCCCTAATGCTATGGCTGTCCCAGTCAATGTTGGGAAAGTTAAAGTCCCCTACTATTACCACCCTATTTTTCTTGCAACTGTCTGTAATCTCCTGACATATTTGCTCCTCAATTTCCCGTTGACTATTTCGGGGTCTGTAGTACAATCCTATCAAAGTGAACTCTCCCTTCATATTTTTCAGTTCTACCCATATAGACTCAGTGGGCAAACCCTCGGATATATCCCCTCTCACTACTGCCGTGATGTTCTCCCTAATCAAGAACGCAACTCCCCCTCCTCTCTTACCTCCTGCTCTATCTTTCCTATAGCATCTGTACCCTGGAACATTGAGCTGCCAGTCCTGCCCCTCCCTTATCCATGTTTCAGTCATAGCTATAACATCCCAGTCCCATGTACCAATCCATGCCCTGAGTTCATCTGCCTTGCCCATCAGACTTCTTGCATTGAAATAAATGCAGTTTAATCTAGACTTCCCTTGGTCTTTGCCCTGCTTTCTCAGACCATCTGTCCGGTCATGTTATGTACACTCTCCCTTACTGCCTTTTGTTTCTGTCACCATTTTATTTCCCACTGACTTCCTGCATCGGTTCCCATCCCCCTGCCACATTGGTTTAAACCCTCCCCAACAGCACTGGCAAACACTCCCCCTAGGACATTGGTTCCAGTCATGCCCAGATGCAGAACGTCCAATTTGAACTGGTCCCACCTCCCCCAGAACCGGTTCCAATGGCCCAGGAATTTGAATCCCTCCCTCTTGCACCATCTCTCAAGCCACGTATTCATCTTAGATATCCTGCCATTCCTACTCTGACTTGCCCGTGGCACTGGTAGCAATCCTGAGATTACTACCTTTGAGGTCCTACTCTTTAGTTTAACTCCTAACTCCCTAAATTCAGCTTGTAGGACCTCATCCCGTTTTTTACCTATATCGTTGGTGCCCATATGCACCACGACAACTGGCTGTTCACCCTCCCCCTCCAGAATGTCCTGCAGCCGCTCCGAGACATCCTTAACCCTTGCACCAGGGAGGCAACATACCATCCTGGAGTCTCGGTTGTGTCAGTATTTGCTGGATCTTTCTATTTGTGTGTCATTAATTATACGTTATTCTCAAGTGATTCTCACTCTTTACTGGATGTTCCTTTGTGCGTGTCAGTACTTGTGGGATGCATAAACTTTTTTGTATTCCCTTCAGTTTAAAATCTCAAAAGTTATCTAATCGACGTGTTTAAAGTCATAAATGGATTGAATCGCGTAGATTCCGACAATTTTTTTCTATTCTGGGGGAATCCAAAAGTAGAGGGCAAATTATTCCATTTCGCAGCGAAATCAGGAGGCACTTTTTGACCCAACGGGTAGTGGAAACCTTGAACACTCTTCCCCAAACGGCTGTGTGTATTGGATCAATTGACATTTTCGAGAATGAAATCGATAGCCTTTTGTTTATTAACAAATTATATGGATCAAAAGGGGTTTAAAAGGTGTTGAGATGCAGATCAGCCATGAACTAATTGGATGGTGAACAGACTCGAGCGGCTGAATGGCCCACTCCTGGTCCTGTGTCCTAGGTTTGCATTGAATTATTGTTACAGAATCTGTAGAATATCAACGCAAACGGGGTTTTCCTGAATGGGCACGCTCCCTGGTAACCCTGTAAATATTGACTCACCCATGCATGTAAACACTGACGCATTCTGGCGTCTGCCTGAATATGTAAACGCTCTGCCACTGCTTCGTTCGGCCTCAGCTGGATTATTGTGCCCAATTCTGGGAACCATACTTTAGAAAGTTAGTCAAAGAAAGAGTGCAGAGGCCATTTGCTAAAATGGTAGCAGGGATAAAGGGTTTCATTATGTGGAGAGACTAGAGAAGCTGGGATTGTTCACTTAGAGCAGAAAAAAGCCATGAGGAGATTTAATAAAGGTGTTCAAAATAATGAGGGGTTTTGAGAGATTAAAAAAGTAGAAACTGTATCCACTGGCAGAAGGGTCGGTAACCAAAGGAACGGATTTAAGATCATTGGGAAATGAAGCAGGGGGAGATGAGGAGATTTTTTTTTTATGCAGCGACTTGTTATGATCTGGAATGCATTGTCTGAAAGGTGGTGGAAGAAGATTCAACAGTAGCTTTCAAAAGGTAATTGGACATACACTTGTAAAGGAAACATTTTCAGGGTTATACGGAAAGAGCAGGGGAGTGGGACTAACTGGGTAAGTCTTTAAAAGAGCCGGCACGGGCACGGTGGGCCCAGTGTCCTTCTTGTGTGCTCTAACATTATTTTACTGCATGAAATATTGACACTGTCCATTGATCCTTGTCCAGACTGACACGGTCTGGAGACTGAATGGAAAGATCAACATTAATTGGGGAATTAGTGACTGTAACAAACTTTCAGGGACTATACCACATTAACACGGGATCCGGAGAATTTACCAATAATTAAAGTTGGATCTATGGAATTCCCGAATGTTTATCGTGGCGCCGAGAATCTGTGGCCATATCGACAAGAGTTAAAGTGACGGTACGATGTTGACAAGTGGGTCCACAGATTATGACAAAGTTTACTTTGGAATCACGGATTGTATTAATATTTACACGTGGATCAAAGGCTCTATCAATATTTACAGGGGGATGTGATTCATTGGAAACCGATTATCTTTCATGTGTAATTTAATTCCGTTCTTTTATTTAGTTCTCAATCCACTCCTGATTCCAGCAGAAATCCCTGTTTGTTTCTCTATTTCCCAGTCCAATCACTATTATTATATTTAAACTCTGTCTCCAGTTGAAAGCCATATCACAAGTATAACGATCAGATCCATCACTGGATGCAGTAACAAACCAACAAATTTCACCCCGAACTCCATCAAACTGTTGCTTTTGCTCCCAGCCTGATGTATAATGTCCCTGTTTATTTCCCTTCCTTACAGTTAACTTAGTGACGATTGTGATCCTGTCCCGAGGAAAGTGCGGCCTCTCCAAATGTGTCACTCGGTACCTGGTGGCCATGGCAGCGGCGGATCTACTGGTCGTTATCATCGATCTGATATTGAGACAGATTCCGATTGCATATTCCGAACAATTTCTTTTCCTGACCGACATCCGCGTGTGTAATATCCACGCCGTCCTGCTTTGTGCAGCCACAGACTGTTCTGTCTGGTTCACCGTCACTTTCACCTTTGATCGATTTGTGGCCATTTGTTGCCAGAAACTGAAAACTAAATATTGCACCGAGAAAACGGCGGTTGTGGTTCTGGGAACAGTGACTGTGCTGAGCTGTTTGAAGAACATCACCTGGTACTTTATGTTATCGCGTGGGTATACTCTTGGCAACATTCCCTTTTTTTGTGCTGTAGAAGGTCGTGTTAAATATTCCCGGGCATGGGGAGCAATCGAACTCCTTCATTATATTCTAAACCCGGGGGTCGCATTTGTTCTGATTCTGCTGCTCAATGTTTTAATCGTCAGACACATTGTAGTGGCCAACAGAGCCCGCAGGAGACTCCGGGACCACAGCAGTGAAGAGAGTCCCAGTGACCCAGAAATTACGAGTCGAAGGAAGTCCATTATTTTACTGTTCGTCATCTCGGGGAATTTCATGCTGTTATGGGCGATGTTTATGTTGTATTCTATATGGATACGGGTGTTGAGTTTCATTGGTCCGATTGTAATTCCACCGATGTTTCTCATGGAACTGGGATTCATGCTCCAGCTCCTGAGTTGCTGCACAAACACTTGTATTTATGCTGTAACCCAGACTAAATTCAGAGAGCAGTTGAAGAATATGCTGAAATATCCCTTTTCTCTGATTGTTAACATCATTAAATGATGAGAAGAACGGAAGAATTCCCAGCATCAGAACTCAATCCTCTTTCATATTCTGTCCGACCCGCTCCGCCCCCGGGGTCTGTGATATCGAGATATTGGGGTCAATCGACTATGACACTGAACCAGTCCAAAATGCGATAATCGGTTCCCAATTTCAATGGAGTTTTGGGTACGATCACAACCTCTGAGGTCCCTGTGGTGGCTCTTGAATGGGGCCGGGAATTTCACGACTGCTTCCTGTCGAGACATTGTGGGTCTGGCCAATCGTTGGAAGGTGTTTTAAATTATTGAAAGAAATTATCAATTAAATGTTCAGTAACATGACGGAAGACTCCTTTGAATATCAGCAAACTTAAATGGACAACAAGTGAACATTTACAAGAAACACCCGGTAAACATTAACAGACTCAAGGAAACACGCTGTAAACTTTCACAGTCGCACAGAATGGCCCTGTAAATAAATTCCGTCTCACAGAAACACCCTGTAAATATTAACATTCACAGAAACAACATGTAATCATTAACAGTTTCACAGAAACATCATATAAATATTAACATTCTCAGAAACACCCTGTAAATATTAACAGAATCACATAAACCACCTGTAAACATTAACAGTTTCAAAGAAACACCCTAAAATATTAACTGTCCCACAGAAGCACCCTGTAAATATTAACAGTGTCACAGAAAGACCTTATAAGCATTAATGCACTCACAGAAACTTCCTGTAATTAATAACCGTCTCACAGAAACAAACTGTAAAGAACAGATTCACAGAAACAGGTTGTAAATAATAACATACTCACTGAAAGACCTGTAAATATTAATATAATCACAGAAATACTGTAAACATTAAGAGATTCAAGGAAACACTCTGTAAACATTAACAATGAGGCAGTCCAGGTGATTCCTGCAGCAGCAAGGGGTCTGGTGGAGATTCTTCTGGAGCGGCAGCTATGACCGCTCCAATAGATTACTGGTGTGATGCCATGAAGAGCATCATATCTCAGGGCTTTCCCAGCTTCATTGTAACAATGTGGTCTGTCTCACGCTGAACTACAGCCCAACCGAGCCCATTCCCAGCACCAATGGCCTGCAAGGAGTGGTTGCAGATGTCACTGTTTCTGATGACGTGGATACTGAGGTTGTTTCATTCCATTGTGTGGTTCTGGGCCGAACCCAATAGGCATTAAATGTACAAATGAGATGAGAGCAGAAACAGGTCCTGCAAGAACATCAACATCCCATCAGTCCAAGTCCCATTGCTGCTGATGTGTTGGACCTAACACAGAATGGCTGCAGAGAAGATAGTTTGCGTTTTAATTGAAAACAGGGATAAAAGTAAAACGTTTTATTCCTTATACCCAAGTTGACCGAGGAGCCCCGATATAAACAGTGTATTGATACAGGAACAAAATGTTTGACTATTCGAGATGTGGAAAGTGACTTGACACTTTGGGCTGCTTGCCAGATCATCAGTGAGTTCAATCTGGAGGGAACCTGTTGAGTGCCGCGGATCAGGTCAGAGGCTGGAGGCTGCACCCAGTTCCACTAATCTCTCCACATAACTTAAGTCCCTCATCCCTGAAATCTTCCTGGTAAACCTCCTTTGTACCCTCTCCAATTCCATGACATCCTTACTAAAGTGTGGTGCCCAGAATTGTACCACGTACTCCAGCTGAGGCCTAACCAGTGATTTGTAAAGGTTCAGCAAGGACTTCCTTTTTTTTGTATTCAATGCCACTATTTACAAAGCCAAGTATCCCATACGCTTTCTTATAAACTTGCCCTATTCTGTGAATATGCACACCCAGGTCCTCTGTTATTGCATCCCCTCCGCCTCAAAATAATATCATTCACATCATAGTGCCCCTCTCCATGTTGTTCCTCACAAAGTGCATCACTTCACACTTATCCGCATTAGATTGCATCTGCCATGTGACTGCACATTTTACCAGTCTGACCATGTCCTCCAGAAGTATTCTGCTAATTTTCCTCATTATTCACTCCATTGCAAAGTTTACACATCGAGTTGTTATAATCTGGAATGCACTGCAAGAAGGGGTGGAGGAGGCAGATTCAATTGTGACTATAAAAAAGGGAATTGGAAAATAATGGAAGAGGAAAAAAAATACAGGGCTATTATGAAGGAGCTGGAGAGTGGGACTAATTGCATAGCCGAAAACGAGCCGACATCGCGATGATGGGCTGAATGGCCTCCTCCGCTGCTGTGAGATTCAACGAACGTTAAGGGGTAAAACTCCCTGTTACCAGAAGATGGAATCTTTGCCTAAAACATTCTCGCTCACCCCAGAGGATTGTTGGAATCATAGATTCAGAGTATGGTTAAAGCACGGAAGGAGGCCATTCGGCACGTCGAGTCGGTGCCGGCTGCCTTCAACAGCAATCCAGCTAGAACCACCCCTCCGCCCTTTCCCGGTAGCACAGATTTTTTCCCCTTCAAGTCCTTATCCAATTCTCTTTTGAAAGCCACGATTGAAACTGCCTCCACCACCCCCTCAGGAGGGTGATCATTCCTGATCACAATCACTCGCTTTGTAAAAAAGTCAGGAGCGGGGGCGAGATGGAGAAAGAGGGTGAGGAAGAGACAGAAAGAGAAAGACAAACACACACACGCAAACAGCGAGTCAGAGAGAGAGAGATAGAGAGAGAGAGACAGAGAGATGAGGAGACAGAGAGACAGAGATAGAGATAGAGAGAGAGGCAGATTGAGCGAGGTAGAGGGAGAGAAACAGAGAGACCGAGAGATAGAAAGACAGAGAGAGACAGAACGTAGAGGGAGAGAACAAGAGGGAAAGGAACTGAGAGAGAAGGACACACACGCACAGATTGACAGAGACAGAGAGTCACAGAGAAAGAGAGTGAGAGAGGGGCGAGACGGAGAGAGAGACAAAGAGTGACGGAGAGAGAGACACAGAGAGTTCGAAGGAGAGACACAGAGAGAGAGAGAGAGAGAGAGACAGAGAGAGAGAGACAAGGAGTGGGACAAAGCGATCGAGACAGATAGAGAGAGACAGGGAGGAAGGGAGAGTCAGAGAGAGAAAGGGAGAGAGACACAAAGAGAGACGGACAGAAATACAGTGAGACAGAGGGGAAACAAATATGTAATGATTAACAGGAACAAAATGAGAGAGTGAGCGAAAGGCAGACAGAGAGACAGCGAACGAGAGACAGAGAGAGACCAAGGGAAGAGGAAGATAGCGAGAGTTAAGAGACAGAGCGAGAGACAGACTAGAGAGGGGGCAGAAGGGGAGTCAGTGAGAGAGCGAAAGACAAGAGGGAGAGACAGAGAGAGACAGAGAGTGAGAGGGGGACAGAGAGAGAGGGAGATGGGGAGAAAGTCAGAACGAAAGGGAGAGAGAGGGGAGATAGAGACAGAGAGAAAAACAGAGAGAGATTCACGGAGAGAGAGAAAGAGAGAGACAGAGTGAGGCACAGCGAGAGAGACACACAAAGAGAGACAGAGAGAGTGTGACAGATTCAGAGATAAAAAAGGAGAGAGAGCGGCACAGTGAGACAGAGAGAAAGACTGTGCAGTGTGAGGAAACAACTCTGAAATAATCAACAGAAACAAAAAAGAGGGGGAGAGGGAGACACTGAGAGAGTGAGAGGGAGAGCAGAGAGGTGGCAGAGGGGAGACACTGAGAAAGAGAAAGACACGAGGGAGAGAGAGTGATATACAGAGCGAGAATGAAAGAGAGAGTAGAGAAAGAGAGAATAAAGAGAGAGAGAGCGTGGTCGGAGAGATACAAAGCAGACTAGAAAGACAGAGAGACAGAGAGGGACAGGGAAATTGTTGAGGCAGAGGCAAGATTGAGAAAGTAAAATAAAAACAGAGAGAGAATGACAGGGAGAGAGAGAAATAGTAAGAGAGATAGAGAGAGTAGATAGAGAGGAAAAGTCACAGAAAAGAGGGAGAAAGAGAGAGACAAGGTGGAGGGACAGAGGGATCGTGAGAGAATGAGAGATCGAGATAAGAGAGAGAGACACAGAAGAAGAAAAGAGACGGAGATTGGAGGGTGATAGAGAGATAGAGAAAAAAAAGCGATAGAAAAACAAAGATAGAGGGAAGAGAAAGGAAGGGAAACAGGGTGAGAGAGATAAAAAGACAAAGAAAGACAGACAGGGAGATAGAAATAAGATGGAGAGAGACAGGAGGAAACCAAAAGTGCAACCCAGCTAATGTCTCCATATTCATATCTCATCGCCCTCACAGTGAAAAATTAGCAATTTTATTATACTTTTGGTTCAGTGGATAACCTGCGGATGCCGAGACAGTTGACAATGCAGCTTTGGAGCAATAAATTCTGCAAAGTTTTACTTGATAATACAAGTCGTTCATTCAAAACGCATGTGGTAAAGAGAGTCTAATATTGATGACTTGAAATAGTTAGTGCTCAACTTGACATTGCTGTACATTGGATTAGAAAACGAGATTGGATGAACAGAAGTGGCCTGAAAGGCTGGGTGGTCTGCTGTGCGTGGCTGCGATTTATACATTGTCTGGACAGCAGTATTTGTGGTTCCCTGTTGTTTGAGGCGTATAATTTTGTATTTCGGGCGGTTCAACTGATTGTGTTTGTGAGCGGTCCCGGGTTCAAATCCCAATCAAGTACGGCTGTACCGCCACTTCCAGTGAAAATTGACTTAATTCCAGATCCTGTTTCAGAGGACAGAATGCCGAGGTTTCGTCAACGCAACGCACGTGGAGAAAAGAAAATGTCTTAAGATGTTGAGCAGGTTGAAGCTGAATATGAATGTATCCCAATTCACGCGATGTCATGAACGCCGATGAAAATGCTCCTGCATTGGACGGTAATCAAACCCCAGCTTCCTGTGCGGCAGGCAGAAATTCGACAACGAAAACACCACTGTCCGAACGGCAGTTGGCTGCATGTGTCGACTTGGAAACTTGTCTGAAAGAACAGACAGTCTCACAGGCCGCAAATGACACTGTTTGCTGGGCACAGGAACCGTGGGCGGCTCTAGTGGCGCAATGGGTTAGCGCGCAGTACTCAAATTCGAGCAATGCTCGAAGTTGTGAGTTCGATTTTCCCCTGGAGCAGTTTTACCTTTTGCTTCTGAACATTTCCACCGGAGCTGGTATGTTTCATGAAGCATCTCCTTCTTCGTGTTTTCATGTGGGCACTTGGAGTCCTCTGGCCGGCCGTATCGCAATAGCAGGTGTGAGTTTATTTGTAAATAGGCGGGAGAGGGGGCGATTCGCGACAGCATGAAATGGAAAAGGAGGCGGCACGAGATCTTTAAATCTAAAGAACCGAAAACACAATTCTTCTTTTCGTGAAACAGGCATTCTTCTGTTTGAAGTGTCGTGTCGGAAAATTCGGATTTATTTGCTCGAATAAATTAGATACTTTTTATCCCCCACCCTCTCATTGCAGACACTTCCAGCATCATCTCCGTGGGCGGGAGAATGCAGAGACATTCAGCGCTACAAATCAATCCGTGCTGCCTCTTACCGAAACTCGGGAACAATGTGAACCATTTCAGCCTCTCAGATGCCGATGTCGCCAATTTCATCTCGTGCTGCAAGAACCCCTGGTCATTTCACAGTCACTGAATTTCGTTTCACTTTCGCCAAAGTTGACTCCAAGAGAGAACAACGAAAAATAAAGGAAAATTGAGCGTTGCGTCATTGGTGGCGAAGCAAAATCGCTGCTTTCATTCCTTCCACCGTTGATCTTCCTTCAGGCTTTGAACCTTCTGCGCTCCGCATTTTTTTCACATGACCAGGGACGAGAAACAAGTTGAATGTGAAAGTGGGAGCAACAAACTGGATCAAGCGGATAGGCGGGGCGGGATATTGCAAAACAAACAGGCAAGCAACGAGGAGCGGGTCAGCTGTTACATAAGAACATAAGAAATAGTTGCAGGAGTCGGACTTACGGCCCCTCGAGCCTGCTCCGCCATTCAATAAGATCAGGGCTGATCTTCGATCTCGAATCCATCTTCCCGCCCGATCCCCATTTTCCTACACGACACTAAAAACAGAAAAATGTCTATTTGACCAAAAGAAGAATTGTGTGTTCGGTTCTTTAGATTTAAAGATTTCGTGCCGCCTCCTTTCACATTTCATGCTGTCGCCAATCGCCCCCTCTCCCGCCTATTAACAAATGAACTCACACCTGCTGTTGCAATAAGGCCTGCAAGAGGACCCTAAATGCCCACATGAGAACACGAAGAAGGAGATGCTTCATGGAACACACCAGCGGTACCTCCAAATCCGGTGGAAATGTTCAGAAGCAGAAGACTCAAATATTCCAGGTGAGGCGCGAACTCACAACCTCGGCATTTCTCGAACCTGATACTGTTATTCAAATACCGTACGCAAACCGATTGCGCTCTTGGAATCACGTCAGAATAATCGTCTCATCAAACACTCTCATTTTCGGCCTATAAGATTGTATGTTCTTTCAGGCAGGTTTACAAGTCGAAACATGGCGGCACCTGCCTCTTGGGCATTGGCGTTTTATTGGTCGAATTCGTGCCTGCCACAACGGAAGCGGGGGTTCGATTAACGCCCAATGCAGGAGCATTTTCATTCAGCATTCATGACACCGCGTGAATTGGGAGAATTTCATATTCAGCTTCAATCTGCACAACATCTTGAGACATTTTCTTTTCTCCAGGTGTGTTGCGTTAACTTAACCTCGGCTTCTATACGCAAAGGTTGGGAGACGTTTGAAACGCTCTTCTGCAGATGGTAGTTGATGGTAGCTCACTTGTGAATGTTAAATCTGAGATTGATAGATTTCTGTGAACCAAGGGAATTAAGGGATATCGGGCTAAGCCGGGTATATGGAGTTAGGTCACAGGTCCACCATGATCTCAGTGAATGGTGGAACAGGCTCAACGAGCTAAATGCCACTGCCACTTGCTGCCTCCTGATGTGCGCCACCTTCTCCTGCAAAAAACGGGACTTGTGTCTGGGTGATGTGCCTGTCATGGATAAATAGCTGCCTGTATGTGTGGCCTGTGAGTTGTGGGTGGGCGGCTTGCAACAGTGGTAATGTGTAAGAGTGAGAGGAAGCCTCTGGTTACAAGAGTTGAATACTGATGGGAAGAGTTTGTTGGTATGTGGGGGATGGTGGGTGTATTTCGTGGTGCAGTTAGTAGGAGATGCCACTTGAGATTTGACCTCACTCACCTTGACGATTCATATCAAAGCATTGAACTACTTCCTGCACTTTAGCCAAGTCTATGATGCTGTGGGACTGGCATTGACTTCGTCCCCCGCTGCCTCCCGCTGTCTTTTGGTTTTTGTCTGGAGGCCTCTTGCACGCCCCCCCCCCCCCCGACCACCACCCTCCCCCTGGGGATATAGGATGTCCCTCCTTCTGTCCACCTCTTGCACCAAGGTCTGTCAGCATCAGCAGAGAACATTGCTGCATTCACTTTCTAGGCCTGGTACCAACTCAGATCGGCAGATTGCAGAGATCTGGCGTGCAGATTGGAGGGTGTGAGATTTAGTTTTGGACAACATTTATTCAATGTTTTAACATAACTCATCGGCATGTGAATAGAACGATGGAACCTGCATCTGTGTTTTACGTGTGCGATGTCTGATCTCAGTTCAGACTCCGCGCGGACAGTGGATTGATATTTTCAGCAAATAACAGGTACCAGCAACCTTTGAGAGATTTCGAAGAAACATCCTCCCTTAAAGAGATTGAGCTCCCCTGGTGGTGGAAAGTGCGAATTGATTCCACGTCCAAGGCCCGGAATGGAACGCTGATTGCAGGTGTGTCTTCGGCCAGCCGAATGTTGCGTCCTGCCTCGACAAGGGGAATTGGGCACGGGGAAACAGCGCATCACGCTCCCTCCGCCCAGAAATGGCCCTTTTCCAATTTTTCCCCCAACGTTTTCTGCTTGCACCAGTCGACAGGATTTCGTTATGGTACATGGCACATGGGGCCGCGGGAAGAAATATTGCATTTCGATAGAACAATTTGCCACCTCGGACGTCGAAAAGCGATTTACAGACAATGAAGAACTTTTTGAGGTGTAGTCACTGCTGACATGTAAGAAACGAGGCAGCCATCATGCGCACAGCAAGATCCCAACCACAGTGATGTTACAATGACCAGATAATTTGTTATCGTGATGTGGCTGAAGGGATAAATGTTGAAAAGGGCTCCAGTGAGAAATAATCACCTTCAAAGACGGAGACGAGGTGATTGGATGAGTCCGAGTTTTGACCTTTGTAATATTTTTCCTTCCTTATTTTCATCTTCTTCAGATTCCAACTGATCAGAAAACTGACAACTGAAGTCTCAATGAATTTTCGATCAATCTGTCACTCAAAACAAATAATGTTATAAATAATGAAATAAACCGGATTGAGACGGTTCATTCACTTCACTGAAACGTCTAATTCCGGTTAAACCGGCGCGGCGGAGTCACAGCAGCTCATCGCTGATCTGCACCTCAACTCCATTCAGCGAAATAAACACTGGGAAAATCATGTTTCGAGACGAGTTTGCTAATTTCCTGTGAAATAAATATCACTAAACCAGCAAAACATCCCCTGCCCTGATGAAACACACAGCACGGGGATGTGTCGAATGTGTAGCAAGAAACCCGCGATTTTATTATTACACGGATAGAATCCCGTGCTCAATATTAACATTAACACTGAGCGCCAGGTCTGGATCTGACCCGTTTACCCCGTGGTGCGGGACCCCGTCGCGTTTATATTTACCAAAAAAAAGAAAATACGAAAATAATAATCACACCCAGCAGAATTGGGGATTGTTCGTATTTTACAGGACTGGAGGCTTGGATAGCAAATTCTGTTCACAATCTCCACTCGTTGTTGTTCTCCGTATACATTTTTAGTTAACCGATTTTACTTTTATTTTATTTCACCTCTCTCTATTTTGCAGACAGAGTGCGAAAGAGATTCGCTTTGGAGGCTGAACATTTTGATCAAATATTTGAACATTGTTTATTCTGATTGTAGGTTTCTCGGAGATCCAGCGGGAGTTCAGTTCTCAGTTTCCGGATGAGTCGGAAACAGTAAGGCAATTTGCTGCAAGAGAGAAAACAATAAATGAACAACAGCAATAAAGTGAAAGGAAGTGAAAGATACAAGCAGAGTCTGAACCACCCCTGCCCAGGATTTAACTTCATTTGGAGAACGAGTCCACGATGGATCGCGTGGCCTAATGGATAAGGCGTCTAACTTCAGAATTAATCGTGATATTATCAGACGATTGTAGGTTCGCGGTCGTTTTACTCGCTGGTTGAGATTGTGTCCACCGTGCACCCGACCGTTTCGAACAGTCGGATGGAACGGAAATCCGTAAATTCCTGTGGTTACAGAAGTTGACCCGACATTTTCAATATTGTCGATCTGGGTGCACGGGCAGGACATAAAGTAAACGTGACCTTATTTCTACTGTTTGGATTCAGAAATGGTCGGCTAATCCATTGTGCTCTTTCTGTCTGGGTCCGAATCCCATCCGTGTACTTATTGTATTGAACTTTTGATGCAGCCTTACTTAAGTTTTGCACAATCAAAATGGGCTTGAATTGCTATTATTATCAATCCGACACCGGTGGTTTAAGTCTGTGTCCCTGGATTATTTATATTCTGTCAAATCTCCTCTTAACCTTCTCTGCTCTAAGGAGAAAAATCTCAGCTTCTCCAATCTCCACACATAACTGAAGTCCCTCATAACCGATACCTTTTTTGCAAATCTCTCCGACACCCTCTCGAAAGCCTTGATATCCTTCCTAGAATGTGGTGCTAATCATTGAACACAATGCTCCAGCTGAGGCCTAACCAGTATTTTAAAAAAAAGTTCAGCATAACTTCCTTTATTTTGTACTCTATGGCTCTATTTCCAAAGCCAAGGATCCCATTTGCTGATTTTACAGCCGTCTCATCTTTTTCTATCACTTTCAAAGATTTGATAACCTAAACCCCCAGATCTCTATGTTCCTGCACCCGATTTAAAATTGTACCATTTATTTATATTGCCTCTCCTCATTCTTCAGAACAAAATATATCACTTCACACCTCTTTGAGTAAAATTTAATTTGCCATGTGTCTGGCAATTTCATCAGCCTGCCAATATCGTCCTGAAGTCTGTTAATATATTTGAAATTGTTTACCACATTGTCGAGTTTCGTTTCATCTTCACACTTGGAAATTCTGCCCTGTCCATCCAAGTCCATCTTGTACACTATCTATTTCAAGCCGACACTATCAGGCCTTCTTTACCAAAATCGTTTTCAATGTGCGACATGCATTATCAAGTAAGGCTTTGCAGAATGTATGAGGTAAGAAACTACATTGTTGTCTGTAATTGCAACGGAATAAAGTGCTTCCTGATTTAGCGTGAAAATCCGAGCTCTAATTTTATGCCCCGCCCCACCCCACCACCACCAGAGGAAATAGCTTCTCTGTATCTACTCTTCCGAATCGTTTTATTATTCTGAATACCTCAATCAGATCAACCTTTCAAACTGAAGGAAACACCATCCAAGTTTATACAACTTGTCCTCATAATTTAACCATTTAAGACCAGGAATGATACTGCATACTGCAAGGCCAATATATCCTTCCTGACGCTCGGTGCCCAGAACTGAACGCAGTTCTCTAGATGTAGTCTGACCAAGGATCTATGCAACTGAAGCATGATTTCCTCCTCTTAGTATTCCAGTCCCCTTAAGATAAAGGCCAACATCCAATTACGTTATGTATTGTCCACTAGATTTTAGTGATTTGTGTACATGGACACACAAATCCCTTTGCTCCTCCACTGTTCCTAATATCTCGACATTTAGAACTTTTTCCGATTGATTGGATCCAAAGTGAATTACCTCACACTTCCCCACATTGAACTCCATTTAACACAGTTTTGCGAGTCACTAAATCTGTCTCTGTCCCTTTGTAACGTCCTGATCCCATCCACACAGGTAACTGTGCCTCCGATCTTACTGTCATCTGCAAACTTGGATATACAACTCTCTAAACCTTCATCCAAGTCACTGAGAAATATTGGGAGTACATTCCCGAGTGTTCACTGAAATCCGGTTCCTTAATATTTTGAGGACTCCTCTAAATCCCACGGTGTTTCCCCACAGAGGTTTCAGTGAGCGCTGCAGTAAATCTCGTCCTCGGGACTTTATTGAAAACCGTCAGTTTTTGCTGTTCAATCAGCATTGTCTTTGCATCCCGTGATGGCCAGTCAGTGATTAGTGTTCCAAGAATCAGGAATATGATCTGGAACCAGATCTTGCCGACTGCGCTACTGGAGAAATATGAGTTCGATTTTTGTTTTTGATCCGCTCGATCAGATTGAATTTGACCCAGAAACAGGAAGCAGTTTTGGTGAAACTGTTCCGAGAGTGAAGCGCGAAGGTGGTTGAAGCGATGAGCTGCTCAGTGATTGGATCCAGCCCGTGTGGCTCGGGATCCCGGTCTGGTCTCGGTCGCCGACACTGTTTTCTCCCTGATCGGTTTACCTCTGCTTTCACCAATTGCCAATGGGACCACCGTTTATATCTGGATTCAGCACCAGGCAGAGAGATAGAAACAACTGTCTGCTGTTTATTGACCTGATTGGGAGGTTAATGTCACCGACGGCTGATTCACTGAGATCTCCAGGCCTGTGCTCGGCCACCATTTGGTTTGGTTCGCTGTTACGACGCTTGTTCTCGCCGGGTGAAGAAGACAGATTTTCTCTTTCACCAAGTTGTTACAATACTGGACCAGGCTCATTTTCTGTGTGAATAACTGGGAAAAGTGGACAGAGCAGGGACACAGAAGGCTGTTGGAACCCGCAGTGGAACAAGGCCGAAATTTTGACGGACCAGAATGATTTCACTTTCATTATAATCCTACAATTGCTGGGACCTCGAGCCACAATGATGCATTCACGGCGTGAGCCATTGTCGATAGGTGAATGTTGCAGCAGGTGAGATACGGGATGGGGTGAATTGCCCATAATTTCTGGAACAATTGCGCCGCTCGTCCGGAAGAGTCGATTAAACGATAAAAGTTGTTTTCGTCGCTCAGCCCACCGTTGCCGTCAACCGTGATGCCGAATTCGCTGTATTTACGTCATTCATCGCGCCGCAGTCACTTGCAATTGGACAATAACGGCAAATGAAGTATGAGGCAGCAAGAAATGACTGAGAAAAGTCACAAACTTCAGCCTCTCAGCTTCTCTCCTGCCTTCTCACTCTCTTTCTCTCAGGTGCAACATTTTGTTCCTTTTCAATCGTTTTTGTGTCTCTCTCCTGCTTTCCTTCCTTCTTTCCATCACCGCCTTCTTTCTTGGGAAAAAAGCGCTTCTGCCATCCACAACTCTGAGAGATGCGATTTGGTGATTATTGACTCAGATCAAAAGCATAGGGAGGTTTAGCAAGTATTCGAAACGCGGATTTCTCAACTATCAATCAATGAAAGCACCAAAACGAGATTCACACCCATAGATCAACGAATCGCTGGCAATTGAATCACACAGCCACTGCAAAATTTCGCCACCACCCACAGCCGATCAGCCATCCTTTCAGACTGTTCCTGTCCATCCAGTCTCGCTTTCTATTCCGATGTTCAGCACCATCGAGTTGTACACTAATTATTTCAAGTGAACAATATCAGCCTCTCTTCACCAAATTTTGAATGTACAACTTGTCTCATCAAGTAAGATTTTCTAAAATCGATATGCTCTGAAGCCACATTGCCGTTTGTGTGAGAATAGGTACACTAGGTAGACTAGCGCTGGTACATATTGCCTAATCTAAAACACACACACTTTAAACTATTGTGCAGTCGTTGTGGGAGGTCACCCACAGGAGGAGGTCAGGACCTGGTGCATCACAGACATTACTCACCAACATTTCGTGGGAAGAGATCAGAAATGGAATAGGATCAGACCAGATAGTGTGGAGAGAGTGTGGGAATACAACATGATGAATAGGGCTAGATATATGATGTACTGACAGGGAATAAGGAAGAGAAGGTCATGACGGATATCCATGGTTTCTCATGCAGAGACCGATGAACAAAAGATCGATGTTATTGCGCAGACGCATTGAAGGAAGAGACTCAACAAAGTCTCTTGGCACAGGTATCAATGCCATAACGTTGGGAAAGAGCCGCGTAAATGTGGCGCCGTGGCTCAGTGGTTAAAGCACCTGTCTTGCAAACAGGGGATCCTGGGTTCGAATCCCAGCGGTACCTTTAGCTTATGTTGTTTGTCTCCATGTTTTGTTGCTCCCATTTTTCCACCCGTTTCCTCCTCCACATTTGTTACTTGCAGAACCCCTTGGTTCACTTCCCAGCCTCTCTGTGTTGACTGCCGAGTTAAATTCGTTCCGGAGATTCCCATCCACGGGTTGACAATTGCAACGAATCATCTCCGTGAGGTTAAAGTGCCCCTTGCTCCTTTATATTTCCATTAAATATAAAAATTCAGCTGTTCGCTGATATTCTGTATTTTCCCCAATCAATTAGACAGGAGGGAACGAATCTTTCTGTGAGGACGTTGGACAAACTGATTCTAGGGTAGAGCTAAACATTCATTGTGGAGATTAAACACAGACCAATACCGCGGGAGCGCTTCTGGCCAGCTCCCTTTTCATTTGCTTTTCCCGTTAATCTTTCATTCGCTGTAAACCCCAGAGGCAGCAAGGAAGGACAGAGAGATCTATCTCCGATCCGTCCTCTCTAAAATTCCAATTGTCCCTCTCCATTTAAACAAAATATGAACAATCCTGGGACATAGAATTAAAACACCGGTGTCGGATTGATAGTAATATCATTCAAGCCCATTTTCATTCTCCAAAACTTACGGAGGGCCGCAACAAAAGTTCAATACAATTACGACACGGATGGGATTCGGACCCACACGGAAAGAGCAGAATGGATTATTCGACCATTTCTGAATCCAAACAGTAGAAATAAAGTCACTTTTACACTGTGTCCTGTCCGAGCACCGTGACCGAGAATGTTGAATGTGTCGGGCCAACTTCTGGAAGGAAAGGTATTTACGGATTTCCGTTCAAAGAGGTCAGTTACTGCAAGAACGATCGGGGATGAAACAGTAACGGCACACGTTGGAACAAATGTGAAAACGACCGCGGCAGGACTCGAACCTGCAATCTTCTGATAACACCCCGATTAATACCGAAGTCAGACGCGTTATCCATTAGGCCACGCGGCCACTGCTGCAAAGTTTCAGCAAAAGATCTTAAACACGGGGCAGGGTGGTTAAGACTCTGTTTGCATCTTTCACTTCCTTTCACTTTATTGATGTTGTTCATTCATTGTTTTCTTTCTTGTAACAAGTTGGCTCTACTGTTTCCGACTGATCAGGAAACTGACAACCGAACTCCCGCTGGGTCTCCGAGAAACCTACAATCAGAATAAACAATGTTCAAATCTTTGATCAAAATGTTTAGCCTCCAAAGCGAATCTCTTTGCCACCCGGTCTGCAAAATAGAGAGAGGGGACATAAAATGGATATCAGTTTGAAAGGTTGATCTGATTGAGGTATTTAAAATGATAAAACGGTTCGCAAGAGTAGATACAGAGAAGTTATTTCCTCTGGTGGTGGGGGTGGGGCGGGACATAAAATTAGAGCTCGGATTTTCACAGGGAAATCAGGAAACTTTTGATTACGTTGCATATCCAGACGGCAATGTAGTTTCTTATCTAATATATTCTTCAAAATCTTACTTGGTAATGCAAGTCTAACATTGAAAACGATTTTGGTAAAGAAGGCCTGATATCATCGGCTTGAAATCGATAGTGTCCAACATGGACTTGGATGGACAGGGCAGAATTTCAAAGTTTGCAGATGACACGAAACAGAAAAACATGTACAGACTTGGTGTAAATCTAATAACTGGACTGGTTCAAGATTGTTAAAATGTTTTGAAATTAGATTTCTTCCTGATGGATAAAGTTAACTCTTTATGTTCCAGCTCCCTTATCATTTGTTATTCCCGTTAACCTTTCATTCGCTGTAAACCCCAGAGGCAGCAAGGAAGGACAGAAAGACTTCTCTCCGATCTGCCCTCTCTGCTCGACCATTATCCGAGTAGGGCAGGTGAATAATTCCAATTATCCCTCTCCATTTAAACAAAATGTAAACAATCCAGAGACACAGACTTAAAACACTTCAAACACTGGTGTCGGATTGATAATCACAGCATTCAAACCCGTTTTGATTGTCCAAAATTTATGTCGGGCCTTGTCAATACAATAACGACGCGGATGGGATTCGGACCCATCCGGACAGAGCACAATGGATCAGCCGATCATTTCTGAATCCAAACAGTAGAAATAAAGCTACTTTTAAACTATGTCCTGACCGTGCACCCAGATCGACAATATTGAAAATGCAGAGTCAGCTTCTGTAAGCAAAGGAATTTACATATTTCCGTTCCATTCGTTCAGTCACTGTGAGAAACGGTCGGTGCAAAACAGATAAAGCGCACGTTGGAACAAATGTAAAAACGACCGCGGCAGGACTCGAACCTACAATTTTCTGATAACATCGTCAATTAATTCCGAAGTCAGACGCCTTATCCATTAGGCCACACGGCCGCTGCAGCAACGTTTCAGCAAAAGATCTTAAACCCGGGCCAGGGGTGGTTAAGACTCTGCTTGTATCTTTCTCTGACTTTCACTTTGTTGATGTTGTTCATTTATTGTTTTCTCTCGCAGCAAGTTGGCTCTACTGTTTCCGACTAATCATGAAACTGAGAACTGAACTCCCGCTGGGTCTCCGAGAAACCTACAATCAGAATAAACAATGTTCAAATCTTTGATCGAAATGTTTCTCCTCCAAAGCGAACCTCTTTCCCACTCAGTCTGCAAAAGAGAGAGAAGGAAAATAAAAGAAAAGACAAATCGGTAAATTAAAAATGTACACGGAGAACAACACCGAGCGGAGAATGTGACCAGAATTTACGATCCAAGCCCGACGGGCCGAGCGGCCTCATCCTGTCCTGCAAAATACGAACAATCCCCAATTCTGCTGGGTGAGATAATTCGTTTCTGATTTTCATTTTTTGGTAAATATAAACGCGGACGGTTTCCCGCACCACGGGGTAAACGGGTCAGATCCAGACCTGGCCCTCAGTGTTAATGTTAATATTGAGCACGGTATTCTATCCGTGTAACAATAAAATCGCGGGTTTCTTGCTATGTATTCGACACATCCCCTTGCTGTGTGTTTAATCAAGGCAGGGAATGTTTTGCTGTTTGAGTGATAATCATTTTTCAGGAAATAAGCAAACTCGTCTCGAAGCATGAAATTTCCAGTTTCTATTTCGCTAAATGGAGTTGAGGTGCAGATCAGCGATGAGCTGCTGTGACTCCGCCGCGCCGATTTCAACCGGAATTAGACGTTTCAGTGAAGTGAAGTGAACCGTCTCAATCCGGTTTATTTCTTTAGTTGTAACATTGGTTATTTTGAGTGACAGATTTATCGAACATTCATTGAGAGTTCAGTTGTCAGTTTTCTGATCAGTTTGAATCTGAAGAAGTTAAAAATAAGGAAGGAAAATATTACTAAGGTCAAAACTCGAACTGATCCAATCACCTGGTCTGCGTCTTTAAAGGTGATTCGTTCTCCCCGGAGCCCTGTTCAATATATTAAAATGCAATCTTTCTTCCTGTGGCCCCAAGTTCCAGGTACCATATCGGATCCAGTCGACTGGCGCACGAAGGAAATGTTTGGGGGGAAAATTGGATAAGGGCGGTTTTTGGCCGTGGGTAGCGTGATGCGCTGTTTCTCCTCGCCCAATGACCCTTGCGCTGGCTGGACGCAAGATTCGCTGGACGGAAGACTCACCTGCAATCAGCGTTCCATTCTCGGCCTTGCACTTGGAATCAATGCAACACGCGCTTTCCACCACCAGAGGGAGCACAATCGCTTAAAGGCAGGTTGTTTCTTCGAGATCTCTCAAAGATAGCTGGGACCTCTTATTTGGCGAAAATAACAGTCTGCTGTCTGCACGGAATCTGAACTGAGATGAGACATCGCACACGTAAAACACAGATGCAGGTTCCATCCCTATGTTTACACATGATGAGTTATCTTTAAACACTGAACAAAGGTTGAACACAACTAAATCTCACATCCTTCAATCTGCATGCCAGATCTCACCAATCTGCCGATCTGAGTTGGTACCAGGCCTGGAGAGTGCATGCACCAAGGTTCCCTGCTGGTGCTGAGAGACCTTGGTGCAAGAGGTGGACAGAAGGAGGGACATTCTATATCCCCGAGGGTTGGAGGGCGTCGGGGGGCAAGAGGCGTCCAGACATATATCCAAAAGACAGCGGGAGGCAGCGGGGGACGAAGTCAATGCCAGTCCCACAGCATCATAGACTTGGATACATTGCAGGAAGAAGTTCAATGCTTTGATATGAGTCGTCAAGGTGAGTGAGGTCAACTCTCAAGTGGCATCTCCTACAAGCTGAACCACGCAATACACCCACCATCCCCCACATACCAACAAACTCTTTCCATCAGTATTCAACTCTTGTAACCAGAGGCTTCCTCTCACCCTTACACGTTACCACTGTTGCAAGCCGCCCACCCACAACTCACAGGCCACACACACTGGCAGCTATTTTACCATGACAGGCACATCACCCAGACACACGTCCCGTTTTTTGGCAGAAGAAGGTGGCGCATTTCAGGAGGCAGCAATTGGCAGTGGCATTTAGCACGTCGAGCCTGTTCCACCATTCAATGAGATCATGGTTGACCTGTGACCTAACTCCATATACCCGGCTTAGCACGATATCCCTTAATTCCCTTGGTTCACAGAAATCGATCAATCTCAGATTTAACATTCACAAGTGAGCTACCATCAACTATTATCTGCAGAAGAGCGTTTCAAACGTCTCCCACTCTTTGCGCAGAGAAGCCGAGGTTAAGTTAACGCAACACAACTGGAGAAAATAAAATGTCTCAAGATGTTGTGCAGATTGAAGCTGAATATGAATTTATCGCAATTCACGCGGTGTCATGAATGCAGAATGAAAATGCCCCTGCATTGGGCGGTAATCGAGCCCCCGCTTCCTGTGTGTCAAGCAAGAATTCGACCAATAAAACACCAACGCCCAAGCGGGTAGGTGCCGCCATGTGTCCACTTGGGAACCGACCTGAAAGAACAGACAATCTTGCAGGCCGAAAATGAGAGTGTTTGATGAGATTATTACTCTGACGTGATTCCAGTCGCAAAATCGGTTAACGCGGGTATTGATATAACAGTATCAGGGCTCGAGAAATGCCGCGGTTGTGAGTTCGTGCCTCACCTTGAATGTTTGAGTCTTTTGCTTCTGAACATTTCCACCGGATCTGAAGGTACCGCTGGTGTGTTCCATGAAGCATCTCCTTCTTCGTGTTCTCATGTGAGGACTTAGGGTCCTCTGGCCGGCCTTATTGCAATAGCAGGTGTGAGTTTATTTGTTAATAGGCGAGAGAGGGGCGATTGGCGACAGCATGAAATGTGAAAGGAGGCGGCACGACGTCTTTAAACCGAAAGAACCGAAATCACAATTCTTCTTTTGGTGAAATAGACATTCTTCTGTTTTTAGTGTCGTGCATGAAAAAGCGGATCGGGCGGGAAGGTGGATTCGAGATCGAAGATCAGCCCTGATCTTATTGAATGGCGGAGCAGGCTCGAGGGGCCGTAAGTCCGACTCCTGCACCTATTTCTTATGTTCTTATGTAACAGCTGACCCGCTCCTGGTGGCTTGGCTGTTTGTTTTGCAATATCCTGCCCCGCCTATCCGCTTGATCCAGTTTGTTGCTCCCACTTTCACGTTCAAATTGTTTCTCGTCCCTGGTCATGTAAAAAAATTGCAGATTGCAGAAGGTTCAAAGCCTGAAGGAAGATCAACGGTGGAAGGAATGAAAGCAGCGATTTTGCTTTGCCACCAATGACGAAACGCTCACTTTTCCTTTATTTTTCGTTGTTCTCTCTTGGAGTAAACTTTGGCGAAAGTGAAGCGAAATTCAGTGACTGTGAAATGACCAGGGGTTCTTGCAGCACAAGATGAAATTGGCGACATCGGCATCTGAGAGGCTGAAAGGGGTCACATTGTTCCCGAGTTTCGGTAAGAGGCAGCACGGATTGATTTGTAGCGCTGAATGTCTCTGCATTCGACCGCCCACGGAGATGATGCTGGAAGTGTCTGCAAGGAGAGGGTGGGGGATAAAAAGTATTTAATTTATTCGAGCAAATAAATCCGAATTTTCCTGCACGACACTTCAAACACGAAAAGAAGAATTGTGTGTTCGGTTCTTTCGATTGAAAGATCTCGTGCCGCCTCCTTTCCCATTTCATGCTGTCGCCAATCGCCCCCTCTCTTGCCTATGAATAAATAAACTCACACCTCGTATTGCGATACGGCCGGCCAGAGGACCCCAAGTGCCCACATGAAAACACGAAGAAGGAGATGCTTCATGAAACATATCAGCTCCGGTGGAAATGTTCAGAAGCAAAAGGTAAATCTGCTCCAGGTTAGGTTCGAACTCACAACCTCGGCATTTGCTCGAATCTGATACTGTTTATTCAGTACCGCGTGCTAACGGATTGCGCCACTAGAGCCGCCCACGATTAGTGTGCCCAGCAAACAGTGTCATTTGCGGCCTGTGAGACTGTCTGTTCTTTCAGACAAGTTTCCAAGCAGACAACTGCCGTTCGGACATTGGTGTTTTCGATGTCGAATTTTTGCCTGCCGCACAGGAAGCTGGGGTTTGATTTCCGCACAATGCAGGAGCATTTTCATCTGCGTTCATGACATCGCGTGAATTGGGATATTTTCTTTTCTCCACGTGCGTAGCGTTGACGAAACCTCGGCATTCTGTTCTCTGAAACAGGATCAGGAATTGAGTCAATTTTCACTGTCAGTTGGGGTACAGCCGTATTTAACTGGGATTTGAACCCGGGACCGCTCACATACACAACCAGTTAAACCGCCCGAAGCCAACATTATACCCCTCAAACAACAGGGAACCACGAATACGACTGTACAGACAATGTCTCAATCGCAGCAACGCACAGCAGACCACCCAGCCTTTCAGGCCACTTCTGTTCATCCAATCTCGTTTTCTAATCCGATGTACAGCAAAGTCAAGTTGAGCACTAACTATTTCAAGTCATCAATATTAGACTCTCTTTACCACATGCGTTTTGAATGAACGACTTGTATTATCAAGTAAAACTTTGCAGAATGTATTGCTCGAAAGCTACATTGTCAACTGTCTCGGCATCCGCAGGTTATCCACTGAACCAAAAGTATAATAAAATTGCTAATTTTTCACTGTGAGGTCGAAGAGATATGAATATGGAGACATTAGCTACGAATTCATCAGCTGGGTTGCACTTTTGCTTTTCCCGCTGTCTCTCTCCATCTTATTTCTATCTCCCTGTCTGTCTCTCTTTGTCTTTTCATCTCTCTCACCCTGTTTCACTTGCATTGTCTCTTTTTCTCTGCCCTGTCTCTCTCCCTTCCTTTCTCTTCCCTCTATCTTTGTTTTTCTATCTCTTTTTTCCTCTCTATCTCTCTATCACCCACTTATCTCCGTCTCTTTTCTTCTTCTGTGTGTCTCTCTCTCTTATCTCTATCGCTCATTCTCTCACGATCCCTCTGTCCCTCCATCTTGTCTCTCTCTTTCTCCCTCTTTTCTGTGACTTTTCCTCTCTATCCACTCTCTCTATCTCTCTTACGATTTCTCTCTCTCCCTGTCTTTCTCTGTTTTTATTTTACTTTCTCAATCTTGCCTCCGCCTCCACAATTTCCCTGTCCCTCTCTGTCTCTCTGTCTTTCGAGTCTGCTTTGTCTCTCTCCGACCACTCTCTCTCTCTCTCTCTCTCCCCGTCTTTATTCTCTCTAACTCTGCTCTCTCTTTCATTCTCGCTCTATATATCACTCTGTCTCCCTCTTGTCTTTCTCTTTCTCAGTGTCTCCCCTCTGCCCCCTCTCTGCTCTCCCTCTCATTCTCTCAGTGTCTTCCTCTCCCCCTCATTTTTGTTTCTGTTGATTATTTCAGTGTTGTTTCCTCTGTCTTTCTCTGTCTCACTCTGCCTCTCTCTCTCCTTTTTTCCCTCTGACTCTGTCACACTCTCTCTGTCTCTCTTTGTGTGTCTCTCTCGCTGTGCCTCTCTCTGTCCCTCTCTTTCTCTCTGTCCGTGAATCTCTCTCTGTTTCTCTCTCTGTCTCTATCTCCCCTCTCTCTCCCTTTCGCTCTGACTTTCTCCCCATCTCCCTCTCTCTCTGTCCCCCTCTCACTCTCTGTCTCTCTCTGTCTCTCCCTCTTGTCTTTCGCTCTCTCACTGACTCCCCTTCTGCTCCCCTCTCTTCTCTGTCTCTTGCTCTCTGTCTCTTATCTCTCGCTATCTTCCTCTTCCCTTGGTCTCGCTCTGTCTCTCGTTCGCTGTCTCTCTGTCTGCCTTACGCTCACTTCTCTTTTTGTTTCTGTTAATCATTACAGATTTGTTTCCTCTCTGCCTCACTGTATCTCTGTCCGTCTCTCTTTGTGTCTCTCTCCCTTTCTCTCTCTGACTCTCCCTGTCTCCCTGTCTCTCTCTCTCTCTGTCTCTTTCATTGTCTCTCTCTCTCTGTCTCTCTCATTCTCTCTCTCTCTCTCCCCCTGTTTCTGACTATGTCTCTTTGTATGTCTCTGTCCATCTATGAGACTCTATGTCTGTCTCTGTCTCTCTATCTCTGTCTTTCTGTCTCTCTCTCTCTCTCTCTCTCTCTCTCCCTGTGTCTCTCCATCTAACTCTCTGTGTCTCTCTCTCCATCACTCTTCGTCTCTCTCTCCGTCTCGCCCCTCTCTTACTCTCTTTCTCTGTGACTTTCTGTCTCTGTCACTCTGTGCGTGTGTGTCCTTCTCTCTCAGTTCCTTTCCCTCTCGTTCTCTCCCTCTACGTTCTGTCTCTCTCTGTCTTTCAATCTCTTGGTCTCTCTGTTTCTCTCCCTCTACCTCGCTCAATCTGCCTCTCTCTCTGTCTCTCTGCCTCCTCATCTCTCTGTCTCTTTCTCTGTATCTCTTTCCCTCTGACTCGCTGTGTGCGTGTGTGTGTTTGTCTTTCTCTTTCTGTCTCTTCCTCACCCTCTTTCTCCATCTCTCTCCCCTCCTGACTTTTTTACAAAGCGAGTGGTTGTGATCAGGAATGATCACCCCCCTGAGGGGGTGGTGCATGCAGATTCAATCGTGGCTTTCAAAAGAGAATTGGATAAGCACTTGAAGGGGAAAAAATCTGTGCTACCGGGATAGGGCGGAGGGGTGGTTCTCGCTGGATTGCTGTTGCAGGGTGCCGGCACCGACTCGACGTGCCGAATGGCCTCCTTCCGTGATTCAACCATTCTCTGCATCTATGATTCCAAAAATCCTCTGGGGTGAGCGAGAACGTTTTCGGCAAAGATGCCATCTTCTGGTAACAGGGATTTTTACACCTCAACTTTCGTTGAATCTCACAACACCGGAGGAGGCAATTCAGCCCATCATGGCGATGTCGGCTATTTTTCGGCTATCCAATTAGTCCCACTCTCCAGCTCTTTCATAATAGCCCTGCAATTTTTTTCTCTTCCATTATTTTCCAATTCCATTTTTATAGTCACAATTGACTCTCCATCCTCCACCCCTTCTTGCAGTGCATTCCAGATTATAACAACACGATGTGTAAACTTTGCAATGGAGTGAATAGTGAGGAAAATTAGCAGAATACTTCTGGAGGACATAGTCAGACTGGTAAAATGTGCAGTCACATGGCAGATGCAATCTAATGCGGATAAGTGTGAAGTGATGCACTTTGTGAGGAACAATATGGAGAGGGGCACTATGATGTAAATTATGTTATTTTGAGGCGGAGGGGATGCAATTACAGAGGACCAGGGTGTGCATATTCACAGAATAGGGCAAGTATATAAGAAAGCGTATGGGATACTTGGCTTTGTAAACAGTGGCATTGAATACAAAAACAAGGAAGTCCATGCGGAACCTTTACAAATCACTGGTTAGGCCTCAGCTGGAGTATGTGGTACAATTCTAGGCACCACACTTTAGTAAGGATGTCAAGGAATTGGAGAGGGTACAAAGGAGGTTTATCAGCAAGATATCAGGGATGAGGGACTTAAGTTATGTGGAGAGATCAGCGGACCTCAATGCAGCCACCAGCCTCTGACCTGATCCGCGGCACTCTGCAGGTTCGCTCCAGATTGAACTCACTGATGATCTCTCAAGCAGCCCAAAGTGTCAAGTCACTTTCCACATCTCGAACAGTCAAGCACTTTGTTCCTGTATCAATACACTGTTTCTGTCCGGGCTCCTCGGTTTTATCCCTGTTTTCAATGTAACGTAACCGATCTTCTCTACAGCCATTCTGTGTTAGGTCCAACAAATCAGCAGCAATGGGACTTGGACTGATGGGATGTTGATGTTCTTGCAGGACCTGTTTCTGCTCTCATCTCACTTGTACATGTAATGCCTATTGGTTTCGGCCCAGAACCACACACTGGAATGAAACAACCTCAGTATCCACGTCATCAGAAACAGTGACATTTGCAACCACTCCTTGCAGGCCATTGGTGCTGGGAATGGGCTCGGTTGGGCTGTAGTTCAGCGTGAGACAGACCACATTATTACAATGAAGCTGGGAAAGCCCTGAGATATGATGCTATTAAGGTCATCACACCAGTAATCTATTGGAGCGGTCATGTCTGCCACTCCAGAAGAATCTCGACCAGACCCCTTGCTGCTGCAGGAATCGCCTGGACTGCCTCATTGTCCAGGGTGCTCTGCACGGCCTTACATACCTCCTGTGCTGTTTTACAAATGCGGCTCTTGAACTTCTACAACTGATCGTCCATCTCCAGAATGTGGGAGGTGACTGTCTCCACGGCCTGGTCATTCAGCCTGTGCGAACAATTCGAAGTTCTGTTGAAGACTGGAGTCCTGAGATCTGCGGCCTTGGGCCCCTCAGCCAAGGGCAGTTGTTTCTCGGCCTCCGCAGGGGAGAAACGTAGAATTACTTGCAGCTCCTCCTTCACTCTGGTGCTCGGTGCTTCACCCTGTGAGATACCCTCAGTCTCACTACATACATTCTCTCGAGAGGGTCCTCCTGGGCTGGTGATGGAAACGGTGAATCGGCTGCAGGAATGGACGGTTCGGAGTTACCAAGCTCAGTGTCATATCCTTATTTCTTTAAATGGTGAGAAAACTTAAAATTAACAAGAACTTTAATTGCTGTTGCCTTTGACACAATAAAATGTCCCAAGGAGCTTCACAGCAGCGTTATCAGATACAATTTGACACTGATCCACAAAAGGAGATATTCGGACAGGTGAACGAAAACTTAGTCAAAAAGTTAGTTTCTAAGGAGCGTCATAAAGGAGTGGAGAGAGGCGGAGGGGTTTAAGTCGAGTATTCCAGAGATTTGGGACCAGCCAGCTGAAGGAAAAACCGCCATTGGTGGAGCGAATAAAATTTGGGAGTGCACAAGAGGCCATAATTTGAGGTACGCAGTGATCTCGGAGGGTTGTAGGTCTGTGGAAGGTTACATCGAAAGGGAGTGGTAAGGCCGCAGAGGGATCTGAACACAAGGATGAGAATTTTAAAATCGAGGCATTGGCGGACCGGGAGCCAATGGAGGTGAGCGAGCACAGTGGTGATGGACAGTTTCAAAGCGAAGAACCGTGTGCAGGATTAGAGGGACGTCTCCACGCGACCTGAACACAGCACCGGAGGTTCTCTAAATGGTTCAGCGACTGGGATACAATCTCCCCAGTAATTGCTGTCCACTTGCTCGGTGTATGTGGAGGTTTGACCGGGCCGTGCTCTCTTGTTTCCCAGGGAGGGGCAGTGATGAGATGTCTGAGGCTGCATTTGCTGCTTTCCACCGGCAGCGGGTGATTGGAGAGAGCGGGGCCGGACAGGCGGGCTAAATGTTGCCGCTTGTCGCGGCCTCATTCACTCAGGCAGCTGGGGAACAGCGAAAAACTGATGGCTTTGTTGCCGCGGCTGAAATGCAGTTACACCCTATTGTTATTAAGGGAGGCAGCGCTGCGGGATCCTTGAATGTTCTCTCACAGATCAACTGAAACCAGTCGAAATGTGCAGCTTTTCGAGGAGCTTTCCGCATCTTCAGAGCAGGAAACGGGAGTGAAGTAGAGATACTGCCGGTATGTGTGTCGTGTTGGACTGTGTGTAGAACTGTACAGAGAAATAAAGAATATACCGGGGCTGTGTAATATGGTATTTTATTCATATTTAACCTCCAAGTGAAATCTTCCACCGTTTGAATTGATTTATTTTCAATGAAGATCGTTTGCAAAATGATGCTACCCGATTTCGAACCGTGAACTTTCTGTATATTAGGGAAAAGTGATAACCGCTACACTGCGGAAACTCAGCTCTGTAAATTATTATCGGAACAACTCAGAAGAGAAGAGCGGGATCCAAATATTTTCAATGCGGGAGGTGGATTCGATTCCCGTTCAGGGAATTAACCTTTACAAAAGAGTTTATTGTATTAATTACACAAAACTCATTAAACTAGGTAAAAAAAGATGAATAATTGTTCTAATCGCCATTAATGAACCGATAACTTTTTGTTTCACACTGAAGGAAATCCAAACATGGTACCGAGACAGTCAAAACTTTAAAAAGTTTTTGTGTTTTGCATGTGCGGAATTGTCTCCCGTTCTCATTTTACAGACGGTATTTTAGGACTTGATTAAAAATGTTCCGTGTTTATGACACCAGGACTCTGGTGCAACCTTTGTAAAATTCCCCACCTCATTAAAACACAACGGTAACTACTGCTCCACTCAATCATACAACCCCAACTAGTGCCCCTCATTTAAAGAAACTTAACTAGAGCCCCCCACTATTGTACAACCTCAAGTGTGTATATACAAAGTGTGAGTGTGTTTTTTTGACTGTGATATTTAAGTAATGGCAGCCTCCGATCCCTCCGTGTCTATGGAAAGTTTGTTCGTGACGAAAGTCGAATCGCGCCCTGACAATACAGGGAAATGGACGTCACATGTGTGTATTTCAGAACATCTTTCCCCATTCAGTAACCAAGGAAGTAAAACACTCACAACGACGAAACAACACTCGAACACTCTGAATTTCATTTATCATGTTATCAAAAACACATTAAGGTTGAAGTTCACATGCAAACCGCCTGCGAATATGATTATTGAGATCACAGGCCCATTTCCCTGCATTGTGTGTGGGAGATGTTTTCCACTAAAATCCGTTCCTGTGGATAAAACGGTGTCGCCATAACCACACCTGCGGTTAATCAGCAATTTCCATTGGACAACACTGGGAGAGAACGTGGTCGAGTGGCCTGAGCCCGGACATTGATGCTCCAGTATTGTGAGGGCGCAATTCGACTTTCGTCACCATCTTTCCATAGACACGGAGGGATTAGAGGCTGCTATTACATAAATATCACATTCAAATAAACACACTCACACTTTGTATTTGCACACTAGAGGTTGTACAATAGTGGCGGAAAGGGTGGCGGTATTCGTTCAGGTTTTTTAATTGAGGCGGCACTTGGTGTGGTTGCAAGATCGAATGGGGGCAATAGTTACTGTTGTGTTTTAGTGAGGTGGAGAATTTAAATTATTTTAAGATTCATGGTGACATAAACACGGAACATGTTTAACCAAGTTCCAAAATACCGTCTGTAGAATGAGAATGGATGACGATCAACATGGACAAAACACAAACCATATATTACATTTTTGATGGCGACTCGCGAACCTTGTTCGGCTTTCCGGCAATCTAAAACAGAACGTTACCGGTTGATTAATGGATTTGAATGTTACACCCAGGAGCGAGGATGGCCGCAGGGTCTAAGGCCAGTTATTCAGATTGCGTGGGTTCTTATTCTGGTCGTGATGTTCAGTAATTCAGCACAGAATCAGAGAATGGTTACAGCACGGAAAGAGGCCATTCGGCCCAGCGAGTCCGTGCCGGCTCTCAGCAAGAGCAATGCAACGAGTCACACTGCCCCGCCCTATCCCCGTGGCATTGCAATTTTTCCATTGCAGGACTTATCCAATTCCCATTTAAAAGCCCCGATTGACTCTGCCTCCACAAACCCCTCAGGCAGTACATTCCAGGTCACAACCATTCGCTGTGTAAAAAAGTTTTGCAACACCAGGTTACAGTCCTGGTTATATATAACCTGGTGTTGTAACACTCCTTACATTTGTCCACCCCAGTCCATCACCAGCATCTCCACATCATAAAAAAGTTTGAACAAAGCATACGGGATCCTGGGCTTTATAAATAGAGGCATGGAGTACGAATGCAAAGAAGTTATGATGAACTTTTATGAAACACTGGTTCGGCCACATCAGGAGTATTGTGCCTAGTTCTGAGCACCGTACTGTAAGAAGGATGTGAAGCCTCGCTGTGCAAAAAAGTTTTTCCTCATGTCGCCTTTGGTTATTTTGCAAGTCACCTTCAATGTTTGTCCTCTGGTTCTTGACCCCTCCTCCAATGGGAACAATTTATCTCTATCAACTCTGTCCAGACCCTTCATGATTTTGAATACCTCTATCAAATCTCCTCTCAAACTTCTCTCCTCCAAGGAGATCAACCCCAGCTTCTCCAGTCTATGCACGTCTCTGATGTCTCTGAACCTTGGCATCATCCCGGTAATTCTATTCTGCAACCTCTCTGAGGCCTTCACATCCTTCCTAAATTGTGGTGCCCAGAACTGGACACAATACTCCAGTTGTGGCCGAACCAATGTTTGACAAAGGTTCATCATAACATCCTTACTTTTGTACTCTGCCGCTATTTATAAAGCCCACGATCCCATATGCTTTCTCCACCGCTTTCTCAACCTGCCCTGCCTCCTTCAACGATTTGTGCACATATGCTCCCAGATCTCTGTGTACCTGCACCATTTCAGTTCATAAGCTTTAGTTTATATTGCTTCTCCTCGTTCTTCCGACCGAAATCCAGCAGCGGAGAGAGAGGGGCATTCTGGGAGAAGTCGGCTCAGTCACCTCCACTGAACAGTGGGTAGCAGAAGAAGCCCTTCAGTGACGACCAGGAGGAAAAGCATCCAGCCAGCAGAGGAGACAGAGGGGCATTCTGGGAGAAGTCGGCTCAGTCACCTCCACTGAACAGTGGGTAGCTGAAGAACTGGTGTCGAGGAGCAGTTAAACCCGAAACACAACACTTGTGTTTCCCTCTCTTTCTCCTCCTGCAACCAAAAAAACAGGAGGGTCTGTGAGGAGGGCAAGCAAGTTGACGAGGAGGAGGATCGAGCTGCTCGAGTTATGAAGTTAAAGCCAACAGGTAAGTGATTGGATCGTGACTGGTAAGTAGTTTTACTTTTCTTTTTTTGACATTGTAGATGTTGTTAAGCTAATTTAAAGGTTAAGTCATGGCAGTAGATCGCAGACCCGTGTCATGTTCCTCTTGTGGGATGTGGGAATTCAGGGATACTTCCTGTGTCCCTGGTTCTTTCACCTGCGGGAATTGTGTCCAGCTGCAGCTGCTTGACGGCTCTGGAGCTGCGGATGGATAAACTTTGCGGCATCCGCGACGCTGAGTAAGTCGTGGATAGCACGTTCAGTGAGTTGGTCACACCGCAGATAAAAATTACTGAGGGTGATAGTGAATGGGTGATCAACAGACAGAGGAAGAGTAGGAAGGCAGTGCATGGGGTCCCCTGCGGTCATCTCCCTCCAAAACAGGTATACCGTTTTGTATACTGTTGGGGGAGATGACTCACCAGGGGAAGGTGATAGCGGCCAGGTTCATGGCACCGTGGCTGGCTCTGCTGCACAGGAGGGCAGGAAAAAGTGTGGCAGAGCTATAGTGATAGGGGACTCGATTGTAAGGGGAATAGACAGGCGTTTCTGCGGACGCAACCGAGACTCCAGGATGGCATGTTGATCCCTGGTGCAAGGGTAAGGGATGTCTCGGAGCGGTTGCAGGACATTCTGGAGGGGGAGGGTGAACAGCCAGTTGTCGTGGTGCATATAGGTACCAACGATATAAGTAAAAAACGGGATGAGGTCCTACAAGCTGAATTTAGGGAGTTTGGAGTTAAACTAAAAAGTAGGACCTCAAAGGTAGTAATCTCAGGATTGCTACCAGTGCCACGGGCTCGTCAGAGTAGGAATGACAGGATAGCTAGGATGAATACGTCGCTTGAGAGATGGAGCAAGAGGGAGGGATTCAAATTCCTGGGCCATTGGAACCGGTTCTGGGGGAGGTGGGACCAGTTCAAATTGGACGGTCTGCATCTGGGCAGGACTGGAACCAATGTCCTGGGGGGAGTGTTTGCTAGTGCTGTTGGGGAGGGTTTAAACTAATGTGGCAGGGGGATGGGAACCGATGCAGGAAGTCAGTGGGAAGTAAAGTGGTGACAGAAACAAAAGGCAGTAAGGGAGAGTGTACAAAACATGACTGGACAGATGGGCTGAGAAAGCAGGGCAAAGACCAAGGGAAGTCTAGATTAAAATGCATTTATTTCAATGCACGAAGTCTGATGGGCAAGGCAGATGAACTCAGGGCATGGATGGGTACATGGGACTGGGATGTTATAGCTATTACTGAAACATGGCTAAGGGAGGGGCAGGACTGGCAGTACAATGTTCCAGGGTACAGATGCTATAGGAAAGATAGAGCAGGAGGCAAGAGAGGAGGGGGAGTTGCGTTCTTGATTCGGGAGAACATCACGGCAGTAGTGAGAGGGGATATATCCGAGGGTTCGCCCACTGAGTCTATATGGGTAGAACTGAAAAATAAGAAGGGAGAGATCACTTTGATAGGATTGTACTACAGACCCCCAAATAGTCAACGGGAAATTGAGGAGAAAATATGTATGGAGATGACAGACAGCTGCAAGAAAAATAGGGTGGTAATAGTAGGGGACTTTACCTTTCCCAACATTGACTGGGACAACCATAGCATTAGGGGCTTGGATGGAGAGAACTTTGTTGAGTGTATTCAGGAGGAATTTCTCATTCAGTATGTGGATGGCCCGACTAGAGAGGGGGCAAAACTTGACCTCCTCTTGGGAAATAAGGAAGGGCAGGTGACAGAAGTGTTAGTGAGGGATCACTTTGGGACCAGTGATCATAAGTCCATTAGTTTTAAGATAACTATGGAGAATGATAGGTCTGGCCCAAAACTTAAAATTCTAAATTGCGGAATGGCCAATTTTGATGGTATTAGACAGGAACTTTCAGACGTTAAGTGGGAGAGTCTGTTGGCAGGCAAAGGGACGTCTGGTAAGTGGGAGGCTTTCAAAAGTGTGTTAAAGAGGGTTCAGGGTAAGCACATTCCTTATAAAGTGAAGGGCAAGGCTGGTAGAAGTAGGGAACCTCGGATGACTCGGGAGATTGAGGCCCTAGTCAAAAATAAGAAGGAGGCATATGACATGCATAGGCAGCTGGGATCAAGTGGATCCCTTGAAGAGTATCGAGATTGCTGGAGTAGAGTTAAGAGAGAAATCAGGAGGGCAAAAAGGGGATATGAGATTGCTTTGGCAGATAAGGCAAAGGAGAATCCAAAGATCTTCCACAAGTACATAAAGGGCAAAAGAGTAATAGGTAGAGAGTTTGGCCAATTAAGGATCAACAAGGTCATCAATGTGCGGAACCACTAGAGATTGGTGAGATCCTGAATGACTATTTCACATCGGTATTTACGGTTGAGAAAGGCATGGATGTTAGGGAACTTGGGGAAATAAATAGTGATGTCTTGAGGAGTGTACATATTACAGAGAGGGAGGTGCTGGAAGTCTTAACGCGCATCAAGGTAGATAAATCTCCGGGGCCTGATGAAATGTATCCCAGGACGTTATGGGAGGTTAGGGAGGAAATTGCGGGTTCCCCAGCAGAGATATTTGAATAATCGACAGCTACAGGTGAGGTGCCTGAAGATTGGAGGGTAGCAAATGTTGTGCCTTTGTTTAAGAAGGGCGGCAGGGAAAAGCCTGGGAACTACAGACCGGTGAGCCTGACATCTGTAGTGGGTAAGTTGTTGGAGGATATTCTGAGAGACAGGATCTACGGGCATTTGGAGAGGCAGAGACTGATTAGGAACAGTCAGCATGGTTTTGTGAGAGGATAATCATGTCTCACAAATTTGATTGAGTTTTTTGAAGAGGCAACCAAGAAGATAGATGAGGGCTGTGCAGTAGACGTGGTCAACATGGGCTTTAGGAAAGCCTTTGACAAGGTGCCGCATGGTAGGTTGTTACATAAGGTTAGATCTCACGGGATACAAGGTGAGGTAGCCGATTGGATACAAAATTGGATTGACGGCAGAAGACAGAGGGTGGTTGTCGAGGGTTGTTTTTCAGACTGGAGGCCTGTGACCATCGGTGTGCCTCAGGGATCGGTGCTGGGTCCGCTGTTATTTGTTATTTATATTAATGATTTGGATGAGAATTTAGGAGGAATGGTTAGTAATTTTGCAGATGACACCAAGATTGGTGGCATTGTGGACAGTGAAGAAGGTTATGTAGGATTGCAACAGGACCTTGATAAATTGGGCCAGTGGGCCGATGAATGGCAGATGGAGTTTAATTTAGATAAATTTGAGGTGATGCATTTTGGTCGATCGAATCGGGCCAGGACCTACTCCGTTAATGGTAGGGCGTTGGGGAGAGTTTTAGAACAAAGAGATCTGGGAGTACAGGTACATAGCTCCTTGAAAGTGGAGTCACAGGTGGATAGGGTTGTGAAGAAGGCATTCGGCATGCTTGGTTTCATTGGTCGGAACATTGAATACAGGAGTTGGGATGTCTTGTTGAAGTTGTACAAGACATTAGAAAGGCCACACTTGGAATACTGTGTACAGTTCTGGTCACGCTACTATAGAAAGGATATTATTAAACTAGAAAGAGTGCAGAAAAGATTTACTAGGATGCTACCGGGACTTGATGGTTTGACTTATAGGGAGAGGTTAGATCGACTGGGACTTTTTTCCCTGGAGAGTCGGAGGTTAAGTGGTGATCTTATCGAAGTCTATTAAATAATGAGGGGCATAAATAAGGTAGATAGTCAAAATCTTTTCCCAAATGTAGGGGAGTCTATAGACTCCCCTACATTTGGGAAAAGATTTTGACTATCCCCCTGCCACGAGGGGACATAGATTTAAGGTGAGAGGGGAGAGATACAAAAGGGTCCAGTGGGGCAATTTTTTCACTCAAAGGGTGGTGAGTGTCTGGAACGAGCTGCCAGAGGCAGTAGTAGAGGCGGGTAGAATTTTGTCTTTTAAAAAGCATTTGGACAGTTACATGGGTAAGATGGGTATCGAGGGGTATGGGTCAAGTGCAGGCAATTGGGACCAGCTTATTGTTATAAACTGGGCGCCAAGGACATGTTGGGCCTCAGGGCCTGGTTCCATGTTGTAAACTTCTATGATTCTATGATTCTAAATATATCATTCCACACTTTTCTGCGTTGAAATTCATGTGCCACGTGTCTGCTCATGCCGCCAGCCTGTCTCTATCCTCTTGAACTCTATCACTATCCTCCTCACTGTTCACTCCCCTTCCAAGTTTTGTGTCATCTTCAAATTTTGAAATCGTGGCCTTTACACCCACATCCAATTCATTAATAAATATCAAAATCAGTAGTGGTCCTGGTACCCACCCCCGGGTAGCATCACCGTGCACCGCCCGACAATCGGAAAAACAACCGTTCACCACTGCTCCCTGTTTCCTGTTACTGAGCAAATTTCGTATCCATGCTGCCATTGTCCCCTTTATTTCATGGGCTTGAACTTTGATGAAGAGCCTATTATGCGGCAATTTTCACACGCCTTTTGAAGTAAATTTACACCTCATCAACCGCATTGCCCTCATCGACCCTCTCTGCTGCCCCATCAAAAAACTCAATCAAGTTCGTCAAACATGATTGGCCTTCAATAAATTCGTGCTGGCTTTCCTTAATTAATCCACACTTGTCCAAATGACTATTAATTTTGTCCATATTATTGTTTCTAAAAGTTTCCCCACTCCCGAGTTTAAACTGAGTGGTTGTTGAGTTTATCCTTATACCCTTTATTAACACGTGTGTAACCACTGTACGATCACTGCACCACACATCAGTTCCGTTAATCTTGCCCCAACATTGCAATGCTGCACACAATACTGCTTGGAAAAGATGGGTTTTCGGGGAGGCAGAGACAGGAGAAATTATTATGGGGAATAAGGAAATGGCAGAGACGCTGAACAAATATGTTGTATCTGTCTTCACAGTCGATGGCACAAAAGGTACCGGAAGTAGTGGTGAACCAGGGGTCCATTGAGAGTGACGAACTTAAAGAAATTAAGATTAGTAAAGACAAGGTATTGGATAAATTAATGGGACTAAAAGCCGACAAATCGCCTTGACCTGATGGCTTTCATCCTCTGGTTTTAAAAGAGATGGCTGCAGAGGTAGTGGGTGCATTTGTTTTCATCATCCAGAATTCCCTCGATTCTGAGGCAGCAAATGTAACCCCGCTGTTCAAGAAAGGAAGGCGAGAGAAAACAGGAAACTACAGGCCAGTTAACCTGACATCAGTGGTAGGGAAAATGATAGAATATTTGATTGGGCTGTGATGAAAGGACACATAGAAAATAATAATGTGATTAGCGAGAGTCAACACGGTTTTATAAAAGGGAAATCGTATTTGACAAGTCTATCAAAGTGTTTTGATGGTCTAACCAGCAGGGCAGATATGGGGGAACCAGTGGATGTGGCATGTTTGGATTTTATAAAGGCGTTTGATAAGGTGCATCAAAAGAGGTTTCCATACAAAATAAAGACTCGTGGATTCGGGGGCTAATATATTAGCATGGTTTGAGGATCGGCTGACAGACATAAAACACAGAGTAAGAAGAAACAGTTCATTTTCGGGTTGGCCGGTTTTAACTAGTGGGGTGCTGCAAGGATCAGTCCATGGCCCTCCTCTATTTACAATCTATATTAATGACTGAGATGAGGCGACCTAGTGTAATGTAGCCAAGTTTGCTGACGGTACAAAGCTAGGTGGGAAAGTAAGCTATGAGATTGACACATAGAGGATGCAAAGGGTTAAAGGCAGTTTAAGTTATTTGGCAAATCGGCAGCAGATGAAGTATAATGTGGGGAAATGTGAAATCATCCACTTTGTAGGAAGAATAGAAAAGCAGAATATTATTTAAAATGTGAGAGACTGGTAAATATTGGTATTCAGAGGGATATCGGTGTCGTTATACACGAATCACAAAAAGCTAAAATGCAGGGACAGCAAGCAATAAGGAAAGCAAATGATATGTTAGGCTTGATGGCATGTGGTTGGAGTATAAGAGTAAGGACATCTTGCTGCAATTCAAGAGGTGTTTCGTGCACGCCTGATTTACTGTGTCCGTTTGGGCGGGCCTCCTTACCGAAGGAAGGATGTACTTGCCTTAGATACAGTGCAACGAAGGTTCACTAAATTGATTCCAGGGATGAGAGGGTTGTCCTTTGAGGAGAAATTGTTTTGATTGGGCATTTTTTCTCTGGAGTTTGGTCCGCTATTTAGGATTGAGATGAGAATAAAATCTTTCCTCACAGGATTGTGATTTTTTGGATTTCTCTACCCAGCGGGCTGTGGAAGCTCAGTCGCTGAGTACAGTCGAAACTAAGGGAATCAAGGTATTTGGGGATCGGGCGGGAAAACGGAATTGTGGTGGAAGATCAGCCATGATCTGATTGAATGGCGGAGCAGGCTCAAGGGGTCGTATAGCCTAATGATGCTCCGATATCTTATGTTCATCTGTATCGGTGCACCGTGGAGAGTAGACTTTCAGTCAGTCCCTATGGTCTATGGATTGCACCAATATTTAGAATGGATGTAGCTGGTGTTCAAATATACAAGGAGAAAACTTAGAGACTGTGCCAATATTTCCAAAGGCTACAGAGTTCTTGCCATTAAATAATGAGAGGTTAAGGCTGTAATTCTTATCTCAGGGGAACCACACGCTCTACAACGATTGCAAAGCGATCCAGAAAAATAAACAATATTTACAATAGATTCCATAGACTGCACTGAAATTCATTGTGCATGGAGAGACTGGACTAATATTTACATGGGATGCAGACAGTTTGATAGGATTTCGAGAGGGATGCAGAGATGGTGCCAATATTTATGTGGGTTATCCAGAGATGTTTCAATAATACTGGGAAATCTTGAGATGGCCCAATAATTTTAGAATTATCCAGAGCCTTTATCGTAGTCTATAGGAATATTTGCAGGGAGACCAATAGACTGTGTGAATATATACAGTACAATCCAACAAATTACCGATACTTAAAGGTAGATCCAGAGACGGTACCAATATTTGCAAGATTATCCTTTGATTTCCAAATATTAACGGGGTATCCAGAGATTACACCAATATTGGCAGGGTGTTCTTCAAGCTGACTGATAAAATGATTCAGTTTCTAACTCTCAGTGCAAACCAAACCCTTTAGAAATGTGTAGAAACTAACTAAAATTAATTATTAAATCACGTTCAGAAATAATCTGCAATCTGTAATTGAAGCTGCTCTCGGTTCACACCGATGCTGTCACATTGCGGGTCTCATAGTTGCTGTTCTTTCAAATATTAGTTATAATAATGTGCTGAGCTTTTAGATTTACAACTGTGAAATATTTGGATAAATATATGTTGTGATATAAAATGTATTGGGTTGAAAGGCGTTAACTGAACCTGTTTATTCTGTGACTGTAATTCAAGTCAGCCTTCACGGGCCCTAATTGTTTCACTGGAGAGTTTCCCTTTGCTATAAATATGGAGCTCCGTGCAATGTGTTATCCCATCTGTCAGGTGAAGTACCACCTCGGGCCTGAACAGGGATCAGCGGCTCGACAGAGAGTGGGAGAAAGCGTCTGAATCTGAGAACAATAAATTGAATGTTACAACAATGGGTCATAATCTGGTTACAATCGATTGGAATGTTACAACAATGGGCAGGAGTTTCTCCTGGGAGTTTGATTATCTTTCTGCAAATTATGATAGACTAAGATTAGCTGTTCGGATATATTTGGCACTTCGGATTATTCAAAAGATTTACTATCCCATCCTCGCTGTTGCAGGTGTCCCTGGTAATATTCTTTATTATTAATTCCCTAAACCATGTTTAACTGTATTACTGTTCTTCTCATTTACTTCCCCTTCCTTGCTGTTAATTCTCTATATCAACCTATCGATTCTATAATCCACGATTAACTGTACGCCTGCTCCTCTCATTTATTTCTTCCAGTTAGCTGATTTTGGTGATCGTGGTGAGTTCAATGTCGAGCTATTATTTATATGTCCCACGTTTTACCGTATTACATTTCTTGTGAGCTACCATCCCCTCCTTTGTGCAGTTAGTGTTCCTGGTTATTCTCTATATTCACCTATTAACTTTATAAAACAGGTTTCACTGTATTATTATTCTTTTCATTTACAATTCCCTCCTCGCTGCTGTCGGTGTCCCTGGGAACTTCTATATCAGCTATTAATTCTATAACACGTGTTTCACTGTAATACTGTTCTTCCCGTTTACTGTCTGCTCCTCGCTGATGATGCCATTTTTAATAAGCCTCTATATCCAGCTTTTAGTTTTGTAAACTACCTTTCACTGTATTACTGTTCTCGTAATTTACTGCCTCATCTTCACTTCTCCTGGAGCTCCTGCCAAGCCTGCATATGTATATGGGGTATTCGGGACGCAATGTGTAACTACGATGTTTGCTGGTAAGTTTCTATATCTATATTGTATCTCTGGGAAAGAGATTTAATTAAGGGGTCTCCTGGTAAGTGTCTATATCTACATGTGTTTTCAGGATGCATGATGTAATTACGGGTTCTCCTGGTCAGTCTCCATATCTACATGTGTTTCCAGGATGCGAGATGAAATTACGGGGTCGACTGGTAAGCCTCTATATCCACATGTGTTTCCAGGATGCGAGATGTAATTACGGGGTCTCTTGGTAAGTCCGATATCTGCATGTGTTTCCAGGATGTGAGATGTAATTACGGGGTCTCCTGGTAAGTCTCTATATCCATATGGAGTTGTCGGGATCGGAGATTTAATTACCTCCTCGGAAACCTCTATATCTAGATCGGTTTCCAGGATGTGCGGAAATGACGGGTTTTCCTTCTCAGTCTCTGTGGCTGCATGATTTATCCGGGATGGGAGATGTTATTCTGGGCTGTCCTCTTCAGTCTCTGTATCTATATGTGGTATCTCCGATGGGAGAAGTATTACGGAGGTCTTCTGCTGAGAAATTATATCTATATGGGGTTTCCAGGATTGGAAATACAATTAAGGGATCCCCTGGTCAGTCAACATCAATATTTGGTTTCCAGGATGGAAACTAGGTCTCCTTGGATGTCTTTAAATCTGTATGGGGTATCAGGAATGGAAGTTATAATTACAGGAATTCTTGGTCTGTCCCTATATCTGTATGGGTTTTCCGTGATGGGAGATGAAATTACGGGGACTCCGCGGAAGTCTCTCTATCAATATGGGTTTTCCGGGATGGGCGATGTAATTTTGGGGTCTCCTCGTAAGACTCTGCACCTATATGGGGTTTCTGGAATGGGAGATAAAATTACGGGGTTCTGCTGCAAGTTTTGAATATCTATGTGGGGATTCTGGGATGTTCCATGTAGTTACAGGTGTCTCCTCATAAGTCTTTATATCGATATGGGGTTTCCGGGATGGGTGATCTCATTACGGGCACTCTTCTTAGGTCTTTATATCTTTAAGCGGTCTCTGGGATGGTTGATGTAATTGCGGAGGTTTCCTGCTAAGTCTTTACATCTGTGTAGGTTTCTAGAATGGGAGATGTAATTCCGATATCGACTGGCATGTCCCTTTATCTGTATGGGTTTTCTGGGATGGGAACTCCTGGTGATTCACAGAAATTTATTTGGATACCTGTGCGAGTGTTATTATTTGCAGATCATTCCAGGGTCATTGTCAACATTTACAGGTAGTTCCTGGATGAGTGTCAGTAATTACAGGGTTTTCCTGAGAGAGTGTCATTATTAACGGAATGTCCTTGTAGAGTGTCAGCATTTAGAGGTTGTTCCTGAGTGACTGTCAGTGGTTACAGGATGTTCCTGAATTTGTGTCAGTATTTAAAGGATGTTACTGAGCGAATGTCAACATTTAAAGGATGTTTCTGCATGAGTGTCATTATTTATAGGTTGCTCCTGTGTGAGTGTCAGCAGTTACAGATTTTTCCTATTTCATTGCCATAATTTACAGGATGTTCCTGATTGTGTGCCAGTATTTACTTGATGGTCCTCTCTGAGGCTCAGCATTGACAGGATTTTTCTGAGTGAGTGCCAGTATTTGCAGATTATACCTGGGCCATTGTCATTATTTACAGGATGTTCCTGATTGTGTGTCAGTATTTACTGGATGTTCCTCTGTGAGTCTCAGTATTTACGTGTTGTTACTGAATGAGTGTCAGTATTGATAGGATGTACCTGAGCGAGTGTCAGTATTGATAGGATGTTCCCGAGCGAGTGTCAGTATTGATAGGATGTTCCCGAGTGAGTGCCAGTATTTACGCGATGTTCCAGAGTGAATGTCAGTGTTTACCAGATGTTCCTGAGTGAGTGTCCGTATTTAAAGGATGTTCCTGAATAAGTGTCAGTGTTTGCAGGATGTTCCTGTTTTATTGTTAGTATTCACAGGATGTTCCTGGGTGAGTGTCAATGTTTACAGGATGTTGCTGGGTGTGTATCAGTATTTACAGGTTTTTCCTGAGTGACTGTCAGTTTTTCCAGGATAATCCTGAGTGAGTGTCATTATTTACCGGATGTTCCCGAGTGAGTGTCTGTATTTACAAGCCGTTTCTGAGTGAGTTTCAATATTTTCAGGATGTTCCTGAATTAGTGTCTGTATTTACGGGTTGCTCCTGAATGAGTGTCAGTATTTGCAGGATGTACCTGAATAAGTGTCAGTGTTTACAGGATGTTCCTGTTTTATTGTCAGTATTTACAGGATGTTCCGTGTTAGTGTCAGTGTTTGCAGGATGTTGCTGAGTGTGTATCAGTATTTACAGGTTTTTCCTGGGTGACTGTCAGTATTTACCAGATGTTCGTGAGTGAGTGTCAGTATTTACAGGATAATCCTGAGTAAGTGTCATTATTTACCGGATGTTCCCGAGTGAGTGTTTGTCTGTACAAGCCGTTCCTGAGTGAGTTTCAATATTTACGGGTTGTACCTGAATGAGTGTCAGTACTTATTGGTTGTTCCTCGGTGAGTGTCAGTATTTATCTGTTGTTCCTCGGTGAGTGTCAGTATTTATCGGTTGTTCCTCGGTGAGTGTCAGTATTTATAGGTTGTTCCTCGGTGAGTGTCAGTATTTATCGGTTGTTCCTCGGTGAGTGTCAGTATTTATCGGTTGTTCCTCGGTGAGTGTCAGTATTTATAGGTTGTTTCTCGGTGAGTGTCAGTATTTATAGGTTGTTTCTCGGTGAGTGTCAGTATTTATTGGTTGTTTCTCGGTGAGTGTCAGTATTTATAGGTTGTTTCTCGGTGAGTGTCAGTATTTATCGGTTGTTCCTCGGTGAGTGTCAGTATTTATAGGTTGTTTCTCGGTGAGTGTCAGTATTTAGACGATGTTCCTGAATATGAGTCAGTATTTACAGGACGTTACGTGGTGAGTGTCAGGATTTACATGATGTACCAGGTGAGTGTCAATATTTACAGGGTGTTCCTGTGTGATGTTTTATTTGCAGGATGTACCAGGTGAGTGGAAGTATTGACAGAATGTTCCTGGATGAGTGTCAGTATTTACAGGATGTTCCTGGATGAGTGTCATTATTTACAGGATGTTCCTGGGCGAGTGTCATTATTTACAGGATGTTCTTGAGAGAGTGTCAGTATTTACAGAATATTCTTGAGTGGGTGTCAGTGTTCTCGATTGTTCAGAGGTGCGTGTCAGTATTTATAGGATGTTCCTCAATGAGTGTCATTTTTTTCAGGATGTTCCTTCGTGAGCGTAAGTATTTGCAGGATGTTCCTGTTTGAGTGTCAGTATTTACAGGAAATTCCTGAGTGCGTGAGTATTTACAGGATGTTCCTGAATATGTGTCAGTTTTTACAGGATTTTTCTGAGTGAGTGTCAGAATTTACCGGATTTTGCTGAATGAGTGTCTTTTTTTACAAGGTGTTCCCGAGTGAGTGTCAGTATTTACAGGAAGGTCCTGAGTGTGTGTCCGTAATTACAGGATGTTCCTGAGTGTCTGTCAGTATTTTCAGGAAGATCCCGCTTGAGTGTCAGTATTTACAGGATGCTCCTCGGCGAGATTCCTTCCTTATACAATGTTCCTGGGTAGGTCTCAGTATTTAAACGATGTTTCCGAGTGAGTGTCAGTATGTACGGAACGATCCTGAGTGAGCGTCAGTATTTACAGTTCGTTCCTAGGTGAGTGTCAATATTTCCATTATGTTCCCGAGTTTGTGTCATTGTTTACAGGATGTTCTTGAGTGAGTGTTAGTTTTTACAGGATGTTGCTGATTGTGTCATTATTTACAGGATGTTCCCGAGTATCTGTTAGTATTCGCAGGATGTCCCTGAGTGTGCGTCACTATTGACAGAATGTTCCAGTTTGAGTGTTTGTATTTACAGCATGGTCCTGGGTGAGTGTCAGGATTTACAGGATGTTCCTAGGTGTGTCAGTATTTACAGAATGCTCCTGGATGAATTTCAGTGTATACAGTATATTCCTAGGTGAATCACATTATTTACAGAATGTTACTCGTTGACTGTTTGTATTTACAGCAGGGTCCTGGGTGAGTGTCAGTATTTATAGAATGTTCCTGGGTGAGTGTCAGTATTTAGAAGATGTTCCTTGGTCAGTGTCAGTAATTAAAGGATAGAGTCATAGAGTCATAGAGTCATACAGCACGGATAGAGGCCCTTCGGCCCATCGTGTCCGCGCCGGCCATCAGCCCTGTCTACTCTAATCCCATATTCCAGCACTTGGTCCGTAGCCTTGTATGCTATGGCATTTCAAGTGCTCATCCAAATGCTTCTTGAATGTTGTGAGGCTTCCTGCCTCCACAACCCTTTCAGGCAGTGAGTTCCAGACTCCAACCACCCTCTGGGTGAAAAAATTCTTTCTCAAATCCCCTCTAAACCTCCCGCCTTTTACCTTGAATCTATGTACCCTGGTTATATAACCCTCAACGAAGGGAAAAAGCTCCTTAGTATCCATCCTATCTGTGCCCCTCATAATTTTGTACACCTCAATCATGTCCCCCCTCAGCCTCCTCTGCTCCAAGGAAAACAAACCCAATCTTCCCAGTCTCTCTTCATAGCTGAAGCGCTCCAGCCCTGGTAACATCCTGGTGAATCTCCTCTGCACCCTCTCCAAAGCGATCACATCCTTGCTGTAGTGTGGCGACCAGAACTGCACACAGTACTCCAGCTGTGGCCTAACCAGTGTTTTATACAGCTCCATCATAACCTCCTTGCTCTTATATTCTATGCCTCGGCTAATAAAGGCAAGTATCCCATATGCCTTCTTTACCATCTTATCTACCTGTTCCGCCGCCTTCAGGGATCTGTGAACTTGCACACCAAGATCCCTCTGACCCTCTGTCTTGCCTAGGGTCCTCCCATTCATTGTGTATTCCCTTGCCTTGTTAGTCCCTCCAAAGTGCATCACTTCGCACTTTTCCGGGTTAAATTCCATTTGCCACTGTTCCGCCCATCTGACCAACCCATCTATATCGTCCTGCAGACTGAGGCTATCCTCCTCACTATTTACCACCCTACCAATCTTTGTATCATCAGCGAACTTACTGATCATACCTTTTACATTCATATCCAATTCATTAATGTAGACCGCAAACAGCAAGGGACGCAGCACCGATCCCTGTGGTACCCCACTGGCCACAGGCTTCCAGTCACAAAAACAACCTTCGACCATCACCCTCTGCCTTCTGCCACTAAGCCAGTTTTGTATCCAAAGTGCCAAGGCATCCTGGATTCCATGGGCTCGTACCTTCTTGACCAGTCTCCTGTGGGGGACTTTATCGAAGGCCTTACTGAAATCCATGTATACCACATCCACTGCGTTACCCTCATCCACACTCCGAGTCACCCCCTCAAAAAATTCAATCAAATTCGTCAGACATGATCTTCCCTTGACAAAGCCATGTTGACTATCCCTGGTTAATCCTTGCTTCTCCAAGTGGAGACTAATTTTGTCCTTCAGAATTTTTTCCAATAATTTTCCTACCACTGATGTTAGGCTCACTGGCCTGTAGTTCACCGGTTTTCCCTACTCCCCTTCTTGAATAATGGTATTACATTAGCGGTTCTCCAGTCCTCTGGCACATCCCCTGTGGCCAGAGAGGTTCTGAATATATGTGTCAGAGCCCCCGCAATCTCCTCCTTTGCCTCACACAGTAGCCTGGGATACATTTCGTCCGGGCCTGGCGATTTATCCATTTTTAGGCCTGCTAAAACCGCCAATACCTCCTCCCGCGCGATGTTAATATGTTCGAGTATATCACAGTCCCCCTGCCGTATTTCTATGTCTACATCGTCCTTCTCCATAGTGAAAACAGATGCAAAAAATTCATTTAGAACCCCTCCTACATCTGCCGGCTCCACACACAGATTGCCATTTTTGTCCCTAATGGGCCCTATTTTTTCCCTCGTCATCCTCTTACCCTGAATATACTTATAAAACATCTTAGGATTTTCATTTATTTTGCTCGCCAGTGTTATTTCCTGGCCCCTCCTTGATCTCCTAAATTCTTTTTTAAGTATCCCCCTGCACTTTTTGTACTCCTCTAGGGCTTCCTCCGTCTTTCGCCTTTTGTATCTGCCAAAAGCCCTCCTTTTTTTCCTAATCCATTCTCGTATATCCCCTGACATCCAAGGTTCCCGGGAGTTCTTGGAACCACCCTTGACCTTTACGGGAACATGTTGCCATTGTATGGTCTCAATCTCCCTTCTGAAAGACTCCCATTGCTCCGATGCGGATTTTCCTACAAGCAGCTGATCCCAGTCCATTTTGGCCAGATCCTGCCTTATCCTATTAAAATCGGCCTTCCCCCAATTTAGAACCTTTATTTCCGGCCCCTCCCTGTCCTTTTCCATGACCACCTTAAATCTCACCGAATTATGGTCACTGTCACCAAAGTGCTCACCTACTAGCACTTCTTCCACTTGGCCGGCCACATTCCCTAGAATTAGGTCCAGTCCCGCCCCCTCTCTTGTAGGACTTTTTACATGCTGGCTCAAAAAGCTTTCCTGGATGCACGTTAAGAATTTTGTACCCTCTAAGCCTTTTACACTCTGAGTATCCCAGTTAATATTGGGGAAGTTGAAATCCCCCACGATTATTACCCTATTATTTGCACAATTTTCTGAGATTTGCCTACATATCTGTTCCTCGATCTCCCCCTGACTGTTTGGGGGCCTATAGTACACTCCCATCAAAGTGCTTGCCCCCTTTTTGTTTTTAAGCTCCACCCATATGGCCTCATTAGAGGAACCTGCTAATATATCATCCCTCCTTATGGCAGTAATTGATTCTTTAATTAATATTGCGACCCCCCTCCTCTTATACCTCCCCCTCTGTCTCGCCTGAAGATTCTGTACCCCGGAATATTGAGCTGCCAGTCTTGCCCCTCCCTCAACCATGTCTCTGTGACAGCAACAATATCATACTCCCATGTGTTTATCAACACCTTCAGTTCATCCACCTTATTCGCAAGACTCCTTGCATTAAAATAGATGCCATCCAGCCTTGCCCTTACATATTTGCCCTGTCTTCCAAGCTGACTTGTTTTTTTCTCTATATTTGGCTGCACATCACCCCCTATTGTAGCTCCACTCTGTATCCCATCCCCCTGCCAAGTTAGTTTAAACCCCCCCCCCCCAACAGTGCTAGCAAACCTCCCCGCAAGGATATTTGTCCCGCTCTGGTTCAGGTGCAACCCGTCCGACTTGTACAAGTCCCACCTTCCCCAGAAGCAGGCCCAGTGATCCAGGAAACTGAAACCCTCCCTCCTGCACCAACTCTTTAGCCAAGCATTCATCTGTTCTATCCTCCTATTTCTATACTCACTAGCCCGTGGCACTGGGAGTAATCCAGAGATTACAACCTTTGAGGTCCTGCTCTTTAATCTGCTACCTAGCTCCCTAAATTCTTGATGCAGGACCTCATCTCCCTTCCTACCTATGTCGTTGGTCCCAATGTGGACCACGACCTCTGCCTGCTCACCCTCCCCCTTGAGAATGCCCTGTAGCCGCTCAGTGACATCCATGACCCTGGCACCAGGGAGGCAACAAACCATCCTGGAGTCACGTTTACGGCCACAGAAACGCCCGTCTGTTCCCCTTACGATAGAATCCCCTACCACTATAGCTCTTCCATTCTTTTTCCTCCCAGCCTGTGCAGCAGAGCTACCCCTGGTGCCAGGAAGTTGGCTGCTGCTGCCTTCCCCTGATAAGTCATCCCCCTCAACAATATCCAAAGCGGTATATTTGTTTGAGAGGGGGACTGCCACAGGGGACCCCTGCACTGCCTGCCTGCTCTTCTTACTCTGCCTGGTGGTCACACAATTACTTCCTGCCTGTACAACCTTTACCTGCGGTGTGACCATCTCACTAAACGTGCTCTCCACGACGTTCTCAGCATCGCGAATGCTCCATAATGACTCCATCCGCAGCTCCAGTGCCGCAATGCGGTTTGTCAGTAGCTGCAGCTGGATACATTTCCCGCACACTTGGTCGTCAGGGACACCGGAAGGGTCCCTCATTTCCCACATAGAGCAGGAAGAGCATAACACGGGGCTGGGCTGTCCTGACATGACTTACCCTTTAACTAATTAATTCAAATTAAATGAATCCCAACAATTTCACTTCAATTAAAAAGGTATACTCAAGGGCCCTTGCTGAACAGCAGTCCCCCACTACACAACAGAGACCAGAGAATCCACAAACTCTAACCTTAGACAAATTCAGCAGGAAAATACTCACCAGCCAATCACTTACCTCTTCCTTGGTGACGTCCCACTTAGATTACTTTTTGCTTCTTATTTATCTTCGGTCCAGGAGTTAAGTCCCTGTGATGTCGCACAGTAGTGGTCTCTTGGTGCAGGTCTGCTGCTGCTTTTATTCCACAATCTCAGTCTTCTACTCTCAGGTCCACTACCGCTCTGCAGGAAAAGCAAGGCAAAGCAGCACCTCCTTCCCCCACTTCACCAAACTCCCACACTTACCGAACTCTCAGCACACTGTGTTGTCCTCACACCGTGCTGTCCGCACTGACAGGCCCCTGTATTTCCTAGCTGAGTGTCAGTACTTACAGGATGCTCCAAGCTGAGTGTCGGTATTTACAGGATGTTACTCGGTGAGTGTCAGTATTTATAGATTGTTCATAGGTATATGTCAGAATTTACAGGATGTTCTTGGGTGAGTTTCAGTTTTTTCAGGGTGTTTCTGAGTCAGTGTAAGTATTTGCCGCCTGTTACTAGGTGAGTGTCAATATTTACAGGATATTCCCAGGTGAGTGTTTGTATTTACAGTCTGTTCCTCGCTTAGTGTCAGTATTTCAAGAATGTTCCTTAGTGAATGTCAGTATTTTTAGGGTATTCCTGAGTGAGTGCCAGTATTTACAGGATGTTCCGAGGTGAGTATCATTATTTACACAATTTTCCTGAGTGAGTGTCAGTATTTACAGGATGTTTTTAAATTAGTGTCAGTATTTACAGGATGTTCCTGGTTGAGTGTCAGTATTTTTAGGATGTTCCTGGTTGAGTATCAGTATTTACAGGATGTTCCTGGTTGAGTATCAGTATTTACAGGATGTTTTTAAATTAGTGTCAGTATTTGCTGGATCTTTCTATTTGTGTGTCAGTAATTATAAGTTATTCAAAAGTGATTCTCACTCTTTACTGGATGTTCCTTTGTGCGTGTCAGTACTTGTGGGATGCATAAACTTTTTTGTATTCCCTTTCGTTTAAAATCTGAGAAGTTATCTAATCGAAGTGTTTAAAGTCATAAATGGATTGAATCGGGTAGGTCCCGACAAATGTTTTCTATTCTGGTGGAATCCAAAAGTAGCGGGCAAATTATTCCATTCAGGAGCGAAATCAGGAGGCACTTTTTGACCCAACGGGAAGTGGAAACCTTGAACACTCTTCCCCAAACGGCTGTGTGCATTGGGTCAATTGACATTTTCTGGACTGAAATCGATAGCTTTTTGCTTATTAACAAATTATATGGATCAAAAGGGGTTTAAAAGGTGTTGAGATGCAGATCAGCCATGAACTAATTGGATGGTGAACAGACTCGAGCGGCTGAATGGCCTACTCCTGGTCCTGTGTCCCAGGTTTGCATTGACTTATTGTTACAGAATCTGTAGAATATCAACGCACTCGGGGTTTCCTGAATGGGCACGCTCCCTGGTAACCCTGTAAATATTGACTCATCCACCCAAACACTGGAGCATTCTGGCATCTGCCTGAATATGTAAACGCTCTGCCACTGCTTCGTTCGGCCTCAGCTGGATTATTGTGCCCAATTCTGGTAACCATACTTTTGAAAGTTCGTCAAAGAAAGAGTGCAGAGGCCATTAGCTAAAATGGTAGCAGGGATAAAGGATTTCATTGTGTGGAGAGACTAGAGAAGCTGGGATTGTTCACTTAGAGCAGAAAAAAGCCATGGGGAGATTTATTAAAGGTGTTCAAATTAATGAGGGGTTTTGAGAGAGTAAAAAAGTAGAAACTGTATCCACTGGCAGGAGGGTCGGCAACCAAAGGAACGGATTTAAGATCATTGGGAAATGAAGCAGGGGGAGATGAGGAGATTTTTTTTTAATGCAGCGACTTGTTATGATCTGGAATGTATTGTCTGAAAGGTGGTGGAAGAATATTCAACAGTAGCTTCCAAAAGGTAATTGGACAGACACTTGAAAAGGAAACATTTTCAGGGTTATACGGAAAGGGCAGGGGAGTGGGACTAATTGGATAACTCTTCCAGAAGAGCCGGCACGGGCACGGTGGGCCGAGTGTCCTCCTTGTATGCTCTGAGATTATTTTACTGTCTGAAATATTGACACTGTCCATTGACGCTTGTCCAGACTAACACGGTCTGGAGACTGAATGGAAAGATCAACATTAATGGGGGATTTAGTGACTGTACCAAAATTTCAGAGGTTTTCAGAGACGATACCACATTAACACGGGATCCGGAGAATTTACCAATCCTTAAAGTTGGATCTATGGACTTCCCGAATGTTTATCGTGGCGCCGAGAATCTGTGGCCATATCGACAAGAGTTAAAGTGACGGTGCGATGTTGACAAGTGGGTCCACAGATTATGTCGAAGTTTACTTTGGAATCACGGATTGTACTAATATTTACACATGGATCAAAGGCTCTACCAATACAGGCTCTACCAATACAGGGGGATGTGATTCATTGGAAACCGATTATCTTTCATGTGTAATTTAATTCCTTTATTTTATTTAGTTCTCAATCCACTCCTGATTCCAGCAGAAATCCCTGTTTGTTTCTCTATTCCCAGTCCAATCACTGTTATTATATTTAAACTCTGTCTCCAGTAGAAAGCCGTATCACAAGTATAATAATCAGACCCATCACTTTATGCAGTAACAAATCATCAAATTTCACCCCGAACTCCATCAAACTGCTGCTTTTGCTCCCAGCCTGATGTATAATTTCCCTCTTCATTTCCCTTCCTTACAGTTAACTTGGTGACGATTGTGATCCTGTCCCGAGGAACGTGCGGCCTCTCCAAATGTGTCACTCGCTACCTGGTGGCCATGGCAGCGGCGGATCTACTGGTCGTTATCATCGATCTGATATTGAGACAGATTCCGATTGTTTATTTCGAACAATTTATTTTCCTGTACGACATCCCCGTGTGTAATATCCACGCCGTCCTGCTTTATGCAGCGACAGACTGTTCTGTCTGGTTCACCGTCACTTTCACCTTTGATCGATTTGTGGCCATTTGTTGCCAGAAACTGAAAACTAATTATTGCACCGAGAAAACGGCGGCTGTGGTTTTGGGAACAGTGACTGTGCTGAGCTGTTTGAAGAACATCACCTGGTACTTTATGTTATGGCGTAGGTATAATCTTGGCAACCTTCCCTGGTTTTGTGCTGCAGATCGTCGTTTTACAGATTCCCTGGTGTGGGGAGCAATCGAACTCCTTCATTTTATTCTAACCCCGGGGGTCGCATTTGTTCTGATTCTGCTGCTCAATGTTTTAATCGTCAGACACATTGTAGTGGCCAACAGAGCCCGCAGGAGACTCCTGGACCACAGCAGTGAAGAGAGTCCCAGTGACCCAGAAATTACGAGTCGAAGGAAGTCCATTATTTTACTGTTCGTCATCTCGGGGAATTTCATGCTGTTATGGGCGATGCTTATGTTGAATTCTATATGGGTGCGGGTGTTAAGTTACAAAGGTCAGACTGCAATTCCGCCTATCTTTCTAGTGGAACTGGGATTCATGCTCCAGCTCCTAAGTTGATGCACAAACACTTTTATTTATGCTGCGACCCAGACTAAATTCAGAGAGCAGTTGAAGAATATGCTGAAATATCCCTTTTCTCTAATTGTTGAAATCATTAAATGATGGGAACAACAAAAAAATTCCCAGCATCTGAACTCAATCCTCTTTTATGTTCTGTCGGAACCGCTCCGCCCCCGGGCTCTGTGCTATCGAGATATTGTGGTCAATCGGCTATGACACTGAACCAGTCCAAAATACTATCATTGGTTCCTAATTTGAATGGAAGTTTGCGGACGATCACAACCTCTGAGGTCCCTGCGGTGAATCTTGAATGTGGTCGGGAATTTCACTACAGCTTCCTGTCGAGACATTGTGGGACTGGACAATCGTTGGAAGGTGTTTTAAATTATTGAAAGAAATGATCACTTAAACGTTCAGTAACATGACGGAAGACTCCTTAGAATAATAAAAAACATAAATGGAGAATAAGTGAACAATTACACAGTAACAGAAACACCCAGTAAACATTAACAGACTCAAGGAAACACGCTGCAAACATTAACAGTCGCTCCGAATGGCCCTATAAATAATAACCGTCTCACAGGAACGCACTGTAAACATTAACATTCACAGAAACCACCTGTAAACATTAACAGTTTCACCGAAACGCCACATAAATATTAACAGTCTCACAGACACACTCTGTAAATATTAACAGACTCACAGAAACACTCTGTAAACATTAACAGTCTCACAGAAACAACCTGAAAACATTAACAGACTCACAGAAACAGATTGTAAATAACAATATGCTCGCAGAAAGACACTGTAAATATTAATAGAATCACAGAAACACTGTAAACTTTAACAGACTCACACAAATACACTGTAAACATTAACAGACTGTCAGAAACACTGTAAACATTGACAGATTCAAGGAAACAGCCTGTAAACATTAACAAGTCTCACAGATACACGCAGCAAGTATTAAAATACTGACATCATTCCATACTAATACATTGCCAGGCACTTCTTGTCAGCAACGAATCACTCCCAGAGACCCCCAAGATCTGTTAACAAAATGACAGAAGCATCCTGTAAATATTACCGTTGATGAACAGACACCCTGTACCAACAACAACACTGCCAGAGACTTCCTGTAAACAATAACATACTCCCAATGACTCATGAATAGAAACACACCGATAGATTACAGAGATTAATATTAACATTCTCACTGAGACACTCTGTGCTTCATGGCCCACGGCCAGAGACACCCTGTGAACTGTAAAACACTCCCACTGATGCCAGGGATATTAAGAACCTGACAGAGACACAGGTGAATATTAACAACAATAACTCCCATTTATGCAGCGCCTTTAACGTAGTAAAACGTCCCAGGTCGTTTCACAGGAGCGATTATCTAACAAAGTTTGACACCGAGCCGCCTAAGTAAATATGAGGACAAGTGACCAAAAGCATCGGTAAAGAGGTAGGCATTAAGGAGCGTTTTAAAGGGGGAAAGAAAGGGTGAGAGGCAGACAGGTTTTGCGAGGGCACTTCAGAGGTTCGGCAGCTGAAGGCATGGCCGCCAGTGGTGGGGGGATGAAAAGCGGTGAGGGGATGAAAAGCGGTGAAAGGCAAGAGGCCAGAATTGGAGGGGCGCAGAGATCTCGAAGGGTTGTCGGGCTGGTGGAGGTTACAGAGATAAGGTGGGGCGAGGCTGCAAATAGGTTTGAAGACAAGGATGAAAATTTTAAAATCGAGGCGTTGCTGGACTGGGAGCCAATGTCGGTCAGCGAACACAGAGGGGCGGTTGGAGAACGGGACTTGATTCGAGTGAGAATTTGGACAGTAGAGTTTTGGATGAGCTCAAGTTTGCAGAGGGTACAAGGTTGGAGGCCGGCCGGGAGGGCATTGAAGTAGTTGATTCTGGAGGTAACAAAGGCATGGATGAGAGTTTCAGCAGCGGATGAGCTGAGGCAATGGGTGGAGACCGGCGATGTTACAGAGGCGGAAGTCGGCGGTCTTGGTGATTGAGAGGATATGGGGTCAGAAGTTCATCTCAGATTCAAACTGGGCGCGAAGGTTGTGAACGGTGTGGTTCAGCCACACACATTAGCCAGGGAGAGGGATGGCGTCAGTGTCTAGGGAATGGAGTTACTGGCAGGGACAGAAGACAAGGGCTTCAGTATTCCCAAAGTTTAATGGGAGGAAATTTCTGTTCAACTAATACTGGATGACGGAGAAGCAGCGTGAAAAAGCAGAGGCAGTGGAGGGGATGGGAGAGATGGTGGGGATGTGGAGCTGGGTCTTGTCAGCAGCCTGAACTGGTTCCTCCCGGACTGAGCAGGATTACGATTGCAACAACACATCATCAGTGGTGTGAAACTAAGCTGTCTCACGACGGTCTAATCCGAGCTCCCGTTCAATATTCGAGTGTGAACAATCCAGCGCTGGGTGAAGTCTACTTCACAATGAGAGGAACAGCCGACATCGAAGGATCAAAAAGCGACATCCCCACGAGCGCTGGATCGCCACAGGCCGTCTGGAACCTGACGTTGTGTTTTCGGATGATGTCGGCGAGGCGCAGCATGTAGAGGAGAAATAGGCGGGGGCCAAGGAGAGATCATTGGGTTTTCCAGAGGTAAAGATGGAGGAGCAGGAAGAGAAGCCGTCGCGGGTGATTCTCTGACTCGACTGGATAGATGGGAATGGACCAGGCGAGGACAGTCCCAACTCGGCAAAGAGTGAGGGGAAAGAGCGAACCAAAGTCAGAGGGAGAGAGAGAGACACACAGTGAAAGAAGTGGTGAGAAATAGAGCGGGACAGATTGGAGATAGTGTCGCAGAGAGAGAGGGGGAGAGAATTAAACAGAAACAGAGAAAAGCTGTGACACAAACTCAAACAAAGTACGAGAGAAAAAGAGCATCGCACATTGGTCAAGAATTAATCTAGAATCGCAAATAAGACCCGGTTCAACAGGCCCCCGTGAACCCTATTTTTAAACCTCCTTTTATTACCTCCTTTTTATACCAATTTTATTCCCCTTTTTAAATCCACTTCAAATTGTCATTTGAAACGTCATTAAACCCCTTTTAATCCCTTTTAAACCTCATTTTTAAACCCAACTATTGAAGCCATTTTGCCCCCTTTTTAAACCCATTTTTTGGAGAGATTGTCTTTCTCCAAACTCTCCCACTGTGGTTCCTTTTGAAACCCATCTCTTTCTCACCAAGCTTAGTCTCTCTCCGGAAACCTTTTTAAACCCGTTTAAAACCTCACTAACCTCCTTTTAACTATTTAACCTCATACACCGCTTATTACGATCGTTTTTAAAACTTTTCACCTCTTAAACCAAAATTTTACCACCAACCCCCTTTTAAACTTTCACCCCCGTTTAACTCATTTTGACCACTTTCCTACCCTTTCAACCAGTAACTTATTCAACGCGTTTCAACCCTCTTTTTAACCCGTTTATAACATTAGTCCCCTTTTAAACCCTTTTTAAGCTCTTTAACATTCTTCTTAATCCCCTCCTGTGAGAGAAGCAAAGCGACCCCCAGACATTGAGCACAATGGAGGTTTGCAGACTGGAGGAGGGGGCAGGGGCTCTGGCATCGGTGCGTCTCACAGGAAGTGACCTCACCGCGTAAGACACTGACGACTCACATGGTCGACTGCAACGCTGCTGACCAGCCCGCTCCGCATCCGACATTTTGTCCATACCCAGAAGTGACCTCGTCACGTCGATGCCAGCTCAACATGTCCGCAGCCGGGCCCAGCTGGGCTCCGCCTGCTGCCCCGCACCCGAGTGACCGGTTGAGGATTCACCTGGTCAGGTGAAGCCATCTCCCAGAGTGCAACGCGGCCAGAGCTGTGGTTCGATCGGGGCTTGTCTCGGCCGCGCTGCATTATGGGAAGGCGGGGTCGTCATCTCCGCATCCGTCCAACCAGCTCCTGAAATCCGCAAAACCGCCGCCCTCCAACGTGGACAGGCACCGAAAGGAACTGGAGTTGGGATTCAAACCCCGGGAGGCAACCAGGATCGCTCTTCGGCTCCTTCCAACCACCTGAACACATTGCCCACCCCATAAACTCCTTCCCACTCCCTCAAGCCCTTCCCCAAACACTGAACGATTTCCCTTAACAGCTTCCCAACCCCTGAAGCTCTTCCCACACTTTGAATTCCTTATACTCACAATGAGCCCCTTCCCATTCCCTGAACCCCTTTTCAACCCCATGAACGAATTCTTGATACACTCAACCGCTTCTCCTCCCCTAAACCCCTTCCCATCCCCTGAACCCCTTTTAACCCGCTGGTATGATTCCAACATCTTCCCCAACTCCTCACCATCCCCTGAACCTCTTCCCACTCCCTGAACACCTTCCCACTCCCTGAACGCCTTCCCTCCCACTGATACCCTGCCCCACCCGCTAAACCATTTCCAATACTCTCGACCACTTCTCCTCCCCCTGAACACCTTCCGACCCAATAAACCCCTTCCCGAGCCCATTAATCCCGAATCCCTTCCCAAACCCTTGAACCACTTTCCCACCCTCTGAATCCCTACCATCCACTTCCCACCCTTGAAGCAGTTCCCCACACCCTGATCCTCTTCCCCAACACCTGAACCCACAAGGATCTGCGCTGGGGCATCAACTTTTCAGTCTATTTATTATTGACATGGATAACACAATAGAGAGCCATTTATCCAAGTTTGCAAATGACACAAGGATTGATGCCATAGCAAGTCGTGTACACGGGAGCAGAACATTACAAAGAGATATTTGTAGATTCAGGGAGTGGGCAAAACCGTGGCAGATGGACTTCAAACCAGTTAAATATGAGATCATCCATTTTGGACCAAAAATGAGTAGATCCTAGAATTTATTTAAATTGCTGTCATTCCCTTGAGAATCGAAGCTTCTAATTCTAATGGAAGATCTAATTGAAGCGTTTCAGATGATAGAGAGGAATTGTTTCCTCTGGTTTGAGAGTGCAGAACAACGGGAATAACATTAAAATTAGGGTGAAGTCAGATAGAACTTCTTCAAACAAAGGGCAGTGTAAATCTGGAACTCTCGCCCCCAAAAGCTGTTGAGGCTGGGGATCCATTGAAAATTCCAAAACTGTGATTTATGGACTTCTGTTAGGCACGGGTATTATGAGTTATGGAACCAATGCGGGTAGATGGAGTTAAGATTCAGATCAGCCATGATATATTTGATCGAAACAGGCTCGAGGAGTTGAATGGTCTACTCTTGTTCCTTTGTCCCTTTGTTCCTATGTTCCCTTGTAACTATGTTCCAATGGAGGAGGGGTGGAAGTGATTATCCTCGGGGTCAGTGCTGGGCCCAGATCCCCACTCCGTATATATCGACTGTTCGGATTTGCAATCGCCATCACAATCGGAACATTTGCTGATGACACAAAATTAGGAGATTTGACAGCCAGTAACGAAAATTTAAATGAGTTCAGGAAGACATTGATGGTTTGGACTGGAATGGATTGACAGGTGCCAGATGTCTTAATGTGTAGAAGTATGAAGCACATTGAATAATGGTCCAGCAACACCTCGAATTTAAAATTTCCATCTTCGTGTTAAAATCCTTCCAGGGCCTCGTCGCTCCCTGTCTCTGTATCCTCCTCCAGCCCTACAACATCCACCCCCTCCCGCCCCCGCCCGAGGTCTCTGCACTCCTCCAATTCTTGCCTCTTGTGCATTTCCGATTTTCATCGTTCCACCATTGGCGGCCGTGCCTTCATCTGCCTAGGAAGTAACCTCTTGAATTCCCTCCCTAATCCTCTCCGCCGCTCTACCTCTGTCTCCTCCTTCAAGACGTTCCTTAAAATCGACCTCTTTGACCAAGCTTTTAGTTAACTGTCCTAATGCCTCCTGATGTGGCTCAGTGTCAAACTGTGTTTGATAATGTTCCTTTCATGGGACTTGGGAAGTTTTGATATTTTAAATGTGGTATATAAATGCAAGTTGTTGTCGATTATAGATATCGAATCATAGACTCACAGAATGGTTACAGCACAGAAGGAGGCCATTCGGCCCATCGTGCCCGAGCCTTCTCTTTGTAAGAGCAATCCATTTACTCCCATTCCCCTTCTCTTTCCTTGTAACCTGACTATTTTTTTCCCTTAGAGTATTTGTCCAATTCATTTTTGAAAGCCACGATTGAATTTGCTTCCACCGCCCTTTCAGGCATCGCATTCCAGATCATAACTACTCGCTGTGTAAAAATGTTTTTCTTCATGTCGCCTTTGGTTCTTTTGCCAATCACCTTAAACCTGTTCCCTCTGGTTCTCGACCCTTCCGCTAATGGAAACAGTTTCTCTTTATTTACTTCATCTAAACCCTTCATGGTTTTGAGCACTTACCATCTCCTTTCAAGAGATAGAGGCGGAGGGGTCTAATTCGGGTATTCCAGAGATTTGGGCCCAGGCAGATGAAGGCAAGGCAGCCAATGGTGGAGCGATTAAAATCAGGGGTTCACAGGAGGCCATAATTTGAGGAACGCCGTGATCTCGGAGGGTTGTCGGGCTCAGGGTGGTTACAGCGATTGGGAAAGGCAAGGCCGCGGAGGGATCTGAACACAAGGATGAGAATTTTAAAATCGAGCATTGACGGACCGGGAGCCAATGTAGTTGAGCGAGCACATGGATGATGGACAGTTTAAAAGCTAAGCACCGTGTGCAGGATTGGAGGGACAGGGCGACTCGGGATAATTGGCCTAGGGCAGTGAGAATATCTCTTGAGCATTCAGATATTCAGCAGCTCAAAGTGGCAGGGAGATGAGATCTGTGTGTCAATTTATCCTGGCATGTGCAAAATCCATCGTCTCTCAATGACCAATATATTTCTTCACCTCTCCCTGCTTTCCTGGAAAGCGTTTTATTTTCCGTCGCTGCATTTGCTTCGAACATCTAATTCCCCCGGCATCTGGAGGAACAGAGGAAGATGGATTAAAATAATAGACAGAAGCAGAAGGAGGTGGCAGGTGAAACTGGCAAAAAATGTGAGTGTCACTTGCTTCAAATGAGGCCTGAGAGGCCGGGGTTGCCTTGCACCTTTCCAAGGAGATGCGTTGATCAGGTAGGTGTATTTTGGAAATGGAAACAGTTGCACCAGCAGCTTGTGATAGTATTTCCCCTCACTGTCCATTCCATGTTCATGCCTACCCGCACTTGGTGCTTTCATTCTCTGAACACGTATTTCGTGTTCTGACAGTAAAAGCCAGCTTGTCTGGGGCGAAAGTGACCTGAACTTCAAAGGAACAATTAGGAAAAGCAGCGTTGGTCGGCTTGAAAGCAGTAAAATTGCAGCAGGTTCCATGGTGGTGAGGATTCGGATGCAGGTCGGGTAGGTTTTCTGGAAGGAACATAATAACAAGACTGAAAAATCACCTCCAGCCAAATGCACCAACAATTGTTCCGTCTTTGTAAAGGACTGAACGTCAGGACTGGGATTCAAACCCACGGCTCCACGCGGCCTGATACGCAGACGCCTGAGACTCCTGACTCCTGGGTGCAGTGGTCAGATTCTCTCATTTCCACATTAAAACCGCTCCGCCGCCCTATCCCCGTAGCCCTGCAATTTGTTTCCTTTCAAGTACTTTCCAATTCCCTTTTGATGACCATGATTGAATCTGCCTCCAACAATCCCTCGGGCAGCGTATTCCAGGTCCTCACCACTGGCCGCTGAAAAACGTTTATTCTCATGTCACCTTTTGTTCTTTTGCCAATCACCTTAAATCTGTGTCCTCTGGTTATTGATCCTTCTGCCAATGGGAACAGTTTCTCTCTATCTACTCTGTCTAGCCCTTTCATGATTTTGAATACCTCTATCAAATCTCTTCGCATCCGCCAATGTTCCAAGGAGAACAACCCCAGCTTCTCCAGTCTATCCACATACCTAACGTCCCTCATCCCTGGAATCATTCTAGTAAATCTCTTCTGCACCCTCTCTAACGCCTTCACAATCTTCCTAAAGTACGATGCCCAGAACTTGACACAATACTCCAGTTGTGGCCGAAACAGCGTTTAATAAAGTTTCTTCATGACTTCCTTACTTTTGTAATCTATGCCTCTATTTATACAGCCCAGGAATCCGTGTGCTGTTTAAACCGCTTTCTTATCCTCCCTGCCCCCTTCAATGATTTGTGCACATAAACCCCCAGATCTCTCTGTTCCTGTGCCGCTTTTAGAATTGTGCCCTCTAGTTTATATTGCCTCTCCTCGTTCTTCAACCGAAAAGCATGACTTCGCATTTTTTTGAGTTAAATATCATCTGCCACGTGTCCTACTATTCCACCAGCCTGTCTATATCCTCTTGAAGTTTATCACTTTCCTCCTCACTGTTTACTACACTTCCAAGTTTCACTGTTGATCTGACAGTGGAACACTAACCGATGAATTAAATACTTATTGATTTACTCTCTGCACTCTTCCTCGCCTTGTTTTGAGGCTTCCTTTATAAAGAAAAGCTCAGGAAGTGAGGTGGAATCTTTGGAGAAAGAAACTGAGTTAACGTTTCAGATCGAAGAACTTTCGTCAAAAGTCTTGACGAATTTTCACTTTAATTTTAGATTTGCAGAAACCGCAGTATTTTGCTGTAAACAACCGAGATTGGCTTCACGCAAATCAGAATTCTTCTTGACAGACAAGGTCCGAAGGGAGGATTTACTGGTTACAGGAGAGCTGGCTCAATGTGACATGGATATTTCTGCAGTGAGCGACACCAGACTCTTTCCCTGTTTCCACAATGAATGTCGCTCTCTTAATTTTATTCACATTCCCACAGGATTCTGTGGATTTCTGAGCGATCATGAAAGGATCCCGCAGCGCTGCCTCCGTAAATAACAACAGTTCCAAGCCGCATTTCGAATGCAGCAACAAACCCATCAGTTTCTCGCTGTTCCCCAGCTCCCGGAGTGAGTGAGGCCGCGATTGGTGCAATATTCAGACCGCCTGTCCGGCCTCGCTGATGTCATCACCCGCTGCCGACGGAAAGCATCGAATCCAGTCTGAGCCCGCGCGTTACTGCTCCTCCCCAGGATAAAAATATATCATGGCGCGACCAAACCTCCACATACACCGAGATCAGGCACAAGAAAATCCGGGAAGCTTGGACCCTGGTCACTCGGTCTCCCACCAAGATTTACCGAGAAACAGAATGAAATTGTCATTGGCCCACTGCGGAAAAACCAGTGTCAGCAGCGCAAGTGGTTTGGAGTCAGGACGGCTGAGCGGTCTGAGGCGCTGCGCTCAGGTCGCAATCTCTCTTCGAGGTGCAGGTTCGAATCCTCCTTCTGACATCTGGTCCCGAACACGCACCAACCTGTTCCTCGGCCGGAGTTGATTTTTACGAGGAGTTTTGAAGAAGATATTGTTTCCACTGGCAGGATGGTCGGTGAGCAGAGGAAACAGATTAAAGATAATTGGTCAAAGAACCAGAGAGGGATGATGGGGAGAAATTCCGTTTCCGCAGCGAGCTGTTATGATCTGGAATGCACTGTACGAAAGGGTGGAGGAAGCAGATTCAATTGTGACTTTCAAAAAGGGAATTGGATCAATACTGGAAGGGCAAAAACTTGCAGGGCTATTGTGAAAGAGCAGGGGAGTGGGACGAATTGGAGAGCCGACATCGCCGTGATGGGCTGAATGGCCTCCACCTGCGCTAAAAGATTCAACGAACGGTGAGGCGTAAAACTCCCTGCTACCAGAAGATGGTACCTTTGCCTAAAACATTCTCGCTCACCCCAGAGGACTGTTGGAATCATAGATTCTTAGAATGGTTACAGCGCGGAAGGAAACTCGTCGGCCCGTCGAGTCCGTGCCAGCTCTCTGCAAGAGCAATCCAGCTCCCCCGCTCTATCCCCATAGCCCCGTTCTTTTTTCCATTCAAGTACTTATCTAATTCCCTTTTGAAGGCCACGATTGAATCTGCCTCCACCACCCCCTCAGGAGGGTGATCATTCCTGTTCACCACCACTCACTGTGTAAAAAAGTTTTTTCTCATGTCGTCCTTATTTTTTTTTGACAATCACCTTCAATCTATGTCCCCTGGTTCATGACCCCCCCCCCCACCCCCGCGCGCCAATGGCAAGTTAATCTCTATCTAATCTGTTCAGACCCTTCATGATTTTGAACACCTCTATCAAATCTCCTCTCAATATTCTCTACTCTGAGGAGAACAACCCCAGTTTCTCCATTCTATGCATGTATCCGAATCCGTCATCCCTGGAATCACTCTAGCAAATCTCTTCTGTACCCTCTCTAAGGCCGTCACATATTTCCTAAAGTGCGATGGCCAGAACTGAAGACAATCCTCCAGTTGTGGCCGAACCAGTGTTTTATAAAGTTTCATCATATCCTCCTTGCTTTTGAACTCTATGCTTCTATTTATAAAGCGCAGGATCCTGTATGATTTCTTAACCGATTTCTCAACCTGCCCTGTCATCTTCAATGATCTGTGCACATATACCCCCAGATCTCACTGTCCGATGAAATGCAGCCAAATTTGATCGTCCACATTTAATAATAACTTTGGTAACATCAGTGATTCACTTAATATTGAACTTTCCTGTCTCCCTCCACCCACCCCCTGCAGGTACTGACTGTCGCTGAGGGACGGCCTCCACAAAGATAGGATGCCTTCTTGGCCCTTCACCCCAAGGGCCTGAACTTGTGTCTCAGAAAGGAGACTCGGTGTTAGCACCTACCGCACTTTCCACCAGGGGGCACTGCTGACCAGGAGTGATCGAGTGAGAGGGGGCGAGATGGGGAGAGAGAAAGACAGATGGAGGGAGAGAGACAGAGACAGAGCGAAAGAGAGAGAGAGAGACGGAGAGAGAGACAGAGAGGGAGAGATAGATAGAGACGGAAAGAGAAAACCCGACAGAGAGACAGAGAGGGGGATAGAGACAGAGAGAGAAAGAGAGAGAGATAATGAGAGACAGAGAGGGGGTGAGAGAGGCAGATCGAGGGTGAGGAAGATACAGAAAGGGAAAGACAAACACACAGGCACACATGGAGTCAGAGAGACAGAGATATAGACAGAGAGTCAGAGATAGAGATAGATTTGGAGACAGATACAAAGATGGAGAGGGAGAGATACAGATAGAGTGACAGATAGACAGACAGTGAGAGAGAGGCCGTACAGGGAGAGAACGAGAGAGGAAAGACAGACAGAGAGAGAAGGGCACACACGCAAAGAGTGACAGAGACAGAGAGTGAGAAAAATAGTGAGAGAGAGGGGGAGACAGAGAGAGGGAGAGAGAGAGAGAGAGAGAGAAAGAGATAGAGACAGAGTCTTATGGAGGGTCAGAGACGTAGAGAGAGACAGAGTTCAAGGACATAGAGAGAGACGGAGTGAGAGAGACAGAGAGAGAGAGAGAAGGAGTTGTAGAAAGAGATTGAGAAAGGGTGAGGCAGAGAGATAGAGAGAGGCAGAGAGAGGCAGAAAGGGAGAGAGAGAGAGGAAACAAATCTGTAATGATGAACAAAAACAAAGAGAGAGAGTGAGAGAAAGGCAGATAGAGAGACAACGAGCGAGAGAGAGAGAGAGAGAGAGAGATAGATAGCGAGAGATAACGAGAAAGGGAGCGAGAGACAGAGTAGAGAGTGGGAAGAGGGGGAGTCAGTGAGAGAGAGAAAGACAAGAGGGGAGACAGAGAGAGAGAGAGACAGAGATAACCACATAGGGAACGATATGGAGAGACAGAGGAAGAGTGTGTGGGAAAGAAAAATATAGACAAAGAGAGATAATGAGCGAGAAACATAGAAACATAGGAAATAGGATCAAGGGTAGGCCATTCGGCCCTTCGGGCTTGCGCCGCCATTCAAAATGATCATGGCAGATCAATTAACTCAGTACCCTTTTCCGCGTTTTCCCCATATCCCTTGTTCCATTTAGGATTAATAAATATATCTATCTCCTTCTTGAATATATGTAATGAATTGGCCTACACTGCCTCCTGTGGTAGAGAATTCCACAGGTTCACCACCGACTGAGTGAAGAAATTTCTCCTCATCTCGGTTCTAAATGGCATACTCCATATCCTGAGACTGTGACCCCTGGTTCTGGACTCCCCAGCATCCGGGATCAATCTCCCTGCATCTAGTCTGGCTGGTCCTGTTAGAATTTTATATGTTTCGATGAGATCACCTCTCATTCTTCTAAACTCGAGTGAATATAGGCTTAGTCGACCCAATCTCTCACGCGTCAATCCTGCCATCCCAGGAATCAGTCTGGTAAAGCTTCGTTGCACTTCCTCCATGGCAAGGACATCCTTCCTCAGATAAGGAGACCAAAACTGCACACAATGCTCCAGATGTGGTCTCACCAAGGCCCTGTATGACTGCAGTAAGACATCCCTGGTCCTGTAGTCAAATCCACTTGCAATGAAGGCCGACATACGATTTGACTTCCTAACTGCTTGCTGCACCTGAATGCTCGCTTTCAGCGAATCGTGTGCAAGGACACCCAGGTATCGTTGCACCTCCCCTTTTCCCAATCTATCACCATTCAGGTAATAATCTGCTTTTCTGTTTTTATAAGGAGCTATGAACCTGTACTCCTAGATCTCTTTGTTCAATAACTGTCTCCAACGCCCTCCCATTAACGGAGTAGGTCATGGCCCGATTCGATCTACCAAAATGCATAACCTCACATTTATCGAAATTAAACTCCATCTGCCATTCATTGGCCCACTGGCCCAATTTATCAACATCCCGTTGCAATCCTAGATAACCTTCTTCACTGTCCACAATGTCACCAACCTTGGTGTCATCGGCAAACTTACCAACCATACCTCCTAAATTCTCATCCAAATCACCAATATAAATTACAAATAAAAGCGGACCCAGCACCGATCCCTGAGGCACACCGCTGGTCATGGTCCTCCAGTCCGAAAAACAACCCCACACAACCACCCTCTGTCTCCTATCGTCAATCCAATTTTGTATCCAATTGGCTACCTCACCTTGGATCCCGTGAGATTTAAACTTATGTAACAACCTACCATGCGGTACCTTGTCAAAGTCTTTGCAAAAGTCCATGTAGACCACGTCTACTGCATAGCCCTCATCTATCTTCTTGGTTACCCCTTCAAAAAACTCAATCAAATTCGTGAGACATGATTTTCCACTCACAAAACCATGCTGACTGTTCCTAATCAGTCCCTGCCTCTCCAAATGCCCGTAGATCCTGTCTCTCAGAATACCCTCTAACAACTTACCCACTACAGATGTCAGGCTCACCGGTCTGGAGTCCCCAGGCTTTTCCCTGCCGCCCTTCTTAAACAAAGGCACAACATTTGCTACCCTCCAATCTTCAGGCACCTCACCTGTAGCTGTCGATTATTCAAATATCTCTGCTAGGGGAAGCGTAATTTCCACCCTAACCTCCCATAACGTCCTGGGATACATTTCATCAGGTCCCGGAGATTTATCTACCTTGATGCGCGTTAAGACTTCTAGCACCTCCCTCTCTGTAATATGTACACTCCTCAAGACATCACTATTTATTTCCCCAAGTTCCCTAACATCCATGCCTTTCTCAACCGTAAATACCGATGTGAAATATTTATTTAGGATCTCACCCATCTCTTGTGGTTCTGCACATAGATGGCCTTGTTGATCCTTAAGAGGCCCTACTCTCTCCCTAGTTACTCTTTTGCCCTTTATGTATTTGTAGAAGCTCTTTGGATTCTCCTTTGCCTTATCTGCCAAAGCAATCTCATGTCCCCTTTTTGCCCTCCTGATTTCTCTCTTCACTCTACTCCGGCAATCTTTATACTCTTCAAGGTATCCACTTGATCCCAGCTGCCTGTGCATGTCATATGCCTCCGTCTTCTTTTTGACTAGGGCCTCAACCTTGCCTTGCCACCTATAAAGATTTCTATATGTTCACACCCTGGTCGCTCCAGTCCTGCACCCACTTAATTTATGTTGCCTCGCCTCATTCTCCCTTTCAAAATGCATCACTTCACAATTAAATTTTAGCTGCGTGAATTTATACATATTTACAGATTGTTTCTTTGAGTTTGTCCCTGTCTATATGATAGTTGTGTGATTCTGCAAATACTGACATGTTGTTTCTCTGATTGTGTTTATCTATATCTGATAGTTGTGTGAGTTTATACATATTTACAGGGTGTTTCTATGAGACTGTTAAAGTTTACAGTTTTATTCTGCGAGACTGCAAAAGTTTCGAATGGGTTTCATTGAGTGTTCAGATGTTTCCAGGGTATTTATCTCATATGTTAATATTTTATACGTTTCCCTTTGATTCCTTGGTGTCAATCCTTTGCTCCTTTTATTTTTCCATCCCCTCTGTAAACACCATAATATGTTTGGCTGGGTAATGTCACTCTTTAGAAACACGTTGTTGTTGTCTTGTTCTGGTTTAAGGCCTGAGTCGGGAGCAGCTCATCGTTCCATCGCCGGGATCCTTGCTTGGTAAGATTCTGCTAGTTTAGGAAAAGTTATTTGTCGTGAAATTTGTACCCTGATGGCTTGGGATGGAAAAAAACAGAGAACCAGGTTCTGCGATCCAGCTTTTTTCTGCAGTTATTCCTTGCTTTTCTCTGTTATTATCTCGTATTTGTTCCTCCGCTTCAGCTCAATACAGGAGGAGGAACTCCGCTCTATCTGTTTTCTCCTCGGTATTTTATGGGCAGATGAAATATTTCGCATTCGCTTACCTTCAATTTAAAAATGTGGATTATCTGTTAAGCTATGTTCTAATGTACAAAAGTGTTATGCTGACAACAAGTCTGTTTGTTAAATGACTGTGATTAATGTCAGTTGCAATGACGCTTAATTATGTGACTTGGGGATTTCTCCCTGCTTTAAATAAAGAGCTCTCTTCACCGTGTCATCTTATACAGTCAGTTCATTGCTTTCAGCAAAAAAGCCATCAGCCACTCTCACAGAATTAAAATCATGGATTGGCGGTTCGATCTTCAATACTTTTTGCATCAAATTCGGATAATAAAAGTATTTGAGGATATACAGAAGATTTACTATCCCCTCCTCGCTGCTGCTGGTGTTCCTCGTAAGTTTCTACGTCCAGTTATTAATTCAATAAACCATGTTTAACTGTAATATTATTCTTGCTGTTTACCTTGGGACATTCAGTTTTTAATGCCATTCTGTGTTTTAATTTTTTGTGTCTTTGTTAACATATTGATTGATAAATATACTGGCATATCTTTGCTGCTATTGGTGTGGCGGGTAAATCTCTATATCCAGTTGTGAATTCTGAAAATTATGCTTAACTGTGTTTCTCTCCTTGTCATTTCCCAATCTATCCAGCTTCTGTCGGCTATTGATACTGCACGTGATACCGTGTTACCAAGATTCAAATATTCTGTATCAAACTTCAGCAATGATATTGGACGAGTCTATTTTTTGAACAACTTTCAGTCTGCTATCTGCACTGAACGTTTCTAACAGATCAGACGAATGTGCTGTTGGTTTTGGACACTTTCCACCTTCTGCTCTCCATGGTAACTTGCACAGAGTCACAGGAGCAAATCCTGGCACATCACAAACACGCCTTTAAATGTCTGAAAATATCCGCAAATTGTTCAATTCCAGTCATAGTATCATAATAGGCACATCACCGGAGGAGGACATTCTGTCCATCGTGCCTGTGCTGGCTCTTCAAAAGAGTTATCCAAATAGTACCATTCCCCTGCTCTTTCCCATAGCGCTGTATTTTTTCCCTTTAATTGTTTGTCTGATACCCTTTTGAAAGTTACTGTTGAATTGCCTTCAGCCATCCTTTCAAGCAGTGAATCACAGATCATTACAACTCGCTGGGTGAAAAAAAATGTTTCCTCAAGTCGCCTCTGGCTGTTCTACCGATCACCTTAAATCTGTGTCCTCTGGTGACCGACAAGGAAACAGTTTGTCCTTTTTGACACTTCCAAATGCGTTGATGATTTTGAACAGTCAGTGTCTCATTTCCTAACATCTCCAGTTCTTTATTAGTGTCAAGGTTTCTGCCGGTTAGAATATGATTACAAGTATAATTTACATTCTCACAAAATGTTCATTCAGTTACATTGCTATATATTTATTTCTCATCTTTGTTTTGAAATTACAGTTGAAACCTACGCCCGTCTGGCACAATTGAGTGAATCTCTCAGTGAGTCCCAGAGTGACCCTCTATTGTCTTCTTCTGTACTTTAGGATAAGCGATCACAGCTGATGGGAACTGAAGTACTGAGGATAAGGAAAAAAATTGACAACCCCCCGTCTATTTTTCCATTCACGATTTTCAAACAATGGTGAAAAAAGTACCAGTACAAACCTCTCCCAATTATATTCGGATACTTTACAAAATCAATCACCGACCACATTGCCTATTGGATAATTCGTCTGATTTCGACAATAATCAATGCAATTAATGGAACATTACATGGTCAATGATATCACACTATTTGAAGTCACAGCCCATTCTTACTGATGTTATTGTGATGTTATTTGGAAAATCTTCCTTTCACTGAGCTGCAATTTGTGTATTTCAACACAAATGTAGACAAATCAATCTTTAAAACACTTTTTACGCCTAGTTATCTTTAGAACTGCAGTGCACTTGTATTTATTATCTTAAAATTTACATGAGTGCATTTTAAATACAATTACTTGTAATTATTGCATGTCAAGGTTGCATTTTCTGCAGTTTACTGTTGCATTCATTTCAGATCTCAATATAATGAAACCGCATTAATAATCTAACCAGGAGCAGGAATCCAAGTGGCATTTTCCACTTCCCTAATACAGGGCACAGAAGCGAATCGCACCGCTCCAAATGTTGACTGATCCCGGGACACGAAGGATTCCTGAGAATTTCTGGTGTTTCAGTCCCCGTGACCTCGGGTGGTGTTTTTATCTGCTGGGCTGTAGGCAGCTGTCATTTAATCTCTCATTGATCTTACACCTGTTACTTTCATCATGTATTTATTCCCATTTATTTATTGTGTTCACGGATTATGTTAACAATAAACCCTCTCGTCAGCTCCAAAGGTAATGGAATTAGATTCTATTATTGAATGTCAGGAATGAGTTGCAGATTTCACTCTGAACTCCTTCAAACTGCTTTTTTGTTCTCAGACTATTGGATAATTTCCCTGTTAATTTGCCTTCCTTACAGTTAACTTAGTGACGATTGTGATCCTGTCTCGGGGAAAGTGCGGTCTCTCCAAATGTGTCACTCGCTACCTGGTGTCCATGGCAGCGGCGGATCTACTGATCGTTATCATCGATCTGATTTTCAGGCAGATTCCGATTGTTTATTCCGAACAATTTATTTTTCTATTGTACATTCCCGTGTGTAATATCCACGCCGTCCTGCTTTATGCAGCTACAGACTGTTCTGTCTGGTTCACAGTCACTTTCACCTTTGATCGATTTGTGGCCATTTGTTGCCAAAAGCTGAAAACTAAACATTGTACCGAGAAAACGGCGGCTATGGTTCTAGGAACAGTGACTGTGCTGAGCTGTTTAAAGGACATCACCTGGTACTTTATGTATACGCGTAAATATAAACTTGATAATGACCCGTGGTTTTGCTCTGTTACGCCCGAAGTTACTGATTCACAATTGTGGACAGCAATCGAACTGCTTCATTATATTCTCACCCCGTTTGTCCCGTTTGTTCTGATTCTGCTGCTCAATGCTTTAATCGTCAAAAACATTTTAGTGGCAAACAGAGCCCGCAGGAGACTCCGGGGCCACGACAGTGGGGAGAGTGCGAGAGACCCAGAGATGGTGAGCCGAAGGAAATCCATCATTTTACTGTTTGTTATCTCGGGGAATTTCATCCTGTTATGGGCAATGCTTATGATGCAATCTGTATGGAACCGTATACATTATGTTCTTGGTGTTTTTTCAGCTCTTCCTAGATTTGTACAAGAAGCAGGATTTATGCTGCAACTTCTTAGTTGTAGCACAAACACTTTTATTTATGCAGTGACCCAGACTAAATTCAGAGACCAGTTGAAAAATGTGGTGAATTATCCCTTCACTGTAATTGTTAAATTCATTAAATAACGGGTTGAGACGCAGGTTTTTCTGAATAGAACTCAACTCTATTTAATATTGTGTCCAATCCACTCTACCCCGGTTTCATCCCAGAGTGACCAATGATCTGGAGAGAGGGAGTCTCAAATTTAAACCAGGCCATTAAAAAAATCTGCCTGCGCACAATCTAAGGTGACATGTCGAAGGAACGAGTACGAGTACAATCCCAGAGTTCGTCCATCAAACACTTACATTCCCAGAGTTCGTCTAGTAAACACTTATATTCCCAGGGATCGTCAAGTAAACACTGACATTCCCAGGGATTGTCCAGTAAACACTTACATTCCCAGGGATTGTCCAGTAAACACTTACATTCCCAGAGTTCATCCAGTAAACACATACAATCCCAGGGATCGTCCGGTAGACACTTACATTCTCAGAGATCATGCAGTAAATAATTGCATTCCCAGAGACAATCCAGTCAACACTGACATTCCCGGGGACCATCCAGTAAACACCTACATTCCCTTGGGCCCTCTGATAAACACTTACATTCCCAGTGATCATCCGGTAAACACTTACATTCCCAGGGAGAATCCGTTAAACACTTACATTCCCAGGGAGAATCCGTTAAACACTTACATTCCCAGGGAGAATCCGTTAAACACTTACATTCCCAGGGAGATCCGTTAAACACATCCATTCCCAGCGACCAACCAGCAAATATTACAATTCCCGCAGACCACCCGATAAACACTTGCATTTGCAGCGAGCATGTGATAAAACATTTTTATTCCCAGGGATTTTCCGTTAAACACGTCAGTTTCCAGGAACTATCCGATAAACTGTAACATTCCAAGGGGCCATCCATTAAGCACCTAGGGATCATCCAGTAAAGGCTTACATTCCCAGTGACCATCCGGTAATTACGAACCGTCCCACGCACCATCCGGTAAACACTTGCATTCACAGTGAGCATGCGATAAACACTCATATTCCCAGGGATTTTCCGGTAAACACGTCAATTCCCGGAGATCATCCGATAAACTCTTATATTCCGAGGTACCATCCAATAAACTTACATTCCCAGTGACTATCCAGTAAACACTTACATTCCCAGTGACCATACGATAATCACTAATATTCCAAGGGAGCATCTGGTATTCACTTAAATTCTCAGGGACCATCTGGTAATCATTAACATTCTCAGGGAGCATCTGGTAAACACTTCAAATCCCAGGGACCATCCGGTAAACACTTCAAGGGACCAGAAACCATCCGATAATAAAAACGGACATTCCCAAGGACCATCCTGTAAACATTTAGATTACGAGCGACCATCCAGTAAATAATTGCATTCCCGTTTATCATCCGGTTAACCCTTAAATTCCCAGAGACCATTTGGTATTCACATTCCTTCCCAGAGACCATTCGGTAAACACATCCCTTCCCAGAGACCATTCGGTAAACACATCCCTTCCCAGAGACCATTCGGTATTCACATTCCTTCCCAGAGACCATTCGGTAAACACATCCCTTCCCAGAGACCATTCGGTAAACACATCCCTTCCCAGAGACCATTCGGTAAACACATCCCTTCCCAGAGACCATTCGGTAAACACATCCCTTCCCAGAGACCATTCGGTAAACACATCCCTTCCCAGAGACCATTCGGTAAACACATCCCTTCCCAGAGACCATTCGGTAAACACATCCCTTCCCAGAGACCATTCGGTAAAGACATCCCTTCCCAGAGACCATTCGGTAAACACATCCCTTCCCAGAGACCATTCGGTAAACACATCCCTTCCCAGAGACCATTCGGTAAACACATCCCTTCCCAGAGACCATTCGGTAAACACATCCCTTCCCAGAGACCATTCGGTAAACACATCCCTTCCCAGAGACCATTCGGTAAACACATCCCTTCCCAGAGACCATTCGGTAAACACATCCCTTCCCAGAGACCATTCGGTAAACACATCCCTTCCCAGAGACCATTCGGTAAACTCATCCCTTCCCAGAGACCATTCGGTATTCACATTCCTTCCCAGAGACCATACTGTAAATAATTACATTTCCAGGGACCATCCAATAAACACTTATGATCCGAGGGACAAGCCGGCAAACACCTAAATTCTCCGGGACCATCCCAGAAACACTTTTATTCCCAAGGACGATCCGTTAAACATTTAAATTTCCAGGGACCAGCCGGCAAACTCTTACATTCTAAGGGACCATCCCTTAAACAATAACCTTCCCAGGGACCATCCGACAAACATTGACATTTCCAGGGACCATCCGTGCATTACTTACATTTCCAAAAGACATAGGGTAAACATTTACGATTCACATAACCTTCCGGTAAACAAGAACATTCCAAGGGGCCATCGGTAAACACTGACATTCCGAGGGGCCAGCCAGCAAACACTTAACATCCAAGGGACCATCCAGTAAAAACTTAGATTCCCAGCCACCATCCGGTCAGCACTTACATTCCCAGCGGCCATCCGGTAAACACTGCTATTCCCATGGACCACCCGGTCAACACTTATATTGCTAGGGACCGTCCGGTAAACACTTACATTCCTAGAGACCGTCCGGTAAATATTTACATTCCTAGGGACCGTCCGGTAAATATTTACATTCCTAGAGACCGTCCGGTAAATATTTACATTCCTAGGGACCGTCCGGTAAATATTTACATTCCTAGGGACCATTCGGTAAAAAAAAATGACAATTCCCAGGGACCACCCGTAAACACTCAAATTCTCAGGCACATTCCGGTAAACACTTCAGTTTCCAGGTCCCATCTGGTAAACACATTCTCAGGGGCACCCGGTAAACACTTACATTCCCAGGAACCATCCGGCGCCTACAAACCTTGGACCTGCTTTAGCTCCCGCCCCATTCACACACTGGTCACCGACACCTACAGTCCCGGGATCGCCACTACCTCCCGCCCCATTCACACACTGGTCACCGGCACCTACAGTCCCGGGATCTCCTCTACCTCCCGCCCCATTCACACACTGGTCACCGGCACCTACAGTCCCGGGATCTCCTCTACCTCCCGTCTCATTCACACACTGGTCACCGGCACCTACAGTCCCGGGATCTCCTCTACCTCCCGCCCCATTCACACACTGGTCACCGGCACCTACAGTCCCGGGATCTCCTCTACCTCCCGCCCCATTCACACACTGGTCACCGGCACCTACAGTCCCGGGATCTCCTCTACCTCCCGTCTCATTCACACACTGGTCACCGGCACCTACAGTCCCGGGATCTCCTCTACCTCCCGCCCCATTCACACACTGGTCACCGGCATCTACAGTCCCGGGATCTCCTCTACCTCCCGCCCCATTCACACACTGGTCACCGGCACCTACAGTCCCGGGATCTCCTCTACCTCCCGCCTCATTCACACACTCGTCACCAGCACCTCCATTTCCTGGATCTCCTCTTCTTCCCGCCCCAATGACAGACTGTTCAGCGGCACCTTGAGTCCCGGGATCTCCACTACCTCCCGCCCCAATAACACACTGGTCAAAGGAAACTACATTCCCGGGATCTCCTCTACCTCCCGCCCCATTAACACACTGATCACCGGCACCAACAGTCCCGGGATCTCCCCCACCTGACACCCCAATAACACACGGGTCACCGGCACCTACAGTCCCGGGATCTCCGCCACCTGACGCCCCATTAACGCACTGGTCACCGGCACCTGCAGTCCCGGTAGCCCCTTTACCTCCCGCCCCATTAAGACACTGGTCACCGGCACTTCATTAATTTTATTTCCCTGTTTATTTTATTTCCTTGTACTTTCTCCAATATGATCAAACATTTGGTGCAATTAGTAGCCTCATATTATTTTACAACTTATAACTGCATGAGATGTAAACATTCACAAACGCTGTAAATTGAGTTCATAGACAGCATCAGGTTACAAATGTTTCATTGATTGCTGGATACACAGTCTTTGCAGCATCGCGGCCTGATGGAGAGAGGATCAGACTCTCTTTGACACAGGACTGACTCTGCTCTTAGAAAGTCTTCAGATCTTCACATTGGTCAGCGGCACCTGTAGTCCCGCGACCTCCTCTACCTCCCGCCTCATTCACACACTGGTCACCGGCACCTACAGTCCCGGGATCTCCCCGACCTCCCGCCTCATTCACACACTGGTCACCGGCACCAACAGTCCCGGGATCTCCTCCACCTCCCGTCCCACTAACACACTGGTCACCGGCACCTACAGTCCCAGGATCTCCCCTACCTCCCGTCCCACTAACACACTGATCACCGACACCTACAGTGCCGGGATCTCCCCTACCTTACGCCCCATTAACACACTGATCACCGGCACCGACAGTCCCGGGATCTCCCCTACCTCCCGCCCCATTAACACACTGGTCACCGGCACCTACAGTCCCGGGATCTCCCCTACCTCCCGCCTCATTAACACACTGGTCACCGGCACCGACAGTCCCGGGATCTCCCCTACCTCCCGCCCCATTAACACACTGGACACCGGCACCGACAGTCCCAGGATCTCCCCTACCTCCCGCCCCATTCACACACTGGTCACCGGCACCTACAGTCCCGGGATCTCCCCGACTTCCCGCCCCATTCACACACTGGTCACCGGCACCTACAGTCCCAGGATCTCCCCGACCTCCCGCCCCATTCACACACTGGTCACCGGCACCTACAGTCCCAGGATCTCCCCTACCTCCCGCTCCACTAACACACTGATCACCGGCACCTACAGTCCCGGGATCTCCCCTACCTCCCGTCCCACTAACACAATGATCACCGACACCTACAGTCCCGGGATCTCCCCTACCTCCCGCCCCACTAACACACTGGTCACCGGCACCGACAGTCCCGGGATATCCTCTACCCCTCGCGTAATTAACGCAGTGGTCACTGGCACCTTCATCGTTTCATAATATAAGAGTAGGTAAATCACAGGATGAGGCCATTCGGCCCATCGTGCCTGTGCCGGCTTTTGGAAAGAGCTTTCCAATTAGTCCCATTCCCTGCTCTTTCCCCATAGCCCTGATTTTTTTTTCTTTTAAGTATTTATCCAATTATCTTTTGAAAGTTATAATTGAATCTTTTTCCACCATCCTTTCAGGCAGAGCATTCCAGATCACTACAACTCGCTGCGTATCAAAGTAGTATAATTTTATGTCACAGCACAGAAGGAAGCCATTCAGCCCATCCTACCTGTGCCGGCTCTTTGAAAGTGCGATCCAATTAGTCCCATTCCGCTGGTCTTTCCCCATAGCACTGTATTTTTCCCCATCAATTATTTTCCAATTTCCTTGAGAAATATTGGATTGAATCTGCTCCCGCCAATCGTTCAGCCAAAGCATTCCATGCCATAACAACTCTCTGCTTAAAAAAAGTTTCCTCATGTCGACTCTGTTTCTTTTGTCAATTAATTTAAATCTGTATCCTCTGGTTTCAAATACGTCTGTCACTGGAAACAATTTCCGCTTATTTATTCGGTCAAAAACTTTCATGACTTTGAACACCTTTAGCGAAGAGTGCTGGCTTTTCTAAGTGCCAATTAATGCTTTCCAGGGTTATTGTATTCAATTTTTTGAACAGGCATGTAACATTTGCAATTCTCCATTCCTCTGGCACCGCCCCCATATCTAAGGAGGATTTGAATATTGTCGCCAGAGCCTCCGCAATTTCTACCCTTACTTCCATCAGTAAATTGGGATGCATTCCATCTGGACCGGGTGACTGTTCTACTTTGAGTACTGCCAACCTTTGAAGTACCTCCTCTTTATCTATTTTAGCCTGTGCAATATCATTCCTACCTCCTGCTTGACTGCTACATTGGCAGCGTCCTCTTATCGAGTGAAGACCGATGCGAAGAATTCATTTAGTACCTCAGACAGAACTTCTGCCCACACAGGAAGATCTCATTTTTGTCTCTAATCGGCCCCACCCTTCCATTACCTATCCTTTCACTATTAATATGTTCATAAAATACGATTGTATTCCTTTTTAATATTGCTCCTAATCTATTATCACATTCTCTCTTTGCTCCAATGATTCTACTTTTCAGATTTAGTTTGGTTCTCTACTGTGTTATGAACCGTACACGTGTCATAAACCTCCTTTATCTGTTTCATTTTAATGTCCACATCTTTAGTCTTCCAGAGAGCTCTCGCTTTCGATGTCCTTCCTTTCCCCCGTGGGAATGTGTCAACTCTGTACCTGAACTCGCTCATCGTTCAAGGCCTCGCATTGTTCAATTGCTGCTTTGCCTCCCAATTCATGATTCCAATTCACCAAGGATTTTCAAAATGGAATTGGATAAATATTTAAATGGAAAATATTTAGGACCACAGGGAAAGAGCGGGGGAATGGAACTATCTGAACTCCGCTTATTAGAGCAGGTACGGGTTAGATTGGCCAAATGACCCGTCCTCTGCTGAAACCATTATAAAATTCTATAAGGCAAGGTCTCTTTTCAACTGAATGAAATTAGCCACCCTCCAGTTAAGTATTTTTATACTTGGTTTTTCCATGTCCTATTCAATAACGATTGTAAACCTAATAATATTGTGATCATTGTTCCCCAGGTGCTCCCCCAATGATACATGCTCCACCTGCCCACTTCATTCCGCAGAACTAGGTCCAGGACTGCTTCCTTCCTCATTTGGCTGGAAACACACTAATCAAGAAATTGAGTACATTTCAGGAAATACTCCACTGTTTGCTATTTACACTGTTACTGTCCCAGACTATATTTGGGATAATTCAAGAACCGCATTATCACTACTCTATAGTTCTTTCATCTTTCAGTTATTAGCCTGCCATTTGCACCTCTATCTCCTTCCCACTATTTGGTGGCCTGTAATATACACCCATGAGTGAAATAGCTCCTCTTTTGTCCCTTAATTCTAAACAAACAGATTCTGTCGTTGACCCCGCACTACATCATCCCTTTCCAGTGCTAAAATACTTTATTTGATCAAAACTGTCTTCGACCCATTCCTTTCTTCCCTTCCCTATATTTCCAGAATAGCGTATAGCCCAGAATATTAAGTATCTAATCCTACTCGCCCTTGAGCCAGGATTCTGCGATTACCACTATATCATAGTCCATGAGGCGACTTGTGCATGGAGTTCACCAACCGTATTTTCCACGCTACCAGTAATTACACACACTCACTCCAAACACATCGTAGACTGCCTCATCACTTTGGCTCACTGCTTGATTCCTCCTATATCTGTACTACTATTTACTCTACTGAAATTTGTCTCTCCCAGTCCTCTGTGCACCTTGTTACTCCTCGCCAATGTTTCGTTCTGGTGCCCACCCACTGCCAAATTATTTAAAACCCTCCCCGACAGCACCAGTTAAACTCCACGCAAGGAAATTTGTTCCAGCTCTATCGTGGCGCAAACCGTCCAGCTTGTACAGATCTCTCCTGCCCCAGAACTGATCTCAATGTCCCAGGAACCTGACGCCATCCCTCCTGCACCATTGCTCCAGCCACGCATTTACCTGACTTATCTATGTGTAATTTAATGCAAAATGTCTATAAATTAAAATCGCTTATCTAAAATTTTAGAGAACAAATCTAACTTCAAGCAGTGGATGAATCATTTGAAACCATGTATTTATTAAAGCAGCTTTTATTTATTTAAAGTGACATTCTTGTGATCGAAAGCAGCTATTCTTATACACGATATAGATAATTTAAACCAGCTTGTGGCAATCGATATCTATCACCTAATTTGAAAGCACTTGTTCCATTGTTTCTTATTATTTATATGTCCATGTTCAAGGTAACGGGACACTGACCAGTTCAATGGGAGTAAGGAGACAATGGATGTTCTTAAATGGACATTTATTCCTCACTCCCTCCAATTATATCCTGCTCTTTCACCGAGCTCAGTTGGTCGCTCCATTGCATCTGAGTGGGTCGTGGATTCGTTCTCCACTCCAGATGATTAAGCCCACAATCTCGGTCGCCAATGCCGAGGGGGTGCTGCACTGTCGTCGGTGCCGTCTTTCGGATGAGACGTTAAACTGAGGCCCCCTCTGCCCTCTCAGGTGGATGTAAATGATCCCACGGCCACTGTTGGAAGAAGAGCAGGGGAGTTCTTTGCGGCGTCCTGGCCAACATTTATCCCTCAACTAAAATCACTAAAAACAGATCATCTGATCATTCTCCCATTGCTGTTTATTTGACCTTTTGGCTGCCACGTTTCCAACATTAGAACAGTGACTATTTTCATTGGCTGTGAAGCGCTTTGGGACTTCCCGATGCCCTGAAAGGCGCTAGATAAACGCAAGTTATTTCCTTCTGTTGCCTGAAGACTGCGTGTGATCTTTCCTCCGAACTTGTTCAACAGTCTCTCACGGGAATATCTCCGGATTCTCTCTACTTCATATACTTGGGATAATGGCCAGGTACTCAAATTGACAGGATATGAATGGTGGTGTCCCACAGGGATCTGAGCTCGGACCACAAATATTCACTGTGTTTATTAACGACTTAGATGTCGGGGTAGGGAGCCACATAGCCAAATTTGTCGATGACATAATGATAGGCAGCATTTTAAAAGTGTAGATAGAAGCATAGAATTACCGAGAAATATTAATAAATTAATTAAATGGGCAAAACTGTGGCAAATGGATCACAATGTAAGGTACTGTGAGGTCATCCATTTTGGACCTAAAATGATAGATCAAAGTACTTTCTATATGGTGGAAAGCTCGAACCTGTGGAACTCCAACGAGACTTAGGGTTCCATGTACATGGATCATGAAAATATCATGGGCAGGTCCAGAAAATAATCAAAAAGCCTAATGGAATGCCAGCCTTGATTCTAGAGGACTAGAACACAGGGGGTACAAGTTACGATACAGCTACACAAAGCCCTGGTTAGACTACAGCTGGAGATCTGTCTTCAGTTCTGGACACCGCACCTTCGGCAGGATATTTTGGCCTTGGAGGGAGTGCAGCGTAGATTTACTAGAATGATAACTGGACTCGAAGGGTTAAATTATGAGTTGAGATTATACAAACTAGGGTTGTATTCCTTTGAATTTAGAAAATTACGGGGTGATTTGATCGAAATTTTCAAGATGTTAAGGGTAACTGATAGAATAGATGGAGAGAAACTATTTCCGCTGGTTGGGGATTCTGGGACGAGGGGACAGAGCCTACAAATTGGAGCCAGGACTTTCAGTAGTGAAGTCAGGAAACACTTCTACACGCAAAGCGTGGTATCAGTATGGAACTCTCTTCAACAAACGGCAGTTGATGTTGGTTCAATTGTTGATTTTAAATCTGAGATTGATAGATTTTTGTTAACCAAAGTTATTAATTGACTTGGATATGAATGTAAAAGGTATGATCAGTAAGTTCGCTGATTATACAAAGATTGGTAGGGTGGTAAATAGCGAGGAGGATAGCCTCAGTCTGCAGGACGATATAGATGGGTTGGTCAGATGGGCGGAACAGTGGCAAATGGAATTTAATCCGGAAAAGTGCGAGGTGATGCACTTTGGAGGGACTAACAAGGCAAGGGAATACACAATGAATGGGAGGACCCTAGGCAAGACAGAGGGTCAGAGGGATCTTGGTGTGCAAGTTCACAGATCCCTGAAGGCGGCGGAACAGGTAGATAAGGTGGTAAAGAAGGCATATGGGATACTTGCCTTTATTAGCCGAGGCATAGAATATAAGAGCAAGGAGGTTATGATGGAGCTGTATAAAACACTGGTTAGGCCACAGCTGGAGTACTGTGTGCAGTTCTGGTCGCCACACTACAGGAAGGATGTGATCGCTTTGGAGAGGGTGCAGAGGAGATTCACCAGGATGTTACCAGGGCTGGAGCGCTTCAGCTATGAAGAGAGACTGGGAAGATTGGGTTTGTTTTCCTTGGAGCAGAGGAGGCTGAGGGGGGACATGATTGAGGTGTACAAAATTATGAGGGGCACAGATAGGATGGATACTAAGGAGCTTTTTACCTTCGTTGAGGGTTCTATAACAAGGGGACATAGATTCAAGGTGAAAAGCGGGAGGTTTAGAGGGGATTTGAGAAAGAACTTTTTCACCCAGAGGGTGGTTGGAGTCTGGAACTCACTGTCTGAAAGGGTTGTGGAGGCAGGAACCCTCACAACATTCAAGAAGCATTTGGATGAGCACTTGAAATGCCATAGCTTACAAGGCTACGGACCAAATGCTGGAATATGGGATTAGAGTAGACAGGGCTGATGGCCGGCGCGGACACGATGGGCCGAAGGGCCTCTATCCGTGCTGTATAACTCTATGACTCTATGACTCTATGACTCTATTTGGGGCTAAGGCGAGTATATGGAGTTAGGTCACAGGTCAGCAATGATTTCATTAAATGACGGAAAAGGCTAGAGGGGGTAAAAGGCCTACTCCTGTTCCTATAATCCTTCGAAACCAAGAGAGGTGATCCCAGGCTTCAGTCTGTCCTCATCCAGCAGAGAGAGCTGGTCTTCCGCTGAACGTTCCTCACAGAAGTTGTCTCTACATTTCAAACACTGTCAGTATTGGATTCACGGACAGGGCACAATGAAAAGGAAACTTTCTTGCTGCTCACCTTCTGAATCCAGGACTTTGGCTTTTTGTTGGATCCTCCACAGTGAACTGGATATAGTTATAAAACAATGTTAGGCAACACCTTTATAAATCGCTGGGTTTGGCCTCGGCTGGAGCATTGTGTCCAATTCTTGGGCACTACACATTAGGAAAGCCTTGGAGAGGATGCAGAGGAGATTTAATGGTATAGGTCCAGGGATGAGGGAGTTCAGTTACGTGGGGAGACTGGAGAATCTGGAATTGTTCTCCTTGGAGCAGAAAGGCATAAGGAGAGATTGTCGAGAATAGAGCCAATGATAGGCGACTTCAACCGGAAAGAAAGTCGGTAACCAGAGGAGACAGATTTAAGATAATCAGCTAAAGAACCAGAGTGCGACGATGAGGAGAATTCTCCTTTGTTAGCGAGCTGTTATGATCTGGAATGCACAGCATGAAAGGGTGGCGGAAGTTGATTCAATTGTGACTTTTCAACCGGAATTAGATAAATACTTGAAGGGCTAAAATTTGCAGGGCTATGGGGAAAGAACAGTGGAGTAGGGCTAATTGAATAGCACTTTCAAAGAGCCGGTCTCAACAGAAAGGGCCGGGTGGCCTTTTCCTGTGATGTGGGATTCAACGAACGATGAGGTGTAATACTTCCTGCTTCCAGACAACCTTTGTCTGAAACATTCCTGCTCCCACCAGAGGCCTGTTGTTGAAATCCAGCTGAGTTTAACCCTCCGCATTCAACAGTAACTCTGGTAACATTAGTGATTCACATGATTTTGAAGTTTGCTTTTTCCCAGCCTCCCACCCCCATAGATACTGACTATCCTTGAGGGACGGGCTCCACAATGACAGGCTGCCTCATTGGTATTTCACCCCAAGGGCATAATCTCCTGTGTCAGAATGGACGCACCGTGTCAGCACCTACTGCACCTTCCACCAGGGGACCCTGCTGACCAGGAGTGATGGAGAGATAGAAGGGGAAGAGAGGGAGAGCGTGTGAGAGAGGGTGACAGAGTGAGGGAGCAAGGCAGATAAAGATAGAGAGAGAGGGTGACAGAGACAGAACGAGAGAGAGAGAAACATAGAGACATAGCGGGACCGAGAGAGACATGGAGAAAGGGGCTGATAGAGAGAGAGAGAGAGACAGAGACAGAGCGAGCGAGAGAGACGGAGAGAGGAACAGATAGGGAGATAGATAGAGAGAGGGGAGAGGGAGAAAGAGCGAGAGAGAAAGGGAGAGAAAGACAGAGAGACGGAGTGAAACAAAGAGAGCTGGAGATAGAAAGACAGTGAGAGAGACAGATTGCAGGAGGAGAGAATGGGAGATAGAGGGTGAGAAGGAGATCGAGAGAAAAATACAAACACTCACACAGACACACATGGAGTCGGAGAGAGACAGAGAGAGAGAGACATAGAGATGGGGAGACAGAGAAAAAGAAAGAGAGTGGAAGGAGAGAGTAGGAGATAGAGGGTGAGAAGGCAACAGAGGGAGAGAAAGACACACACACACGACATCAGAGAGAGAAAGAGACAGAGGGAGACCTAGAGATGTGGAGGCAGAGAGAGAGCAACAGATAGAGAGAGGGAGATGTCGAGAGACAGAGAGAAACCGAGAGAGAGAGAGAGAGCCTTTTAAAGGGACAGAGGCAGAGAGAGAGGCAGACAGACAGAGAGACAGACAGAGAGACAGAGGGAGAGAGAGACAAGGAGTTCGACAGGGAGAGTGAAAGATAGATTGACAGTAATAGAGACAGACAGGAGTGGGAAGGAGAGGGAAATAGAGGGTGAGAAATAAACACAGAGAGAGAAATACACACATACACAGAAATTAAAGAGAGACCGAGAGAAAGGGAGACAGAGCGAGAGGCACATATAGCGTTAGACAGGCAGAGAGAGCGAGGGATAGAGGCAGAGGTAAAGAGACAGAACGGGAGAGAGAGACCGAGAGAGAAACGGAGAGATAGAGAGAGACCGGAGAGGGAGAGGGAGTGAGAGAGAGACGGAGAGAGACAGAGAGAGAAAGAGAGAACGAGAGAGACAGACAGAGACAGAGCGAGATAGAGAGCGAGAGTCTCATAGAGGGACTGAGACAGAGAGAGAGGGGGAGAGAGAGATTGAGTGGGACACAGATAGAGAGAAAAGGAGTGGGACAGAAAGAGTGAGACAGAGAGAGAGAAAGAGAGAGACGGAGAGGTAGAAAGAGGGAGAGACAGAGAGAGAGGGAAAAGTCTGTAACGATCAACAGAAATAAAAAGTGAAAGAAAGAGAGATAGACACACACACAGAGCCAATCAGAGAGTGAGACAGATAGCGAGAGATAGAGAGACGGAGAGCGAGAGACAAAGCAGTGAGGGGGCAGAGGATAGTCAGGGAGAGAAGAAAGACAAGAGGGAGAGACAGGGAGAGAGACAGAGATGGGGACAGAGTGGGAGAAAGGGTGAGAGAGAAAGAGAGAGCCAGAGAGAGAGAGAGACAGAGCTCGATCGGGAAAGAGAGAGGGGATATCGAGGCAGAGAGAGACAGAGCGAGAAACAGATAGAAAGTCACAGACAGCGAGAGTGAAAGGGATTGGAGCAGACACACAGAAAGAAAGACAGGGATAGTGTTACAGAATCATTGTCAAAAAGGGAGAGAGCGGGACAGAGAGAGACTGTGCTGCGTTAGGAGACAACTCTCTAATCATCAATAGAAACAAAAAGAGAGGGGGAGAGAGAGACATAGGGAAAGCGAGAGATGGAGAGAACAGAGAGGGGGACGGGATGACAGTGAGAGAGAAAGTCAAGAGTCGGAGACGGAGAGAGATACAGAGCGAGAGTGAAAGAGAGAGTAGAGACAGAGACAAAGTGCTTGGAGGGAGAGAGAGACACAACAGACACAGAAAGACGGAGAGACCCAAAGAAATGGAAAGGGAAAGAGTTGAGGTGGAGGCAAGAATGAGAAAGTAAACTAAAGACAGAGAGGGAAAGCCAGGGAGAGAGGGAAATAGAAAGATAGAGAGAGTGGTGAGAGAAAGAGGAAGACACACAGAAAGGAGGGAGAGAAAGAAAGACAAGATGGAGGGAAAGAGGGATAGTGAGAGATTGAGATTTAGAGCAAGAGACAAGAGGGAGAGAAAGAGAGAATAGAAAGAGACAGCGAAAAGAGGGAGAAAAAGAGATAGAGAGAAAAAGGAGGGAGACAGAGAAACAGAGATAAGGGCAGAGAAAGAGAGAGATGCAGGGCAGAGAGAGTGTGACCAAGAAAGTGAAACAGTGTCAGATAGAAAAAGAGACAAAGAGAAACAGAGACAGAGAAATACATATGAACAGGCAGAGAGAGACAGGGAGACCGAGATGGGGAGAGAGAGAGAGGCAGATGGAGAGACAGAGATAAAAGGAGAGAGAGAGGTAGCGACAAGGAGAGAGACAGAGAGAGAGACACACACGGAATTACATAGAGAGACAGAGAAAAATAGAGACAGAGAGAGATAATGAGCAAGAGGATGAGAGAGTGAGCGAGGGACTGACAGAGAGAGGGCGAGAGAGAAACAAAGGTAAACAAGCAGAGACAGAGAGGGAAACGGTTGAGAAAGAGTGAGGAAGAAAACCGGAGCGACAGGTAGATAGAGAGACGGGGACACAGGATGACAGAGAGTGAGTCAGAGAGAGATAGAGATCTGTGTCTTTTTCTGTTTAAAAGAGGTGTGTGATCAGTCCCCGATCATACCGTGTCTGTTAAAAAGGAGTGTGTGTAACATGAGCCAGAAACATCTCTAATCTCTGCAGAAATGTGTGAAATAGGCCTGAAACATCTCCACTCATTGCAAAATGTGCAACATGGACCTGGATCACCTGTCATCTTCACAACAATTGGTAACATAGGCCTGAAAAATCTGTAATCTCCACAGTAATGTATCGTATAGTCCTGAACCTCATCTAATATCTACAACAACCTGTAACATAGGCCTGAAACATCTGGATTTTCGCAAAAATGCGCAGCAAAGACCTGAGATATCTGCAATATTTCTAACAATGTGTAACTTTGTTCTGAACGTCTCTAATCCCTGCAACATTGTGTAACATAATCCTGGAACATCAATAATCGCTCCATCAATGTGTAACACAGGCCTGACCTACCTGTTTCAGGCCTATGTTATACAATGTTACAGAGTTTAGAAATGTTTCAGGCCTATGTTACACAATGTTACAGAGTTCAGAGATGTTTCAGGCCGATGTTATACAATGTTACAGAGTTTACAGATGTTTCAGGCCTATGTTATACAATGTTACAGAGTTTAGAGATGTTTCAGGCCTATGTTATACAATGTTACAGAGTTTGTAAATGTTTCAGTCCTATGTTATACAATGTTACAAAGTTTAAATATGTTTCAGGCCTATGTTCTACAATGTTGCAGAGTTTTAAGATGTTTCAGGCCTGTGTGAAACAATGTTACAGAGTTTACAGATGCCTCAAGCCTATGTTATACAATGTTACAGAGTTTAGTGATTTTTCAGGCCTATGTTTCAGTTTGTTACAGTGATTACATATGTTTCAGGCCTATGTTATGCATTGTGGAAGAGATTACAGATGATTCAGGCTTATGTTGCACATTTTTGTACAGTCCTTTGTTGTCTCTCCCTTGTATCACTGCATCTTTCGAGTTGATTTCCTTTTGTCACTTCACTCTATCAGATTTTATGTTGTTTCCATTTGACATTCACTTGCAGAGGTTTCTGAACAATCGTTGTTTTGAAGGTTACTGGTTTGTCTTTCAGCAGGTTACAGTTGTTCATGAGATTCATTGCCTGAAACGGAAGAATCTGGGCTGGGGAATCGTTTTTATTTTTGTCTCAAACCCCCATTGAAAACAAAACAAAGTGCGCTGAGGACTTTCTCCACCTATTAATTTGCACCGGACTCGGGCCGAGGAGCAGATCTCAGCTCCGGCTGAAATCTCCGTTTTGCTGAAACAGACAGAGAAGCTGAATTTAAAGCGGCGCCGACAGCTCCAGGTGGTCGGGGAGGGGCGGAAAGTGGACGGGGAGCGAGGTTCGCTGCAGTACGGAAGGTACCGAAAAACTGATTCCTGCACCGGATAGTGAAAAAGCTGCTAGGTATATTTTGCATTAACCGAATATTACAATTTGGGGAAATGTTCAGATAAACGCAGCTGCAATAACATCTTTATTCTCAAACAGCCAGTGAAATAAACGTCAGCTTTGAAAAGCAAAGTCCGATCAAAAAAATGTGAGCAAATGGTGATTGCATTCCAGTGTTTAAAAGGGGTGTACTGTCAGTCCCGGATCACTCTGTGTCTGTTTAAAAGGGGTGCACTGTCAGTCCCGGATCATTCTGTGTCTGTTTAAAAGGGGTGCACTGTCAGTCTCAGATCAGTCTGTGTCTGTTTAAAAGCGATGTGCTGTCAGTCCCGGATCATTCTATCTCTGTTTAAAAGCGATGTGCTGTCAGTCCCGGATCATTCTGTCTCTGTTTAAAAGCGATGTGCTGTCAGTCCCGGATCATTCTGTCTCTGTTTAAAAGCGATGTGCTGTCAGTCCCGGATCATTCTGTGCCTGTTTAAAAGCGATGTGCAGTCAGTCCCGGATCATTCTATCTCTGTTTAAAAGCGATGTGCTGTCAGTCCCGGATCATTCTATCTCTGTTTAAAAGCGATGTGCTGTCAGTCCCGGATCATTCTGTCTGTATTTAAAAGCGATGTGCTCTCAGTCACGGATCATTCTGTCTCTGTTTAAAAGCGATGTGCTGTCAGTCCCGGATCATTCTGTCTCTGTTTAAAAGCGATGTGCTGTCAGTCCCGGATCATTCTGTCTCTGTTTAAAAGCGATGTGCTGTCAGTCCCGGATCATTCTGTGCCTGTTGAAAAGCGATGTGCTGTCAGTCTCGGATCATTCTGTGTCTGTTTAAAAGCGATGTGCTCTCAGTCCCGGATCATTCTGTCTCTGTTGAAAAGCGATGTGCTGTCAGTCCCGGATCATTCTATCTCTGTTTAAAAGCGATGTGCTGTCAGTCCCGGATCATTCTGTCTCTATTTAAAAGCGATGTACTCTCAGTCCCGGATCATTCTGTCTCTGTTTAATAGCGATGTGCTCTCAGTCCCGGATCATTCTGTCTCTGTTGAAAAGCGATGTGCTCTCAGTCCCGGATCATTCTGTCTCTGTTTAAAAGCGATGTGCTCTCAGTCCCGGATCATTCTGTCTCTGTTTAAAAGCGATGTGCTCTCAGTCCCGGATCATTCTGTCTCTGTTTAAAAGCGATGTGCTCTCAGTCCCGGATCATTCTGTCTCTGTTTAAAAGCGATGTGCTCTCAGTCCCGGATCATTCTGTCTCTGTTTAAAAGCGATGTGCTGTCAGTCCCGGATCATTCTGTCTCTGTTTAAAAGCGATGTGCTCTCAGTCCCGGATCATTCTGTCTCTGTTTAAAAGCGATGTGCTGTCAGTCCCGGATCATTCTGTCTCTGTTTAAAAGCGATGTGCTCTCAGTCCTGGATCATTCTGTCTCTGTTTAAAAGCGATGTGCTCTCTGTCCTTGATCATTTGGACCGATTCTCTGACCCTCTCCATTCACGGGCCGCGCTCCACGTTTGAAGCCCGAGCTGAGCGAGTGTTGTCTCCCATTGTGACGTCAGAGGCGCAGCGACAGGATCCCGAGACTCAGTCACCCGGTCCCACAAGCACTGATTCTGCACGATATCCGGGGCTGAATGTTCCCCAATGGAGCATTGTCTCAATGTACAGACAGGAATGGACAGAGCAGCACTCAGTCTGGGCTACAATTGGACACTAGTTCAATGTACAAACAGGAAGGGCTCAGTCTGGGGCTCAGTCTGGGCTACAGTGTGACACTGGTTCAACATACATACAGGAAGGGAACAGGATACGACTCAGTCTGGGCTACAGTGTGACACTGGGTAAATGTACAGACAGGAAGGGAACAGGATAGGACTCAGTCTGGGCGACAGTGTGACACTGGGTCAACGTACAGACAGGAAGGGAACAGGATAGGACTCAGTCTGGGCTGCAGTGTGAAACTGGGTCAACGTACAGACAGGAAGGGAACAGGATAGGACTCAGTCTGGGCGACAGTGTGACACTGGGTAAATGTACAGACAGGAAGGGAACAGGATAGGACTCAGTCTGGGCGACAGTGTGACACTGGGTAAATGTACAGAAAGGAAGGTCCCAGGGTTGGACTCAGTCTGGGCTACAGTGAGACACTGGGTAAATGTACAGACAGGAAGGGAACAGGATAGGACTCAGTCTGGGCTGCAGTGGGTCACTGGGTCAAAATACAGACAGGAAGGGAACAGGATAGGACTCAGTCTGGGCTGCAGTGTGAACTGGGTAAATGTACAGAAAGGAAGGTCCCAGGGTAGGACTCAGTCTGGGCTGCAATGAGACACTGTGTCAATGTACAGAGAGGAAGGGCCGAGGCTGGCGCTCATTCTGGGCTTCAGTGGGACACTGGGTCAATTTACTGACGGAAAGGGTCCAGGGCGGGTCTCAGTCTGGGCAGCAATGGGACACTCAATGTACAGAAGGGTCCAGGAGGCCCTCAGTCTGGGCTGCAGAGGGACATTGGGTCAAGGTACAGACAGGAAGGGCCCAGGGTAGGTCTCAGTCTGGGCTGCAGTGAGACACGGTGTCAATGTACAGATAGGAAGGGCCCAGGGTGGCGCTCAGTCTGGGCTGCAGTGGGACACTGGGTAAATGTACAGACAGGAAGGGATCAGGCTGGGTCTCAGTCTGCGCTGCAGTTAGTCACTTGCAATCGGACTCAGTGTTCCTGGGTTTGTGGAGTGAGAACACCCAAGGTTCCCGGTGACTGCTGGAAAGTGCACCTGTGTGGGTCTCCCATTGCCCCCTCAGTGTTGGATGAGAATGTATTCATAAATCTCTGATTGGCCCCTCAGTGAGGGAGGAGGTTTAACCCGCTGTACTCTTGAGGAGGAGTGGGGATCTGGGGTTAAAAGAGATTGGATTTTTTATACCCGGTTTACGCGGGAAGTAAATCACCTAAATGGCACGAAAACCGGGATCCAGGGGGAGGCGTTGTTATCCCGATTCGGAGCATCAGACCGACCACTGAGCCGCTGATATAATGTGGCGGGTGAATGTGGCATGGTATTGGCGATTCGAGACTGTTTCAAAGTGCAAGTCCAGTTGTTATAAAGCAGCGCTCGTATCGTTAAACTAAAAAGTACTGATATTACTGAGAGTATCTGTGTTGATTATAGAGCTGATATTACTGACAGTATCTGTACTGATTATAGAGCTAATGTTACTGAGAGTATCTGTATTGATTATAGAGCTGATATTACTGACAGTAACTGTATTGATTATAGAGTTGATGTTACTGAGAGTATCTGTATTGATTATAGAGCTGATGTTACTGACAGTATCTGTACTGATTTTCGAGATGATACCACCGACAGTATAAGTTTTGAGTATAGAGCTTATACTTCTGAGAGTAGCTTTATTGATCATAGAGCTGATAATACTGACTGTACCTGTGCTCAATATAGCGTTGATATTCCTGACTGTATCCATGCTCAATATAGGGCTTTTATTACGACAGTATCCCTGCTCATTTTCGGGCTGATAATTCTGACACTGTGTAATAAAAATATTCACTGACTGACAAAGAATTTTACAGATCAGGAACAGCCCACTTGGCCCAACAGGTCTTTGTCTGGATTTATGTTCCACACGAGCGTTCCCCACACTACTTCTTCGCATCCTATCAACTTATCTTTCTATTTCTGGCCCCCTCGTGTATTTATCCACCTTCCCCTTAAATGCATCTGCACTTTTCGCCTCAACCATTCCACGTGATAGCGAGTTGCACATTCTAACCACTCTCTGGGTAAGATGTCTCTCCTGATTTCGTACTTGGTTTCATTAGTAACTACCTAATATTCATGGCCTCTAGTTTAGGACCGCCCTCAAGGGGTAACATCTTCTCTAGGTCCACCCTATGGAAATCATTTTGAATATAAAGACCTCCATCAGGTCGTCTATCAGTCTTCTCCTAAATAGAGAACAGAGCCACAGCCTGTTAAGTCTTTCCTGATATTGCTGGTAAATAATGCATTGAACCAGTGACTCCAGGAATTAAAAGAAAGTAATGGCAGGAAGGAACACCCAGGCCACAATCTTCTCCCCTAGGACCGGATTAATGCCGGCAATGTCGGCACAATCCAGAGCACGTTAGAAGGGGAACTTAAAACTGCACCAATAAAATATCCGGAGCCGGCAGGCCGTGTTTGTGCATTGCTGCGGTTCAAGCAGATCAGTTAGAAGGACTGCACTGTCAAACTCACAAATTAAAAAACAACTTTCTGTACAATTGTTGTCTTGTCCTGCCAGGTGGGTGCGGGAGAACTGCTGGGACTCGCCCGGCAGAGGCGGAGACTCCGAAACGGCGCCAGAGAGTTCGATGTTCTGACCTGTCTCACTGTTTGTCGACTGAACGACAAGATTCTTATGATAGCGTGGGTTTGGGTGGGGGGTGAATTGAGATCCAGAATCCTGGACACATCAGGTCAGCATCTCGGCAGATACAAAAAGCATCAATTTCAGGACCTTAGTATTTAAAATCTTTCGAGACAGAATCTCTTGTTCTGAACTTTTAACCGTCCCCGAAATAAAATCGCAGGTTGGTTTCAGGGTTTCACTGTTTAATTCTGACTGGACACAGGGTGGAACAATGGGTGTGTTTACTATATTGAACAAAGTTTACCTTCGATTCCCTTGCACCGATTATCTGATCTTTTCAGTTGACCCAGAATCTACAACCTATTGGAGGAGGGCATTCCGCATGTCCAGTAAACTTTGTGTGAAAAAGTGCGTCCAGGTTTCACACCTGAAGGGCCCAGCGCTAATTTTAGTGTTGTGCCCCCTTGTCCTGGACACCTCCATCAGAGGAAATGACTTCTCTGTATCTAATGAGTATGGTGTATTATATTTTGGTAGGAAAAATAATGGGGCCACATACTGCTTGGATGATAAGTGTCTAAATAGTGTAGAGGAGCAGAGGGTTCTCGGGGTAAAGATACAGAAATCACTAAATGTGACGATGCAGGTTAATAAGGCCATTAAAAAGCAAATCAAGCACTGAGGTTCTTTCCAGATGGATGGAATTGCAAAGCAGAGAAGTTATGTTAAAGTTGTATAAAACCTTGGTTAGGCCACACTTGGGTTACTGTGTACAGTTCTGGTCTCCATATGATAAAAAAAAGGATATAGAGGCACTGGAGAAGGTGCAAAAAGGATTTACTAGGATGATACGAGAACTGAGAGGTTATAACTGTCATGAAAGATTGATCAACATGGAGCTCTTTTCTCTGGAAAAGGGAAGATAGAGGGGTGAACTGATAGAGGTCTTTCAGATCATCAAAATTGCGGGAGAAACCAGAACTAGGGGCCATAAATAAATGATAGTCACTACTAAATCCAATAGGGAATTCAGCAGGAACGTCTTTCCCCAGAGAGTAGTTAGACTATGGAACTCACGACCACAAGGAGTCATTGAGGCGAGTCGCCTGGATGAATGTAAGGGAAGCTAGATAAACATCCGAGTGAGAAATGATATGGTGGGAGGAGAAGATGAATTAAGGAGGGAGGAGTCTCGTGTGGATTATGGACCAGTTGGGCCGAATGGAGTGTTTCAATGCCGTACGTTCGATGTAATTCTGTGCAATTCTCTATTGAATCGTTTTATCAATTTATAAATCTCAATTAACGCACCCAGGGTCCATGCAAACCTATCATTTACCAACACTGTCCACGTAACAATGTACTTAATGAGATATCAACCCACCATTTAAGCACAATGTCCATTTAACGGTGTATTAAATGATATATAAACCCACCATTAAACCACACTGTCCATTAAACAATGTATTTAATGATATATAAACCCACCATTTAAGCACAATGTCCATTTAACGGTGCATTTAATGTTACATAAACCCACCATTTACCCACACTGTCCATTTAACAGTTTATGTAATTATGACCACAATCTGTCCCTGTGATTGATCACAACAATCCGTCCATCCGAATTATCACCACAACCTATCCCGGGGATTGATCACAACAATCCGTCCCTCGGAATTATCACCACAATTTGTCCTCAAACACTTTCTCTCTTCTGACCTCTGAAAATGAGTGAAATTCAATCCTTCTACCGATCACAGCACAGAAATGGTCCTTTACGGATTTAACAATTTAACTGCTGTATCTTCAGAATATTTACTATGATAAATGTAACTGGGGAAAGACAGTGCTCATTCCACAAGTGACTGAGGTGGTTGATGCTCAGCGACAGCTGAATTCGGCGGTTAAATGGTTAAAGTCCTCACTTTCAGAAACAGCCTCTCCTCAGCTCACTGACGAAACACTGTCTTTTGGCCCCAGGTTTGAAAGCGCAAACATCAGAAAATCGATGGGACTTTGAGCAAACAATGTCCCTGATGCAAATGTAACAATTTATTTCTAACCAAGTATTTTTTTTTACTGAACCTCCCTGGAAAAAGAAGAGAAGAAGTAAAATTTATAACTGACTTTGTTCGCAATTGGCAGCGAATCGTCAAACCGGTTCGATTAGATTCCACCAGAAAGGCCGCTCCCTGTTCTGAAACAAATGAGGAATGTTTGTGTTGAAATCCATCCTCATGTCTGGCAGCAGCTTTCACAGAAGGCGGAGCTCTGAATCTCACATAACAAGGATCAGATCAAATTCCCAAGTTGTGAACTGCTAAAATAAAGCAAGGAACTTGTACTCGATTGGTTTCAATGAAATAACAAGGATATAATTTGCAAAATCTGCACGGACAGTGAGAGACGGAAAATCCTCGCGGGATCAAGGTAAGGTTCATGTTGTGTCAATTTGTTTTATGAATTAACTTTTTCTGCCCCTTCCTCCTTTCTCAAGCCGATTTCCCGCGGTCTGATATGTTCCCCAGCGGATGGAGCTCTCTTGCTCGCGGATGGAACAATTCACTAATTGTTCGCTGAGACACGAACTGAAGGTCGGCTATTTTATACCGGGAATTTCAGGGCTGATCCCTTCATGGGCCCCACCAATCTCCCCACAGACACATTTTAAAGCGGTGACAGGACAGAAAGCAGGAACACGAACTCTGGAGATTTACACAACCGTAGTCCAGCGGTGCCTCCTCTCCAACTTAGAAATTGATATTCAGTAAACAGGGGTGAGAAACTGACCTTTCTCACTCTATATGCATTTATTTGTAACTGTGACACTGGCTTTTTTTACTCACTGAATCGTTTTCTGCACGGTACACTTTTATTTAACTGACCAAAAACTGATGCAACATTCAGTTCAACTTAGTAAAGTTTTAACACAGTCGCAATGGCCGATTATCGCGCTCTACCGGGCACCTGGAAAATCAGCCGATTACAACTACGAGCAGGTCGGAGGATCCATCACTAATCTTTATATAAAAAGTAACCACTGAAATTACCAACAGGTGGGAGGGACCATCACTAATCTTTAGAGAAAGATTAATACTGAATTACAAACAGGTAGGAGAGTCCATCACTAATCATTATATAAAAAGTAACCACTGAATTCCAAACAGGTGGCAGGGTCCATCACTAACCTTTATATAAAAAGTAACTATTGAAATTACCAACAGGTGGGAGGGACCATCATTAATCTTTATACAAAGAGAAACACTTGAAATTACGAACAGGTAAGAGTGTCCATCACGAATCTTTGTATGTAAAGTAACTCCTGAAATTACCAACAGGGAGGTGTGTGGATCACTTATCTTTATTTTAAAAGTAACTATTATATTACAAAAGGTAGAAGGCTGCATCGCTAATCTTCGTTTAAAATGTAATTACTGAAATTACCAACAGGTAGGAGGGTCCATCACTAATATTTACATAAAACGTAACTACTTTAATTACCAACAGGTCGGTGGGTCCATCACTAATCTTTTTAAAGAAAATAACGAATGAAATTACCAGCAGGAGGAGGGTCCATCACTAATCTTTTTATAAAAAGTAAGCATTCAAATTACCAACAGTGAGGATGGTCCTTCAATAATCTTTATACAAAAAGTAACGACTGAATTACAAACAGCAAGGAGGGTCCATCGCTAATCTTTAATGAAAATTAACTACTGAATTACAAACAGCTACCACGGTCCATCAATAATCTTTATATAAAAAGTAATTACTGAAATTACCTACAGGTAGGAGGGTCCATCACTAATCATTATATAAAAGTAACGACTGAATTACAAACAGGTGGGAGGGTCCATCACTAATATTTATTTAAAAAGTAACTGCAGTTATTACCAACAGGTGGGAGGGTCCATCACTAATCTTTATAGAACAGTAACTAGTGAATTACAAACAGGGAGGAGGGTCCATCACTAATCTTCAGATAAAAAGTAACTACAGAAATTACCAACAGGTAGGAGGGTCCATCACTACTATTTATATATAAAGTAACTCCTGCAATTACGAAGAGGGAGATTTGTCCATCACTTGTCTTTATTTAAAAAGTAATTATTGAATTACAAATAGGTCGGAGGGTGCATCGCTAATCTTCTTTTAAAAAGTAATTACTGAAATTACCAACAGGTAGGACAGTCCATCACTAATCTTTAACTAAATAGTAACGACTGAATTACAAACAGGAAGAAGAGTCCATCGATAATCTTTATATGAAAAGTAACTAATGAAATCAGCAACAGGTAGGAGGGTCCATCACTAATCTTTATATATCAAGTAACTACTGAATTACAAACAGCAAGGAGGTTCCATCGCTTATCTTTAATGAAAATTAACTACTGAAATACAAACAGCTACCACGGTCCATCAATAATCTTTATATAAAAAGTAATTACTGAAATTACCGACATGGAGCAGTGTCCTTCAATAATCTTTACATGAAAAGTAACTACTGAACTAGAAACAGGTTGGAGGGTGCATCACTAATCTTTGTATAAAAAGTAACTACTGAAATTACAAACGTGTAGGAGGGTCCATCACAAATCTTTATTTAAAAAGTAACTACATTAATTACCACCCGGTAGGAAGGTCCATCACTAATCTTTATGTAAAAATAACTACTGAATTACAAACAGGTAGGAGGGTCCATCACTAATCTTCAGACAAAAAGTAACTACAGAAATTACCAACAGGTAGGAGGGTCCATCACTAATATTGATATAAAAAGTAACCATTCAAATTACCAACAGGTTTGAGGGCCCGATCTCTAGTCTTTATATATAAAAGCAAGTAACTGCTCAAATTAATCTTGTGTTTGATTACACTAATGTAATTAGTGTAGGTGTAAATTTAAGTTTTTGTTGCTGTTGTCCGTTTAAAGCACTAGTGTGAGCGTGACTGAAACAACAGATAACTGCATCTTACAAGGTCTCAAACTTGGTTGTACATTTATGGTAGAGAATAACTTCAACTATAGTTTGCAGAAATTTCCTGACCGACATGAACCGCTTTTACATTCAAACAGTGTGAAAAGGAAAGCACCGATACTGATAGTTTGATTGGTTGCTCTTGCATTTGCGCACACATACAGCAAGGCGCACACAAAATGGAGAATTATGATTATAAAACAGCCGTCAAATCTTCAACTTAGAAATTTGTGGTGTTTTCTGAGATTGTACGACCCCAAAAGATAACGCAAAGATAAATGTGCAGCATCTGTTTAAAGTTACACGATTCACAATATTATACATTAGTGTTGATATTATTGAACGGAAATTCCTCACCTCCGACAGTGCTCATTAGTCAGGTGCTGATACCATGAGAGATACGGTAAATATATTCAAATAGAAGCACCAACCAAAACACAACTCCATGAACACACGGACAATGTCACTGTCCATAGAGAGCAGAAAAATCACACCCAGCTCCAAACTCTGTATGTAGATAGATATCAGGTTCATAAAATACCGGAATTTAATATCAAAACTCAACACATTAAATATATTAAAAATAAATCTGTGAATAAAATAATACAACAGCGCCAGACTGGGTAACACCGAGTGAAGGATCATTTAATTCATCACCTTGCTCCATATTGCCCTCCAGAATATTCACGACCTCAGGAATAAGTCTGGTGCTGGCCTGCACGGTGAGGAAACCTGACCAATTGGTGCTCCCAGTGCAGAATCTCGGCCGGCTACAACTGGGTTGTGAAGATCAGTGGGTCTCATTGGGTTTCACTGGGCAGCTGTCTTTGCCGCACCTCATGTGGAGAGTTGATCCTTACAGTCGGGAAATGCTAGATTCCAGAGCGAACAGCTGTTGTACTGATGGGGGAGGAGGGACTTGATATCGCGACAAGGCGACGTTTTATCCTTCTCATTTCAATATTTCACTCTAACCCTCCTATTAATATATTTATTACAGAGCATCAGAATCTTGGAACGCTTGTCACCTCCATGGCTGAAGGACCAAACAGGGGAGAAGACCCAACATCATCAACAAGAATGAGAATAGACACCGGTAGATTCAGAACAACCTTTAAAATATCAATTGTGTCCTGATAAAGGGTCCAGCTCACGAACAAGAACCTGCAGCTCACACAAGAAGAGAAAACCGAGCAGATACTTTGTGGATAGAGAGAAGTGAGTGAACATCGAGTGGGGCAGTGCAGTCACAGGTGGAGGGACATCAGTACTGGAACTGTCCGGTAGATAACTGGTGTTAGGGACTGCAAGGTGGATAGAGACAGTGACTCAGGCTGGCCTTCCTGATTAATAGTGTGACACCAGGGAGTAGGGGGACACCCCGAGTGGCGCAGGTGTGACAGGCAGGTTAGGCACAGGAATAGGAGCGCGATAGTGTTGCGAGATTCTATAGTCAGGCGAGTAAACAGAATGTTCTGCAGCCCTGAGCAGTTCCCAATTGGTAAGTTGCCTTCCTGGTATCAGAGCGAAGAACTTCCTGGAACAGGTTGGACACTCTCTGGGAAGGAAAGGAGAGAGGAAAATAGTCATGGCCGGAACGAATAACAAGGAAAGAGCTCCGTTTATAGAATGAATATTAACTCTGGAGCCCAAGACTGAACAACAAGGCCTGAAGGTGGTGATCTCTGGATTGTATTGCGCTGGGCTGCTTAAGGAGGACAATATGAGGCAGGTCAATGTGCGGCTGCAGGGCTGGAGCAGGAGGGAAGGGTTCATGTTCTTGGGACACTTGGGTGAGTTGAGGAAGACGGGAAGGGATGGTTACGATCTGAACATACAAACAACAATAGGGTGAGTTCAGGACGAAGGGAACGGATATATAAACCCATAATTTATCGACATTGTCCGATTAACAGTGTATTTAATGATAAATTAACCTACCATTTACACACACTGTCCATTTAACAGTGTATTTAATGATATATGAACCCACCATTTAACCAGACTGTCCATTTATCAGTGATGTAATGATATATAAACGAACCATTGACATACACTGTCCATTTAACAGTGTATTTAATGATATATAAACCCACCATTTACACACACTGTCCATTTAACAATGTATTTAGTGATATATAAACCCAATATTTACCCACACTGTCCATTTAACAATGTATGTAATGATACATAAACCCACCAATTACACAGACTGCCCATTTAACAGTGTATTTAATGATATATAAACCCACCATTTACACACACTGTCCTTTTAACAGTGTAGTTAATGATATATGAACACACCATTTAAACACACTGTCCTTTCAAAAGTGTATTTAATGATATATGAACACACCATTTACCCACACTGTCCATTTAACAGTGATTTAATGATATATAAACGAACCATTGACACACACTGTCCATTTAACATTGTATTTAATGATATATAAACCCACCATTTACACACACTGTCCTTTTAACAGTGTATTTAATGATATATGAACACACCATTTACCCACACTCCCCATTTAACAGTGTATTTAATGATATATAAACGAAGCATTGACACACACTGTCCATTTCACAGTGTGTTTAATGATATATAAACCCACCATTTACACACACTGTCCTTTTAACAGTGTATTTAATGATATATGAACATAACATTTACCCACACTGTCCATTTAACAGTGATTTAATGATATATAAACCCACCATTTACCCACACTGTACTTTTAACAGTGTATTTAATGATATATAAACGAAACATTGACCCACACTGTCCATTTAACAGTGTATTTAATGATATATAAACCCACCATTTACACACACTGTCCATTTAACAGTGTATTTAATGATATATAAACCCACCATTTACACACACTGTCCATTTAACAGTGTATTTAATGATATATAAACCCACCATTTACACACACTGTCCTTTTAACAGTGTATTTAATGATATATAAACCCACCATTTACCCACACTGTACATTTGACAGTGTATTTAATGATATACAAACCCACCATTTACCCACACTGTCCATTTAACAATGTATTTAATGATATATAAACCCAACTATTACCCACACTGTCCATTTAACTGTGTATTTAATGATATATAAACCCACCATTTACACAGACTGTCCATTTAACAGTTTATTTAGTGATATGAACCAACCATTTCACCACACTGTCCATTTAACAGTGTATTTGAAGACATATCAAACCACCATTTACACACACTGTCCATTTAAAAGTGTATTTAATGTTAAATAAACCCACAATCTATTGACATTGTCCATTTAACAGTGTATTTAATGATATATTATCCCACCATTTACTCGCACTGCCCATTTAACAGTGTATTTAATGTTATATGAACGCACCATTTACCCGCACTGTCCATTTAACAATGTATTTAATGATATATAAACCTACCATTTACACACACTGTCCATTTAACAGTGTATTTAATGATATATGAACACACCATTTATCCAGACTGTCCATTTAACAATGTATTTAATGATATATTAAACCACCATTTACACACACTGTCCATTTAAAAGTGTATTTAATGCTAAATGAACGCAGCATTTTCACACACTGTCCATTTAAAAGTGTATTTAATGATATATGAACCAAGCATTTACACACACTGTCCATTTAATAGTGTATTTAAAGATATATGAACCCACCATTTACTAACATTGAACATTTAACAGTGTACTTAATGATATATAAACCCACAATTTACAAACACTGTCCAGATTACTGTTTATTTTCTGATATATAAACCTACCATTTACACACACTGTCCTTTTAACAGTGTATTTAATGATATATGAACCCACCATTTAACCAGACTGTCCATTTAACAGTGTATTTAATGATATATAAACCCACCATTTACACACACTGTCCTTTTAACAGTGTATTTAATGATATATGAACCCAACATTTAATCAGAATGTCCATTTAAAATTGTATTTAATGACCGATGAACCCAACATATAATCACACTGTCCATTTAGCAGTTTATTTAATGATATATAAACCCATCATTTACCCACACTGTCCATTTAATAGTGTATTTTATGGTATATAAACCCATCGATTGCTCACACTGTACATTTAACAGTGTATTTAATGATATATAAACCCACCATTTACCCACACTGTCCATTTAACAGTGTATTTAATGATATATAAACCAACCAATTAACCACACTGTCCATTTAACAGTGTATTTAATGATATATAAACTCACGATTGACCCACACAGACTATTTAACAGTGTATTTAATGATTTATAAAGTGTCCATTTACCCGCACTGTCCATTGAACAGTGTATTTCATGATATCTTAACCCACACTTATCCACACTGTCCATTTAAAGGTGTATTTATTGGTATAGAAAGCCACCATTTCCCTGCACTGTCCACTTAACATTGCATTTAATGATATATAATCAAATATTTATCCACACTGTCCATTTAACAGTGTATTTCATGATATATGTGCCAACATTTAACCAGACTGTCCATTCAACAGTGTATTTAATGATCTGTAAACTTACCATTTACAAACACAGTCAATTTAACAGTTTCTTTAATGATATATGAACCGACCATTAAACGAGACTGTCCATTTAATAGTATATTTAATGATATATAATCCCAACATCTACTCGCACTGTCCATTTATCAGTGTATTTAATGATATATGAACCCAACATTTACACACACTGCCCATTTAACGTGCATTTTATGATATATAAACCCACCATTTACCCACACGGTCCATTTAACAGTGTATTTAATGATCTGTAAACTTACCATTTACAAACACTGTCCATTTAAAATTGTCTTTAATGATATATGAACCGACCATTAAACGAGACTGTCCATTTAATAGTATATTTAATGATATATAATCCCAACATCTACTCGCACTGTCCATTTAACAGTGTATTCAATGATATATAAACCAACCATTTACCCACACTGTCCGTTTAACAGTGTATTTAATGCGATATAAAACCACGATTTACCCACACTGTCCATTTAACAGTGTATTTAATGAGATATAAACCCACCAATGACCCGCACTGACCATTTAACAGTGTATTTAATGATTTATAAAGTGTCCATTTACCCGCACTGTCCATTTAACAGTGTATTTAATGATATATGAACATATACTTATCCACACTGTCCATTTAAAGGTGTATTTAATGTTATATAAAGCCGCCATTTACCTGCACTGTCCACTTAACAGTGTATTTAATGCTGTATAATCCCATATTTATCCACACTGTCCATTTAACAGTGTATTTCATGATATATGTACCCACCATTTAACTAGACTTTCCATTTAACAGTGTATCTACAGATTTTTGAACCCAACAATTACACACACTGTCCATTTAAAAGTGCATTTAATGATATATAAACTCACCATTTACCCACACTGTCCATTTAACAATGTATTTAATGATAAATAAACCAACAATCTATTGACATTGTCCATTTAACAGTGTATGTAAAGATATATGAACCCAACATTTACCAACACTGTACATTAAACAGTGTATTTAATGATATATGAACCCACCCTTTACCGGCACTCAAAAATTTAACAGTGTATTTCATGATTTATAAAGTGTTCATTTACCCGCATTGTCAATTTAACAGTGTATTTAATGATATATGAACTCAACCTTTAACCAGACCGTCCATATAACAGTGTATTTAATGATATATAAAAATACCATTTACACACACTGTCCATTTGAAAGTGTATTTAATGATAGATGAACCCAACATTCCCCACACTGCCCTTTTAACAGTGTATTTAATGATATATAAACCCAACATTTACCCACACTGTCCATTTAACAGTGTATTTAATGATATATAAACCCACAATTTATCGACATTGTCCATTGAACAGTGTATTTAATGTTACATGAACACACATTTTAACAACGCTGTCCATTTAACGGTGCATTTAATGATGTATGAACCCACCATTGAACCAGACTGACCATTCAACATTGTAATTAATTATATATAAATAAACCAATAACACACACTGTCCATTTAACAGTGTATTTAATGATATATAAACCCATCATTTACCCACACTGTCCATTTAACAGTGTGTTTAATGATGTATAAAACCACCATTTATCCACACTGTCCATTTAACAGTGCATTTGATGACATATAAACCGACCATTGACCCTCACTGTCCATCTAACAGTATATTTAATGATATATAAACCCACCATTGAACGCACTCATCATTTAACAGTGTATTTCATGATATATAAAGTGTCCATTTACCTGCACTGTCCATTTAACAGTGTATTTAATGATATATGAACCTACCATTTACACACACTGTCCATTTTACAGTGTATTTAATGATATATTAACCCACCATTTACTCGCACTGTCCATTTAACTGTGTATTTAATGATATATGAACACAACATTTAACCATTCTGTCCATTTAACAATGTATTTAATGAAATATAAATCAACCATTTACACACAATGTCCATTTAACAGTGTACTTAATGATATACGAACCCAACATTTACCCACACTGTCCATTTAAACGTATATTTAATGATATGTAAACCCACCATTGAACCAGACTGTCCAGTTAACAGTGTATTAAATGATAGAGAAACCCACCATTTACACACACTGTCCATTTAACAGTGCATTTAATGATATATGAACCAACCATTCAACCACACTGTCTATTTAACATGTATTTAATGATATATTAAACCACCATTTCCACACACTGTCCATTTAACGGTGTATTTAATGATATTTTAACCCACCATTGACACGCACTGACCATTTAACAGTGTATTTAATGATATATAAACCCACTATTGACACGCACTGACCATTTAACAGTGTATTTAATGATATATAAACCCAACATTTACCCACACTGTCCATTTAAAAGTGTATTTAATGATATATTAACCCACAAGTTATCGACATTTGTCCATTAACCAGTGTATTTAATGATATATGAACCCAACATTTAACCAGACTGTCCATTTCACAGTGTATTTAATGAAATATAAATCAACCATTTACACACACTGTCCATTTCACAGTGTATTTAATGATACATGAACCCACCAATGACCCGCATTGACCATTTAACAGAGTATTTATTGATTTATAGAGTGTCCATTTACCCGCACTGTCCATTTAACAGTGTATTTAATGATATATGAACGTACCATTTACACTCACTGTCCATTTACCAGTGTATTTAATGATATATGAACCCAACATTTCACCACACTGTCCATTTAACAGTGTATTTAATGAAATATAAATCAAACATTTACACACACTGTCCATTTCACAGTGTATTTAATGATACATGAACCCACCATTTAACCAGACTGTCCATTTAACAGTGTAATTAATGAAACATAAACCAACCATTTATCCACACTGTCCATTTAACAGTGTATTTAATGATATATAAACTCACCAATAACACACACTGTCCATTTAACGATGTATTTAATGATATATAAACCTACCATTTAAAAACAGTGTCCATTTAACAGTGTATTTAATGATATATGAACCAACAATTTAACGAGACTGTCCTTTTAACAGTGTATTTAATGATATATGAACACAGCATCTACTCGTAATTTCCATTTAACAGTGTATGTAATGATATATAAACCCACCATTTACCCACACTGTCCATTTAACAGTGTGTATAATGATATATAAACCCAACATTGACCCACACTGTCCATTTAACAGTGTAATTATTGATATATAAACCCACCAATAACACACACTTTCCATTTAACAATGTATTTAATGATAAATAAACCAACATTCTATTGACATTGTCCATTTAACTGTGTATGTCCAATTAACAGTTGATTTAATGATATATAACCCACCATTTACACACACTGTGCGCTTAACATTGTATTTAATGATTTATAAAGTGTCCATTTACCCGCACTGTCAATTTAGCAGTGTATTTAATGATATATGAACTCAACATTTAACCAGACCGTCCATATAACATTGTATTTAATGATATATAAACATACCATTTACACACACTGTCCATTTATAAGTGTATTTAATGATATATGAACCCAACATTTAACCAAACCGTCCATATAACAGTGTATTTAATGATATATAAACCCAACATTTGCACACACTGTCCATTTAAATGTTTATTTAATGATATATAAACCTACCATTTACACACACTGTCCATTTAACAGTGTATTTAATGATATATGAACCCACCATTTAACCAAACTGTCCATTTAACAGTGTATTTAATGCCAGATGAACCCACCATTTACAAACACTGTCCATTTAACAGTGTATTTAATGATATATAAACCCACCAATTACCCGCACTGTCCATTTAAAAGTATATTTAATGATATGTAAACACACCATTGAACCAGACTGTCCATTTAACAGTGTATTTTATGAAATATGAACCCACCATTTACCCACACTGTCCATTTAATAGTGTATTTAATGATATATAAACCCATCATTTACCCACACTGTCCAATTAATAGTGTATTTAATGATATTTAAACCATCATTCACTCGCTGTCCATTTAATTGTGTATTTAATGATATATAAACACATCATTAAAACACACTGTCCATTTAACAGTGTATTTAATTATATATAAACCCACCATTACCGATACTGTCCATTTAACAGTGTATTTAATTATATATAAACCCACCATTACCGATACTGTCCATTTAACAGTGTATTTAATGATATATGAACCTACCATTTACCCAAACTGTCCATTTAACAGTGTATCTAAACAGATATAAACCCACCATTTACCCACACATCCATTTAAAAATGTATTTATTGTGAAAAATCCCACCATTTGCACACACTGTCCATTTAACATTGTATTAAATGATATATAAACCAACCATTTACCCACACTGTCCATTTAACAGTGTGTTTAATGATATATAAACCCACCATTGACCCGCACTGACTTTTTACATTGTATTTAATGATTTATAAAGTGTCCATTTACCCGCAATGTCCATTTAACAGTGTATTTAATGATATATGAACCCATATTTATCCACACTGTCCATTTAAATGTGTATTTAATGATAGATACACCCACCATTTACACGCACTGTCCATTTAACAGTGCATTTCATGATATATGAACCCAACATTTACCCGCACTGTACATTTAACAGTGTATTTAATGATATATAAACCTACCACTTAAACACACTGTCCATTTAACAGAGCATTTAATGATATATCAACGCGCCATTTACACACACTGTCCATTAAACAGTGCATGAAATGGGAAATAAACCCACCATTTACCCACACTGTCCATTTAACAGTGTATTTAATGTTATATGAACCCACCATTTAACAACTCTGTTCATTTAACAGTGTATCTAATGATATATTAACCAACCGTTTGCACACACGGTCCATTCAACAGTGTATTTAATGATATATAAACCTAACATTTACACACACTGTCCATTTAAAAGTGTATATAATGCTATATGAACCCACCATTTACACACACTGTCCATTTAACAATGTATTTAATGATAAATAAACCAAAAATCTATTAACATTGTCCATTTAACAGTGTACTTAAAGATATATGAACCCAACATTTACCAAAACTGTACATTAGTCAGTGTATTTATTTATATATGAAACCACCATTTACCCGCACTGTACATTTAACAGTGTATTTAATGATATATATACCTACCATTTACCCACACTGTCCATTTAACAGTGTATTTAATGATAAATAAACCCACCATTTACACACACTTTTCATTTAACAGTGTATTTAATGATATATAAACCCATCATTACCCACACTGTCCATTTATCAGTGTATTTCTTGATATATAACCCCTGCATTTACCGAACTGACAATTTAACAGTGCATGAAATGGGATATAATACAACCATTTACCCACGCTTTCAATTTAATAGTGTATTAAATGATATATAAACCCAACATTTTCCCACACTGTGCATTTAATAGTGTATTTAATGATATTTAAACCATCCTTTACCCACACTGTCCATTTAATAGTGCATTTAATGATATATAAACCCATCATTGACCCACAGCGTCCATTTAACAGTGTATTAAATGATATATGAACCCACCATTTACAAACACTGTCCATTTAACAGTGTATTTAATGATATATAAACCTAACATTTACACACACTGTCAATTTAACAATTTATTTAATGATATATGAACCCACCATTTACCCACACTTTCCATTTAACAGTGTAATTAATGATATATGAACCCACCATTTTACCACACTTTCAATTTAACAGTGTATTTAATGATATATTAAACAACCATTTGCACACACTGTCCATTTAAAAGTCTATTTAATGATATATGAACACAACATTTACACAGACTGTCCATTTAACAGTGTATTTAATGATTATAAAATCCACCAGTTACCCACACTGTCAATTTAACAGTGTATTTAATGATATATCAACCGACCATTTACGCACACTGTGCATTTAACAGTGTATTTAATGAAAAAAAAACGCCATTTACCCACACTGTCCATTTATCAGTGTACTGAATGATATATGAACTCACCATTTAACCACACTGTGCATTTAACACTGTATTTATTGTTATATAAACCCAGAATTTATGGACATTGTCCATTTAACAGTGCATTTAATGATATATAAAACCTCTATTTCCAAACAATGTCCATTGAAAAGTGCATTTAATGAGATATGAACCCACCATTGACAAACTCTGTCCATTTAACAGTGCCTTTAATGATGTATGAACCCAACATTTAACCAGACTGTCCATTTAATCCTGTATTCAATGATATCTAAACCCACCATTTACCCACACTGTCCATTTAATAGTGCATTTAATGATATGTGAACCCACCATTTACCGAACTGACAATTTAACAGTGCCTTAAATGGGATATAAACCCACCATTTACCCACATGGTGCATTTAACATTGTATTTAATGATATATAACCACACCATTTACCGAACTGTCAATTTAACAGTGCATTAAATGGGATATAAACCCACCAATTACCCTTACTGTCCATTAGACAGTGTATTTAATATTATATGAGCCCACCATTTGCACACACTGTCCATTTAACAGTCTATTTAATGATATATAAACCCATCATTACCTACACTGTCCATTAATCAGTGTATTTCTTGATATATAAACCCATCATTACCTACACTGTCCATTTATCAATGTATTTCTTGATATATATCCCCTGCATTTCCCGAACTGTCAATTTAACAGTGCATGAAATGGGATATAATACAACCATTTAACCACGCTTTCAATTTAATAGTGTATTTAATGATATATAAACCCAGCATTTTCCCACACTGTCCATTTAATATTGTATTCAATGATATATAAACCCATCATTGACCCACACTGTCCATTTAACAGTGTATTAAATGATATATAATCCCATATTTATCCACACTGTCAATTTAACTGTATGTTTAATGATACAGAAACACAGCATTTTCTCTCACTGTCCATTTATTAGTGTCTCTGATTATATATAAACCCACCATATACACGCACTGTCCATTTAAAAGTGTATTTAATGATATATGAACCCACCATTTACCCACACTGCCATTTAACAGTGTATTTAATGATATATAAACCTAACATTTACACACACTGTCAATTTAACAGTGTATTTAATGATACATGAACCCACCATTTAACCAGACGGTCCATTTAGCAGTGTATTTAATGATATATAAAACCATCATTTATCCACCCTGTCCATTTAATGTGTATTTATTGTGAAAAATCCCACTATTTACCCACACTGTCCATTTAACAGTGTATTTAATGATATATAATCCCATATTTATCCACACTGTCAATTTAACAGTATGTTTAATGGTACAGAAACACACCATTTTCTCACACTGTCCATTTAAAGGTGTCTCTAATGATATATAAAGCCACCATTTACCCACAATGTCCATTTAACAGTGTATTTAATGATATATAAACCCACCATTTACAAACACTGTCCATTTCACAGTGTATGTAATGATATATGAACCCACCATTTGCAAACATTGTCCATTTATCAATGTGTTTAATGATATATAAACCCATCATTTACCCACACTGCCATTTCACAGTGTATTTAATGAAATATAAACCCATCATTTAGCCACTCTGTCCATTTAACAGCTTATTTAATGATATATAAACACATCATTTACCCATACTGTCCATTCCCCCAGTGATTGAGCTGATTGATGCTCAGACATAGTTTAATTCGGCGGTATAATGGTTAATATCCTCACTTTCAGAAACAGCCTCTCCTCAGCTCACTGACGAAACACTGGCTCTTGGCCGCAGGGTTGAAAGCGCCAACATCAGAAAATTGATGGGACTCAAGTAAACAATGTCCCTGATGCAAATGTAGCAATTTATTTCTGAACAAGTATCTATTTTACTGAAATTCCCAGGAACAAGAAGAGAAAATGAAAATTTAGAACCAACTTTGTTCACAATTTCTGAAACAAATGAGGAATGTCTGTGTTGAAATCCATCCTGATGTCTGGCAGCAGCTTTCACAATGGGCGGTGCTCTGAGTCTCACATAACAAGGATCGGATCAAATTCCCAAGTTGTGAACTGCTGAAATAAAGCAAAGAACTTGTACTCGATTGATTACAATGAAATAACAAGGATATAATTGGCAAAATCTGCACGGACATTGAGAGACGGAAAATCCTTGCGGGATCAAGGTAAGCTTAATGTCGTGTCAATTTGTTTTAGTAATTAATTTTTCTGCCCCTTCCTCATTTGTAAAGCCGATTTCCTGCGGTCAGATATGTTCCCCGGCGTACGGAACTCTCTATTCCTCGCGGACGGAACAATTCACTGATTGTTCGCTCAGACACTGACTGAAGTCCGGCTATTTTACACTGGGAATTTCAGGGCTTCTCCCTTCATGGTCCCCACCAAACTCCCCCAGACACAATTTAACGCGGTTCAGGGAAAGAAAGCAGGAACACGAACTCTGGAGATTTGCACCATCCTCGTCCAGCGGTGCCTCCTCCCCATGTTAGAATTTGATACTTGGTAAACAGGGGTGGGAAACTGTCCTTTCTCACTCTTTAAGCATTGATGTGTAACTGTAATACTTGCTCTTTTTACTCACTCAACCGTTTTGTGCCCGGTACACTTTTATTGAACTGATCAAAGACTGATCGAACACACAGTTCAGCTCAGTAAAGGGTTAACTCTTTCGCAATGGCCGATTATCGCTCTCTGCCTGACACCTGGAAAATCAGCATATGGTTACCCGAGGGTTCAGACTGAACGCGATCCAATGACAGGATAGGAGCAACATCGGAGACAAAACGTATTCCAGATTAATTATAATCAATTAGTTTGATTCCAATTAATAGGAGAATGGAGCAGGGACGTCTGTTTTTGCTGAAATATGTTAGCGAGGGTGTTATTTGTTGAACTGGCTCAATTGAAGAAAGGCCGTTCCCTTCAGATTGAAACAAACTTCACGAATGTTTTAAAGGGATACCGGTTCAGGGCGGAAACCATCTTTCACACAGATGGGTTGTTTCTGATCGTTAATCATGGTAATTTGAGTAGTTACTTTTAATATCAACAGGTCGGAGGGCCACAGCACTGAGTGGAATAAATGAAACTTTTGCAGCAGGAACAGAAGATTTATGAAATAGTGAAAAGTTATGAGCAGGAAAACGGAAGGAGGTTTTGAAGAAGTAACTCGATATTAAAAATTGAAAACGTGAACGGGTCAACATTCCAATGAATTTGAGTTCAGATTGTGTGTTATGTCTGTGAATCTACAAAATATTCAAAACACGTTTGGAATGTCAGAATCATGAGAGATGTGATCTAGTATCTATAAGTCAGGGCCTGGGTTTTCACAGAACACTGTGAAATGTTCCTGGTTATCACATTTTGAGGAGAGAGGAAGCCAGTATGAATAAATGGTTCCATGACAGAGGTGGAAAAAACATCAACAAACTTACAGGGCCCCAGCACTAATCTTGATATAAACAGTAACGACTGAAATTACCAACAGGTAGGAGTGTCAATCACTAATCTTTATCCAGAAAGGTAACTACTGAAATTACAAACATGTCGGAGGGCCAATCACTAATCTTTATATAAAAGATAACGACTGAAATTACCGACAGGTAGGAGGGTCCATCACTAAACTTTATATAAAAAGTAAATACAGAAATTACCAAAAGGCAGGAGGGTCCATCATTAATCTTTATACAAAAAGTAACATGCCAAATTACCAACAGGTATGAGGGTCCAAGCACTAATCTTCACATAAAATGTTACAAATCAAATTACCAACAAGGAGGAGGGTCCATCACTAATATTTATATGAGAAGTAACCACTGCAATTACCAACAGGCAGGAAACCCATCACTAATTTTATATAAATCACTAATTTTATGTTAAAAAGTAACCACTCAAATTACCAGCAGGTATGAGGGTCCAAGCACTAATCTTTCTATAAAAAGTAACTTCTGAAATTACTAACAGGTAGGAGGGTCCATCCCAAATCTTTACATGAACATTTACAACTCAAATTACCAACAGGTAGGATGCTCCATCACTAATTTTAAATAAAGAAGTAACCACTGAAATTACCAACAGGTTGAAGGGTCCATCGCTAATCTTTATATAAAAAGTAACTCCTGAAATTACCACCAGGGAGGAGGGTCCATCATTAATCTTTATATAAAAAGTAACTACTGAAATTTCGAGCAGGTAGGAGGTTCCATCACTAATCTTTAACTAAAAAAAAACCGACTGAAATTACCACAAGGTAGGAGTGTCCATCACTCATCTTCATAAAAAAGTAACAAGTCAAATTACCAACAGGAAGGAGGGTCCAGCAATAATCTTTATATGAAAAGTAACTACTAAAATTACGGACAGGTCGGAGGGTCCATCACTAAAACTTACAAAAATAAATAACTACTGAAATTACCAACAGGCAGATGGCCCCATCACTAATCTTTATATAAAAAGTAACAACTCAAATTACCAACCGAGAGGAGGGTCGATCACTAATCTTGAAATAATAATTAACTATTGAAATTACCACCCGGTAGGAGGGTGCATCACTAATCTTTATATCAAAAGTAACTACTGAAGTTACCAACAGAGAGGAGGCGCCATCACTAATCTTAAAAAAAAAGAATCGACTGAAATTGCCAACAGGTAGGATGGTCCATCACAAATTTTTATTCAAAAATAACTGCTGAAATTACCACCAGGTAGGAACGTCCATCATTAATCTTTATATAAAAAGTAACCACTGAAATGACCAGCGGGTATGAAGGTCCTATCACTCATCTTTACATAAAAATTAACTGCTGAAATTACCAACAGGCAGGATGTCCCATCACTAATCTTTAACTAATAAAAAAAATAACTATTGAAATTACCAGAAGGTAGGAGTGTCCATCACAAATCTTTATAAAAAAGTAACAAGTCAAATTACCAACAGGGAGGAGGTTCCATCAATAATCTTTATATAAAAAGTAACCACTGAAATTACCGAGAGGCATGAGGCCCATCACTAATTTAACAGAGAAAAAGTGACAACTCAAATTAGCAACAGGTATGAGGGTCCATCACAAATCGTTATCAAAAAAGTAACTGCTGAAATTACCAACAGGGAGGAGGGTACGTCACTTATGCTTACATAATAAGTAACTACTGTAATTACCACCAGGTGGGAAGGTCCATCACTAATCTTTATATAAAAAGCAATTACTGAAATTACCACCAGCTAGGAGGGCCCATCAATAATCTTTACAAAAAAACCCACTGAAATTACCATCAGGTAGGAGTGTCCATCACTAATCTTTACATAAAAATATAGCGGCTGAAATTACCAAAAGGTAGGAGGAACCCATTACTAAACTTTATATAAAAAGTAACTACTGAAATTACCACCAAGCAGGAGGCCCATCACTAAATTTTTATAAAAATGTAACGACTGAAATTACCAACAGGTCGGAGGGTCCATCATTAATCTTTGCATAAAAAAGTAACCACTGAAATCACTACCAGAAAGTAGTGTCCATCATTAATCTTTATAAAAGAAAAATAAACTACTGAATTTACCAACAGGCAGGAGGCCGCATCACGAATCTTGATTTAAAAAAAGTAAATCCTGAAATTACCAACAGGTCGGAGGGTCCATCACTCACCTTCACGTAAAAAAGTAACGACTGAAATTCCCAACAAGCAGGAGGTCCCATCCCTTATCCTCGCCGAAAAAAATAACTACTGAAACTACCACCAGGTGGCAGTGTCCATCAGAAATCTTGACGTGAAAGGAAACTACTGAATTTACCATCAGGGTTGAGAGTCCATCACTAATGTTTTGTTCAAAAGTAACTACTTAAATTCACACCAGGCAGTCGGGTCCAACGCTATTTTTTATATAAAAAGCAGCTACTGAAATTACCAACAGGCAGGAGGGTCCATCAATAATCTTTACAAAAAAAGATAAACTACTGAAATTACCAACAGGTAGGAGGGTCCTCACTAATCTTTGTATAAGAAGTAACAAGTGAAATCACGAAAAGGCAGTGGGCCCCATCACTAATTTTATATAAATAAGTAACTAATGAAATTACCAACAGGGAGGTTGGTCCGTCAATAATCTTTATATAAAACGTAACAACTCAAATTACCAACAGGGAGGAGGGGCCATCATTTATCTTTATATAAAAAGTAAATACTGAAATTACCACCAGGTAGGAAGGTCCATCACTTATGATAATACAAAAAGTAACGACTGAAATTACCAGTAATTATGAGGGTTCCATCACTAATCTTTACCTTAAAAATTAACCACTGAAATCACCACCAGGTAGGATTGTCGGTCACTAATCTTGATATAGAAGTAACTACTGAAATGATCAACGGTTAGGAGGGTCCATCACTAATACTTACATGAAAATTAACCACACAAATTATGTACAGGGAGAAGGGTCCATCACTAATCTTTATGTAAAAAGTAACCACTGAAGTTACCAACATGGAGGAGGGTCCATCACTAATTTTATTTGAAAAAGTAACGACTGAAATTACCCACAGGTGGGGGGGGGGGGTTCATCATTAATCTTTATATAAAAAGAAACCACTGAAATTACAAAAGGGAGAAAGGTCCATCACGTATCTTAATATAAAAAGTAACAGCTCAAATTACCAACAGGAAGGAGTGTCCATCACTAATCTTTATATAAAAAGTAAACACTGGAATTACCAACAGGAAGGAGTGTCCATCACTAATCTTTATATAAAAAGTAAACACTGAAATTACCAACAGGAAGGAGTGTCCATCACTAATCTTTATATAAAAAGTAAACACTGAAATTACCAACAGGCAGGAGGGACCATCACGAGTCTTTATATAAAAAGGAACGAGTCAAATTACCAGCAGGTATGAGGGTCCCATCACTAACCTTTATATAAAAAAGTAACCACTGAAATTACCAAAAGGCAGGAGGCCCCGTCACTAATCTTTACATAAAAACTAACCACTGAAATTACCAAAAGGCAGGAGGCCCCGTCACAAATCTTTATATAAAAACTAACCACTGAAATTACCAAAAGGCAGGAGGCCCTGTCACTAATCTTTACATAAAAAGTAACGACTGAAATTATCAAAAGGCAGGAGACCACATCACTAATATTTACCTAAAAAAGTAACTGTTGAAATTACCAACAGGTAAGAGGGTCCATCACTAATCTATATATAAAGAGTAAGCACTGAAATTCCCAACGGTCAGGACGCCCCATCACTAATTTTATATAAAAAGGTGACAACTGAAATTACCCGCAGGTAGGAAGGGTCATCACTACTCTTTATATAAAAAGTTACAACTCAAATTGCCAAAAGGGAAGAGGGTCCGTCACCAATGTTTATAAAAAAAGAAAGTACTGAAATTACCAACAAGTATGAGAGTCCATTTCCAATCTTTGTATAAAAAGTAATTACTTTTTTTTTATTCGTTCACGGGATGTGGGCGTCGCTGGCAAGGCCAGCATTTATTGCCCATCCCCAATTGCCCTCGAGAAGGTGCTGGTGAGCCGCCTTCTTGAACCGCTGCAGTCCGTGTGGTGACGGTTCTCCCACAGTGCTGTTAGGAAGGGAGTTCCAGGATTTTGACCCAGCGACGATGAAGGAACGGCGATATATTTCCAAGTCGGGATGGTGTGTGACTTGGAGGGGAACGTGCAGGTGGTGTTGTACCCATGTGCCTGCTGCTCTTGTCCTTCTAGGTGGTAGAGGTCGCGGGTTTGGGAGGTGCTGTCGAAGAAGCCTTGGCGAGTTGCTGCAGTGCATCCTGTGGATGGTACACACTGCAGCCACAGTGCGCCGGTGGTGAAGGGAGTGAATGTTTAGGGTGATGGATGGGGTGCCAATCAAGCGGACTGCTTTATCTTGGATGGTGAAATTACCAACAGTTAGTTGGGTCCATCCCTAATCTTCATATAAAAAGTAACAACCAAAATTACCAACAGGTCGGAGGGTCCATCACTCACCTTTCCGTAAAAAAGTAACGACTGAAATTACCAACCAACAGGAGGTCCCATCCCTTATCCTCACCGAAAAAATAACTACTGAAACTACCACCAGGTGGCAGTGTCCATCAGAAATCTTGACATGAAAGGAAACTACTGAATTTACCATCAGGGTTGAGAGTCCATCACTAATCTTTTGTTCAAAAGTAACTATTTAAATTCACACCAGGGAGTCGGGTCCAACGCTATTTTTTATATAAAAAGCAGCTACTGAAATTACCAACAGGCAGGAGGGTCCATCACTCATCTTGAGATAACAAACGTAACTGCTGAAATCACCACGAGGTAGTAGGGTCCATCACTATTTTTTATAAAGAATAGAAATTACTGAAATTACCAACAGGTAGGAGGGTCCATCACTAATCTTTATATAAAAACTAACCACTGAAATTACCAACAGGCAGGAGGGTCAACCACAAATCTTTATATGAAAAGCAACTACTGAATTTACAAAAGGGAGGAAGGTCCATCACTAATCTTTTTAAATAAAGTTATTACTGGAATTAGCAACAGGTAGGCGGGTCCATCAATTATATTTATAGAGAAAGTAACCACTGAAATTACGACCAGGTCGGAGGGTTCATCACTAATCTTTATATAAAAAGCAACTACTGAATTTACAACAGGTAGGAAGGTTCTTCACTAATCTTTTTTAAAAAAGTAATACTTGAATTTCCAACAGCTAGGGGGTCCATCACTAATCTTGGTAAAAGAAAAAAACTACTGAAATTTCCAACAGAGAGGAGGGTCCATCACTTATCTTCATATGAAAAGTAACTACTGAAATTACCACCAGGTGGGAGTGTCCATCGCGAATCTTTATATATAATGTAACTACTGAAATTACCACGAGGCAGGAGGAACAATCACTCATCTTTGTACCAAAAGTAACAACTGAAATTACCAATTGACAGGAGGCCCTATCAGTAATTTTTATTTAAAAAAGGTAACTACTGAAATTACCAACAGGCGGGAGGTCCCATTACAAAACTCCAGCCAAAAATATAACTACTGAAATTACCACCAATTAGGAGTGTCCATCACTAATCTCAATATAAAAATAAACTACTGAAATTACCAACAGGTAGGAGGCTCCATCACTCATCTTTTTAAATAAAGTAACTGCTGGAATTACCAACAGCTAGGCGGGTCGATCATTAATCTTTGTAAAAGAAAAAAATACTAAAATTACCACCAGGGAGGAGGGGCCATCACTGATCTGTATAAAAAAAACGTAACTACTGAAATTAACACTGGTCAGGAGTGTCCATGACTAATCTTTATATAAAAAGTAACTGCTGAAATTACCAATAGGGAGGAGGTCCCATCACTAATCTTTACATGAAAAGTAACTACACAAATTAGCAATAGGGAGGAGGGTCCAACATTAATCTTTAGATAAATGGTAAACACTGACATTACCAAAAGGGATGAAGCTCCATCACTAATCTTTATATGAAAAGTAACTGCACAAGTTAATCTTGTGTTTGATTACACTAATGTAATTAGTGTAGGAGTAAATGCAATTTTTGTTTCTGCTGTCCGTTTATTACACGAGTGTCAGCGTGACTGACACAATCGATAAATACATCTTACAAGGTATCAAACTAGGTTGCACATTTAAGCTAGAGAATAACTTCAACTATAGTTTGAAGAAATTACAGAACGATTTTAATCTCTTTTACATTTCCACAGTGTGACTGATAGTTTGATTGGTTGCTCTTGCCTTTGCGCACACACAGCGAGGCACACACAATGTGGAATCATGATTGTAAAACAGCCGTCAAATCTACAACTTGTATATTTGTGGTGTTTTCTGAGATTGTAAGACCCCTAAAAATAATACAAAAATAAATGTGCAGCACCTGTTTAAAGTTACACGATTCATAACATTATACATTCGTGTTAATATTAGTAGAACGGTGTAAAATTCCTCACCTCCTACAGTGCTCATTATTCAGGTGCTGATACCATGAGAGATATGATAAATATATTCAAATAGAAGCACCAACCAAAACACATCTCCATGATCACACGGGCAATGTCACTACGCATAGAGAGCAGAGAAATCACACCCAGCTCGATATTGTGTATGTAGATAGATATCAGGTTCATAAAACACCAGAATTTAACATCAAAACTCAACAAACAAAAATATTCAAACAAATCTGTGAATAAGAAAATACAATAGCGCCAGACTGGGAAATACCGAGTGAAGGTAATTCATCACCTCGCTCCATATTGCCCTCCAGAATATTCACGACCTCAGGAATAAGTCGGGGTGCTGGCCTGCACTGTGAGTAAATCTTACCAATTGGTGCTCCCAGTGCAGAATCTCGGCCGTCTTGAACTGGGTTGTGGAGATCAGCGGGGCTCATTGGGTTTCACTGGGCAGCAGTCTGTGCCGCACCTGATGTGGAGAGTTGATCCGAACAGTCGGGAAATTCTCGATTCCAGAGCTAACAGCTGTTGTACTGTTGGGCGAGGAGGGATTTGGTATCACGTTTAACGAGGCGACGTTTTATCCCTCTCATTTTAATATTTCAGTCTAACCCTCCGATTAATATATTTATGACAGAGCATCAGAAACTTGGAACGCCTGTTACCACCATGGCTGAAGGTCCAAATAGGGGAGAAGATCCAACATCATCAACAAGAATGAGAATAGACACCGGTAGGTTCAGAACAATCTTTAAATATCAATTGTGTCCTGAAAAAGGGTCCAAATCACGAGCAAGAACCTGCCGCTCACACAGGAAGAGGAAACCGAGCAGATACTATGTAGATAGAGGGAAGTGAGTGACCATCCAGAGGGGCAGTACAGTCATAGGTGGAGTGACCTCATTATTGGAACTGTCCAATCGATACCTGGTGTTCGGGACGATAAGAGGGATAGAAAGAGTGACTCAGGATGGTCCTCCTGAGTAACAATGTGAAAACAGGGAGCAGTGCGGGGCAGCCCGAGTGGTGGAGGGGGGAGAGGCAGGTGGGGTACAGGAATTGGAGAGCGATAGTGCTGGGAGATTTTCTAGTCAGGGGTATGGAGAGACTCTTCTGAAGCCATGAGCATGTCGCAAATGTTAAGCTGCCTCCCTAGTGCCATAAAGAACAACATTCTGGAACAGATGGGACCGTCTCTGGGGAGTAAAGAATAGCATAATATATTCATGGTAGGAAGTACTAACACGGATAGAACTAGGTTTATACAGGGAATATTAAGATTTAAGCTCTATACTGAAAAACAAGGCCTCAATTTGGTAATCTCTGGATTGCTTTGCACTGGGACACTTAAGGAGGAAAATATGAGGCAGGTCAATGTGCGACTGCAGGGCTGGAGCAGGAGGGAAGGGTTCATGTTCTTGGGACACTCGGGTGAGTTCAGGACGAACGAAAGGGACAAACAACAATGGTTTGACAGACTGGGTACATGGAGCAGTGGGAAGGTTTCACCTGATGGGACTGGAGCGTGTGAAATATCTCGATCTGAGACTAGAGAGTGGAAATAATAAAACTGTTGAAGCAGGAACAGAAAATGTATGAAATAGTGAAAAGTTATTAGCAGGAAAATGGAAGGAGGTTTTGAAGTAGTGACAGAAGAAGTAACTTGATATTAAAAGCGAAGAAAAATGATAACGGGTCAACATTCCAATGAATTGGAGTTCAGATTGTGTGTTATTTCTGTGAATCTTCAAATCATTCCAAACACGTTTGGAAAATCAGAATCATGAGAGATGTGATGTAGTGTCTGTACAACAGGGCCTTGGTTTTCACAGGACAGGGTGAAATGTTTCTAGTTATAACGTTTTGAGGGGAGAGGAGGCCAGAATTAATAAATGTTTCTATGACAGAGCTGGAACAACAACATCAACAAATTTGCATTCATATAGCAACTAAACGGGGTAAAATGACCAAGGCACTCCAGAGGAGCGATTATCAATTTGACACCAAGTCGCATAATGAGGTATGAGGATGGGTGATCAATAGCTTGGTCAAAGAGGTAGGTTTTAAGGATCGTCTTAAAGGAGAAGAGAGAGGCGGAGAGGTTTAGAACAGAATGAAGTTCCAGGGAGCTATTTGAAGGTAGAATCAATATGTACTCAGTTATGCAATAGGAAGGGAAATATCACAATTGTCGATGGGTTTTGCAGGCCAGCAAGCAGTGGAGATGAGATAGAGGAAACTGGGGGGGAAATAGTTGTGGTGGAAGAAGATTTGGGGAGATACAAAGTATTTCCCTTAGTTTCTAAAAATGATGGCGGAAGTTACATTTTGATGCAATAGAGGAGGCTGAAGATCCAACGTTGGAGATAACAGTAGAGAAGGATTTGGGTCTGAATTTAATAGCCGAGGTGGATATGTCACCGGGCCCAGAGATAACTCACCCGAGGGTGTGAAAGGAAGTCAGTGAGGAGATTGGAGGGAATTTGATCATAATTTTTCAACCCGCAAAATTTTGATAACACAATTGTTATCAAAAATATCCAGATGGACTGAAGGAGACCAAGTAAAGTCTCCGTTAAAATAGGAAGGGAGGGGTCAACTCGTCAACTAGAGACCAATTAGTCCACTCAATTGTGGGCAAACTCCTCGAAGCAGTAATTTCAGTTCGTATTAGTGAACTTTTATGATTCGAGGAAGTCTGGAACGGATACATTTTAGACATTGTACATTTGATTAGACTAATTTGATATAGATTTGTTGAGACGTGACTATATAGGTCAATGGATTGTAACACATGCGGTATATATGGGTTTTCAGAAGGTATTTGATAACGTGGCTCACAGGAGGCGTCAGCCGTCTGGTATTAGAGGAAATGGAGCCGCCCGGATGGAAGGTCGATAACGTGTTTAGTTTTCTCCATTGTTGTTCACAGACCGAACACTGCGATCACTGAGCTCTTGACAAAGTGCGACGGTTACCAACTGATCCAGTTGACGCAATTCGAAATGAACGGAGTGAAAATAATGACAGTCACTCAGCTACATCCTGGAAATACTGACACTCACTCAGGAACATCCTGCAAATACTGACACTCACTCAGGAACATCCTGCAAATACTGACACTCACGCAGAATCTTCCTTTAAATACTGACACTAAATGAGGAACATTCCGTAAATACTGACACTCACTCAGGCACATCCTGTAAATACTGACAATCACGCAGAATCTTCCTTTAAATACTGACACTAAATGAGGAACATTCCGTAAATACTGACACTCACTCAGGCACATCCTGTAAATACTGACACTCACTCAGGAACATCGTGTAAATACTGACACTCACACAGGAACATCCTGTAAATACTGACACTCACTCAGGCACATCCTGTAAATACTGACACTCACTCAGGCACATCCTGTAAATACTGACACTCACGCAGAATCTTCCTTTAAATACTGACACTAAATGAGGAACATTCCGTAAATACTGACACTCACTCAGACACATCCTGTGAATATTGACACTCACACAGGAACATCCTGTAAATACTGACACTCACACAGGAACATTCTGTAAATACTGACATTCACTCAGGCACATCCTGTAAATACTGACACTCACACAGGAACATCCTGTAAATACTGACACTCACACAGGAACATCCTGTAAATACCGACACTCACACAGGAACATCCTGTAAATACTGACACTCACACAGGAACATCCTGTAAATACTGACACTCACACAGGAACATCCTGTAAATACTGACACTCACACAGGAACATCCTGTAAATACTGACATTCACTCAGGAACATCCTGTAAATACTGACACTCACTCAGGAACATCCTGTAAATACTGACACTCACACAGGAACATACTGTAATACTGACACTCACACAGAATCATCCTGTAAATACTGACACTCACACAGAAACATCCTGTAAATACTGACACTCACACAGGAACATACTGTAAATACTGACACTCACTCAGGAACATCCTGTAAATACTGACACTCACACAGGAACATCCTGTAAATACTGACACTCACTGAGGAACATTCCGTAAATACTGACACTCACACAGGAACATCCTGTAAATACTGACACTCACACAGAAACATACTGTAAATACTGACACTCACTCAGGAACATCCTGTAAATACTGACACTCACACAGGAACATACTGTAAATACTGACACTCACTCAGGAACATCCTGTAAATACTGACACTCACACAGGAACATCCTGTAAATACTGACACTCACACAGGAACATACTGTAAATACTGACACTCACTGAGGAACATCCTGTAAATACTGACACTCACTCAGGAACATCCTGTAAATACTGACACTCACACAGGAACATTCTGTAAATACTGACACTCACACAGGAACATCCTGTAAATACTGACACTCACACAGGAACATCCTGTAAATACTGACACTCACTCAGGAACATCCTGTAAATACTGACACTCACACAGGAACATCCTGTAAATACTGAAACTCACACAGGAACATCCTGTAAATACTGACACTCACACAGAAACATCCTGTAAATACTGACACTCGCACAGGAACATCCTGTAAATACTGACACTCACACAGGAACATCCTGTAAATACTGACACTCACACAGGAACATACTGTAAATACTGACACTCACTCAGGAACATCCTGTAAATACTGACACTCACACAGGAACATACTGTAAATACAGACACTCACTCAGGAACATCCTGTAAATACTGACACTCACACAGGAACATACTGTAAATACTGACACTCACACAGGAACATCCTGTAAATACTGACACTCACACAGGAACATACTGTAAATACTGACACTCACACAGAAACATCCTGTAAATACTGACACTCACACAGAAACATCCTGTAAATACAGACACTCACACAGAAACATCCTGTAAATACTGACACTCACACAGGAACATACTGTAAATACTGACACTCACTCAGGAACATCCTGTAAATACTGACACTCACTCAGGAACATACTGTAAATACTGACACTCACTGAGGAACATTCCGTAAATACTGACACTCACACAGGAACATCCTGTAAATACTGACACTCACACAGGAACATACTGTAAATACTGACACTCACTCAGGAACATCCTGTAAATACTGACACTCACACAGGAACATACTGTAAATACTGACACTCACTCAGGAACATCCTGTAAATACTGACACTCACTCAGGAACATCCTGTAAATACTGACACTCACACAGGAACATCCTGTAAATACTGACACTCACACAGGAACATACTGTAAATACTGACACTCACTCAGGAACATCCTGTAAATACTGACACTCACTCAGGAACATCCTGTAAATACTGACACTCACACAGGAACATCCTGTAAATACTGACACTCACACAGGAACATCCTGTAAATACTGACACTCACACAGGAACATACTGTAAATACTGACACTCACTCAGGAACATCCTGTAAATACTGACACTCACTCAGGAACATCCTGTAAATACTGACACTCACACAGGAACATACTGTAAATATTGACACTCACACAGGAACATACTGTAAATACTGACACTCTCACAGGAACACCCTGTAAATACTAAAGCTCACCCAGGAACATCCTTTAAATACTGAAACTCGCTCAGGCATATCCTATAAATACCAACATTCACTCAGGAACATCCTGTTAATACTGGCACTCACTCAGGAACATCCTTCAATTACTGACATACACTCAGGAACATCCTGTAAATACTGACACTCACTCAGGCACATCCTGTAAATACTGACAGTCACACAGGAACATCCTGTAAATACTGACACTCACACAGGAACATCCTGTAAATACTGACATTCACTCAGGAACATCCTGTAAATACTGACACTCACTCAGGAACATCCTGTAAATACTGACACTCACACAGAAACATCCTGTAAATAATGACACTCACACAGGAACATCCTGTAAATACTGACACTCACACAGGAACATACTGTAAATACTGACACTCACACAGGAACATCCTGTAAATACTGACACTCACACAGGAACATCCTGTAAATACTGACACTCACACAGGAACATCCTGTAAATACTGACACTCACACAGAAACATCCTGTAAATACTGACACTCACACAGGAACATACTGTAAATACTGACACTCACACAGAAACATCCTGTAAATACTGACACTCACACAGAAACATCCTGTAAATACTGACACTCACTCAGGAACATCCTGTAAATACTGACACTCACTCAGGAACATACTGTAAATACTGACACTCACACAGAAACATCCTGTAAATACTGACACTCACTCAGGAACATCCTGTAAATACTGACACTCACACAGAAACATCCTGTAAATACTGACACTCACACAGAAACATCCTGTAAATACTGACACTCACACAGGAACATACTGTAAATACTGACACTCACTCAGGAACATCCTGTAAATACTGACACTCACTCAGGAACATACTGTAAATACTGACACTCACTGAGGAACATTCCGTAAATACTGACACTCACACAGGAACATCCTGTAAATACTGACACTCACACAGAAACATCCTGTAAATACTGGCACTCACTCAGGAACATACTGTAAATACTGACACTCACTCAGGAACATCCTGTAAATACTGACACTCACTCAGGAACATACTGTAAATACTGACACTCACTGAGGAACATTCCGTAAATACTGACACTCACACAGGAACATCCTGTAAATACTGACACTCACTCAGGAACATCCTGTAAATACTGACACTCACACAGGAACATCCTGTAAATACAGACACTCACACAGGAACATCCTGTAAATACTGACACTCACTCAGGAACATCCTGTAAATACTGACACTCACTCAGGAACATCCTGTAAATACTGACACTCACACAGGAACATACTGTAAATACTGACACTCACACAGGAACATCCTGTAAATACTGACACTCACACAGGAACATACTGTAAATACTGACACTCACACAGGAACATCCTGTAAATACAGACACTCACACAGGAACATCCTGTAAATACTGACACTCACACAGAAACATCCTGTAAATACTGACACTCACTCAGGAACATCCTGTAAATACTGACACTCACACAGGAACATCCTGTAAATACTGACACTCACACAGGAACATACTGTAAATACTGACACTCACTCAGGAACATCCTGTAAATACTGACACTCACTCAGGAACATCCTGTAAATACTGACACTCACACAGGAACATCCTGTAAATACTGACACTCAAACAGGAACATCCTGTAAATACTGACACTCACACAGGAACATCCTGTAAATACTTATACTCACACAGGAACAACCTGTAAATACTGACACTCACTCAGGAACATCCTGTAAATACTGACACTCACACAGGAACATATTGTAAATACTGACACTCACTGAGGAACATTCCGTAAATACTGACACTCACACAGGAACATCCTGTAAATATTGACACTCACTCAGGAACCTCCTGTAAATACTGACACTCACACAGGAACATCCTGTAAATACTGACACTCACACAGGAACATCCTGTAAATACTGACACTCACACAGGAACATCCTGTAAATACTCACACTCACACAGGAACATCCTGTAAATACTGACACTCACTCAGGAACATCCTGTAAATACTAAAGCTCACCCAGGAACATCCTTTAAATACTGAAACTCGCTCAGGCATATCCTGTAAATACCAACATTCACTCAGGAACATCCTGTTAATACTGGCACTCACTCAGGAACATCCTTCAATTACTGACACTCACTCAGGAACATCCTGTAAATACTGACACTCACTCAGGAACATCCTGTAAATATTGATACTCACTCAAGAACATTCTTCAATTACTGACACTCACTTAGGAACTTCCTGTAAATACTGACACTCACTCAGGAACATCCTGTAAATACTGACACTCACTCAGGAACATCCTGTAAATACTGACACTCACTCAGGAACATCCTTCAATTACTGACACTCACTCAGGAACATCCTGTATTTACTGACACTGAATTGGCAAACCCGAAATGCCCACTTACATATTTAGTGTTACCAGGAGGCCCCCTAATTGCACCTCCCACCCGGAATACCCTATGTAGCTGTGCATGCTTAGCAGGCGACCCCGTGATCCCATCTCCCATCCTGCAAAACCCACATTAATATACAGACTTACCAGGAGACCGGTAATTATATCCTCCATCTCACAAATTTCACCTCGATGTAAAGACTTTCAAGGAGACCCTCTAATTATATTTTACAATCCGGAAGCCACGTATAGATGCAGGCATGTACCAGGATACCCCGTAATTTAATCTCCCATCCAGGAAACCCAATGTGGTTATCGGGATTTGCCAGCAGACCCCATAATTGCATCTCCCATCCTGGAAACCCATCTAGATATAGAGACTTATGGGGGGTTCCTGCAATTACATTTACTATGCCGGAAAATCGTCTGGATATAGACACATAATGGGAGATTCTATAATTGCATATCAATTCATGAAAATCCGATATAAATTTAGATAATTGCCAAGAGAGCCCAGCAATTATATCTCATTTCCAGAAATCTCATACAAATATAGGTAAGTAACAGAAGCTCCCTTAATTGCACGCCCCAACTCCCATCCAGAAAACCCCTTCTGAATATCGAGACTTCCCAGTAAGCATCGTAAAAATTAGATCTTACATCCCTAAAACCCCATAAACACATGCAGGCTTATCAGGGACTCCAGGAGAATTGAAGATGGGGCAATGAACGACGAGAACAGTAATACAGTGAAATATAGTTTAAAAACTAATAGCTGGATATAGAGACTTATCAACAATAGCATCATCAGCGATGAGCAGACAGGAAACGGGAAGAACAGTCGCACAGTTAAACACCATAATTAATAACTGGATATAAAACTTACCAGCGACACGGAGAGCAGTTAGGCGGGCACAGTAAATGACTGGAACGTTAATAAAGTGACTTATGGTGTATAGAACTAATAGCTAAATATAGAGAATTTCCAGGGACACCGAGAGCAGTTAGGCGGGCACAATAAATGACTAGAAAAGTAATACATGGAATCATGGTTTATAGAATTAACAGCTGGATATAGACAATTACCAGGGACACCAATAGAAGGGGGAGGGAATGGTAAATGACAAGAACAGTAATTTGTGAAACACACGTTATACAATTAATAGCTGGATATCGAGTCGGACCAGAAGCAGCAACAGCAGCGAGGAGGGGATGGTAAATTCCCAGAACAGTAATACAATGAAACATGATGTATGGAACCATTCTAGTAAATCTCTTCTGCATCCTCTTTGAGGCTTTTGATTTTTCCTAAAGTGCCGTGCCCAGAACTGGGCACAATACTCCAGTAGTGGCCGAACCAGTGTTTTATAATGGTACATCATGACTTCCACACTTTGTACTCTGTGTCTCTATTGATAAAGCCCAGGATCCCGTATGCTTTTTAAACCGCATCTTCACACTTCCCTGCCACCTTCAAAGATTTGTGCACATCATCCCCAATATCTCTCTGTTCTTGAACGGCTTTTAGAATTGCGCCCTTCCATCCATACTGGCTCCCTTCGTTCTTTCCAACAAAATGTATCATTTCGCACTTCTCTGCGTTAAATTCCATCTGCCACGTGTCCGCACAGTCCACCAAGCTGTCTATATCCTCTTGAAGTCTATTACTAATCTCCTCACTGTTCACTGCACCTCCAAGTTTTGTTTCATCTGCAAATTTTGAAATTCTGCCCTATACACCCAAGTGCAAGTCATTCATATGTATCAAAAAAGCTGTGGTCCCAGTACCGACCACTGGGGAACACCACTGTACAGCCCTCCAGTCCGAAAAAAAATCGTTCACCATTATTATCTTTCTGCTGTCACTTAGTGAATCCCTGCTGCCCCTTTTATCCCATGGGGCTTCAACATTGATGACAGCCTATTATGCAACACATTGTCAAACGCCTTTTGGAAGTCCATATACACAACATCAACCGCATTGCCCTTATCAAACCTCTCGGTTACCTCATCAAATAACTCAATCAAGTTCGTTAAACACGATCGTCCTTTAACAATTCCGTGCTGGCTTTCCTTAATTAATCCCCAATTGATCAAGTGACGGTTAATATCGGCCCGGATTAGCTGCCAGTCTATTCTCTCTTTGCCCCTCTCATTTCCTTTTCCACTTCCACTCTGAACGTTTTACATTCAGCCTGATTCTCACTTGTATTTTCAACATGACATCTGTCATACGCCCCCTTTTTTCCCTGCTTCATTTAACTCACTATTTCTTCGTCATCCAGGGAGATCTGGCCTCAGTTTCCCTACCTTTCCCAATCGTGGGAATGTATCCAGAATCTACCTGATTCATCTCCACTTGAAAGGCTACCCATTATTCAATTACAGTTCTGCCTGCCACTCTTTGATTCCAATTTACCCGGGCAGAACCGTTCTCATCCCACTGAAATTCGCCCACCACCAATTGAGCATTTTGCTCTCGAGTACTCCTCTGAGTTACCCATTTATAAACAGGGCCGCATCCTGAACACGGGCCGCAGTCTGAACATGGGCCCCACACTGAACACGGCCGGACCCTGAACACGGCCGCACTCTGAACACAGACACCACTCTGAACACAGGACACCACTCTGAACACAGAACCCACTCTGAGCAAGGCCCCCACTCTCAAAACGGACCCCCATCTCAGCACAAAACCCACTCTGAGCACGGACTTCACTGTGAACACAGACCCACTCTGACACAGAACCCATGATGAACACAGACCCTGCTTCGAACAAATTCCCCAATCTGAAGATATCTATGTTAGCATTGATGGAGCTTTATTGTATATCTGGACGATGTTGTTCCTCTCTCCTCACTTCTCCTTCACCCTCCTGGTTCCACCGACCTTTGGAACATCACGTATGTCATTTACATTCCCCCCTCCTCTTCATCCCCGAATTCTCTTCACATCCTCTTTACTTTTTTCTGTAAAACTTCTTTAATTCTGCATTTTATTTCCTCATTTCACCTGCCTGTCCCAGTAACTGAAACATTTTGATCATTTTCCAATCTAATTCCTCACTGTGTTTACCAAGCAACAAAGCCACCTCATCGACAGACCAATCAGCCCTGGGACTAAAGGTTTCAGATAAAATTGCTGTGTGGAGCTCAGACCCGTCTATATTTCGTTCCAGTAATGAAAGATATCCAAATAGTCCCTGAACTGATAAAGTTGCTCTAAGGTGCCTTTCGAGTGCCTTCAAAAACCTGCTTAAAACCTGTTTAAAACCTGTTTCTTCAAATTTATTTTCTCCGCCTATCTCCTTGCTGCGCACTGCCTCTGCATCACAGTTTGCGAGATGTTGAATTCTTTGTAAAGCAATCTCCGATATCTATTTACAAACAAAGCCTGACACTGAACACAGACCGAAACTGAACATTGTCCCCACTCTGAAAACTGTCCCCACGCTGGGAACACAGAGCCCACAGGAAGCGGGGTGGGAGGCGTTGTGATCAATGTAGCTGTGAGAGCCGGTGTTCTTAATAAGACCCTGAATTGGCAGCGTTGCACTGAGATGCCGATCATGTGCACGCAAAAGAAGCCGATTTCTTCAAAAGGCTTTTCCTCCATTTTCTCTTTAAACCGCTCTCTCTCTCTCTCTCCCACATTCTGCGTGCAATCGAATTCTTTATAAAGTAATCTGAGGTAACTCTTTATAAAGAAAGCCTGTTTCTGAATACCGACAACCATTGCATTAGGGCCATACTCTGAACACAGATTCCCTCACTGAACACAGACTCCATTCTGAAGATGTCTTTTAGTGTACAGGAAACTCTATTGTACATCTGGACGATGCTGTTCCTCTCCCCTCATTTCTCCTTCATCCCCCGTGGCTTCACCCCGCTTTGTATCATTACTTATGTCCTTTAGATTTCCCCCTTCCTCTTCTTCATCGAACCTTCCTCTCCTCCATTTTATTTATTTCTCTGAGTATGCTGTAAATCTGCTTGTTATTTCCACCATTTTAGTTGCTTTTCTCTGTAAATATGACACTTTGGTCAGTTTTTAACTTAATTCCTTAATCTGGTTCCTAGTAACAAAGCCAGCTCATCGACAGAATATATCGAGATTGCTGAGGGGGAAGGAGGGATTCTGTTTAGTTCAAGGCGCAATTCTCACAAAATTGTATCCAGAACAAACTATAAGACACTGTGAACATTCACACCTGGGACCTAAATAGCTGAGATAAAACTATAGTGCGATGATGAGGCCTAAAAATATTTAGTGCCAGTAATGTAAAGATGTCCTTAATATGTCCTGAATTGTAACGTGGCTCGAACGTGTCTACAAGTGCCTTCAAAAGCTGTTTTAAAACCAATTTCTTCAGACCGCTTTGCCTCCATCTTTCTCTTTAAGACGCACTTTCTCTCACTTTATGCAAGCAGATGAATCCTTTATAAAATAGTTTGAGGTATCAATTTAAAAACAAAGCCTGACACTGAACACAGATCCGGCACTGAACACAGACTCCTCTCAGAACAAAGAAACCACTCTGAACACAGACAACACTCTGAACATGGGCCATACTCTGAACACACACCCAACTCTGAACACAGACACCACTCTCAACACAGACAACGCTGAACACAGACAACACTCTGAACACAGGCCGCAATTTGAACACATACACCCCAATCTGAACACAGACACCACTCTGAACACAGGACACCACTCTGAACACAGGACACCACACTGAACACAGGACACCACTCTGAACACAGGACACAATCTGAACACAGGACACCACTCTGAACACAGGACAACACTCTGAACACAGGACAACACTCTGAACACAGGACACACTCTGAACACAGACACCACTCTGAACACAGGACACTACTCTGAACACAGGACAACACTCTGAACACAGGACACCACTCTGAACACAGGACACCACTCTGAACGCAGACACCACTCTGAACACAGGACACCACTCTCAACACAGGACCCCACTCTGAACACAGACACCACTCTGAACACAGGACACCACTCTGAACACAGGACACCACTCTGAACACAGGACACCACTCTGAACACAGGACACCACTCTGAGCACAGGACACCACTCTGAACACAGGACACCATTCTGAACACAGGACACCACTCTGAACACAGGACACCACTCTGAACACAGTACACCACTCTGAACACAGGACACCACTCTGAACACAGGACACCACTCTGAACACAGGACACCACTCTGAACACAGGACACCACTCTGAACACAGGACACCACTCTGAACACAGGACACCACTCTCAACACAGGACCCCACTCTGAACACAGACACCACTCTGAACACAGGACACCACTCTGAACACAGGACACCACTCTGAACACAGACACCACTCTGAACACAGGACACCACTCTGAACACAGGACACCACTCTGAACGCAGACACCACTCTGAACACAGGACACCACTCTGAACACAGGACAACACTATGAACACTGACCCCACTCTGAACACAAGCACCCCACTCTGAACACAAGCACCACACTCTGAACACATACACCACTCTAAACACAGGACACCACTGTGAACACAGGACACCACTCTGAACACAGACACCACTCTGAACACAAGCACCCCACTCTGAACACTGTCACCACTCAGAACACAGACCCCACAATGAACACAGACCCCACAATGAGCACAGACCCCACTCTGAGCACGGATCCAACTATGAGCACGGACCCCAAACTAAACACAGACCCCACGGCGAACACATTCCCCACTCTGAACACAGAGACACTCTGAAGCAGATCCCACTCTGAATACAGTCCCCACACTGAACACAAACCCCATTCTGAACACAGACCTCACACTGATCGCAGATTCCACTCTGAAGACAGACCTCATTCTGAACACAGACCCCACTCTGAACACAGACCCCACTCTGAACACAGACCCCACTCTGAAAACAGACCCCACTCTGAAAACAGACCCCACTCTGAACACAGACACAATTCAGAACACTGACACAATTCTGAACACAGACCCACTCTGAACACAGACCCCACTCTGAAGATTTCTGTGTTCTTATAGAAAGAACGTTATTGTACATCTGGACGACGCTGTTCCTCTCTCCTCATTTCTCCTTCAGCCCCTTGGCTCCACCCAACTTTGCAACATTACATATGTCATTTTCATTCCTCCTTCCACTTCATCCCCCAATTCTCCTCTCCTCCACTTTAGTTCTTTCTGTAAATCTTCGTTAAATCTGCTTTTTATTTTCCCATTTTACCAGCCTGACACAGTAACCGAACAATTTTGTTCATTTTCCAAATGAACTGCTTACTTTGCATTCAAAGAACAAGGCCACCTCATCGACAGAATATATTTTCATACGGGACAGAGATTGCTCAGGGGGAAGGAGGAATTCTCTTTCGGTAAATGCTTAATTCTCAGAAAATTGTATCCAGAACAAACTATAAGACACCGCCCTGTGTCACATGGCGGAACACTTTGAACATTCACCCCTGGGAACTAAATACCCGAGATAAAATTACTGTGCGGAGTTCAGGCCTTGAAATATTGAGTGCCACTAATGAAAAGATGCCCTTACTATATCCTGAATTGTAAAGAGGCTGTAAGGTGTACGCAAGTGCCTTCAAAAGCTGCTTTAAAACCAATGTGTTCAGAGAGCTTTGCCTCCATCTGTCTCTTCAAGCTGCACTCTCTCACACAAAATTCACGCAGTTGAATCCTTTATAAATTATTCTGAGTTATCGATTGATATACAAAGCCTGACACTGAACACAGATCCCACATGGAACACAGACCCCACTCTGAACACAAGCCCAACTCTGAACACAGAGCTCACTCTGAAAAAAGACACCACTCTGAACACAAACCTCACTCTGAACAAAAACCCCACTCCGACCACAGGCCCCACTCTGAACAGAGAGCTCACTCTGGACACAGGCCCCACTTTGAATACAGACCTCACTTTGAACACCTACACCCCACTCTGAACACATACACCCCATTCTGAACACAGACACCAGTCTGAACACAGGCCCGACTCTGAAAACAGGCCCCACACTGATCACAGGCCCCACTCTGAACACAGACCCCACTCTGAACGCAGGACACACTTTAAACACAGACAACACTCTGAACACATACACCACACTCTGAACACAGACTACACACTGAACTCAGACCCCACTTTGAACAAAGACAGCACTCTGAACACAGGCCCAACTCTGAACACAAAACCCACTCTGAACACAAACCCCACTCCACATGCAGGCATCACACTGAACGCAAAGACCACTCTGGACACAGACCCCACTCTAAACAAAGACAGCACTCTGAACACAGGCCCAACTCTGAACACAGACCCCACTCTGAACACAGACCCCACTCCACATGCAGGCATCACACTGAACGCAAACACCACTCTGAACACAGACCCCACTCTGAACACAGACCCCACTCTGAACACAGACCACACTCTGAACACAGACCCCACTCTGAACACAGACACCACTCTGAACACAGACACCACTCTGAACACAGATACCACTCTGAACACAGACATCACTCTGAACAAAAAACCCAATTTGAATACAGACCTCACTCTGAACACATACGTCCCACTCTGAAGACATACACACCATCCTGAACACAGGCTCCCTTCTGAACAAAGACACCACTCTTAACAAAGACAGCACTCTGAACACAGACACCACTCTGAACACATATACCCCACTATGAACACATATTCCCCACTCTGAACACATGCACCCCAATCTGAACAAAGACACCACTCTGAAAGCAGGCCCCACTCTGAACACAGACCCCACACTGGACACAGACCCCATTCTGAAGATTGCTGTGTTAGTGTTGACAGAGCTTTATTGCACATCTGGACGATGCTGTTGCTCTCTTTATTGTACACCTGGACGATGCTGTTCCTCTCTCCTCACTTCTCCTTCACCCCCGTGGCTCCACCCACCTTTGGAACATTCCATATTTCATTTACATTCTCCTCTCCTTTTCATCCACGAATTCTCCTCTCCTCCACTTTAGTTCATTCTGTAAATCTTCTTTAAATCTGCTTTTTATTTTCCCCATTTTACCAGCCTGACCCAGTAACTGAAATATTTTGGTCATTATACAAATTAATTGCTTGCTTTGCATACAATGGAACAAAGCCACTTCATCAACAGAATACGTTTTCATAAGGGACACAGATTGCTCAGGGGCAACGGAGGTATCTGTTTTGTAGAAGGTGGAATTCAAACAATATTCTGTCCAAAACAAACTGTGAGACAGGACTTTGTGTCACACGAGGAGAAACGCTCCAAACATTCAACCCTGGGATCGACAGATCTCAGGTAGAATTGTTATGTTTTGCTCAGACCCGAACATATTTCGTGCCAGTAATGAAATAAATCCTCAAGAGCCCCTGAACTGATAACGTTGTTCTAAGGTGCCATTCAAGTGCCATCAAAAACCGACTTAAATCCTTTTTCTTCAAACTTATTTTCTCCCCCTATCTCCTTACCCCGCACTGTTTGTCCCTCACATTCTGCACGCTGCTGAATTCTTTGTAAAGCAATCTCCGATATCTATTTGCAAACAAAGCCTGGCACTGAATACAGACCGAAACTGCATAAGGGCCATATTCTGAACACAGGCCCCAAACTGAAGATGTGTTTTGTTAGTGTACAGGAAACTTTATTGCACATCTGGACGATGCTGTTCCTCTCCCCTCACTTCTCCTTCACCCCGCCCCACCGCCTTGGCACGACCCATCTTTGTATCATTAGTTATGTCATTTACATTTCCCCTTCCTCTTCCTCATCGAATCTTCCTCTCCTCCACTTTACTTCTTTCTCTAAGTCTGCTGTAAATCTGCTTTTATTTTCCCCATTTTAGAAGCTTTCTTCTGTAAACATAACTCTTAGGTCAGTTTTCAACTTAATTCCATACTTCGGATTCCTAGCAAGAAAGCCACCTCATGGACATAATATATATTCATACGGGACAGAGATTGCTCAGGGGGAAGGAGGAATTCTGTTCAGTTAAAGGCTTAATTCTCATAAAATTGTTTTGACAACAAATTATGAGACACCGCCCTGTGTCACAGGAGGGGAACACTATAAACATTCACCCCAGCGAACTAAATAAAGAGATAAAATTACAGTGCGGAGTTCAGGCCTCAACTTATTTAGTGCCAGGAATGTAAATATGCCCTTCATATGTCCTTAATTGTAAAGAGGGTCTAAGGTGTCTGCAAGTGCCTTCAAAAGCTGTTTTAAAACCCATTTCTTCAAAGAGCTTTGCCTCCATCTATCTCTTCAAGCCGCAATTTTTCTCACATTCTGCAAGCAGTCGAATCCTTTTTAAATTAGTCTGAGGTATCTATTTATAAACAAAGCCTGACACTGAACACAGATCCGACACGGAACACAGACTCCTCTCAGAACAAAGACACCAATCTGAACACAGGGCCCACTCTGAATACATACTGCCCACTCTGAACACAGGCCCCACTCTGAACATAGAGTCTAATCAACACATCGTCATCACACTGAAGTCAAATCCAAGTCTGAACACAGAAACCCATTCTGAACACAGACCCCACGCTGAAGATTCCTGTGTTCGTGTAGACAGAGCTTTATTTTACATCTGGACGATACTTTCATCTCTCCCCACTTCTCCTTCAACTCCCGTGGCTCCACCCACGTTTGGAACATTACATATGTCATTTACATTCCCCAGACCTCTTCATTCGGAATTCTCCTCTCCTTCACTTTAATTCTTTCTGCAAAACTTCTTTAAATCTGCTTTTTATTTTCCCCATTTTACCTGCCTGACTCAGTAACTGTAACATTTTGGTCATTTTCGAAATGAATTCGTTACTTTGCATACCAAGGAACAAAGCCACGTCATCGACAGAATATATTTTCATGCGGGACAGGGATTGCTCAGGGGGAACGGAGCTATCTGTCTTGTTGAATTTCGAATTCAATCAATATTCTGTCCGAAACTGTGAGGCAGGACCTTCAGCTTAATTCCTGAATTTGAATTCCTCGCAACAAAGTCATCTCATCGACAGAATCCATTTCCATCAGGGACAAAGCTTGCTCAGGGGGAGGGAGGAATTCTGTTTAGTTAAAGGCGTAATTCTCACAAAATTGTATCGAGAACAAACTATGAGACACCGCCCTGTGTCACAGGAGGGGAACACTATGAACATTCAGCCCTGGGAACTAAATACCCGAGGAAAAAATTACTGTGCGGAGTTCAGGCCTTGAGCTATTTCGTCCCATTAATGTAAAGATGTCTTAAATATATCCTGAATTGTAAAGAGGCTGTAAGATGTCTGCAAGTGCCTTCAAAAGCTGCATTATACAAATTTGTTTTGAGAGCTTTGCCTCCATCTATCTCTTCAAACTGCACTCTCTCACACAGTATGCACGGAGTTGAATCCTTTATAAATTATTCTGAGTTATTGATTGATAAACAAAACCTGACAGTGAACACAGATCCCACACGGAACAGAGACTCCTCTCAGAACACAGACTCCACTCTGAACACAGACCAAAGTCGGTACACAGACCCCATTATGAGCAAGTCACCACTCTGAACACAGGCCCAACTCTGAACACAGACCCCACTCTGAACACAGACCCCACTCTGAACACAGACCTCACTCTGAACACAGACCTCACTCTGAACACAGACCCAACTCTGAACACAGACCCAACTCTGAACACAGGCCCAACTCTGAACACAGACCCAACTCTGAACACAGACCCCACTCTGAACACAGACCTCACTCTGGACACAGACCCCACTCTGAACACAGGCACCACTCTGAACACAGGCACCATTCTGGACACAGACACCCCACTCTGAACACAGAGATCACTGTGTAAAAAAGACCCTACTCTGAACAAAAGAGCCACTCAGAACACAGGCCCAACTTTCAACACAGACACCACTCTGAACACAGGCATCACTATGGACACAGACACCACTCTGAACACAGACACAACTCTGAAGAAAGACAGCACTCTGAACACAAGCCCCACTTTGAATACAGACCCCACTCTGAACACAGGCACCACTCTGGACACAGACACAACTCCGAAGACAGGCCACACTGTTAACATCGACCCCACTCTGAACACATACACCCCACTGTGAACACAGACCACACTGTGAACACAGACACCACTCTGAACCCATAAACCCCACTCTGAACACTGTTGCCACTCAGAACACAGACCCCACAATGAGCACGGACCCCACTCTGGACACGAACACCACTCTGAGCACGAACACCACTCTGAGCACGGGCCCCACTCTGAGCACGGAGCGCTCTCTGAACACAGATCCAACTGTGAACACAGTCTCTCCTCTCAACACAGAACCCACTCTGAGCATGGACCCCAATCAAAACACAGAACCCACGGCGAATACAGTCCTCACTCTGAACACAGAGCCACTCTGAATCAGAACCCACTCTGAATACGGTCCACACACTGAACACAAACCCATTCTGAACACAGACCCCACACTGAACGCAGATCCCACTCTGAACACAGACCACACTCAGAACACAGACCCCACTCTGAACACAGACCCCACTCTAAACACAGAATCCACTCTGAACACAGACCCCACTCTGAAGATTTCTGTGTTCGTATCGAAAGAGCTTTATTTTACATCTGGACGACTCTGTTCCTCTCTCCTCATTTCTCCTTCATCCCCTTGGCTCCACCCATCTTTGGAACATTCCATATGTCAGTTCCATTCCCCTTTCCTCCCCATCCCTTAATTCTCCTCTCCTCCACTTTAGTTCTTTCTTTGAATCTTCTTTAAATCTGCTTTTAGTTTTCCACATTTTACCAGCCTGACTCAGCAACCGAAAAAATTTGTACATTTTGCAAATGAATTGCTTACTTTGCATACAAAGCAACAAAACCACCTCATCGACAGAATATATTTTCATACGGGACAGAGATTGCTCAGGAGGATGGAGGAATTCTGTTCATTTAAAGACTTAATTCTCACAAAACTGTATCCAGAACAAACTCTAATACACCACCCTGTTTCACATGGGGGGAACACTGTGAACATTCACCCCTGGGAACTAAATACTGGAGACAAAATTACTGTGCGGAGTTCAGGCCTTGAAATATTTAGTGGCAGTAATGAAAAGATGCCCTTAATGTATCCTGAAATGTAAAGAGGCTGTAAGGTGTCTGCAAGTGCCTTCAAAAGCTGCTTTAAAACCAATTTCTTCAGAGAGCTTTGCCTCCATCTATCTCTTTAAGCTGCACTCTCTCACACAGCATGCACGCAGTTGAATCCTTCATAAATTATTCTGCGTTATCGATTGATAAACAAAGCCTGGCACGGAACACAGATCCCCCACGGGACAGAGACTCCTCTCAGAACCCAGACTCCACTCTGAACACCGACCAAAGTCCGAACACAGACACCACTCTGAACACAGGTCCCAATATGAACACAGACTCCACTCTGAACGCAGACCGCACTCTGAACACAGACCCCATTCTGAACAAAGACCCCACTCTGAATATTGTCCCCACTCTGAACACAGAGCCCATTCTGAGCAAAGACCCCACTCTGAACACAAACCCCACTCTGAACACAGACCAAACTCTGAACACAGACCACACTCTGAACACAGACACCACTCTAAACAAAGACCCCGTTCTGAATATTTCTGTGTTCGTGTTGACGGAGCTTTATTGTACATCTATTCCATAAAAAAACGAGCATGTTCAATCTTTGCTCATAGCTAAAATTCTCCAGCTCTGGCAACATACTCGCAAATCTCTTCTGTCCCCTCTCTAGTGCAATCACATCTTGACTGTAATGTGGTAACCAGAACTGTAGCAAGTACTCAAGCTGTGGCCTAATCAATGTTTAATGCGGTTCTTGCATAACCTCCCTGTTCTTGTATTCTGTGCCTCGCTAATAAAGGAAAGTATCCCGTATGCATTTTGAACCATCTGATCTACCTGCCCTGCTACCTTCAGGGATCTGTGGACATGCATTCCAAGGTCCGTTGGTTCCTCTACTCCTCTCAGTATCCCCCATTTATTGTGTAATCCCTTGCCTTGTTTGCCTTTCCCAAATGCATTTCCTCACACTTCTCTGCATTGAATTCCATTTGCCACCTTTCTGCCCACCTGACCAGTCAATTGATATCGCCTTGAAGTCGACAGCGTTCCTCCTCACGATCAACCACACGGCCAATGTTTGTATCATCTGCAAACTTCATGGTCAAGCTCCGCACATTCAAGGCCAAATCAATAATATATACCACAAAAAGCAAGAGACCTGCTACTGAGCCTTGCGGGACCCGAATGGAAACAGCCTTCCAGTCGAAAAAACAACCGTCAACCACGGCATGAACAACTCGGGTTCGATACAAAGTAAAGCTCCTCCTACACCGTCCCTTCAACACTCCCAGGGCAGATACAACAGAGGTTAGATACAGAGTAAAGCTCTATCAACACTACCATGCACCGTGTGTGGGTGTCAGTCGCACACCGGGTGAGATCTACTAAAAGAGGCCGGGATGTTGCCTGGGCCTTCCCCAGAGTTCACTGCCTCCCCCCATTCTCCGTGATTCAACGTCCCTGTGAAGCTGTGATCCTGATTATTTCTCTCTCTCTCTCTATCATTCTACTCTCTCTCTCTCTGACCAGTCTCTATCACTCGCTCTGTCCCCGTCTCTCCCTCTCTCCACTTTTTCGCTCTCTCTGCCAATTTCTCTCTCTCTTGTCCCTCTGTCGGTCTCTCTCACTCTCCCCCTTGTCTTTTTCTATCTCCCCCTCTTTCTTTTTTTTATCATTGTGTGCTCTCCTACTCTTCCTCTTGTCTCTGTCTCATCCCCTCTTTTCTCTCTCTGAATCTCTCTCTCTACTCTCTCTCTTTCTCACCTTACTCTTCCTCTCTCTCTCCCCCACTCTTTCTCCCTCTACTTTCTCTGTCTCCTTTTGCTCTCTCTCTCTCTTTCTCACCCTACTCTCTCTCTCTCTCTCCTAGTTGCTCGACCTCTACGCTCTCTCTCTATTTTTCTTGACCTCTAATCTCTCTAAGTACCTCTCCTCTTCGTGATAGTAAACTAATTGGCAAAAGATCTAGAGTGGAAATGAGAACCCCCCTTTCACTGAGCTTTATTATAATTTAGAATGCAAGATCTGAAAGAGCGGTGGAAGCACATTCCATCGGAACTTTCAAATGGCAATTAGACATATTCTTGAACTGGACTAATTTGCAGGGTGGGGGGGGGGAAAGCTGGTGTGTGGGACTAAGTTGGGCAGTTCATTCAAAGAGCCAGCACAGGTATGACGGGCCGAATCTGTGGTAACATTCCTGGATTTCGGAGACTGTACAGCTCAGAAACAAACCATTCGGCCCAACAGTTCCATGCCAGTGTTCATGCTTCAAACGAGCCCCCTCCCATGCTTCTTCATCTAAACCCATCAACATGTCCTTCTATTCCTTTCTCATCACATTGAAACATATCAAATAGAATATAAGATTCTGAGGGGGGCTTCACAGGATAGATGCTGAGTGGTTATTTCCCTTCGCTGTTGAGTGTAGAAAAAGGGGGAATAGCCTTCAGTTAAGGGGCCGGCCATTTAAGACTGAGATGAGGAGGAATTTATTTACTCAGAGGGATGTGAATCTTTGGCATTCTCTATCCACAGGGCTGTGGATGCTCAATCGTTGAGTATATTCAAGGCTGCGATTGATAGATTTTGGGGCTCTAGGGAAATCAAGGAATTTGAGGAACGGGCGGGAGAGTGGAGTTGAGATAGAAGATCAAGCATAATCTGATTGAATGGTGGAGCAGGCTCGAGGGGCCGGATGGCCTACTCCTGCTCCCATTTTTATGTTATTCTGTTCTTTCTCTCTCATGTGCTAATCTCACTTCGCCTTAAATGCATCTTTGCTGTTCGTCTCAACTGCTTTTTGTGGTAGCGAGTTTCACATTCTCACCAGTCTCTGGTAAAGAAGTTTTTACTGAATTCATTATTCGATTCAATTCCATTTATTAGTGACTATCTTATAATAATGACCCCTGGTTCTGGTCTCCCCTGCAAGTGGAAATATCTTCTCTCCGTCTATCCCGTCAAACACATCAATAATGTTAAATACTTCGATCAGGTCACTCCTCAGTCTTCTCTTTTCCAGAGAAAAGAGCCCCAGCCTGTTCTCTCTTTCCAGACATATGTAACCTCTCAGTTCAATGATATTGTTACTGAAAACTGTCCTAGATGCATTCTAGAAATGTATTGCCTTTCTGTCCCAATCTGTGTTAAAATTAAAATTTCCCTTCTATATTGCTTTGCCTCTGTTACAGATTTCTCTGATCTCCGTATTTCTGTGTCGGGACAATACTTCCTGTTTGAAGTATTTGTTTCATTAATTGAATGCTTTTCATGCCCCAGTTCTCCTCAGTTGGTTGTGATCTCCAGTGTGATCGAGCCGTCTACGGGTTCAAGCTCTGAACAGAAACTTGATTCTCTGATCCGGGACTGACAGCACATCCCCTTCAATCTCACACGGAATGATCTGGGACTGACAGCAAAAGCCTTTCAATCAGACAAAGAATGATCCGGGACTGACAGCACACCCCTTTTGAACAGACACAGAATGATCCGGGACTGACAGCACATCCCTTTTAAACTGACACAGAATGATCCGGGACTGACAGCACACACCTTTCAAACAGACAAGTATTGACCCAGGACAGAGAGCGCTTCCCTTTTAAAATGACACGGAATGATCGGGGACTGACAGGACCAACATGAAAATGCTTTTTCAGTGTTCCAACCAACTGAGCTAACCGGCCACTTCCGAGAACAGCTGCTGACACTTTCAGTTTACTTTCCAACGTTGGCGTTCAGGGAAACAAATTCTTTGCATCTGCCTATCAAAGGAACTGCTGGAGGGTAGAACTCTCTATAAATGTAAGATAGGCCTGAAACATCTGTAATCTCTGCAACAATGAACAATAAAGGGCTGAAACAGTTGTAATCTCCGCAACAACGTGCAGCACAGACCTGAAACATCATTAAATTCTGCAACATTGTGTAACACAGACCTGAAACATCTCTAAACTCTGTAACATTGTATAACATAGACCTGAAACATCTCTGAACTCTGTAACATTCTATAACACAGGCCTGAAACAATTGTAACTCTGTAACATTGTATAACATAGACCTGAAACATCTCTAAACTCTGTAACATTGTATAACATCGGCCTGAAACATCTCTAAACTCTGTAACATGGTGTAACATAGGCCTGAAACATCTCTAAACTCTGTAACATTGTATAACATAGACCTGAAACATCTCTAAACTCTGTAACATTGCATAACATGGGCCCGAAACATCTCTAAGCTCTGTAACATTGCATAACATACGCCTGAAACATCTCTAATCTTGCCGCAACACTAAATCTGACCCATCTCTCCTGCTCGCTGCTCGACTCTTTAATTTCTCACCACGTCAAGTCTCTCTTCCACCCGCCCCTCTCGGGCAGTCAGCACCAGGGCTGTAAATACCGAGAGCAGCACTTTCATCATACACAATCATATACAGCCACATGCACACACATACAGGCACATACAGGCACATACATACATACGGCCACGGACACACATATACACATATACACATTTACACATACACATACAAAAAGCCACATTCACACATACACACACATAAAGGCACTTACACACATAAAGGCACATACACATACATCAAGGCACATTTGCAGACATACACATACACAAACATTAAGGTATAGAATTATCAAAAGTTAAAGCACAGAAGGAGGTCACTCGGCCCATTGTGCCTGTGCCGGCCGATAAAGAGCTATCCAGCTTAATCCCAATTTCCAGCAGTTGGCCCGTAGCTCTCTTGGTTACGACACTTCAGGTGCTCATCCAAGTGCTTTTTAAATGAGTTGAGAGTTTCTGCCTCCACCACGCTTTCAGGCAGTGAGTTCCAGACACCCACCACCCTCGATGTGAAATCTTTTTTCTCAATTCCCCTCTAATCCTTCTACCAATTACTTTAAATCTATGTCCCCGGCATTGACATCTCAGCTGAGGGAAATAGTTGATCTCTACTCACTCTATCTACTCCCACCATTATATTAGAAACCTCAATTAAACCTTCCATCAGCCTCCTTTGTTCCAATGAAAACAACCCAAGCCCATCCAATCTTTTCTGATTGATAAAATTCTGCAGCCCTGTCAATGTCCTCGTAAATCTCCTCTTTCCCCCCTCTAGTGCAATCACATCTTTCCTGTAATGTGTTGACCTGAACTGTACGCAATACTCAAGCTGTGGCCTAACCACTGATGTATACAGTTCGAGTATAACTTCCCTGTTCTAATATTCAATGCCTCTGCTAATGAAATAAAATGTTCCCTATGCCTTCTTAACCACCTTATCTGTCTGTCCCGCGACCTTCAGGGATCTGTGGATATGCACTCTAAGGTCCCTTTGTTCCTCTACACCTCTCAGTATCCTCCAATTTATTGTTTATTCTGTTGCCATCTTTGCCTTCTCGAAATGCATAATCTCATACTTCTCTAGATTGAATTCCATTCGCCAATTTCCTGCCCACCTGACCAGCCCATTGATATATTCCTGCACTCTAAAGCTTTTCTCCTCACTGACAACCACAAGGCCAATTTTTGTATCACCTGTAAACTTATGGATCAAGCCCCCCACATTCAAGTCCAAACCATTAATATAAACCACAGAAAGCAACAGACCGAGTACTGAGCCTTGCGGAACCCTGCTGGAAACAGCCTTCCAGTCACCAAAACACCCGTCGACCATTGCACTTTACTTCCTGCGACTGAGCCAATGTTGGCTCCAATCAACCACTCTCCCTTGGATCACACGGGATTGTACTTTTTGACCAGTCTGCCATGTGGGACTTTGTCAAAAGCCTTGCTAACATCCATGTACACGAGATCAAACGCGTTACCCTCATCGACCCTCCTTCTTACTGGCTCAAAAAAAATCATCTCTCCCTATGTTTATCCCATCCAATATTTCACACTCCTCCTTCTTAATTTCAATTACTGCATCATCCTTCTCCTTTGTGAAGGCAGAATCAAAGTATTCATTAAGAACCAGACGCACATTTTCCACCTCTACACATAGGTTGCCTTTTTGATCTCCAATAGCCCGTACTTTTTCCTTAGTTATCCTCTTGCTCCTTATGTTTTCATAAAACATTTTTGGATTTTCCTTAATTTTAATTGCCAGTATATTTCTTTGCTTTCCTAATTTCCTTTTTAATTTCACCTATTTAATTTAATTTCACTTTCTTTACTCCTCTAGGCTTTCTGCAGTATTGAGCTCTTGGTGTTTGACATAAGCTTCCTTTTTTGCTTTATCTTACCCTGTATGCTCCTTGCCATCAAGGGGGCTCTAAATTTGGCAGTCCCACTTTTTAACTTTGTGGCAGAACGTTTACTCTGAAACCCTTGAATCTCTCCGTTTAATGGCTCCGACTGCTCTGACAATGATTTACCTTCAAGTAACTGTTTCCATTCCACTTTTGCGAAATTACTTCTCAGCTTAGTAAAATTGGCCTGAACCCAATATTGAACTTTAACTCCTGTTCTATATCTCCTCCACCCGACTTCATCTCACCCGATCAGCATCTCTTTCTATTCATGTCTCCCTCGTGAGCTTATATAGGGATTTAAAAGGGATCTGGGTGTCCTTGTAAATGAATCATAGAAAGTTAACATGCAGGTACGACAATCAATTAGGAAGGCAAATAGCATGTTAGTCTTTATTGCAAGGTGGTTGGGTTGAAATCGGAAGGAAGACTTGCTGCAATTGTACAGGGCACTGGTGAGATCCCACCTGGAGTACTGAGTACAGTTTTGGTCTCCATCCCTAAGGAAAGACAAAGTTGCCTGAGAGGAGGTGAAACGAAGGTTCACAAGGTTAATTTCGTCTCCCTACATTCATCTCTGTTTGTGGAAATACGCTTAGCAGAATAGCAGGTATTGCTTGCCAGCTATTCAAAAATTTCAGATCAAATTAGAAAATGAACAAACAGATTCAGTTACAGAGACGGACTGTCAAAAATAAGGGAAAACAATGTCCTGAAGATTTGGAGAGAGATGCAAATCAGAGGCATGGATAATTCCTGGATAAAGAAGAGTGTGTATATGTCACTTGAAGATGGAAGGTAATAAAATGAGTTCAGGAATCGAGGCTGGATGAGATGTGGAGGCAGAGGTGCAGGAGAAGTCAGAAGCAAAAGCAGGCTTCCCTCTCGAGCAATGGCAAAGTCTTGCAGGACTCCAGGCCACTGGTGGGCCTTGCACATCCTGAGCAGCTCATTTGCGAACTAGGGGTGCAGAAGCTGTGATCAGCTTATGCAATGTGTTCAGAGTACAGGCTGGGATCAGTGTGAAATTGTTTGTGTTTGGATAGTCCTGATGCATCAGGGATCTTAACTTAGAACGAAGACACGGAGAAAGAGAGAGAAAGTGAGTAAGTGACAGACAGATAGGAAACAGTGATAGGTGAAAATAAGAGAGAGAAGGAGAGAGAGAGAAGGAGAGAGAGAGAGAGAGAGAGGAGAGGGTAGGAGAGAGAGAATGAGGCAGAGAGATAGAAAGGAGGGGCGAAGGTATCGCAGCAGAGATGGAAAGGAAGGGAATGTGGCAGAGAGAGAAAGAGGAGTGAGAGACAGGAAAACGACAGAAGTGGCGAGACACAATGAGACAGAGAGAAGAAAGAGGGACGATACAGATGGAGTGAGGGGGAATGAGAGCGAGGCAAGAAGAGGGAACGTGAGATAGAGAAGAGAGGAAGGCAGGAAGTGTAAGAGAGACAAGGCAGAGTGAAATAAGCGAGAGGAAGAGAGAGTGGGATTGAGAGAAAGAAAATTGAATCCCCGTAAAGGTGAATGAAAGATGGAGAACGAGGAAGGGAGTGACAGGGCCAGAGATAAATGAACAGAGGCAGAGAAATCAGAGGCAGAGAAAGATGAAGCATAGAGAGAAATAAAATAATCAAAGAGGGAAAGAGTGAGAGAAAACGAGACAAAGGGATTTGGCAGAGGCTGAAAGAGAGACAGAAGGTGGAACATATTTTATCCCTGCTTCCGTACACAGTTAAATATTCCTTATAGTTTTTATTCTTCTATAATAAGAGCGCTGTTGGGTTATAATCACAGATTTTGAACCCATAAAATTTTGATTTTGAGACAGTTACTGATGTCAGAGCAGGTTCATCCAGCAGAATTCGAGTTATACTGCCAGCTACACATGTGTCTCTGTTCAATCGCCCTCTGCATTGACACATCAAACTCTCCCAGGGCAGGTACAGCAAGGGTTAGATAGAGTATAAAGCTCCATTTACACTGTCCCCATCAAATACTCCCAGGGCAGGAACAGCACGGATTAGATACAGAATAAAGCTCCCTCTACACTGTGCCATCAAACATTCCCAGGGCAGGTACAGCACGGGTTGGATTCAGAGTAAAGCTCCCGCTTCAATGTCCGAACAAACAATCTGATGGGCCTGATGCAATGCATTTCTCCTTCCAATCTTGAACCTTGAACAGTCAGAGTGCTGACACTCTGGGACACCTGTGTTATCTCAGTAACTTTCTGACTGTGTTATTAGGCACTTTCAGAGATTCCCTGCTGTGGTCTCCTCTTCCCATTACCTACGATTCCCAAATCTTCCCGCAGCCTCATAAGACCCCTGAACACCCCATCCTCGGACACAATGATCCTAAAGAGAAACAAGACACGGATATGAAGCAGTGATCAATGCAGTGAGATTTATTTCTGAATACAGCCCATTATTCAGACAGCAGCAATTCAGGGTCAGGGGTTGTGGGACCTATGCAATCAAACAGAGCCAGCTTCCCGTGAACGAAGGTTTCATTCAGTGAGAACTTGGAGAGCTCGGGCTGGTGAGAATCCATCACTGGATCTTTCACTCGTTCGGTCTGCAACATTGGAACCCAACGCCGCAGAATATCTTCAGTGTCTCCTCGTTTATGTTGCAGGAGCCTTTGCGACACATTGCTTCAAAATGGCTGCAGGTGATGAGGAATTCTAAAATCCAAAATGAAGAGTTAATTAATTGACCGTTCTGGACATGGAGGGAGGGAGAACAATGAGAAAACATGAAGCTGAGTCTGTCCGTGTTACTGGGACTGACTCTGGACCACACATGAACCTCAGCTCATTTGTACTTCATTAAACCTCACACTGACCCCTCCCCGACCTGTACAGACTCACTCTTTGTTCTCAAGGGCAGCCCAATAGTTTTTCCACAGAATGGAGCCCACCGTTCGCGCTTTCTGAGACGAGAGACAAAGAAAAGAAAGATCTGACATTTATATGGCGCCTTTCCCGTTAACAGAAGGGCCCAAAGAGTTTCACAGACAAAGGATTATTTCTGAAGTACCGGCACTGTTTTGTAACCAAATTGCTCACAGCAAAGTCCCACAAACAGCAAATGAGATTTGACAGTGTGGGGAGTTTCTGGTGATGTTAGTTGAGAGAGTGTTGTTGGTCCAAGACACCAGGAGAACTCCCAGCTCTACAAATAATGCGACGAAGTGTTTCCTGCCCCATGAACAGGTAGACAAGGTCTCCGTTTAACGATTCATTCAAAAGATGACACCTCCAACAGTGCTGCACTCCCCCAATGCTGGGCTGTATGTACTGGAGTGGAACATCAGCCCATAACTTGTTCACTCAACTCCTAACTGAGGTAAACTGACACCCGGCTCCTGAAAATTGATAGTTTCACCGCTTGACTCGTCCACTTATCCCGTGTCCTCATATCCTGATCTCTATGAAGGTTGAAGAATTATTCGAATTCAGAAACCTATTTTCAAACCCTTTTGATCTAATCCCCTCCCCTCATGTTATGAAAATCTGACTCATGTCTGGGGATCGGTTCCTCAGACGCCTCCAGTATCACTCCCAATTCACCATTCTTTGTCTGTGTGTCTGAGCAGCGAGTGTGGGTGAAGGGGACTGAAGGAGCTCCCGTCCGCACACCCACATTTTACAGCAGGTAACACGGATCGGGAGCAGGAACTGTGAGTTTCCCCCTGAACAGTACCTGGGTACTGAAGCCAATGACAGACTTTCCCAAACAGGTCAATTCTCCGGCTGAGATCCGGTAACTCGGCACTGGCCAGTAATTTGTGCTTTAATTCTTAGTCTGTTTGGATCCTCACACAACACCCACCATTCCCACTCCCCGCTCAGGTACCGACTAAACAATCGGACGATTTTCCTGTGGTACTGGTTCAGGTTAAATTCTTCATTCATTCTTACAATATTACAATAATGTTCATTTAAGCAATCAAACCGTGAGCTTCAGTCATAGAATAAAATAGTTTAAACAAAAATTGGTGGTGAGAGATCAAAGAAACTTAATTATTTCACCGATAAAAGAACCGAGACTTCCACCACCTCCTTCGATCACAATTCGAGCAGTGATGGACTGAGTCAGCACCAGGAAGACAAACACCAAAATTAGAACTTTCGCCATCTTCCGCTAAGTTTCCTCAGAGTCAGGATCAGACGGCTGGAGTTCACACATTTTGTATCTGGACTTCAGAGAGTTTTCTGTATTTATAATCACATAAATGGGGAGTGACTATCTGAAAATATCCTGGGAAAAGGACTTGCCCTTCTGTGTGACGGTGGATCAGTTGGCAGCTTGCCTCAGTTGGCAGTTCTCCATCTTTCAGATCACAAGGTTGTGTTTTTGGCCCCATTTCAGTGTTTGAAACATGAGCTCATCTGACAGGTTGTACCAGGTACAAAAGCAGGACATTTAATCGTTAACTCCACCCCCACTATTCCTTCCACAGGAGATCTAAATCTGCCCCCTCTCTCCTGTTCGCTCCCCGTACCCTTTAATATACCACTTAAATTGATCTCTCTTCCACCGAGCCCAATTCAACCAGTGATGTACTAATTCAACACCAGGACTCCAAGGACATAGAAATAAGGCAGGGGGACTGAGATATACTCGAACATATTAACATCGAGCGGGAGGAGGTATTGGCGGGTTTAGCAGGCCTAAAAATGGATAAATCCCCAGGCCCGGACGAAATGTATCCCAGGCTACTGTGTGAGGCAAAGGAGGAGATTGCGGGGGCTCTGACACATATATTCAGAACCTCTCTGGCCACAGGGGATGTGCCAGAGGAATGGAGAACCGCTAATGTAATACCATTATTCAAGAAGGGGAGTAGGGAAAAACCGGGGAACTACAGGCCAGTGAGCCTAACATCAGCGGTAGGAAAATTATTGGAAAAAATTCTGAAGGACAAAATTAGTCTCCACTTGGAGAAGCAAGGATTAATCAGGGATAGTCAACATGGCTTTGTCAAGGGAAGATCATGTCTGACTAATTTGATTGAATTTTTTGAGGGGGTGACTAGGCGTGTGGATGAGGGTAACGCAGTGGATGTGGTATACATGGATTTCAGTAAGGCCTTCGATAAAGTCCCCCACAGGAGACTGGTCAAGAAGGTACGAGCCCATGGAATCCAGGGTGCCTTGGCACTTTGGATACAAAACTGGCTTAGTGGCAGAAGGCAGAGGGTGATGGTCGAAGGTTGTTTTTGTGACTGGAAGCCTGTGGCCAGTGGGGTACCACAGGGATCTGTTCTGGGTCCCTTGCTGTTTGTGGTCTACATTAATGACTTGGATATGAATGTAAAAGGTATGATCATTAAGTTCGCTGATGATACAAAGATTGGTAGGGTGGTAAATAGTGAGGAGGATAGCCTCAGTCTGCAGGACGATATAGATGGGTTGGTCAGATGGACGGAACAGTGGCAAATGGAATTTAACCCGGAAAAGTGCGAGGTGATGCACTTTGGAGGGACTAACAAGGCAAGGGAATACACAATGAATGGGAGGACCCTAGGCAAGGCAGAGGGTCAGAGGGATCTTGGTGTGCAAGTTCACAGATCCCTGAAGGCGGCGGAACAGGTAGATAAGGTGGTAAAGAAGGCATATGGGATACTTGCCTTTATTAGCCGAGGCATAAGAGCAAGGAGGTTATGATGGATCTGTATAAAACACTGGTTAGGCCACAGCTGGAGTACTGTGTGCAGTTCTGGTCGCCACACTACAGGAAGGATGTGATCGCTATGGAGAGGGTGCAGAGGAGATTCACCAGGATGTTACCAGGGCTGGAGCGCTTCAGCTATGAAGAGAGACTGGGAAGATTGGGTTTGTTTTCCTTGGAGCAGAGGAGGCTGAGGGGGGACATGATTGAGGTGTACAAAATTATGAGGGGCACAGATAGGATGGATACTAAGGAGCTTTTTCCCTTCGTTGAGGGTTCTATAACAAGGGGACATAGATTCAAGGTAAAAGGCGGGAGGTTTAGAGGGGATTTGAGAAAGAACTTTTTCACCCAGAGGGTGGTTGGAGTCTGGAACTCACTGCCTGAAAGGGTTGTGGAGGCCGGAACCCTCACAACATTCAAGAAGCATTTGGATGAGCACTTGAAATGCCATAGCATACAAGGCTACGGACCAAATGCTGGAATATGGGATTAGAGTAGACAGGGCTGATGGCCGGCGCGGACACGATGTGCCGAAGGGCCTCTATCCTTGCTGTATGACTCTATGACTCTTTGACCGAGAGCAGCGATTTCATCAGTTTTGGCAAGGAGTTTGCTGCATTTTATCATCACACACACGGGGACTGACCGGTCTCTGAAAATATCCTGGGAAAAGTTGCTTCCGTCCTGTATGACTGCTGATCAGTTGACAGGTGGACTAAGCTGTCAGTTCTTTATCTTTCAGATCACAAGATTGTGAAGTTGGACCCAAATTAAAGGCTTAACATGTGAGTTCCGCTGACAGGATGTGCCAGGTAGACGAACAGGGCATTTAACCCATCAACTCCAACTACAGTATTCTCCCCACATGAAGAGTGTATCTAGCCCCTCGCTCCTGCTTGCTCCCTGTGCCCTTGAGTATTTTCCAGCCTGATCGTTCTTCCACCGTGAAACAGACACAGAATGATTCGGGACTGACTGCACATCCCTTTGAAATGGATACAAACATAAAATGATCTCGGACTGAGAACGCACCTTTTTAAGTAGACATCGACACAGAATGATCCGGCACTGACGGAAGACCCATTTTCAACAGATACAGAATGATCCGGAACGACAGGACACCAAGATTAAACAGACAGTGACACAGTATGCTCTCGGACTGATGTATATTATTGACCTGAACTTAGATAAACAGTATATAATTTAAAGTTTTCAGCAGACACGTAACTCAGAAACGTGGTAAACAATGTGGGGAATAGTAACAGTCTTCAGGAGGACACAGAGAGACTGGTGAAATGGGTAGACCCACGGCAGGTGTAATTTAACACAGAAAAGTGCAGTGAGACATTTGCTAGAAGATTGAGGAGAGGCAATATAAATGAAATCGTACAATTTTAAAGGGCGAGCAGGAACATAAAGATCTGGGGGTATATGTGTACACATCTTTGAAGGTTGACAAGTTGAGAAGGCTGTAAAAAACGTATGGGACCCTGGGCTTTATTAATGGAGGCATAGAGTATGAATGCAAGAAAGTTTTGCTGAACATTTATTATACACCGGTTAGGCCTCAGCTGGAGTATTGCGTACAATTCTGGACACCACTCTTTCGGAAGGATGTCAAGGTCTTGGAGAGGGCACAGTCGAGGTTTTCCAGGATGATACCAGCGATGAGGGACTTCAGTTATGTGGAGAGATGGGATAAGCTAGGATTGTTCTCATTAGAGCAGAGAAGGTTATGGGATACCTATAGAGGTATTCAAAATAATGAGGGGATTTGATGGAGCAAGTAGGGAGAAAGTGTTCACTCTGGCAAGTGGGTCGGTAACCAGAGGTAATAGATTCAAAACAATTGGCCAACGAACTAGAGGGGAAATGAAGAGATTCTTTAACACGGAGGGTTATGAAGATCCAGAACGCATTACCTGAAAGTTCCTATCAGGCTCGATCGGTCCTTTCAAAAGACAATTGGACTTGTACTTGAACAGGACTAATTTGCAGGACAATGTGTAAAAAGCTGGGAAGTGGGATTGAATTGGACAGTTCTTTCAAAGAACCGGCACAGGCCCGACGGGACGAAGGGCCTCCTTCTGTTCTGTAAGAATGTATCATTCTTTGATTCTATAAACGTGCAAACTTTATTCATCTCTATTTTACATCATCAGGAGGCGTTTACCATTCTTTGTGCTTCTGGACTTCTGAAGTGTGGTTGAACCGTGAGGCAAAAGTTTCCTGTAATTCGTGCGGGAGGAAGCTATCAGTGCAAATATAAATATACACGTGGATGGTTCACTGGGTACCGTGGGAACCAGATACACTGCTCATTCCGGTTATTTGTCCAGCAGAACACAGCGATCCTTCTCTTCAACTTAACTCACCCGAAGGAAAATGAAACAAACTAAACTGCTCGGTCCTTTGTTCTGTCGTCTTCTGCTGGTTTATGTCCACTCACAGAGAACGTGACCTAGAGAGAGAGACTGAGAGATTGGATTGGCTTTTTCACTTTGTAATAGATTATCCTTTGCAGTTATTGTAAGAGGCGGTTCCATCCCTAACGTCCTGTGCCTGACATTCTCATTGATACTAAGATGTGTTGTAAAAGAGTTTCTACCAATTGCACGTTGCGGATAAAAGCTGAACATCGAAAACGGCTTTGAAACCAGTTTCGCTTCGCACCCTTGAGTAGGAGATGGGTTGCTGGTTGTAAGGAAAGAAGTTTGTAAAATCAGCCCTTCAGAGCAGTATCGGTGAAATGTGTTCTGGACACATTCTATGAGAGGCCTGTTGTACAATGAAGGGGCGCTTGCACACAGTAATTCCAGAATCCTTGCCTTGTTGGCTCCCGAACTAATACAAATCGCGCTCTCTGATATTTTTTCCTTTAATTCACAATGAGTAAATATCACTAAGATAATAAAAAGGCCCCGCAATAAAGCGAACCCAGGATGTCCTATTTATTAAACAAGGGCTTTGACCAGCTAAACCACGGCGCCAAATCACTGAGATCGATCAGCTACCGCAGAGCAGAGAAGGTTGGTTTGAGGAGTGTCCTCATCGCTTCTCTTGCCTATTTCCCGCAGGTTTCCCGATACTGCCTGTGTCTCTCGTTCTGTTTATCTGTGTCAATGTGTGAGTTGATTCGGATTTAAGACGTCTGTTTGTGTTTGTTTCTTATACGAAATAAATGAGGAGATCAGAGAATTCTACTTCTGACACTGGGGAACTAATGAGATAAATTTAGAGCAAGATATTGTTTATTATGATGCAGCAAACAAAATCTGCCATCTTGAATAATTTAGGTTCAGTTTCCTCCAAAAACAAACTGTGACCCCCAACCTATTTCGAACACAGCGCCTTTAAGTTGATGCCAGACACGCTATATTGAACCTCAGGCTGCAGGCAGCGCCCTGATGACCTTCAAGTTTCCATGGGCTCTTCAGGTGGGTGTGTGTGAGTGGGTTAGGGTCACCCTAACGCAAACCCTAACTCTAATGTTTATAGCAACGTAGGAGCAGAAGTAGGTGATTCAGCCCCTCGAGCCTGTTCCATCATTTTATTGGATCATGGCTGGCCTGTGTCTTAACTCAATCTACATCCTTGGTTCCCTAACCCTTCCTACGCTTGCCAAACAAAAATCTCTCAATCTCAGTCTTGAAATTTTCAATTGGCCCAGCCTCAACAGCTTTTTGGGGCAGAGTGTTTCAGATTTCTAATCCTCTCTGTGTGAAGAACTATTTCTTGACATGAACCCTGAACTGCCTGGCGCTAATTTAAAGGTTATGCCCCCTTGTTCTTGACTCTCCCACCAGAGGAAATATTTTCTCTCTATCTACACGATCAACTCCTTTAATCATCTTAAACACCACAATATCTTAGGGAATACAAGCATCGTATGTGGATTCTGTCCTCAAAATTTAGCCCTATTAGCCCCAGCAATATTTTGTTGAAACTTCTCTGCACCCCTTCGAAGGTCAGTATGTCCTTCCTGATTTGCGGTGTCCAGAACTGAACACCTTACTCGAGATGTGGTCTATCCAGAGTTTTATATAACTTTAACATCACTTACACCCGTTTATATTTCAACCCCCTTGAGAAAGAGGCCAACATTCCATTAGTCTTGTTTATTACCTGTTTGTACCTGTCTACCAGGTTTTAATTATTTCTGTACTCGGTCCCCCAATTCTCTCTGCTCATCCACAGTTCCTAGCTTCTCGTCATTTAGAAAATATTCCGATCTATCAATCTTCGTTCCGAAGTGGATAACCTCATAATTCTCCACGTTGAACTCCATCCAAAACAGTTTTCTTCCACGTAATTATCTACCAATATCCTTTTGCACATTCCTGCTCCTATCGACACTATTTACTGTACCACCTGACTTGGCATCGTCAGCAAACTTGGATGTCTAGCTCTCCATTCCATCATCTAAGTTATTTATAAATATAGTGAAAAGCTGCGGCCCCCTCTCAAATCTCTGGGTGCCACCTTTAGTCACATCATGCCAATTGAAGCACACTCATTATCCTTACTCGATATCGTCTACATCTTAACCAATTCGCTATCCCTGTCAATAGTTTCCTTCCAATTACATGCACTCTCATCTTTGTTAACGGTCGCTTTTGAGGAACTCTCACGAATGCCTTCTGGAATGCCATATAAATAACATCAACAGACACTCCCTTATTTACCACGTTGGTTACATTCTCAAACGATTCAACTAGATTCGTTAAACATGACATACCCTTTAAAAAGTCATGCTTGCTGTCTCTGATCTGTTCATGTTCGTCCAAATGTTCAGTCACTCTGTCTCGACTAACAGATTCAATTAACTTCCCCATAACAGGTGGTAGACAAATAGACTAGAATTTCCTAGTTTATCTCTCTCACCATTCCTAAATAATGGAGTGACATTGGCAATTTTCCAATCCAAGAGGAAACTTCCTGAATCAAGAGAGATGTAGAAGATCATGATTGAAGCATCTACAATGCCCTCATCTGTTTCTTTTAATAACCTGGGTTGGAAACCACATGGAGATTTGTGTGTCTTTAGTCTCGTTATTTTCTTCATTGCATTCTTTTACTCATATTCACTGGCAGAAGGCGGCTGAAACGAGCGCGAAATCGGCGCTGAGAGGGAATTCTACTTTCCAAGGCTGGATCACACCCTACAGGAGCTGGTGGAGATTTGAAAGTCTTTATATATCACAAAGCTAGTATTTTAGAAGCGGTGCCTCAAATATATCCATAGCCAGGTAGGGCGAACTGACCATCAGCGACCTCGTGGCACCAAGTTAGCGCATTCAGATCTGGAGGCTGCACGTTAAAATCACGTCGGGGTCACCGTTACCTTTATACCAAAGTTCGGGAGAAGTCTTTGTGAATGATTTACTGGGAATTCTTCAAAACATTTCTAAAATTCTCCCGCTCACGAACAAAGAAACACAAACTCACGAATTCATTCATTCAGAAACAACAGGTTGAGAATCACAGATAAACACAACCAGAGAGACCTGTAAAGAATGCAGCTCAACGAGATTGTGAGAGCGTCATTTCGCTGCGTGGTGTAGTTGGTTAAAGTGCCAATAGAAACATAGGGACAGAAGTGGGCCAATTAGACCTTCGAGACTCTTTCGCCATTCAATGAGATCGTGGCTGATCTGTGACCTAAATCCAAATAGCCCCCTTAGCCCAATATCCCTTAATACCTTTGGTTCACAAAAATCTACCAATCTCAGGTTTAAAATGAACAATAGAGCTCGCATCAACTGCCGTTTGTGGAAGAGAGTTCCAAACTTCTATCACCCTTTGCGAGTAGAAATGCTTCTGAACTTCACTCCTGAAAGTTCTTTCTCTATTTTTAGGCGATGTCCCCGAGTCCCAGGCTCAACAACCATCAGAAATAGGTTCTCTCTATGTAACCTATCAGTTCCCCATGATGTCTTGAAATCTACGATCAAATCACCACTTAATATTTTAAATTGCAGGGAATAAAACTCTAGTTTGTGTAATCTCTCCTCGAAATTTAACCCTTGTAGTTCGGCTATCATTTTTTAAATCTACAATGCACTTCCTCCAACGTCAAGAAATCCATCCTAAAGTGCAGTGTCCAGCACTGAAGACAGAACTCCAGGTGTGGTCTAACCAAGTCTTTGTATAGCTGCAGTATAACATCTACCCCATTGTATTCTGGTCCTCTAGATATAAAGGCCAGCATTTCATTCGCCTTTTCGATTATTTTCTGTACCTGACCATGACATTTTAATGATCTATGTACATGGATCCCGAAGTCTATTTGCACCTCCACTGTTTCCAGCTTTTTATCATTTATAAATTATTCTGATCGATCCTGTTTCGTTCCAAAGTGGATGACCTCACGTTTGCCTAAATTGAAACCCATTTGCAACAATTTTGCCCATTCATTTAATCTACTAATATCTTTAAAATTTTATACTTCCATTTACGTTGCTTACAATGCTTTGTGTCATCAGCAAACTTGGATATGTGGCTCTCTATCCCGTCATCTAATTACTTAATAAATACAGTGAGCAGTTGAGGTCCCAACAAAGGTCCCCGCGGGAAACCACTCCTCACATCCTGCCAGTTTGATAAACTATCCGTTATCCCTACTCGCTGTCTCCTGTCGCTCAGCCAATTCCCGAACAAGGTCAATAATTTGCCCTCAATTCCATGGGCTTTAACTTAAGCCAACAGTCTCTTATGAGGGACTTTATCGAATGCCTTCTCGAAGACTACATAAACAACATCCATCGACATTCCCCTGTTCAACACTTGAGTCACAATTTCAGAAATTCAATCAGGTTCGTCAGGCATGGCCTATCCTTTACAAATCTCTGCTGTCTCTCTCGGATCAGCTGGAAATTTTAAAGATATTTAGTAGCTCCATCCGTAATGAGAGACTCTAGTCATTTCCTGACAACAGATGTTAGGCTAACTGGACTATCATTCCCAGGTTTCCCTCGCTCACCTTTCTTAAACAGCGGAGTGCAATGTGCAATTTTGCAATCTAAAGGAACGGTTCCTGAATCGAGAGAACTTTGTAAGATTATAGTTAAGGCATCTGCAATATTCTCAACTACTTCCTTTAAGTCCCGGGGATGGCAACCTCCTGGTCCTCTGGGACTTGTCACTCATTAGTGCCATTATTTTTTTCATTACTGTTAATGTGCTTACACTCTTCCTATGCTTAATCCCCTGGATTACCACAACTGATTCTGTACGCTCATTTATTTTCTGATCCCGGAAACGAGAAGGAGATATGGGCAGAGATCTATCACTATGGCTTCCAGAAGAACAAACGCTTTTTTCCCTCTGAGTCACTATTCTCGGCTTCTGAAATACGGACTATTTTCCATATAAATGATTCAGATTATAGCTGTATTTCTAACTATTGTATTTAATTATTCAACTTGCAGCACTCGGACAAATATTCTCGCCCTTTATCCTGGATTCATGTAACTTTTCATTTGGAACCTAATATGTTCTTGATTTGTCTATATCTCCTCGACTGGTCCCAATACTCTTCATACAGTGAACGTAAAAGATTCATTATTACTCTGATCAATTTCTCCTTTTCATCGAGTAAAGATTCCTGGTCTATTGTCTGGGATATTAATAACCGCTTCATAAAATCTCAAAGCGATCCCCATTTAGCAATTCCTTCGACCAGAGCCTTTTTTTTGTTCGTCAAAATTTCTCCTGGAACCTCAACATGTTCTACGTTGGAGTTGGGCCCATGTTTCTCTTCTGTTGTCAATTTGTGGGAAGAGTCTTTCCAAGTCTCAAATTCCTCTTTAAAGTCGCCATATCTGTACATTAAAGCTTTACTTTCAGTTTCAATTAGCAGTGTCTTAGCTGCCACTTGAAGTAAAATCAGTTCGATTGCTTTTCTAAAAATCACAGAATGCCTGAAAATTGTATTCTACATCTCCTGATCCTCAATTACAAAATAAGATATCTCTGGATATCAAAATTAAGATTTCTAGTTAAGAATCAAAAACATTATGATGTGAAAAATTAGGATGACCGCATTCTCCACCAAAACTAGGGAGGAGCAAAAAGCTGCAATGTGATTTTACACTTTAATTTGGGGCAATGATTTTTTTATCTCCACGTGGTTTATTTTTATTTTTAATTTAATGGGCTTTTTTCCCTAAAGAGCTTCAGGCACAAACAACGGCTTTCAGAGAAAACAATAATTTATTATGAATACCTTGGGAAAATTGACATTCGAATGTTAACAACATCTTGGGTTTATGCCTGATTGAGAATCGCTTCAACAAAAATAAAACGATACATTCTGAATTCCCAAAATGCATAACCGTTTGGAAATCAAATGTCGATCTTAGATTAATCCCAGAACGAAAGTTATATGCAGATGGTTGGCTCAAGCTTGCCGGGAAGATTCTGGATATTTTGAGGGATACCGTTGCAGAGTCGCATGTCTTTCTCTTGTCGCCAAGTCATCTGCTTCACAGACAATCTATAAACCTGCATCGAGGCACCAAGCTGTGTGGTAGCGAGCAGTCATGAATACTACAGCTGTGGTGGTGCGGGCAGGAAGCAAAAGGTGAAGTCGGGGCAGTCTTGGTGGATCTGTGCCTCTCCGCACTCACCTTCTGGTCAGCTTTTAAAGACCTTTTTAACACAGAGTCAAACCTCTGGGGCGGTGATTTGTCAACAATAGGTTCGTACTAATAGAGCCACGATTGATTGGCACTTCACTTGTTTTCTCTGAGGGTCCACAATGTAACCAAGTTAAGTCGGCAGGTGTTCAAACTACCTCCAACCCTCCTGGGATTGTTCTTCTTGCTGTTATCCTTTGCTGTGTGTATTTTACAATGGGCCATTAACCCTCCATTTAACAGCCCGTCCACCTTTTAAGAGACCCTTTCCTTCAGACATGCTGAAGCCGATTTAGTATCAGGATTTCGTTTAACAGATGTTTTTTTTTTACTGCACAGCGCATCTGGGAAACTCCCGCAATAAAGAATGGGCCGGGTAAGTTACACAAGGCTGAGTGACGTTATTGTGCAGCCTCCAGGCATCATCTTTAGAACTGTCAAAATTAAATCGAAAAGAGTTTAACCCAGAAAAAAGGAAACATTAATTGTCTCACTGGCTTCATCTGCTGCTGTTCTGCGAGTCAGCACTCACCCTCCAGGCTGATTACACAGTATGTTTGTATATTTAATGCTTTCTATGTTTTATTCTCACTCCTGACTCGAACCTCCTGTATTTCATATATTGGTCTGTCTTTCATTGTGTCTGTTTTCTGTGTATATCGTTCATCTCCGTTTATTTTCTGTGTGTTTTCCTATCTTGTTATTTCTACTTTAATTTATATTTCTCTGCCGCTGTTTTTGTCTCTATCTTTTCCGATCTATACTCTTGGCTGTTTTTTTTTTACTATTTCCCTCTCTCTGTGTCGATACGACGCTGCCTGTCTTCGCTCTCTGCCTCCTATGTCTTTTTTTACGACCGCCTCCCTGTCCCTCTCGCTCGTTGTCTCTCTCTCTCTGACTTCATCTGTCATTGAGTCTTTCACCTCTGTCTCCGCTTCCTCCTGTCCCTTTCTGTTTGCCCCTGTCTATCTCACTCTTTATTTCTCTCTCTGTATCTACTTTGGCTTTTTCTTTCTCTCTATTTGTTTCTTCCCGCTCCCATTTTCACATGTCTTTGTTTCAATCTGTTTGTTTCTCACTCTTTCCTTTGCATTTGTTTCTGTATTTTCTTCCATTTCTTTCTATCTCGGCTTTAATCTTTGTATTTCTCCTCCTCTCTCCTGTTTTCTATTCTTCTTGCTTTCCATTCCTCTTTTTCTCTTCCTCTTACCGTCTTATTATGTCTGAAACTCTCGTGCTCTGCCTCTCCCTCAGTATGAAATTGATTTGGTTTGACTTCTGTCTATTAACAACCCTGCTGCTATCACTTTATCATTCTTTGTCAGTGTCTCTCTCTCTCGTTCCATCCATGTTTGCATTCTCTCTCTCTCTCTTTCTATATATATGTATTTACCTGCTTTCTTTCTCCCTTTATTTTTCTCTTCTGTCTGAATAACTCTCTATTTATTTCTCTCCATCTCTGTCCAACCGTGTCTCTGCCCCTCTTTATTTCTATATATCTCCCTCACACACACTCCCACCCCTTTATGTGAACCTGTCTTCATTTTCGGTGTCTTTTTATCATTACGTTTCTTTTGTCCTTGTATTCTCTATCCGTGTCCTACTTCCGATTTTTATTTTTGTCCCTCTCCATATCACTTCTTTCCTTTGGCCCATTTCTTGCCTTCTCCCTGTCTCTTTCCTACTTTCTTTTCCCTTTCTGTCTTTTGTTTGACTGTCTCTGTTTATTTCTCTGACTATATCTCTATCCGTCTTCATGTCTTTCTAATCGTCTCTCATGTGTTTTTTTCTTTATCTTTTCTTTTCTCCTCCTCAATCACTGTCTTATTATTTTCCCTTTCCTACCGTTTCCTTTCTATCTTTCTCTCCACTGATCTCATTCTGTCTTTAACTCTATATCTGTTTCAGACTTTGAGTCTGCCATTCTCTCAATCTCCATTTCTGTCTGCTTCCATTGGTATGTTTATCTTCCTGTGCAACTGTGCCTCCTCCTTTCCACACCTCCCTCTCTTTCTATGTTCACTCTCTCTCACACAAACAAACACATGCACAAACACACACACACACGCACACACACCACAGACACACACTCGCTCTCCGGAAGCAGCATTGAAATTCTTACAGGGATAGTTCTACACAATGTAGTTACAGTATAGTAGCAGATCTCAGCAAGACATAGACAGACGGGTGTAATGGGCAGGCACATGGCAGAGAAATTTAACGCAGGGAATTGTGAAGTGATGCAGTTTGGATGAAAGGGTGAGGAGATGCAACATAAACTAAATGGCACAATTTTAAATCATATGCAGGAACAGAAAGGACTGCGGGTTTAAGTGCACAGATCTTTGAACGTGGCAGGACAGATTAATAAGTGTCACAAAAAGCATACCGGTTCATTGCCTTGACAAATGGAGTCATAATGCATAAAAGCAAGGAATATAAGCTAAACAGTTGTAAATCAGTGATTACGTGTCAGCTGGAGTATTGCGTCCAATTCTGGGCACTACACTTCAGGAAGGATGTCAAAGCCCTGGAGATATTGCAGAGGATATTTACTAAAATGGTACAAGGGAGGAGGGACTTCATTGATGTGGTCCCTCTTTGCCTTGATCTCTATCTCCAACTATCTTTCTGTCTCTCTCCCTCTCGCCCTCTGCCTGTGTCTCTCTCGCTGTCTCTTTCTCTCTCTCTCCCTCTGTCTGACCATCTATCTCTACCTCTCTCTCCCTCGGTCTGTATGTCCGTCTCTCTCTATCCCTGTCTTTTCTTCTGCCTGTCTTTCTGTTTCTCTCTCTCTCTCCATTTATGTGGACTGCACCCATTCTGATCAGGCCCAAGGGAGCTATTTTGATTGCCAGGTTTGCCCATTTGGCTGGGCAGCCATTTAGTTGAAGTTCAGCTGAGATCTTTTGTGCGGCCATTTTGACCAACCATTCAAGTGTTGTCTGTAAAGCAAGCCCCGCCTCAATAAATCAGATTATCAATAAAATATAATCTCAGAATCCGATTTAAGATCATGTCATGGCCCCGAGCTGCTTTCCGTCCCCTGAGAAGTGTTGGGGGTGGAGTATAAAATGGGAATTGGTTCCAATGCTTGAAACCCATCAGCTCCTTCTATGATCTCACTAATTTGACAATGAGATGGAATGGATATTTCACCGCGTTCTTCAGCTCCTCTCTGAATTTAGTCTGGGTCAGGACATAAATACATGTGTTTGTGCAGGAACTGAAAAGCTGCAACATCTTTGCTGTGTGTTCTGCGATATAAACAGGGTCAGTGGCAGAGTTATAAGACTGAATGTTTATAATTCGCGCAAAAATGTAAAATATAACCTGTGTTACCCATAACAATATAAAACTGCCCGATATGCTGAAGAGTATAATGATGGATTTCTTTCGGTTCTCCATCTCCGCATCCTTGTGATTCTCTCCATTGCTGTGGCCCCGGAGTCCACTGCGGGCTCGACTGGCCACTAAAATACGTCTGACCGTCAGAACATTGAGCAGCAAAATCAGACAGAACGGGACACAAGGGGTTAATATGAGGTGAAACAAGTCAAATGCGGACCATGAGGGGGATGTACGGAAGCTCCGTGTTATCACACAAAACCAGGGAACATTATCAATGATATAGTCATGTTTAAGTGTAAAGTACCAGGGGAGACTCTCCAAACAGCCCAGCACACTTACTGTTCCCAGAACCACAGCCGCCGTTTTCTCGGTGCAATATTTTGTTTTCAGCTTCTCGCAACAAATGGCCACAAATCGATCAAAGGTGAAAGCGACTGTGAGCCAGACTGAAACCACAGCGGTTGCATAACTCAAGAAGATAATAAAACTACACACGGGAGTAATGTCCAGGAATGACCGTGGGAGATAAATCTGACCAATCCATCTCAATATCGGATCAGTGATAACGACCAGGAGATCGGCCACTGCCATTCCCACCAGGTAGCGACTGATACATTTGGAGAGACCGCACTTTCCTCGGGACAGGATCACAATCGCCACCAAGTTAACTGTAAGAAAGAGAAAAGGAAGCAGAGAAATTACTGATCAGACCTGAAGCCAAAACAGCAGTTTGAGAGGATATGGGGTGAAATTTCCAGCTTTGTTGTTGCATCGAACGGTGGAAAGTGATTCATTGACCTGGGCAGTGCTTTCGGATAGAGAATTGTTTTTAAACACAAAGATCAATAATGAATTGGGAGATCGATACAGAAAGTGAGGAAAATGAGCATATGATCCATTGGAATGGCTGAGTGAGGGCGCAGTTCCGGTTTGGAAAGGAGACGGGGTGTTACCGAGCTGGAATCCAGCGGATTAAAGCCGGATTTGGGCTCCTGACGGACGGGGAAAGAGAGCGAAGGGTCGGGAAGGCGAGGGGACAGGGGGAGATGCTGTTGATTTCTTGCCCAGGCTTAAGAGAGTCGACAGGGGCTGGCACTAAACGGGAAAATCAGGTGGAGACGGAGCCAGTGATTGACATTGGGAGGGAGACAAGGAAATGGACATGAGGAGCTGAAGGGGAGTCCGGAGCAGATAGTTTGAGAAAGCGGATCAACTGAAGCAATCAATGAGGACACAGATGATTCAATGCAGTGGGAGGAGAGGCTGGGATTCCCAGGGAGAGACTGGAGCAGAGTTTTAGAGGAAATCTAATCTATAGGTCCCACTAACACAATCCAACTCATAAATTCAACAATTCTTTTCTGTGGTTATTGGTGTCAGGGGATAAAATGTGATCATCAAATTTAATTTGTACATTCAATTAAAATTAAACTGAATTTTTTAATTAAAGCAGCCTCCTTCTTTATTGAATTCAGCCGAGCTCCAAAGATAGAATATTCAAATAATATATTACGATCGAGAAATTACTGATTCTACAATTTAAGTAAGGTTTAATTTTGTTTAGATTTAAGTTGGGAAACAAGGAGAATTCACAAAACAGATTGAGGACCTGACAGGGATATAAAAGAGGAGCGAATCCCTCAATAAAAACTCACTCAATCTGACCACATCATAATAAAACCTTCAAGTCACATTTTCTATGATTAATTGTACTGGAAGTTTCAACAGTTCATTCTGATGAATTATTCACACCACAGCCTATCGCTTTCTCTCTCAGTCACCCTCTCTAACATTTAATCTCATCTCTTTCTCAAGTGGATTTTCATTCCCTATTCAATCCTATCATCGGACATCAGCATTCATTTCACCATCCACGTGTTCCACCGATCCTATTCTCAGTGTCAGTTTGTTAAATGCTAAAGTCTCCAAGGCACAGTTCACTGTTTCTACAGATCATTCACCTCTCCACCTGTTCACCTACACTGCCAAGACTTCGCACCTCGACATTGGGGAGACGAAACACAGATTTGGTAACCGCTTTGCGTGACCGTCACCTTCTGGTCACTTGCCATTTTAATTCTCTATCCCACTGCCTCTCTGTCCCCTTTGCCGTCGGCCCCTTACACTGTTCCAACGAAACTCAGCGGAAGCTCGATGAACAGCAGCTCATCTTTCAATTAGTTACTTTACAACCTTCCGGACTCAACAATGATTTCAATTACTTCAGATCATAACCACTGCTCTCATTTTTTCGGACTGTAGGTGCTGGTAATGGTTCTGCTTTTGCCATTTACAGTTCCTCTAGACCAATCTTTTATTTATTTATTTGTCCCATTGCCACCCTACTTATCCTGCATCATTTTGTCATTTAATCACTCCCACCTTCCACCCTATCACAGATCTTTCCCTTTGTTCTCCCCCCCGCAAACCCACCCAACCCCCACCCGCCTTCCTCCCCACTTTGTCGGGCTCTGTACTTGCTTAAAAACTGTTACATTTTTAACTTCCCGTTCTGAGGAAAGACCATCAACCCGAAAGGTTAACTCTGTCTCTTTCTCCACAGATGCTGCCTGATCTGCTGATACTTTCAGGAGCTTCTGCTTATTTTACCTAAACAGTTAACTTCATCTGCAAATCATAGAATAAGCAAAATCGAATCCCCCTTCCAGACAGGTCTCAAAATAATTAGATTCCTTCTCCTGCAATTATGAAGAAAAGCGATAGATGGCGCGATTGTTCAATTAACAAAACGGCAACATGAAACTAATAATCCACAGAGAAATGGCCTCCTGATTCTAACAATGCAAAATGACACAACATAACTACAAACATTGCATTTTACAATGACTGTCAGTAAATTCATCCACAGTGCAGCAGAGAAGGAGAGGTGAAAGAATCATAAGCAAATTCAGTTCAGTAGCCAGACATCTAAAGTGGCGACAGATGCACACATGATGAAATAATATTACATAACAGTGATTATAAATACATTGAAATGCTAGTTAAACCGAAGCATGTTTTAGGGGCAGGGGACTTTAAACTGCCTCCTTGTAACACTGAGAGCCTGGGCTGTCTCATTATCAATCACCGAAAACACATTGATGAAAAAAATATTCCAGGACAGGGTAGTTCCCCGTCATGAAACGGTTAACAGCTCCTGGTGGTCTGATATCAGCTCTTAACAAAGATACCTGAGTCTAGTACATTCAGTACAGAGAATAATCCAATAACAATGCGAGGTTTCGATACACAATTTTTGTAACATCTACAAGACCGAACGTTTAGAAGCTAAGGACATCCCATTATCCAACAATACATTCAGTACATAGACTAATCCAGTCATGCACGAAGGACATAAAAAGGGTCATTAAAGATATAAGGTAATTGTTATATGATCGAACATATCGGTGTTAAGGACATACCATCATTCGACAATACAATAAGTACTGAGAACAATCCAATAACAATGCCAGGGCTGGATATAAAAATATTATCACGGATATAATGTAACTCGACAATTGAGAACGTTTAGAATTTAATGACATTCCATTACTCAACATAGAGTAAGTGCAGAGAATAATCCTGTTAGCCAGGCCAGGGTTGGACATAAGAACTTAATTATAGCTATAATGCATTTGCTGCAGGATAGAAAGAGCAGAGACTAAACACATTCCATCATTCAACCGATAGAGCAGAACAGGCCACTGTGTAAAACATGCAGGGAGAAAAAATTATTTTCCAAATATAGCAGCAGAGTTAACACCAACAATGGCTTACCTGGAACACCAACGGCTGCAAGAACAGGATAGTAAATGTCCTGTACCTTATATATTACTGGATAATGCATTTCTGCGAGAAGCACTGACTTCTGTTGGCCTGGAAACCTTAGCTCCGGCAGGCACTCTGCGCTGATCCATTCCAAAAAGCCCTGATTTATGCAGGGGATAAGTCTCCAGTGACATGGTTGTACTCCTGATCATTTCCATTAGTTACAGTCAATTGAACAAACACATTACATCAGCAGCACCTTCTCAAGGGCAATTAGGGATGGGCAATAAATGCCGGCCTTGCCAGCGACGCCCAAAACCCATTAACGAATAAAAAAAAAGAATAATGTAGTGGATAGTACACAAACATCTCAGAGTCCAGGATATTATCTTAATCAGAACTCGCGCAGGAATAAAGTTAAAGTCTGCACTCATACAGGACTGATGCAAGAATAATGAGCGGCTCCATTTACAGTTTTTCTATCGTTGTATTGATCATGTTCACTCCTGGCGATTCATTTCTAAATGTTACCGATTTCTCTGCAGTGTAAACTGAATCCAGGGACACAAGAATACCGGTTTCACTCTGATCCTGCAGCTTCCCAGTTAAAATATGAACTTTGAATGTTTGACACAAGGTCATTAAAGGGTAGGTTGAGGACTACAGCCTTGAAATGACTGTGGGTGATATTAGGGGACAGACACTGAACGTACCCCATTGACATCCCTCTCTCCGCTATTTTAGTGCAGATTTACCTGTTTATGCTTCATTGGTTAACAACTCCAAGAAAATTGGCCCCGTGTAATACCGAGCTGAGCTCATTACCCGATTTGACCTCCAGCACAAAGGCCCCGTGATGCCCTCACCAGCCTCCATTCCTTCCTCTGCCCATTGCCATAGAAACCCCAATCCATGCCGCTGTCCCCTCCAGACTCCATTCCTCCAATGCACTCCTGTAGACACCAAAACTCTAGCTTCCGACCCGCACCAGGTCCTGCTTGTTCTCACATTATCTTCATTGGCTCCCAGTTCCCCTTCACCTTAAATTGAAAATTCTCATTGTTGGGTGAAATCCCTCCATGGACCACCACTCCAGATCCCCCTCCCCTCCTCCACACATGATATCAAAGAAGCATATAGCCCACAGCAGAGAAGAAGTACATTCGATCCCTCATGCCGGCTCATTGAAAGGGCTAATTACACTTAGCGCAGAGCCTTGTAAATTTTTTTAAATTTTTTTTTGATTCGTTCACGGGATGTGGGCGTCGGTGGCAAGGCCGGCATTTATTGCCCATCCCTAATTGCCCTTGAGAAGGTGGTGGTGAGCCGCCTTCTTGAACCGCTGTAGTCCGTGTGGTGAAGGTTCTCCCACAGTGCCGTTAGGAAGGGAGTTCCAGGATTTTGACCCAGCGACAATGAAGGAACGGCGATATATTTCCAAGTCGGGATGGTGTGTGACTTGGAGGGGAACGTGCAGGTGGTGTTGTTCCTATGCGCCTGCTGCCCTTGTCCTTCTAGGTGGTAGAGGTCGCGGGTTTGGGAGGTGCTGTCGAAGAAGCCTTGGCGAGTTGCTGCAGTGCATCCTGTGGATGGTACACACTGCAGCCACAGTGCGCCGGTGGTGAAGGGAGTGAATGTTTAGGGTGGTGGATGGGCTGCCAATCAAGCGGGCTGCTTTATCTTGGATGGTGTCGAGCTTCTTGAGTGTTGTTGGAGCTGCACTCATCCAGGCAAGTGGAGAGTATTCCATCACACTCCTGACTTGTGCCTTGTAGATGGTGGAAAGGCTTTGGGGAGTCAGGAGGTGAGTCACTCGCCGCACAATACCCAGCCTCTGACCTGCTCTCGTAGCCACAGTATTTATATGGCAGGTCCAGTTAAGTTTCTGGTCAATGGTGACCCACAGGATGTTGATGGTGGGGGATTCGGCGATGGTAATGCCGTTGAATGTCAAGGGGAGGTGGTTGGACTCTCTCTTGTTGGAGATGGTCATTGCCTCGCAATTATCAGGCGCGAATGTTATTTGCCACTTATGAGCCCAAGCCTGGATGTTGTCCAGGTCTTGCTGCATGCAGGCTCGGACTGCTTCATTATCTGAGGGGTTGCGAATGGAACTGAACACTGTGCAGTCATCAGCGAACATCCCCATTTCTGACCTTATGATGGAGGGAAGGTCATTGATGAAGCAGCTGAAGATGGTTGGGCCTAGGACACTGCCCTGAGGAACTCCTGCAGCAATGTCCTGGGGCTGAGATGATTGGCCTCCAACAACCACTACCATCTTCCTTTGTGCTAGGTATGACTCCAGCCACTGGAGAGTTTTCCGCCTGATTCCCATTGACTTCAATTTTACTAGGGCTCCTTGGTGCCACGCTCGGTCAAATGCTGCCTTGATGTCAAGGGCAGTCACTCTCACCGCACCTCTGGAATTCAGCTCTTTTGTCCATGTTTGGACCAAGGCTGTAATGAGGTCTGGAGCCGAGTGGTCCTGGCGGAACCCAAACTGAGCATCGGTGAGCAGGTTATTGGTGAGTAAGTGCCGCTTGATAGCACTGTCGACGACACCTTCCATCACTTTGCTGATGATTGAGAATTGTAAACAATTTTACAACACCAAGTTATAGTCCTGCAATTTTATTTTAAATTCACAAGCTTTCGGAGGCTTCCTCCTTCGTCAGGTGAACGATGTGAAAATGAAAACCTCGAAATGAAATCGCATTTATAATTCACAGAACAATGCTTGGTGAGTGCAGACAGTTTTTTCAACTGCCCGTTGCCAAGGCAATCAGTGTGCAGACAGACAGGTGTTACCTGCCAGGTGTCACAGAATATACAAATCACCAAAAAAAAAACAACAAACAAAAAAAACTGAGATAGAGAGGTAGAAACATAGAAAAGACAGCAACTGACCCGTTATATTAAAAACAGGTAACATTTGTTCACTGGTGGGGTAACGTGTAGCGTGACATGAACCCAAGATCCCGGTTGAGGCCGTCCTCATGGGTGCGGAACTTGGCTATCAATTTCTGCTCGACGATTTTGCGTTGTCGTGTGTCTCGAAGGCCGCCTTGGAGAACGCTTACCCGAAGGTCGGTGGATGAATGTCCATGACTGCTGAAGTGTTCCCCGACTGGGAGGGAACCCTCCTGTTTGGTGATTGTTGCGCGGTGTCCGTTCATCCGTTGTCGCAGCGTCTGCATGGTCTCGCCAATGTACCATGCTCTGGGGCATCCTTTCCTGCAACGTATGAGGTAGACAACGTTGGCCGAGTCACAGGAGTATGAACCATGCACCTGGTGTGTGGTGTCCTCTCGTGTGATGATGGTATCTGTGTCGATGATCTGGCATGTCTTGCAGAGTTTACCGTGGCAGGGTTGTGTGGCGTCGTGAACGCTGTTCTCTTGAAAGCTAGGTAATTTGCTGCGAACGATGGTCTGTTTGAGGTTGGGTGGCTGTTTAAAGGCGAGTAGTGGAGGTGTGGGGATGGCCATAGCGAGGTGTTTGTCCTCATTGATGACATGTTGAAGGCTGCGGAGAACATGGCGTAGTTTCTCCGCTCCGGGGAAGTACTGGACGACAAAGATTGATGATTGAGAGTAGACTGATGGGGCGGTAATTGGCCGGATTGGATTTGTCCTGCTTTTTGTGGACAGGACATACCTGGGCAATTGTCCTGCTTTTTGTGGACAGGACATACCTGGGCAATTTTCCACATTATCGGGTGGATGCCAGTGTTGTAGCTGTACTGGAACAGCTTGGCTCGAGGCGCAGCTAGTTCTGGAGCACAAGTCTTCAGCACTACAGCTGGGATGTTGTCGGGGCCCATAGCCTTTGCTGTATCCAGTGCACTCAGCCGTTTCTTGATTTCACGTGGAGTGAATCGAATTGGCCGAAGACTGGCTTCCGTGATGGTGGGGATATCGGGAGGTGGCTGAGATGGATTATCCACTTGGCACTTCTGGCTGAAGATGATTGCAAACGCTTCAGCCTTGTCTTTTGCACTCACGTGCTGGACTCCGCCATCATTGAGAATGGGGATGTTTGCAGAGCCTCCTCCTCCCGTTAGTTGTTTAATTGTCCACCACCATTCACGACTTGATGTGGCAGGACTGCAGAGCTTTGATCTGATCCGTTGGTTGTTTAATCGCTTAGCTCTGTCGATAGCATGTTGCTTCCGCTGTTTAGCATGCATGTAGTCCTGAGTTGCAGCTTCACCAGGTTGGCACCTCATTTTTAGGTACGCCTGGTGCTGCTCCTGGCATGCTCTTCTACACTCCTCATTGAACCAGGGTTGATCCCCTGGCTTGTTGGTAATGGTAGAGTGAGGAATATGCCGGGCCATGAGGTTACAGATTGTGCTGGAATCCAATTCTGCTGCTGCTGATGGCCCACAGCGCCTCTTGGATGCCCAGTTTTGAGCTGCTAGATCTGTTCTGAATCTATCCCATTTAGCACGGTCGTAGTGCCACACAACACGTTGGATGGTGTCCTCAGTGCGAAGACGGGACTTCATCTCCACGAGGACTGTGCGGTGGTCACTCCTATCAATACTGTCATGGACAGATGCATTTGCGACAGGTAGATTGGTGAGGACGAGGTCAAGTAAGTTTTTCCCTCGTGTTGGTTCGCTCACCACCTGCCGCAGGCCCAATCTCGCAGCTATGTCCTTCAGGACTCGACCAGCTCGGTCAGTCGTGGTGCTACCGAGCCACTCTTGGTGATGGACATTGAAGTCCCCCACCCAGAGTACATTTTGTGCCCTTGCTACCCTCAGTGCTTCCTCCAAGTGGTGTTCAACAAGGAGGAGGACTGACTCCCAGGGCCACTCCCTCCTGACTGTATACCACTGTACCGACACCTCTGGTGGGTCTGTCCTGCCGGTGGGACAGGACATACGCAGGGATGGTGATGGAAGAGTCTGGGACTTTTGCTGAAAGATATGATTCTGTGAGTATGGCTATGTCAGGCTGTTGCTTGACTAGTCTGTGGGACAGCTCTCCCAATTTTGGCATAAGTCCCCAGATGTTAGTGAGTATGACCTTGCAGGGTCGACTGGGCTTGGTGTTTTGCCGTTGTCGTGTCCGGTGCCGAGTGGTCCGATGCCGGGTGGTCCGTCCGGTTTTATTCTTATTATGACTTTTCGTAGCGAGATTTTACAACTGAGTGGCTTGCTGGGCCATTTCAGAGGGCAATTAAGAATCAACCACATTGCTGTGGGTCTGGAGTCACATGTTGGCCAGACCGGGTAAGGGCGGCAGGCTTCCTTCCCTAAAGGACATTAGTGAACCAGATGGGTTTTTACGACAATCCGGTAGTTTCATGGCCATCATTACTGAATCTAGTATTTTAATTCCAGATTTTTTATTTATTTAATTAATTGAATTTCATTAATTAATTGCATTTAAATTCGCCAGCTGCCGTGGCGGGATTTGAACTCTATGCTACCGTACCCAGCAACAACAGCAACAAACCTACCCCTGACCCCCTTATTGAATTGACACTGTCCTCCTTTGTTGGGACGACCCTCGCTTGGTTCCACTCACCTATCTGATCACAGCCAGGAGAAGCTCCTCTTCACAACCTATCACGGATAATCACTGATGATTCTAAAGGTTGAATCCTTGCTTCCCTTCTTTTCCTCATCTACAGGCTGCCATTTGGTGACATAGTCCGCAGTCACAAACTGGTTTTCAGATGTACGCTTATAAAACCTCGGCTTCTCTGGACGCTTCCAATGTCTTTGTGTTTTTCAGACCGACATCGTGTTTGAGATGAGCCACGATTTCCTCCAGTTACAATTGGAGAATCATGCTCTTTGGTCCCACAACCTCCACATCGTTGTCATTGATTCCAACCCCATGCCTGGCCTTAGTCTGAGGCTGATCCTGACTGTTCATAACTGCAGCGTCCTATTTGAACACAAGCGAAACTTCTGACTCCATATCCTCTCCATCCCAAAGACAGCCTACTTCTACATCCGGAATAACATCCCACCCGTCGAGCTCATGTGCTACTAAAACCCTCAGCCATGCCTTTGTAACGTCTTTGGTCTTTGTTCTCCTCTCCGGCCTCTCCACAAACTTAAGCTAATCCAAAACTCTGCTGTCCGTGTCCTATCCCGCACAATGACCGTCACCAATCATCCACGTCCTTATTGACATGCAATGGTTTCCTGTCTCCTGAGCCTGCAGTTTAATTTTTCTTTCGTCTATAAGAACAGAAGAAATAGAAGCAGGAAGAGGCCATTCATCCTCTCGAGCCTGCTTCCGTATTCAATAATATCATGGCTTATCTTCGACCTTAAATGCATAAGAGCCTCACGCCTTCCAATCTCTGGAATCTCCTCCAGCTCTACAGCCCCTCCCTCTGCTCTTCAAACTTTGGCCGCTTGTGCAGCTGCAGTTCATTTGCCCTAATTTTGGCAGACGCGGCTTAAGCCATATCCACGCTCCAAAATACCCGCCCGAAGCCCCGCTACCTTTCATCTCCGTCTCCCCCTTTCAGACCTTGCAAGAAACCAATCTCATGCTCCAAGCTTTTGACACGCCTCCTAATATCTCCTCCTTTGGCTGGGGTTCTATTTTTGTCTGATTTATACCCCTGTGAAGCACCTAGTGATCTTTATCAATATTAATGGCGCTACAAATTATTCTTGTTACATTTAACCGACATCCACTCTCTCCGTCCCACCATTGGTGGCCATTCCTTCAGTCAGCTAAGTCTCCCACACTTCCTTTTACATCCTCCTTAAACCTACTCTTTGACCAAGCTTTTCATTACTCCTCTCGGTATCTTCTTATTTCTGTTGTGACCGTGTTTTCTCATTCGTTGTTCACTATATGAGCAAATGTAGCTTCTGGGCTAAAATTCTTGTACCAGACAGAGATTTATACAACAAATGGGCTTGTTGAGATAAATTAACATTGAAAACTATTCCTCGACACAGTTTTGTTCGAACAACATAAATTGGTTTATGTGCAGACATTGCATTGAAATAGATTTGTACAACTCTAAGGAAGCTTTTACTGATCTCTTGAACTGATGCCTAGCATGACGCTTTATTAGGAACATAGGAACATAGGAACAGGAGTAGGCCATTCAGCCCCTCGTGCCTGCTCCGCCATTTGATAAGATCATGGCTGATCTGTGATCTCGCTCCTTATACCTGCCTTTGGCCCATATCCCTTAATACCATTGGTTTCCAAAAACCTATCTATCTCACATTTCAATTTAGCAATTGAGCTAGTATCAATTGCCGTTTGCGGAAGAGAGTTCCAACCTTCTACCACACTTTGTGTGTAGAAATGTTTTCTCATGTCGCTCCTAAAATGTCTGGCGCTATTTTTAGACTGTGCCCCCTAATCCTAGAATCCCCAACCAGCGGAAATAGTTTCTCTCTATCCACCCTATGCGTTCCCCTTAATATTTTATAAACTTCGATCAGATCACACCTTAACCTTCGAAACTCTGGAGAATACAACCCCAATTTGTCTAATTTCTCCTCGTAACTTAACCCTTGAAGTCCGGGTATCATTCTAGTAAACCTACGCTGCACTCCCTCCAAGGTCAACATGTCCTTCCAAAGATGCGGTGCCCAGAACTGCTCATAGTACGCCAGGTGCGGTCTAACCAGTGTTTTGTATAACTGCCGCATAACTTCTGCTCCCTTGTACTCCAGTATAAAGGCCAGCATTCCATTCGCCTTCTTGATTATTTTCTGCACTCGTTCATGACACTTCAATGATCGATGTACCTGAACCACTAAGTCCCTTTGGATAGCCACATTTTTCAACTTTTTACCATTTAGAAAGTACCCTATTCTATCCTTCTTTGATCCAAAGTGGATGACCTCACATTTGTCTACATTGAATTCCATTTGCCACCATTTTGCCCATTCACTAATCTATCAATATCCCTTTGTAATTTTATGTTTTCATGTACACTGCTTACAATGCCACCAATCTTTGTGTCATCGCAAACTTAGATATGAGACTTTCTATGCCTTCATCTAAGTCGTTAATAAATATTGTGAATAATTGAGGCCCCGAGACAGATCCCTGCTGGACTCCACTAGTCACATCCTGCTAATGTGAATACTTACCCCACTCTCTGTCGCCTTTCGCTCAGCCAATTTCCGAACCAAGTCCGTACATTTCCAACGATTCCATGGGCTTCTAACTGAGCTAACAATCTCTTTCGTGGAACTTATCAAATGCCTTCTGGAAGTCCATATAAATAACATTCATTGACATTCCCATGTGCATTATTTTAGTCACCTCTTCAAAAAATTCAATCAGGTCAATCAGTGCGACAGGACGGTGTGCGGACAACACAGTGAACTGCTGAGAGTTTGGTAACTGTGGGAGTTTTCGTGTTAATCTCCTTAAAATCTAGTGCATATTGCTTTCAACTGTTTTCGTTCAATTTTGAAGTTAAATTTTTCTACTTTCTTTCAGGCTTCAACAGAGAGAGCTGCTATAGGAAGTTAATTGGTTAGCTGGATTAAACTGGTACCTGAAGGTGGGGCAGGCCTGACTCATCTGAGTCACAAACTGTAGAAATATAGGGGCCTGTCAGTGCGACAGAACGGTATGCGGACAAAACAGTGAACTGCTGAGAGTTTGGTCAGTGTGGGAGTTCGGTGAAGTGGGGGAAGAAGGTGCTGCTTTTCCTTGCTTTTCCTAACTTTTTCCACAGAGCGGCAGTGGACCTGAGCGTTGAAGACTGAGATTGGGGAATAAAAGCAGCGGCAGACCTGCAACAAGAGAAAACTATTGTGCGACGTCACAGGTGAGGCAGGAGAGTCCGAGAGGTGAGCACAGTATAACAGGAGAGACCTAGAGTCCAAGGCAATCATGGCAGGACAGCTCGCACACGTGATATGTTCCTCCTGCACTATGTGGGAAGTCATGGACACGAACAGTGTCCCTGGCGACCATGTGTGTAGGAAGTGTGTCCAGTTGCAGCTGCTGGCCAACCGTATTTCGGAGCTCGAGCTGCGGGTGGATTCACTGTGGAGCATCCGCGATGCTGAGAATATCGAGGAAAGCACGTTCCGTGAGGTGGTCATACCGCAGGTAAAGATTACGCAGGCAGAAAGGAAATGGGTGACCGCCAGGCAGAGGAAAAGGACTAGGCAGGTAGAGCAGGAGTCCTCTCGGGCCATCTCCCTCTCAAATAGATATTTTGCTTTGGATACTGTTGGGGGAGATGGCTTATCAGGGGAAAGCAGCAAGAGTAAAGTTCGGGGCACCACGGGTAGCTCCGCTGCACAGGAGGGGAGGAAGAAGAGTGGCAGGGCTATCGTGATAGGGGATTCAATTGTAAGGGGAACAGATAGGCGATTCTGCTACCGCAAACGTGACTCCAGATTGGTATGTTGCCTCCCTGGTGTTAGGGTCAAGGATGTCACGGAGCGGCTGCAGGGCATTCTGGAGGTGGAGGGTGAACAGCCAGTAGTCGTGATCCATATTGGTACCAACGACATAGGTAAAAAAGGGATGAGGTCCTGCAAGGTGAATTTAATGAGTTCGGAGATAAATTAAAAAGCAGGGCTTCAAAGGTACTGATCTCAGGATTACTACCAGTGACACGTGCTAGTGAGTATAGAAACAGGAGAATAGACCGGATGAATGCGTGGCCGCAGGAATGGTGTCGGAAGGAGGGATTTAGATTCCTGGGGCATTGGGACCGGTTCTGGGGAAGGTGCGACCTGTACAAACTGGACGGGTTACACCCGAGCAGGACCGGGACCAATGACCCCGCGTGGGTGTATGCTCGTGCTGTTGGGGAAGGTTTAAACTAGAGTGGCAGGGGGATGGGACCCTGAGCGGGGAGTAAGAAGGGAATAAAGTTGAGAGCAGCAAGAGAGGGGAAGACCCAGGGGAAATTTACAATACAAATAGTACAAACAGTTTTTCAAGAACAAGTGAAAGGGAAAAGCGTAGAGCAGCGGAAAGAAAGTGTACTTTAGGCACGACAGATAAAATAAAAACTAAAAGGCGTAAGGCGATTAACCCAGCATCAAAGCTGAAGGTCAGGCTAGGGTGTGTGGTTCAACTAAGAGTTCTATGTACAAATGCACGGAGTATAAGGAATAGATTAAATGAACTACAGGTTCAAATTCAAATTGGAGGGTATGACATGTTAGATATTACTAAGACTTGGCTGCAGGATGGCCAGGATTGGGAACTAATTATACCAGGTTATAAGGTCTACAGGAGAGATAGGGTAAATGGAAGAGGGGGGGAGTCGCCTTCGTGATTAGAGATGAAACCACTTCAATGATAAAGGGGGATATAACGAGAGGTAAGCAGCCAACAGAGACCTTATGGGTTGAATTGAGAAATAGGAAAATATCTAAGACTATAGTGGGAGTTGTATATAGGAGCCCTGGCAGCAGCTCTGAAGTGCTAGATTGTATAAATGCAGAGATTCGACAAGCTTGTAAGAAAGGCATTGTGGTCTTAATGGGGGACTTCAACCTTCACATAGATTGGGAAAAGCAGACTAGCAACTGTCAGAAAGGTAGTGAATTTCTTGAGTGCGTCCGTGATAGTTTTCTACAGCAGTATGTCCTAGAGGCAAAAAGGGGGCAAGCCAGACTAGATTGCTAATAAGTAATAAACCTGATTTAGTTAACGGCTTAACTGTGCGTGAACATGTATCCAATAGTGATCATAACATGATCCAGTTCAATGTAGTGTTTGAAACGGAAAAAAGCGAATCAGCTGCTAAGATTCGAGACTCGAGCAAGGCCGACTTCAATGGAATGAGACAGAGACTGTCCACAGTAAACTGAGCAAATCTCTTAATGTGTAAAGCGACTGATGATCAGTGGGAAATGTTTAAAGAAACATTTAACGTGATACAGAATCGGTTTATACCCCTGAGGGGCAAGAACTCTACTTGGCAAAAAAAAACCATGGACAACTAAAGAGGTAAGGGACAGTATAAGACATAAGGAAAGGGCATACAAAAAGAAAAAAAATGGCACAGATCCTGGCGAATTGGAAAGATACACAGATCAACAAAGGGAGCACTTCAAGGGAAAAATACAAGGCTATGGCGAAAGAGCAGGGGAATGGGACTAATTGGATAGGTCTTTCACAGAGCTGGCACTGGAACGAAACAGCTCTAACATCTGCAACAATGTGCAACATCGGCCTGCAAATTTTCTAATATATTCAACAATCGGTAACATAGGGCTGAAACATCTCTAATGTAAGCAGCAATTTTATAACACAGGCCTGAAATATCTCTAATGTAAACAAAAATGGTTAACGTAGGCCTGAAACATCACTTATTTTAACAACAATGTGTAACATAGGGCTGAAACATCTCTAATGTACACAGCAATGTGTAACATAGGCCTGAATCATCTCTAATGTATACAACAATGTGCAACATAGGCCTGATTCATCTCTAATGTATACAACACTGTGTAACAGAGGCCAGAAACATCTCTAATGTACACAACAATGTGTAACAGAGGCCTGAATCATCTATAATGTAAACAACAATGTGTGACTTAGGCCTGAATCAGCTCTAATATAAACAACAATGTGTAACATGGTGCTGAATCATCTCTAATGTATACAAAAATGTGTAACATAGGCCTGAATCATCTCTAATGTATACAAAAATGTGTAACTTAGGCCTGAATCATCTCTAATGTATACAACAATGTGCAACATGGGCCTGAATCCTCTCTAATGTATACAACAATGTGTAACATAGTCCTGAATCATCTCTAATGTCTACAACAATGTGTAACACATGCCTGAAACATCTCTAATGTATAAAACAATGTGTAACATCTGCCTGAAACATTTCTAATAAATACAAAAATGTGTAACATAGACCGGGAACACCTCTAATCTTTACATCAATGTATAAAAAAGGCCTAAAACACCTCTAATCTCAATAACAATGTGTTGCGTAAGCCAGAAAAGTCGTTATTCCGTGCAACAACGCTAATCTCAACAATAATGTACATCATTGGCTGGAAACTTCTCTAATATCTGCACAATATATAAAATAGCCCTTAAACATCTCTTACCTGCAACAAATTGTAACATAAGCCTGAAAAATCTGTAATTGTTGCAAAAATGTGCAGCATAGATAGCTTTTTGCAACCAAATGTATTAAGCGATATGGGCCAAAGGCAGGTATATGGAGTTAGATCACAGATCAGCCATGATCTTATCAAATGGCCGAGCATGCACGAAGGGCTGGAAGGCCGACACCTGTTCCTATGTTCCTATGTTCCTATGAAATATCAATAATCTTTACAACAATGTTCAACATAGGCGTGAAACATCTGTAAGGTCTACATAAATGTTTAACAAGGGACGGAAACATCTGCAGTTGCTCCAACGATGTCTAACATAGGACTGAAACATCTCTAATCTCTAAAACAATGTGTAACATAGGCCTAAAACTTTGCTCATCTCTGCAACAATTTATAACCTAGGGATGAAACATCACCAATCTGTGCAACAAACTGTATCATTTCCCTGAAGTATCGGCAATCTTTGCAATAATGTATAACATGGACCTGAAACACCTGTCATCTCGACAACAATGTGCACGAATAGGCCTGTGATATCTGCAATCACCATAACAATGTGCAACATTGTCCTGAAACACCAATAAATACTGCAACAATGTATAAAATAGACCTGAAACAACTCTAATCTCGTCAACAGTTCATAATATCGGGCTGGAACTTCTCTAATCTCTACAGAAGTGTGACACACGGACCTAGAAAGTCTCTCATCTCTACAACAATGTGTAACATCAATCTGAAACATCGCTAATCTCGACAACAATGTATAACTTCGGCTCGAAACATCTTTGATCTCCACAACGATCTGTAACATAGGCCTGAATCATCTGTAATCTTTGCAACAATATGTAACACAGGTATTAAACCTCTCTAATCTTTGAATCAATGTGTAACGTAGGTCTGAAACATCTCTAATCTTTGGATCAATATGTAACATAGGTTTGAAACATCTGTAATCTTTGAATCGATGTGTAACGCAAGTCTGAAACCTTAATATTCTTTGAATCAATGTGTAATGCAGGTCTGAAACATCTATAATCTTTGAATCAATGTGTAACATAGGCCTGAAATATTGCTATCAATTGCAAAACTTTGCACCACTGTCGGAAGAACGAGGAGAGGCAATATTATGGAAAGTTTACAATTGCAAATGGGGTTCAGCAATAGAGAGACCTGTGGGATTATGTGCACAGGTCGTTGAAGGTGGCAGGTCAGGCTGAGAAGGCGGTTAAAAAACGAAAGGGATCCTCGGTTTTATAAATATGGGCATGGAGTACAAAAGCAAGAAGGTTATGACCAACCTTTATGAAACACTGGTTCAGCCACTACTGGTGTATTGTGTCCCGTTCTAGGCACTGCACATTAGGAAGGATGTGAAGGTCTTGGAGAGGATGTGGAAACTATTTACTGGAATTGTTCCAGGGATGAGGGAATTCAGTTATGTGGATAGACTGAAGAAACTGGGATTGTTCTCCTTAGAGCACAGAAGATTGAGAGGAGATTTGATAGAGGTGTACAAAATCATGAGGAGGCTAGGCAGAGTGGATATAGAGAAAGTCTTCGCAATGGCAAAAGGGTCGAGAACCAATGGACACAGATTTTCGGTGATTGGCAAAAGAACTAAAGGCGAAATTAGGACAATTTTTTAGCGAGCGGTTATGATCTGAAATGCAATCCCTGAAAGGTTGCTGGAGGCAGATTCAATCTTGGCTTTGCAAAGGGAATTGGATAAGTACTTGAAGGGAAAAATCTGCAGGGCTACGCGGAAAGGGCGGGTAGTGGGGTTAACTGGATTGTGCTTCCAGAGAGCCGACACATGCTCAATGGCCTCCTTCTGAGCTGTAACCATTCTGTGAATATACGATTCTACGTGGGCCTGAAACATCTGTCATCGTTGCAACCATGTATAAAACAAGCTTGAAAAGAATGCAATCTTTACAACAACATGTAACACAGGCCTGGAACATCGCTTATCTCTGCAAAAATATTTAACATAAGTCTGAAACATCTGTAATCTCTACAACAACCTGGAGCATAGGCCTGAAACATCTGTGATCTTTTTTAACAGTGTATAACGTGGGATTATAACTTCTCTATGTTGTAGGGCTTTGTTGTTGAGGTTAGAGATGTTTCAGGCCTGTGTTACACTTGATTTTAATGATTAAAGTGGTTTCAGGACATTGTTACAAGTTGCGCAGATTGTAAATGCTTGAGGCCTATGTCACACATTGTTGCAGAGATTGGAGATGCGACAGGTCCATGCGACACATTGTTGTAGAGATTAGAGATGCTCCAGCCCCACGTTACACATTATTGTAGAGATTAAAGAAGCTCCAGGGCGAGGTTAAACATTGTGGGAGAGATTAGAGAAGCTCCAGGCCTATGTTACACATTGTTTTAGAGATTAGGGATGCTTCAGGCCAATGTTAAACATTGTTTTAGCGATTTCAGAAGCTCCAGGCCTATGTTACACATCGGTGTAGAGATTAGAGATGCTCCAGCTCCATGTTGTACATTCTTTTAGAGATTAGAGATGTTTCAAGCCTATGTTACACGTTATTTTAGAGATTAGAGATACTCCAGGTCTATGATATGTATTATAATAGAGATTGGAACTGTTTCAAGCCTTGGTTACACATTGTTGTAGCGACTACAGATGTTTCACGCCTGTGATTTACATTGTTCGAGAGAGGGCAGATGTTTCAGGCAAATGTCACACTTTATTGCGAAGATTACAGATATTCCATGCCGATCTTGCACATTTTTGCAATGAATAGATGTGTTTCAGGCCTGTGTCACACACTGCTGCAGAGATTAGAGATGTTTCAGGCCGATCTTATGCAATGTTCAGAGATTGGAGATGTTCCAGGCCTATGTTAAACATTGTTGCAGCGATTAGAAATGTTTCCCGCCTATGTTATAGATCCTTGTGCAGATTAGAGATATTTCAGACACATGTTTACATTGTTGTCGAGATTAACTATGTTTCAGGCCAATGTTACACATTGCTGTAGAGATTACAAATGCTTCAGGCCTGTTTTATACATTATTATAGAGATTAGAGATGTTTAAAGACAATGTTACATATTGCTGTACAGATTAGACATGTTTCGGAAATATGCTGTACATTTTTCTCGCGATTATAGGTATTTCAGGCCTGTGTTACACATTGTTGTAGAGATTAAGCCTGTTTCAGAACTGTGCTGTACATATTTTGTCGCGATTACAGGTGTGACACATTGTTGTATAGATGACACATGTTCCAGGCCCATGTTCTACATTGTTGCGAAGATTACAGATGTTCCAGGCCTATGAAACGCATTGTTCAAGAGATTGGAAAAGTTTCAGGCCTTTTTTATGCATTAATGTAGAGATTAGCGATTTTCAGGTTATATTATACACTGTTTCAGAGATTGGAGATGTTTCAAGTCTATGTTAGACATTTTCGTTAAAAATCATAGAACCATAGAATCATAGAAGTTTACAACATGGAAACAGGCCCTTCGGCCCAACATGTCCATGTCGCCCAGTTTATACCACTAAGCTAGTCCAAATTGCCTGCATTTGGCCCATATCCCTCTATACCCATCTTACCCATGTAACTGTCCAAATGCTTTTTAAAAGACAAAATTTTACCCGCCTCTACTACTGCCTCTGGCAGATCGTTCCAGACACTCACCACCCTTTGAGTGAAAAAAATGCCCCTCTGGACCCTTATGTATCTCTCCCCTCTCACCTTAAATCTATGTCCCCTCGTTATAGACTCCCCTACCTTTGGGAAAAGATTTTGACAATCTACCTTATCTATGCCCCTCATTATTTAATAGACTTCTATAAGATCACCCCTTAACCTCCTACTCTCCAGGGAAAAAAGTCCCAGTCTATCTAACCTCTCCCTATAAGTCAAACCATCAAGTCCCGGTAGCATCCTAGTAAATCTTTTCTGCACTCTTTCTAGTTTAATAATATCCTTTCAATAATAGGGTGACCAGAACTGTACACAATATTCCAAGTGTGGCCTTACTAATGTCTTGTACAACTTCACCAAGACATCCCAACTCTTGTATTCAATGTTCTGACCAATGAAACCAAGACTAGCGATGCTTCAAGCCTATGTTAGATATTATTGCCGAGATTAGAGGTGTTTCAGTAAAATGCTATACATTGAGGTAGAGATTAGAGATTTATCAGGCCCACGGTATGCATCGTTATAGAGATTAGAAATGTTTGAGACTAATGACATATATTGAAGGAAAGATTAGAGAAGTTTCAGATCTATGTTATACAACGTTGTAGAGATTAGCGATGTTTCCGGCCTATGTCACACATTGTTGCAGAGATTAGAGAAGTTCCATGTCTATTTTGTACATTATTGTTGCGACTTGAGGTGTTTCAAGTCTACTTCATAGTTTGGTGCAGAGATTAGAGATGTTTCAGGCCTGTGTTACACATTGATGTCGCAATTGTAGATGTTCCAGGCTTATGTTACACAATGTTGCAGGGATTGGAGACGTTCAGAACAAAGTTACACATTGTTCGAAAGATTACAGATATTTCAGGTCTTTGCTGAGCATTTTTGCGAAAATCCAAATGTTTCAGGCCTGTGTTATAGGGTGTTGTAGAGATTACAGATGTTTCTGGGCTATGTTAGACATTGTTGCGGAGATTGAGATGTTTCAAGACTATGTTACCAATTGTTGCGAAGATTACAGATGTTTCAGGTCTACGTTGCACATTTTGCAATGACTAGAGATTTTTCAGGCCTATTTCACACTTTTCTGCAGAGATGTTTCTGGCTCATGTTACACACACTCCTCCATTTAAACAGACACAATATGACCGGGGACTGAAAGCACACCCCTTCCAAACAGATATAGACACAGATCTCTGATTGTTTCTCTGACTCACTCTCTTTCATTCTATGTCCCCGTCTCTCTATCTGTCTGTCCCTTTAGTTGCCTTCCTCACTCTTTCACAACCGTCTCTCTCTCTGTCTCTCCTTGTTAATCTCTGTTTCTCTCTCTCCCTCTCTTTCTCTGTCCCTCTCTCACTCTCTCTTCCTCTCGCTCATTATCTCTCTCTGTCTCTATTTTTTTCTGCCTCACACACTTTTCCTCTGTCTCTCTGTGTCATTCTGTCTCTCTCTCGTTCTTTCTCTGTCTCTCTCCTTGTCGCTCCCTCTGTCACCCCCTTTATCTCCTTGTCTCTCCCTCTGCCTCTCTCTCTCCCTGTTGGTCTCTATCTCGCTCTCTCTGTTCATATTTATCTCTCTGTCTCTGTTTCTCTTTGTCTCTTTTTCTCTTTGACTCTGTTTCACGTTGTTCGTCCCACTCTCTCTGCCCCGCCACTCTCTCTTTCTCTGACCCGATCTCTGTTTTATTCTCTCTCTCTCTCTATTCTCTCTATCTCTCTTTCTCCCTCTTGTCTCCGACTCTTTCTCTTTCTATGCTCTCTGTCTCTCCCTCTTCTCTCTATCTCCAACTCTCGCTCTCACTATCTCTCTGTCCCTCCATTTTTTCTTTCTTTCTCTCCATCCTTTCTGTGTTTCTTCCTCTCTCTCTCTCTCCACTTTCTCTATCTTTCTATTTCACTCTCTCCTTGGCTTTCCCTCTCTGTATTTATTTTACGTTCTCATTCATGCCTCAACCTCAACTCTTTCCCTATCCCCTTCTTCCTGTGTCTGTTCTGTCTCTCCCGCACTCCACGCACTCAGTCTCCGTCTCTACTCTCTCTTTCACTCCCGTTCTGCATATCTCTCTCTCTCTCTCTCCCTCTCCCCTTCTCATTTTGTTTCCGTTGATCATTACAGAGTTGTTTCCTCATATCGCACCGTTTCTCTTTGACTCGCTCTCTCCCATTTGACAGTGATTCTGTCACACTCGCTCTGTCTCTCTTTGTATGTGTCTGTGCCTCCCCCTGTCACTCTCGCTGTCTGTGACTTTCTCTGTGTTTATTTCTGTGTCTCTATAACTCCTCTCTCTTTCCCGATCTCTCTCTGTCTCTCTCTCTCTCTCTTGCTTTCTGTATATCTCTTTCTCAACCTCCCTCTCTGTCTCCATCTCTCTTTCTCTGTCTCTCTCCCTGTCTCTTCACCTTGTCTTTCTTTCTGCCCCGAACAATCCTCTGCCCCCTCTCTGCTTTGTGTATCGCTCTCCGTCTCTCTATCTCTCGCTATCTATCTCCCCCTGTGTCTGTCTCTGTGTGTGCGTCTCTCTGTTTCTCTCACTCTCTTTTTTTATTTCTGTTGATCATTATAGATTTTTCCTCCATCTCTGTCTCTCCCTCTCTCTGTCCCTCTGTATTTGTCTCTGTCTCTCTCTTTCTCTCTATCTGTCTTTCTCTTTCTGTCCCACTCCTTGTCTCTCTCTCTGCCTCTCACTCCCTCTGTATCCGTCTCTCTCTCTCTCTCTTTCTCTTTCTCTCTCTCTTGTTCCCTCTCTCTCTTTCTCTCTCTCCGTCTCTCTCCCTTTCCCGCTATTTCCCTCTCCGGCCTCTCTCTATCTGTCTCTCTATATTTCGCTCTCTGTCTATCACTCTCTCACTCAGTCTCTCTCTCTCGGTTTCTCTCTGTCTCTTTTTCTCTGACTCTCTCCCTGTCCCTCTTTGTATCTCTCTCTCTCTCTCTCTCTCTCTCTCACTGTCTCTCTCTCTCAGCCTCCACATCTCTAGGTCTCCCACTGTCTCTTTCTCTCTCTCTGACGCCGTGTGTGTGCGTATCTTTCTCTCCCCCTCTTTCTTACTCACACTCTATCTCCCACTCTCTCCCTCCTGTCTCTCTCTCTTTCTCTCTGTCTCCCCATCTCGATGTCTCTCTCTCTCTCTGACTCCGTGTATGTGTGTGTGTGTGTGTCTTTCTCTCTCTGTTCCTTTCTCACACTCTATCTCCCTCTCTCTTCCCCTGTAATCTGCCTCTCTCATTGTCTCTCTATCTCTCGCTGTCTCTGTTTCACTCATGCTCTCTGTCTTTCTCTCCCTTTCAATCTCTCTTTCTCCCTCTCCCCATCTCTCTATATATCTCCCTATCTGTCCCTCTCTCCGTTACTCCCTCTCTCTCTATCTGCCTCTCCCTCTCCCCCTCACTCTCCCCCTCTCCCCCTCTCCCCCCTCTAACCCTCAATCACTCCTGGTCAGCAGGGTCCCCTGGTGGAAGGTGCAGTCGGTCCTGACACGCAGCGTCCATTCTCTCACAGGAGATAAGGCCATTGGGGTGACGTGCCAATGAGGGACCCTGTCATTGTGGAGCCCGTCCCTCATGGATACTCAGTACCTATGGGGACGGGAAGAGGGAGAAAGGAAAGTTCAATATCATGTGAATCACTACTGTTACCAGAGTTACTGTTAAATGCGGAGGGTTAAACTTAGTTGGATTTCACCAACAGGCCTCTGGGGGGAGCGGGACTGTTTTAGACAAAGGTGACATCTTCTGGTAGCAGGAAGTATTACACCTCAGCGTTCGTTGAATCTTCCATCACAGGAAAAGGCCACTCGACCCTTCCTTTTGATACCGGCTCTTTGAAAGTGTTAGCCAATTAGCGCTACTCCACTTTTCTTTCCCCATAGCGCTGCAAATTTTAGCCCTTGAAGTATTTATCTAATTCCAGTTGAAAAGTCACAATTGAATCTGCTTCCTCAACCTTTTCATGCAGTGTTTTCCAGATCAGAACAACTCGCCAATAAACGAGAATTCTCCTCTTCTCCCCACTCTGGTTCTTTGGCTGATTATCTTAAATCTCTCTCCTCTGGTTACCGACCTTCTTGCCAGTTGAAGCCCCCTATCCCTGGCTCTATTCTCGACAATCTCTCCTTATGCCTTTCTGCTCCAAGGAGAACAATTCTAGGTTCTCCAGTCTCCCCACGTAACTGAACTCCCTCATCCCTCGACTTATACCATTAAATCTCCTCTGCATCCTCTCGAAGGCGTTCCTCATGGGGCCCAAGAATTGGACACAATGCTCCATCCGAGGCCTAACCCAGCGGTTTATAAAGGTGTTGCCTAACATTGTTTCATAACTATATCCAGTTCACTGTGGAGGATCCAACAAAAAGCCAAAGTCCTGGATTCAGAAGTTGAGCAGCAAGAAAGTCTCCTTTTCATTGTGCCCTGTCCGTGAATCCAACACTGACAGTGTTTGAAATGTAGAGATAACTTCTGTGAGGAACGTTCAGCGGAAGACCAGCTCTCTCTGCTGGATGAGGAGAGACTGAAGCCTGGGATCACCTCTCTTCGTTTCGAAGGAAAATCGGAACAGGAGAAGGCATTTTACCCCCTTTTCCGCCATTTAATAAAATCATGGCTGATCGGTGACCTAACTCCATATACTCGCCTTAGCTCCAAATCAATGAATACCTTTAGTTAACAAAAATCTATCAATCTCTGAATTAAAATCAACAATTGAACAAACATCAACTGCCGTTTGTTGAAGAGAGTTCCATACTTATACCACTCTTTGCGTGTAGAAGTGTTCCTTAACTTCACTCCTGAAAGTCCTGGCTCTAATTTTTAGGCTCTGTCCCCTCGTCCCAGAATCCCCGACCAGCGGAAATAGTTTCTCTCTATCTATCCTATTAGTTACCCTGAACATCTTGAAAATTTCGATCAATTCACCCCGTAATTTTCTAAATTCCAAGGAATACAACCCTGGTTTGTATAATCTCTACTCATAATTTAACCCTTCGAGTCCAGTTATCATTCTAGTAAATCTACGCTGGACTCCCTCCAAGGCCAAAATATCTTGCCTGAGGTGCGGTGTCCAGCACTGAATACAGATCTCCAGCTGTGGTCTAACCAGGGCTTTGTGTAGCTGTATCGTAACTTGTACTCCCTGTGTTCTAGTCCTCTAGAATCAAGGCTGGCATTCCATTAGGGTTTTTGATTATTTTCTGGACCTGCCCATGACATTTTAATGATCCATGTACATGGACCCCTAAGTCTCGTTGGACCTCCACTGGTTCGAGTTTTCCACCATAGAGAAAGTGCATTGATCTATCATTTTAGGTCCAAAATGGATGACCTCACAGTACCTTACATTGTGATCCATTTGCCACAGTTTTGCCCATTTAATTAATTTATTAATATTTCTCTGTAATTCTATGCTTCTATCTACACTTTCAAAATGCAGCCTATCATTATGTCATCGACAAATTTGCCTATGTGGCTCCCTACCCCGACATCTAAGTCGTTAATAAACACAGTGAATATTTGTGGTCCGAGCTCAGATCCCTGTGGGACACCACCATTCATATCCTGCCAATGTGAGTACCTGGCCATTATCCCAAGTATATGAAGTAGAGAGAATCCGGAGATATTCCCGTGAGAGTCTGTTGATCAAGTTCGGAGGAAAGATCACACGCAGTCTTCAGGCAACAGAAGGAAAGAACTTGCGTTGAACTAGTGCCTTTCAGGGCCTCGGGAAGTCCCAAAGCGCTTCACAGCCAATGAATATAGTCACTGTTCTAATGTAGGAAACGTGGCAGCCAATTTGCGCACAGCAATGTCAAATAAACAGCAATGGGAGAATGATCAGATAGTCTGTTTTTAGTGATTCTAGTTGAGGGATAAATGTTGGCCAGGACGCCGCGAAGAACTCCCCTGCTCTTCTTCCAAAAGTGGCCGTGGGATCATTTACATCCACCTGAGAGGGCAGAGGGGGCCTCAGTTTCACGTCTCATCCGAAAGACGGCACCGACGACAGTGCAGCACTCCCTCGGCATTGGCGACCTAGATTGTGGGCTTAAGCATTTGGAGTGGAGAACGAATCCACGACCCACTGATTCAGAGGCGATGGAGCGACCAACTGAGCTCGGTGAAAGAGCAGGATATAATTGGAGGGAGTGAAGAATAAATGTCCATTTTAAAAACATCCATTCTCTCCTTACTCCCATTGAACTGGCCAGTGTCCCGTTACCTTGAACATGGGCATATAAAGAATAAGAAACACTGGAACAAGTGTTTTCAAATGAGGTGATAGATATCGATTGCCACAAGCTGGTTTAAATGATGGATATCGTGTATGAAAATAGCTGCTTTCGATCGCAAGAATGTCACTTTAAATAAGTAAAACCTGCTTTAATGTCTACATGGTTTTAAATGATTCATCCACTGCTTGAAGTTATATTTGTTCTCTGAAATTTTAGATAAGCGATTTTAATTTATAGACATTTTGCACTAAATTACACATCGATAAGTCAGTTGAATGCGTGGCTGGAGCAATGGTGCAGGAGGGATGGCGTCAGGTTCCTGGGACATTGAGATCAGTTCTGGGGCAGGAGAGATCTGTACAAGCTGGACGGTTTGCGCCTCGATAGAGCTGGAACAAATTTCCTTGCGTGGAGTTTAACTGGTGCTGTCGGGGAGGGTTTTAAATAATTTGGCAGTGGGTGGGCACCAGACCGAAACATTGGCGAGGAGTAACAAGGTGCACAGAGGACTGGGAGAGACAAATTTCAGTAGAGTAAAGAGTAGTACAGAAATAGGAGGAATCAAGCAGTGAGCCAAAGTGATGAGGCAGTCGACGATGTTTTTGGAGTGAGTGTGTGTAATTACTGGTAGCGTGGAAAATAGCGTTGGTGAACTCCATGCACAAGTCGCCTCATGGACTATGATATTGTGGTAATCGCAGAAACCTGGCTCAAGGAAGATTAGGATTAATTTTCTTAATATTCTGGGCTACACGCTATTCTGGAAATATAGGGAAGGAAAGAAAGGATGGGGTCGGTGGCAGTTTTGATCAAATAAAGTATTTTAGCACTGGAAAGGGATGATGTAGTGCGGGGTCAACGAAAGTATCTTTTTGTTTAGAATTAAGGGACCAAAGAGGAGCTTTTTCACTCATGGGTATATATTACAGGCCACCAAATAGTGGGAAGGAGATGGAGGAGCAAATGGGCAGGCAAAGAACTTAAAGATGCAAGAACTATAGAGTAGTGATAATGCGGTTCTTGAATTATCCCAAATATAGTCTGGGACAGTAACAGTGTAAAGGGCAAACAGGGGAGGAATTCCTGAAATGTATACAATTTCTTGATCGGTGTGTTTCCAGCCTAATGAGGAAGGAAGCAGTCCCGGACCTCGTTCTGCGGAATGAAGTAGGCAGGTGGAGCATGTATCATTGGGGGAGCATCTGCGGAACAATGATCACAATATTATTAGGTTTACAATCGTTATTGAATAGGACATGGAACAACCAAGCATAAAAATACTTAACTGGAGAATGGCTAATTTCATTCAGTTAAAAAGAGACCTTGTTTTATAGAAATTTATAATGGTTTCAGCAGAGGACGGGTCATTTGGCCAATCTAACCTGTACCTGCTCTAATAAGCGGAGTTTAGTTAGTTCCATTCTCCCGCTCTTTCCCTGTGGCCATGAATATTTTCCATTTAAGTATTTATCCAATTCATTTTTGAAAATCCTTGGTGAATTGGAATCATGAATTGGGAGGCAAAGCAACAATTGACCAATGGGAGGCCTTCAATGATGAGCGAGTTCAGGGACAGAGTCGACACATTCCCACGGGGGAAAGGAAGGACATCGAAAGCGAGAGCTCTCTGGAAGACTAAAGATGTGGAGATTAAAATGAAACAGATAAAGGAGGTTTATGACACGTGTACGGTTCATAACACGGAAGAGAACCAAACTAAATATGAAAAGTAGAATAAGTGGAGCAAAGAGAGAATGTGGTAATAGATTAGTGGCGATATTAAAAAAGGAATACAAACGTATTTTATGAATATATTAATCGTGAAAGGATAGGTAATGGAAGGGTGGGGCCGATTAGAGACAAAAATGAGATCTTCCTGTGTGGGCAGAAGGTATGTCTGAGGTACTAAATGAATTCTGCGCATCGGTCTTCACGAGATAAGAGGATGCTGCCAATGTAGCAGTGAAGCAGGAGGTAGGAATGATATTACACAGGCTAAAATAGAAAAAGATGAGGTGCTTAAATGTTTGGCAGTACTCAAAGTAGAACAGTCACCCGGTCCAGATGGAATGCATCCCAATTTACTGATGGAAGTAAGGGTAGAAATTGCGGAGGCTCTGGCGACAATATTCCAATCCTCCTTAGATATGGGGGCGGTGCCAGAGGAATGGAGAATTGCAAATGTTATACACTGTTCAAAAAATTGAATACAATAACCCTGGAAAGCATTAATTGGCACTTGGAAAATTCAGCACTGATTTGTTAAAGGTGTTCAAAGTCATGAAAGTTTTTGATAGAATGAATAAGCGGAAATTGTTTGCAGTGACAGAAGGATTTGAAACCAGATTTAAATTAATTGACAAAAGAAACAGAGGCGACATGAGGAACCTTTTTTTAAACAGAGAATTGTTACGGCATGGAATGCTTTGGCTGAACGATTGGTGGGAGCAGATTCAATCCAATATTTCTCAAGGAAATTGGAAAATAATTGATGGGGAAAAATACAGTGCTGTGGGGAAAGACCAGCGGAATGGGACTAATTGGATAGCACTTTCAAAGCGCCGGCACACGCAGGATGGGCTGAATGGCCTCCTTCTGTGCTGTGACATAAAATGATACTACTTTGATACGCAGCGAGTTCTAGTGATCTGGAATGCGCTGCCGGAAAGGATGGTGGAAACATATTCAATAATAACTTTCAAAAGATAATTGGATAAATACTTGAAATGAAAAAAAAATCAGGGCTATGGGGAAAGAGCAGGGAATGGGACTAATTGGATAGCTCTTTCAAAGAGCCGGCACAGGCACGGTGGGCCGAATGGCCTCCTCCTGTGATTTACCTACTATGATAATATGACACGATGATGGTGCCAGTGACCAATGCGTTAATTACGCGAGGGGTCGAGGAGATCCCGGGACTGTAGGTGTCGGTGATCAGTGTGTTAATGGGGCGGGAGGTAGAGGAGATCACGGGACTGTATGTGCCGATGACCAGTGTGTGAATGGGGCGGGAGGTAGAGGAGATCCCGGGAATGCAGGTGCCGGTGACCAGTGTGTGAATGGGGCGGGAGGTAGAGGAGATCCCGGGAATGTAGGTGTCGGTGACCAGTGTGTGAATGGGGCGGGAGGTAGAGGAGATCCCGGGACTGTAGGTGCCGGTGACCAGTGTGTTAAAGGGGCGGGAGCTATAGCAGGTCCAAGGTTTGTAGGCGCCGGATGGTTTCTGGGAATGTACGTGTTTACCGGGTGCCCCTGAGAATGTGTTTACCAGATGGGACCTGGAAACTTAAGTGTTTACCGGAATGTGCCTGAGAATTTGAGTGTTTCCGGGTGGTCCCTGGGAATTGTCATTTTTTTTTACCGAATGGTCCCTACGAATGTAAATATTTACCGGACGGTCCCTAGGAATGTAAGTGTTTACCGGACGGTCCCTAGGAATGTAAATATTTACCGGACGGTCCCTAGGAATTTAAGTGTATACAGGACGGTCCCGAGGAATATAAGTGTTGACCGGGTGGTCCATGGGAATGGCAGTGTTTACCGGATGGCCGCTGGGAATGTAAGTGCTGACCGGATGGTGGCTGGGAATCTAAGTTTTTACTGGCTGGCCCCTCGGAATGTCAGTGTTTACCGATGGCCCCTTGGAATGTTCTTGTTTACCGGAATGTTATGTGAATCCTAAATGTTTACCCTATGTCTATTGGAAATGTATGTGATGCACGGATGGTCCCTGGAAATGTAAATGTTTGCAGGATGGTTCCCGGGAAGGTTATTGTTTAAGGGATGGTCCCTTAGAATGTAAGAGTTTGCCGGCTGGTCCCTGGAAATTTAAATGTTTAACGGATCGTCCTTGGGAATAGAAGTGTTTCTGGGATGGTCCCGTGGAATTTAGGTGTTTGCCGGCTTGTCCCTCGGATCATAAGTGTTTATTGGATGGTCCCTGGAAATGTAATTATTTACCGTATGGTCTCTGGGAAGGGATGTGTTTACCGAATGGCCTCTGGGAAGGGATGTGTTTACCGAATGGTCTCTGGGAAGGAATGTGAATACCGAATGGTCTCTGGGAAGGGATGTGTTTACCGAATGGCCTCTGGGAAGGGATGTGTTTACCGAATGGTCTCTGGGAAGGGATGTGTTTACCGAATGGTCTCTGGGAAGGGATGTGTTTACCGAATGGTCTCTGGGAAGGGATGTGTTTACCGAATGGTCTCTGGGAAGGGATGTGTTTACCGAATGGTCTCTGGGAAGGGATGTGTTTACCGAATGGTCTCTGGGAAGGAATGTGAATACCAAATGGTCTCTGGGAAGGGAAGTGTTGACCGAATGGACTCTGGGAAGGAATGTGAACACCGAATGGTCTCTTGGAATTTAAGGGTTAACCGGATGATAAACGGGAATGCAATTGTTTACTGGATGGTCGCTCGTAATCTAAATGTTTACAGGATGGTCCTTGGGAATGTCCGTTTTTATTATCGGAATGTTTCTGGTCCCTTGAAGTGTTTACCGGATGGTCCCTGGGATTTGAAGTGTTCACCAGATGCTCCCTGAGAATGTTAATGATTACCAGATGGTCCCTGAGAATTTAAGTGAATACCAGATGCTCCCTTGGAATATTAGTGATTATCGTATGGTCACTGGGAATGTTAGCGATTACTTTATGGTCACTGGGAATGTAAGTGTTTACTGGATAGTCACTGGGAATGTAAGTTTATTGGATGGTCCCTCGGAATATAAGAGTTTATCGGATGATCTCCGGGAATTGACGTGTTGACCGGAAATTCCCTGGGAATATGAGTGTTTATCGCATGCTCACTGTGAATGCAAGTGTTTACCGGATGGTGCGTGGGACGGTTCGTAATTACCGGATGGTCACTGGGAATGTAAGCCTTTACTGGATGATCCCTAGGTGTTTAATGGATGGCCCCTTGGAATGTTACAGTTAATCGGATAGTTCCTGGAAACTGACGTGTTTCCCGGAAAATCCCTGGGAATAAAAATGTTTTATCACGTGCTCGCTGCAAATGCAAGTGTTTATCAGGTGGTTTGTGGGAATTGCAATATTTGCTGGTTGGTCGCTGGGAATGTTAGTGTTTAACGGATTCTCCCTGGGAATGTAAGTGTTTAACGGATAATCACTGGGAATGTAAGTGTTTATCAGAGGGCCCCTGGCAATGTAGGTGTTTACTGGATGGTCCCCGGGAATGTAAGTGTTGACTGGATTGTCCCTGGGAATGCAATTATTTACTGCATGATCTCTGAGAATGTAAGTGTCTACCGGACGATCCCTGGGATTGTATGTGTTTACTGGACGAACTCTGGGAATGTAAGAGTTTACTGGACAATCCCTGGGAATGTAAGTGTTTACTGGACGACCACTGGGAATATAAGTGTTTTCTAGACGAACTCTGGGTATGTAAGTGTTTGATGGACGAAGTCTGGGATTGTACTCGTTCTCGTTCCTCCGACAAGTCACCTTAGATTGTGCGCAGGCAGATTTTTTTAATGGCCTGGTTTAAATTTGAGACTCCCTCTCTCCAGATCATTGGCCACTCTGGGATGAAACCGGGGTAGAGTGGATTGGACACAATATTAAATAGAGTTGAGTTCTATTCAGAAAAACCTGCGTCTCAACCGGTTATTTAATGAATTTAACAATTACAGTGAAGTGATAATTCACCACATTTTTCAACTGGTCTCTGAATTTAGTCTGGGTCACTGCATAAATAAAAGTGTTTGTGCTACAACTAAGAAGTTGCAGCATAAATCCTGTTTCTTGTACAAATCTAGGAAGAGCTGAAAAAACACCAAGAACATAAATCATACGGTTCCATACAGATTGCATCATAAGCATTGCCCATAACAGGATGAAATTCCCCGAGATAACAAACAGTAAAATGATGGATTTCCTTCGGCTCACCATCTCTGGGTCTCTCGCATTCTCCCCCGTGTCGTGGCCCCGGAGTCTCCTGCGGGCTCTGTTTGCCACTAAAATGTTTTTGACGATTAAAGCATTGAGCAGCAGAATCAGAATAAACGGGACAAACGGGGTGAGAATATAATGAAGGAGTTCGATTGCTGTCCACAATTGTGAATCAGTAACTCCGGGTGTAACGGAGCAAAACCACGGATCATTATCAAGTTTATATTTACCCGTATACATAAAGTACCAGGTGATGTCCTTTAAACAGCTCAGTACAGACACTGTTCCGAGAATCACAGCCGCCGTTTTCTCGGTACAATATTTAGTTTTCAGCTTTTGGCAACAAATGGCCACAAATCGATCAAAGGTGAAAGTGACTGTGAACCAGACCGAACAGTCTGTGGCTGCATAAAGCAGGACGGCGTGGATATTACACACGGGGAAGTACAACAGGAAAACAAATCTTTCGGAATAAACAATCGGAATCTGCCTCAATATCAGATCGATGATAACGACCAGTAGATCCGCCGCTGCCATGGCCACCAGGTAGCGAGTGACACATTTGGAGAGACCGCACTTTCCCCGAGACAGGTTCACAATCGTCACTAAGTTAACTGTAAGGAAGGCAAATTAACAGGGAAATTATACATCAGGCTGTGAACAAAAAAGCAGTTTGAAGGAGTTCAGAGTGAAATCTGCAACTCATTCCTGACATTCAATAATAGAATCTAATTCCATTTCCTTTGGAGCTGACGAGAGGGTTTATTGTTAACATAATCGGTGAACACAATAAATAAATGGGAAAAATACATGATGAAAGTAACAGGTGTAAGATCAATGAGAGATTAAATGACAGCTACCGACAGCCCAACAGATAAAAACACCACCCGAGGTCACCGGGACTGAAACACCAGAACCTCTCAGGAATCCTTCGTGTCCCGGGATCAGTTAACACTTAGAGCGCTGCGATTCGCTTCTGTGCCCTGTATTAGGGAAGGGGAAAATGCCACTTGGATTCCTGCTCCTGGTTAGAATATTAATGCGGTTTCATTATATTGAGAATTGAAATGAATGCAACAGTAAACTGCAGAAAATGCAACCTTGACATGCAATAATTACAAGTAATTGTATTTAAAATGCACTCATGTAAATTTTAATATAATAAATACAAGTGGACTGCAGTTGTAAACATAACTAGGCGTAAAAAGTGTTTTAAAGATTGAGTTTTCGACATTTTTGTTGAAATACACAAATTGCAGCTCAGTGAAAGGAAGATTTTCCAAATAACATCACAATAACATGAGTAAGAATGGACTGTGACTTCAAATAGTTTGATATAATTGACCATGTAATGTTCCATTAATTGCATTGATTAGTGTCGAAATCAGACGAATTATCCAATAAGCATTGTGGTCGGTGATTGATTTTTTTAAGTATCCGAATATAATTTGGAGAGGTTTGTCCTTGTACTTTTTTCACCATTGTTTGGAAATTGTGAATAGAAAAATAGACGAGGGTTTGTAAACGTTTTTCATTATCCTCAGTACATCAGTTCCCATCAGCTGAGATCGCTTATCCTAAAGTACAGAAGAAGACTCTGGGACTCACTGAGAGATTCACTCAACTGTGCCAGACGGGCGTAGGTTTCAACTGTAATTTCAAAACAAAGATGGGAAATAAATATATAGCAATGTAACTGAATGAAAATTTTGTGAGAATGTAAATTACACTTGTAATCATATTCTAACCGGCAGAAACCTTGACACTAATAAAGAACTAGAGATGTTAGGAAATGAGACACTGACTGTTCAAAGTCATCAACGCATTTGGAAGAGTCAAAAAGGACAAACTGTTTACTTATCGGTAACCAGAGGACACAGATTTAAGGTGATCGGTAGAACAGCCAGAGGCGACATGAGGAAACATTTTTTTCACCCAGCGAGTTGTAATGATCTGTGATTCACTGCTTGAAAGGATGGCGGTAAGGCAATTCAACAGTAACTTTCAAAAGGGTATTAGACAAACACTTCAAGGGAAAAAATACAGTGCTATGGGAAAGAGCAGGGGAATGGTACGATTTGGACAACTCTTTTGAAGAGCCAGCACAGGCACGATGGACCGAATGTCCTCCTCCGGTGATATGCCTACTATGATACCATGACTGGAATTAAACCATGAGCGGATATTTTCAGACATTTAAAGGCGTGTTTGTGATGTGCCAGGATTTGCTCCTGTGACTCTGTGCAAGTTACCATAAAGGGCAGAAGGTGGAAAGTGTCCTAAACCATGAGCACATTCGTCTGCTCTGTTAGAAACGTTCAGTGCAGATAGCAGACTGAAAGTTGTTCAAAAAATAGACTCGTCCAATATCATTGCTGCAGTTTGATACAGAATATTTTAATCTTGGTAACACGGTATCACGTGCAGTATCAATAGCGGACAGAAGCCTGGATAGATTGGGAAATGACAAGGAGAGAAACACAGTTAAGCATAATGTTCAGAATTCACAACTGGATATAGAGATTTACCCGCCACACCAATAGCAGCAAAGATATGCCAGTATTTTCATCAATCAATATGATAACAAAGACACAAAAAATTAAAACACAGAATGGCATTAAAAACTGAATGTCCCAAGGTAAACAGCAAGAATAATATTACAGTTAAACATGGTTTATTGAATTAATAACTGGATGTAGAAACTTACGAGGAACACCAGCAGCAGCGAGGAGGGGATAGTAAATCTTCTGTATATCCTGAAATACTTTTATTATCCGAAGTTGATGGAAAAGGTATTGAAGATCGATCGGCAAATCCATGATTTTAATTCTGTGAGAGTGGCTGATGGCTTTTTTGCTGAAAGCTATGAACTGACTGTATAAGATGACACGGTGAAGAGAGCTCTTTATTTAAAGCAGGGAGAAATCCCCAAGTCACATAATTAAGCGTCATTGAAACTGGCATTAATCACAGTCATTTAACAAACAGACTTGTTGTCAGAATAACACTTTTCTACATTAGAACATAGCTTAACAAATAAACCACATTTTTAAATTGAAGGTAAGCGAATGCGAAATATTTCATCTGCCCATAAAATACCGAGGAGAAAACAGATAGAGCGGAGTTCCTCCTCCTGTATTGAGCTAAAGCGGAGGAACAAATACAATATAGTAACAGAGAAAAGCAAGGAATGACAGCAGAAAAAAGTTGGATCGCAGAACCTGGTTCTCTGTTTTATTCCATCCCAAGCCATCAGGGTACAAATTTCACGATAAATAACTTTTCTTAAACTAACAGAATCTCACCAAGCACGGATCCCGGCGATGGAACGATGAACTGCTCCCGACTCAGGCCTTAAACTAGAACAAGACAACAACAACGTGTTTCTAAAGAGTGACCTTACCCAGCCAAACATATTATGGTGTTTACAGAGGGGATGGAAAAATAAAAGGAGCAAAGGGTTAACACCAAGGAATCAAAGGGATACGTATAAAATATTAACAAATGAGATAAATACCCTGGAAACATCTGAACACTCCATGAAACCCATTCGAAGCTTTTGCAGTCTCGCAGAATAAAACTGTACACTTTAACAGTCTCATAGAAACACCCTGGAAATATGTATAAACTCACACAACTATCACAGAGAGATAAACACAATCAGAGAAACAACCTGTCAATATTTGTACAATCACACAACTATCATATAGACAGGAACGCACGCAGAGAAACAACCTGTCACTATTTATAGATTCACACAACTATCATATCGACAAGAACACACTCAGATAAACAACCTGTCATTATATATAGATTCACACAACTATCACATAGACAAGAACACACTCCGGTAAACAACTTGTCAATATATATATATATATATTCACACAACTATCACACAGACATGGACAAACACAGAGAAACAACCTGTCACTATTTATAGATTCACACAACTCTCATATAGACAGGGACAAACTCAGATAAACAACCTGTAAATATGTATAAATTCACGCAGCTAACATTTAAGTGTGAAGTGATGCATTTTGAAAGGGAGAATAAGGCGAGGCAATATGAATTAAGTGGGTGCAGGACTGGAGCGACCAGGGTGTGAACATATAGAAATCTTTGTAGGTGGCAAGACAAGTTGAGAAGGCTGTTAAAAAGTAATGTGCGTTCCTCGGCTTTATAAATTGAGGCACAGAGTATTAAAGCAAGGAAGATGTGTTAAACCTTTACAAATCCCTGGTTAGGCCTCGGCTGTGGTATTCTGTCCAATTCTGAGCATTACACTTTCAGAAGGATGTCAAGGCCTTGGAGGTGATGCAGGAAATATCAACTAGAATGGTGCCAGGGATGAGGGGCGTCAGTAATGTGGAATGATTAGAGAAGCTGGGATTGTTCTCCATAGATTAGAGAAGGTTCAGGAGAGAATTAATAGAGGTGTTCAAAATTAAGAGAGGGTTTGATAGAGAATAAAAAAAGAGGAACTGTTTCCACTGGCAGGAGGGTCGACATCCAGAGTACACAGATTGAAGATAATTGGCAAAAGAACCGGAGCAGAGATGAAGAGCAATTTCTCTCTGCATCGAGTTATTGTGAACTGGAATGCACTGTCTAAAAGGGCGGTGGAAGCAGATTCAATAGTAACTGTCAAAAGGGAATTGGATATCTACTTGAAAAGGGGAGTTGCCTTGGGATTACTCAACATTGCCGACAGACCCCATGAAGTGTCATGGCTTCAGCTCAAACCTCTTGCGGATTATCACCATTATCGCCGTCCCTCAGCTGACGAATCAGTACTCCTTCACATTGGACATCACTTGTTGGAATCGCTGAGGGTAGAAAGAGCACAGAATGCACTCTGGGTGGGGGGATTTCAATATCCATCACCAAGATTGGCTCCACAGTATCACCAGTGACAGGGTTGGCCATGTCCTGAAGCACATCGCTGCCGGACTGGACTTGTGGCAGGTGGGGCGAGAACAGACAATCGTGAATGGTGGAGGGCAATGAAGCCATTTCCCCACAACGCTGCAAATATTTCCTTTTCAAGTATATATCCAATTAACTTTTCAAAGTTACTATTGAATCGACGTCCACTGCCCTTTCAGAAAGTTCACTCCAGGTCATGACAACTCACTGCATAAAAAGAATTCTCCGAACCTCCCGCATGGTTGTTTTGTAAATGATCTTAAATCTGTTTGCTATGGTTCCGACCCTCCTGCCATTGGAAACAGGTTCTCCTCTTTTACCATTTACTCTTTCAAAACCTCTCGTAATTTTGAACAGCTTTATTAAATCTCCCTTTAATCTTCTCTGCTTTCAAAAAACAATCCCAGCTTCTCCTGTCTCTCCACATAACTGAAGTCCCTCATCCCTGTCATCAATCTGGTAAATTCACACTACACAAGTGCCAAACAATGAACATCTCCAACAAGGGAGATTCTAAACCACCTCCACTTGATCATCAATGGAATCACCATTATCGAATCCACCATCATCAACATCCTAGGGATCACTATCGACCAGAAACTCAACTGGACCAATCACATAATCCCCTGGCTATTGGAGCAGGTCTGAGGCTGGGTATTCTGTAGCAAGTGGCTCACCTCCTCACTCCCCAAAGATTCACCACCTCCTACAAGGCACAAGTCAATAGTGTGATGGAATAATCTCTGTGGACAGGGGTAGGCCAGGCGGTGAAAACCCAAATAATTCGAATAACATTATTACACATTTCTCAATATTAAAGACACTTGCACATATTAAAACTAGGAATCTACAAATGAGCAGATTCTAAGACGTCATATTCAGGACAATATTCGAAGCTGTGAACAAACATTAATGGACTCACAATCAGTAAGAGCAGACTTGTTATGTTCCAGGCACCGGGACAGATAGTCAGAAGACTGAGTGAATGGTAAAGACTAATAGGGAACTTTTCAGAAAAGATGAGATAGTGAGATACAAACCGTGAGAAGAACAATGGACAATGAATATGTAACATCGCACAGACTCACTAAAGAGGATTACATAATTTACAAGATGACTCAATGGATTAACAAATCATCACATGGAGCAACGCAACAACAACAACAACTACTACTTCTACTACTACTACTACTACTACTCACATTTATCACCGTCTTAAAAGTAGTAAAACGTCCCAAGGCGCTTCACAGGAGCACAATGACACAACATTTGACACCGAGACACATAAGGAGATCTTACATCAGGTGACCGAATGCATGGACAAAGGGGAAGGTTTTTAGGATCGTCTTAAAGGGAAGAGAGAGAGGTGGAGAGGCAGAGAGCTTAGGGCCGAGGCAGCTGAATGCAGGTCAACAAGGCCATAGAAAGTGCCAACAAAGCACTGGGGTTAATTTCGAGACGAGTAGATTTCAAAAGCAGAGAGTTTATGTTTAATTTATATCGAACCTTGGTTAGAACCCACTTCGAGTACTGTGCACAGTTCTAGTCCCCATATTACAAAAAGCAGAGAGAGGCACTGGAAAACGTTCAAACAAGATTTACAATGAAGATATCAGAACTGAGAGGTTATAACTATGAGGAAAGATTGAACAGGCTGAGGTGCGTTTTTCCAGAAAAAAAGAAGTCTGAGATGTGAACTTATATAGATCATTATTATTATGAAGGGGTTCTATAGGGTAGACATAGAGAAGATTTTTCCAGTTGTGGCGGAGACCAAAACTGGGATGAATGAATTCAGCAATAAATCCAATAGGGAATTTAGGAGAAACTTCTTTACCCAGCGAGTGGTTAAAATGTAGAGCTTGTTAGCAGAAGGAGTTGTTCAGGCGAATAGCAGAGATGGATTTAAGGGGAAATTAGATGAGTACAAGTCGGAGAAAGGAATATAAAGATATGATGATAGCGTGAAGTGAAGTAGGGTGGGAAGAGGCTCGTGTGGAGCATGAACACCGGCATGGAACTTTTGGACCGATCGGCCTGTTGCTGCGCTGTACATTCTCTGTATTTCCCTCTTTCTGCTTGGTTTTGTTATTTTGAGGGAATAAATATTCGACAATGTAGATTCATCTTCTGCAAGTAGACTTCCGTAGGAGATCCTCTCTCGCCACGGGATGTACGAATGCCGGACAGACTGAAGACTCTGAGTTAGAAATGATCGTGTGTAGAACACATTCGGAACATGTAACGCCCAGTTTGTGAAACTGCCACAGCAGGACTCAAAACTGCAATTCCCTGATCATAGCACAACACGCATCTAAAGCAAATGCCTTATCCATTCCGCCTCGCGGCCACTAACTTATTACTAAAATGAATTGGAGAGAATTCTGAGCAGTTTCGGGGCCAGTCATATCCAGAGTGAAAGGATGAAAGAAAGATATCAGGTTTCGAATAACTGAAAAGATCAGCTGCGAGAAGCGTTAGAATCTGCCCGGGGAAAGCCCAAAGGATTTTGAGTCCAATGGCCTGAAATTACATCCTTTTGAAACAGACACAGACACAGAATGATACGAGACTGACAGCGCATACCTTTTAAATAGACGCAGAATGACCCGGGACTGACAGCAGATACCTTTGAAACAGACACAGAATGATCCGGGACTGACAGCACAACCCTTTTAAACAGACACAGAATGATCCGGGACTGACAGCACATCCCTTTTAAACAGTCACAGAATGATCCGGGACTGACAGCACATCCCTTTTAAACAGACACAGAATGATCAGGGACTGACAGCACATCCCTTTTAAATAGACACAGAATGATCCGGGACTGATAGCACGTCCCTTTTAGATAGACGCAGAATGACCCGGGACTGACAGCAGATACCTTTTAAACAGACACAGAATGATCCGAGACTGACAGCACACCCCCTTTTAAACAGACACAGAATGATCCGAGACTGACAGCACACCCCTTTTAAACTGACACAGAATGATCCGAGACTGACAGCACACCCTTGTCCGTCTCTCAGTCTGTCTCCCTTTGTCTTTTTTCTCTCTCACCCTTTTTCACTTTCTTTGTCCCTCTCTCTGCCCCGTCTCTCTCCCTTCAACACTTTTTATCTCTCTCTCTTTTTCTTTCTATCTCGCTATCTCCCTATTGTCTCCGCCTCTTTTTTTCTTCATCTGTGCCCTCTCTCTCTCCCTCTTATCTCTGTCTCTATCTCTCACTCTCTCATTATCCCTCTGTCCCTCCATCTTGTCTCCCTTTCCCCCTTCTTTTCTGTATCTCTTCCTCTCTCTCCACCCTCTCTCTCTCTCTTCGATTTCTGTCTCTCCCTGTCATTATCTCACGGTTTTGATTTTACTTCCTTAATCTTACCTCCGCCTCAAATCTTTCTCTGTCCCTCTCTTTCTGTCTTTCTGTGTCTGCTTCATCGCTCTTTCCCTCCACACTCTCTCTCTCTCTCTGTCTTTATTCTCTCTGTCTCTACTTTCTCTTTCATTCTCGCTCTGTATCTCAATCTGTCTCCCACTCTTATCTTTCTCTTTCTCGCTATCTCTCTCTGTCTCTGTCACTCTCTGCGTGTGTTTCCTTCTCTCCCTCTCTCTCTCTGCCTTTCCTTTCTCGTTCTCTCCCTCTCTCACCCTCTACGGTCTATCGCTCTCTGTCTCTCTCCCTTTGTCTCTCAATCTATCTCTACCCCTGACTGTCTCTCTCTCTGTCTCTCAATCTCTCCCTGTCTCTCTTGACTCTGTGTGTGTGTGTGTGTTTTTATCTTTCCCTTTCTGTGTCTTCCTCACGCTCGATCTTCCGCTCCTGTCTGTCCTTCTCACTATCTCTCTATGTCTCTATGTCTTGCTCTCCCTCTCTCTCTCCCCTTGTCTGTCTCTCTGTCTGTTTCTTTCCCTCTGGCTCTATCTTCTTCTCTCGCTCTGTCTCTGTCTGTCTCCCTCGAACTGTCTCTCTCTCTCTGTCTCCCTCTCTCTCTCCCTCCATCGCTGTATCACTCCTGGTCAGCAGTGCCCCCTGGTGGAAGGTGCGTCAGGTGCTAACACCGAGTCTCTTTTCTGACACAGGAGATCAGGCCCTTGGGGTAAATTGCCAAAGAGGCATTCTGCCTTTGTGGAAACCGTCCCTCAGCAACAGTCAGCACCTTGCAGGGGATGGGAGGAGGGAGAAAGAAAGTTCAATATTAAATGAATCACTAATGTTGCAAAAGTTTTTGTTAAATGTGGGCGGTCAAACTTACATGCATTTCACCGGACAGTGAGATCTGGGGGTATATGTGCACAGATCGTTGAAGATGGCAGGGCAGGTTGAGGAAGCGGTTAAGAAATCATACAGGATCCTGGGCTTTATAAATAGAGGCATAGAGTTCAAATGCAAGGAGGTTATGATGAACCTTTATAAAACACTAGTTCGGCCACAACTGGAGTTCTGGACACCGCACTTTAGGAAAGATGTGAAGGCCTTAGAGAAGGTAGAGAAGATGTTTACTAGAATGTTTCGAGGGATGAGGGACTGCAGTTCCGTCCAGAGGCTGGAGAAGCTCGGGTTGTTCTCCTTCGAGCAGACAATGTTGAGAGGAGATTTGATCGAGGTGTTCAAAATCATGAAGGGTCTGGACAGAGTCGACAGAGAGAAACTGTTCCCATTGGGGAAGCGGTCAAGGACCAGGGACATAGATTTAAGGTGAGTGGCAAAAGAACCAAGACGACATGAGAAAAAAACTTTTTAAACAGAGAATGTTCGTAATCAGGAATGATCACCCTCCTGAGGGGTGGTGGAGGCAGATTCAATCGTGGCTTTCAAAAGGGAAATGGAGAAGTACATGAAGGGAAAAAATGTCAGGGCTACGGGCATAGAGCTGGGGAGTGGGACCAGCTGGATTGGTTTTCCAGAGAGTCAACACGGACTCGACGGGCCGACTGGTCTCCTTCCGTGCTGTAACCATTCTGTGAATCCATGATTCTAACAGTCCTTGGGGTGAGCGGGAATGCTTTCGTCAAAGGTGCCATCTTTTGTTGGCAGGAAGTTTTAAAGCTCAGCGTTCATTGAAACTTGAAACACAGGAGTTGGCCATTCGGCCTATCATGGCGGTGTCGGCTCTTTGTCGGTTATCCAATTGGTCCCAATCACCTGCTCTTTCACAATAGCCCTGCAATTTGTTTGCCCTTCCAGTATTTATCCAATTCCCTTTTTTAAAGTCATAATTGCATCTGCTTCCTCCACCCTTTCGTGCAGTGCATTCCAGATCAAAACAGCTCGCTGCGTGAACGGAATTTCTCCCCATCTTCCCTATCTAGTTCTTTGGCCAATTATCTTAAATCTGTTTCCTCTGGTTACCGACCTTCCTGCTAATCGAAACAATTTCTCCTTCTGAACTCTATCAAAAACCCTTGTAAAAATCAACGCCAGCCTGAAGAACAAAAAAGAGTTCCGTGCGTGTAAAGGATTAACTGTCAGAAGTGGGATTCGAACCCACGCCTCCAGGAGAGACTGCGACCTGAACGCAGCGCCTTAGACCGCTCGGCCATCCTGACATGGGAAAATTCTCTGGTTGTCGGTAAATCCTGGAGGGAGACCGAGTGACCGGGATACCCGCTCCCCGGATTGTCCTGTGCCTGTGCTCGCTGAATGGGGAGGTTTGTTCGGGCCGTGGAATATTGTTTCCTGGGGAGGGGCAGCAACGCGCGGTCTGAGACTGGATTCGGTGCTTTCCATCGGCAGCGGTTGATTGTAGCAAGAGAGTCCGGAGATGCGACCTGAATGTTGATGCTGTCGTGGCCTCACTCACTCCGGGAGCTGGAGAACAGCGAGAAACTGATGGGTTTGTTGCTGCATCCGAAACGCGGCTTAGAGTTGTTGCTATTAACGGAGGCAACGCTGCAGAATCCTTTAATGATCGCTCAGAAATCAACTGAACCCTGCCGGAATGTGAATACCACTTTACTTTTCCAAAATAAGGGGAGCGACATTCATTGTGGAAACAGGGAAAGAGTCTGGTGTCGCTCACTGCATAAATATCCATGTCACAGCGAGCCAGCTCTCCTGCAACCAGTGAGTCCTCCCTTCAGACTTTGTCTGTCAAGAAGGATTCTGATTTCATAGATTCATGGAATCATAGAAAGGTTACAGCACGGAAGGAGCCCATTCGGTCCATCGATCCCGTGTTGGATCTATGCAAGAACACTCCAGCTAGTCCCACTCCGCCGCTCTTTCCTCGTAGCCCTGCAAATTTTCCCATTCAATTACTGATCGAGTTCCCTTTTGAAGACCATGATTGAATCTGCCTTCACCGCCCCCTCGGGCAGTGCATTCCAGATCCTAACCACTCGCTATGGAAAAAGCTTTTTCTTCATATCACCTTTGCTTCTTTTGCCAATCACCTTAAATCAATGTCCTCTGGTTCTTGACACTTCCGCCAATGGGAACAGTCTCTCTCAATCTACTCTGTCTTGCCCGTTCATAATTTTGAATACCACTATCAAATCTCTTCGTAATCGTTTCTGTTCCAAGGCGAACAACCCCAGCTTCTCCAGTCTATCCACGTAGCTGAAGTTCCTCATCCCTGGAATGATTCCAGTAAATCTCTTCTGCACCCTCTCTAAGGCCTTCACATCTTTCCTAAAGTGCGGTGCCCAGAACTGGACACAATTCTCCAGTTGTGGCCGAACCAAAGTTTTGTAAAGTTTCATCATGACTTCCTCGCTTTTGTAATCTATGCCTCTATTTATAAAGCCCAGGAACCAGTTTGCTGTTTAAACCGCTTTCTCAACCTGCCCTGCCACCTTCAACGATTTGTGCACATAAACCCCCAGATGTCCCTGTTCTTGTACCCTTTAAGAGTTGAGCCCTCTAGTTTATATTGCCTCTACTCGTTCTTCACACTGAAATGTATGACCTCGCATTTCTTTGCGTTAAATTTCATCTGCCATGTGTCCGCCCATTCCACCAGCCTGTCTATATCCTCTTGAAGTCTATCACTATCCTCCTCACTGTTTACTGCCCTTCCAAGAAGTCATCTGTAATTTTTTGAAGTTATCCCTTGTACACCCAAGTGCAAGACATTAATATATATCAAAAAGCAGTGGTCCCAGCACTGACTCCTGGGGAACACCTCTGTTCACCTCCCTCCAGTCCGAAAAAACAACCGTTCACCGTTACTCTCTGTTTCCTGTCCTGTATCCGTGTTGCTACTGCCCCATTTATTCCATGACCGAAATCTTCATAATAAGCCTGCCGTGCAGCACTTTATCAAGCACATTTTGAAAGTCCATATACACCACATCAACTGTATTGACCTCATCGACTTTCTGTTACCTCATCAAAAACTCTATCAGGTTCGTTAAATACGATTTGCTTCTATCAAATCCATGCTGGCTTTCCCTAATCAATCCACACTCGTCAAGGTTCTAGGTGGTAGAGGTCGCGGGTTTGGAAGGTTCTGTCGAAGAAGCCTTGGCGAGTTGCTGCAGTGCATCCTGTGGATGGTGCACACTGCAGCCACAGTGCGCCGGTGGTGAAGGGAGCGAATGTTTTGGGTGGTGGATGGGTGCCAATCAAGCGGGCCGCTTTGTCCTGGATGGTGTCGAGCTTATTGAGTGTTGTTGCAGCTGCACTCATCCAGGCAAGTGGAGAGTATTCCATCACACTCCTGACTTGTGCCTTGTAGATGGTGGAAAGGCTTTGGGGAGTCAGGAGGTGAGTCACTCGCCGCAGAATACCCAGCATCTGACCTGCTCTTGTAGCTACAGTATTTATATATCTGGTAAATGGTGACCCCTGTAAAATCTATGTAGAATCTAAGTAAAATGTACGTATTGTTTTATTACTAAGTTACATAATCGAATTATTAGATATTGGACAGTACAGAAACACGCATGTCCAGTACAGATTATAAGGTGGAACTATTGTTACATCCCTGTGTTACACTGTTGTATTGTTAGATATTGGACAGTGCAGGAACACGAATATCCAGTTCAGATTATAAGGTGAAACTATTGTTACGTTCGTGGGTTACACTTTCGTATTGTTAGATATTGGACAGTGCAGAAACACGAATATTCAGTTAAGATTATAAGGGGAAATACTGTTACATTCCTGGTTTATACTATCATATTGTTTGATTTTGGACAGTGAAGACAAACGATTGCATCTACAATGAGCTCTCTCTATGGCTTTAATGTCGTTTCTATAATGGGACATCAAAGCTGCACACTAGACTCTGGAGCTAGTGACTCTAACCAAAGACATATAACTAATAAAGCTTCATCATAGTCATCAGTCTCAGAGATCAGTAAAACGGCTTATGACCAAAGACAAATAAGACAAATAACGAATAAAGCTTGATTCTAGTCACTGTACCTGGTCTCATCTTAGACAGAGCACTCCATAAAGTCTTCCTTACAGTTGTAAAAATCTATTTCAACGCGATATCTGTACATAAACCAAGTTATGTTATTCTAACAAAGCGGTGTCCACGATTAGTTTTCAATGTTAATTTATCTCAACAAGCCCATCTGTTGTATAAATCTCTGCCTTTACAAGAATATTAGCCCAGAAACAACTTTTGCTCATACAGTGAACAACTAATGAGAAAACACGGTCACAATAGAAATATGAAGATACCAAGGAGGAGTAATAAAAAACTTGGTCAAAGAATTTAAGGAGGATGTAAAAGGAGGAGAGGGAGACTGAGCTGACTGAAGGAATGGCCACCAATGGTGGGACGGAGAGAGTGGAGGACGGTTAAATGCAACAAGAATAACTTGTAGCGCCTTTAACATTGATAAAGATCACTAGGCGCTTCACAGGGGTATAATCAGACAAAAATAGACCCGAGCCAACGGCGGAGATATTAGGAGGGGTCACAAAAGCTTGGAGCATGAGATTGGTTTCAGCAAGGTCTGAAAAGGGGTCACGGAGATGAAAGGTAGAGTGGCTTAGGGCGGGTATTTTAGAGCGTGGATATGGCGTAAGCCGAGTCTGCCAAAAGTAGGGCAAATGGACTGCAGATGCACAAGCGGCCAAAGGTGGAGGAGCAGAGGGAGGGCCTGTAGAGCAGGAGGAGATTACAGAGATAGGGAGGGGTGAGGCTCTTGTGTATTTAAGGACGAAGATAAGCCATGATCTTATTGAATACGGGAGCAGCTCGAGGGGCTGCATGGCCTCTTCCTGCTTCTATTTCTTATGTTCTTATACAAGAAAGAAAAATTAAACCTGCAGAGTTAGGAGACAGGAAGCCATTGCAGGTAGATAAGGACTTGGGTGATTGGTGAGGGACATATTGCGGCATAGGATAAGGACAGCAGAGTTTTGGATGATCTGAAGTTTATGGAGAGGCCGGAGAGGAGAACAAAGACCAGAGACGTTACAAAGCCATGACTGAGGAATTTACTAGCAGATGGGCTCGGCGGGTGGGACGTTATTATGGATGTTGAAGTAGGCGCACTTTGGGATGGAGCGGGTATGGGGTCAGAGGCTTCGCTTGCGGTCGAATAGGACGCTGCAGTTATGAACAGTCAGGATCCGCCTCAGACTAAATCCAAGCATGGGGTTGGAATCAGTAGCAATGATGTGGAGGTTGTGGGACCAAAGACTCTCCAATTATAACTGCAGGAAATTGTGGCTCATCTAAATCACGTTGTCGGTCTGACAACACAAAGACCTGGATGGATCAGTAGAGGCGGTGGTTTTGTCAGCGTACATCTGAAAGCTGGTCCATGTCTGCAATGATGTGCCCCATTGTCCAGTGTGCATTACTCCTAAGTGCTTCACATTGTTCAGATGTGACCCAGTATCCAGTGTGCATTATTAAATGTTACACGATGTGATGCAGTGTCCGGTGTGCATTAAGATTCAATGTTTCACATTGACCATAGGTGGCCCAGTGTTTAATATGCATCATTACTAAATGCTTCACAATGACATTGCAGTGTCCATTGTTTAGCATTATTAATAAATGTATCTCATTGACCAGATGTGGTCCAGAGTCCAGTGTGGATTATTATTAAATGTTACACGTTGCCCAGATGTGGCAGTGTCCAATCAGCATTATTAATGAATGTTTCACATTGACCAGATGTGGGCAAGTGTACAGTGTACATTGTTATTAAATGATTGACAGTGACCAGATGTGACCGAGCGGCCAGTGTGCATTATAATTACATGTTTCACATTGACCAGATGTGGTTGAGAGTCCCGTGTGCACCATTATTAAATGTTTCAAATTGGCCAGATGTGACCCAGTTTCCAGTGTACATTAGAATTACATGTTTCACAATGACCCGTCGTGCCCCAGTGTCTAGTGTGCATTTTTATTAAGTTTTTCACAATGGCTATTTATGCCCCAGTCTCCAGAGTGCATCAGATTGTACAGATGTAGCCCAGAGTCAAGTGCAGATCATTATTAAACGTTTCTCATTGACCAGATATGTTCCATTGTCCACTGTGCATTATTATTAAATGTTTCACATTGACAAGATGTGACCCAGTGTCCCGTGTGCAATATTACTAAATGTTACATGTCAACCAGGTGTAACCCAGTGCCCAGTGTGCATTATTATTAAATGTTATAGGTTTTCCACATCAGACCAGTGTTCAATGTGCATTATTATTAAATGTTCACGTTGACCAGATATGCCCCAGTGATCAGCGTGCATTATCACTAAATGGTTGACTGAGGTCATTTATGCGCAAGTCTCCAATGTGAATTATTAGTAAATGTTTCAGGTTGACCAGATGTGGCCCAATGTCAATTGTTCATTATTAATAAATGTTTCTCATTAACCAGATGAGGTCCAGTTTGCATTAATATTACATGTTACAGGTTGACCGGATGTGAACCAGTGCCCAAACTCCGGGCTTACCAGTAATCTTTGTCATGTTGTTTGCTTTTTCTTTTAACCTGATACCATCCTTGACTTCCTTAGTTAGCTCTTTTGTGGAATCTTCCCTTCTCACAGGGATATATTTTTGTTGCGAGTCATAAAATATCTTTTTAAATGTTTGCCACTGCTTCTCCACCATCATACCATCTAATCTGTTTACCCAGTCCACTTTAGCCAATTCAGCCCTCGTTCCTTTATAATTGCTCTTATTTAAGTTCAATACAGTAGTTTCAAACCCAAGATCCTTGCTGTCAAACTGGATGTGAAATTCTATCATGTTATGATCACTGCTTCCCAAGGGATCCTTTACTTTGAGATCATTAATTAATCCTGTTTCGTTACCCATTACCAAATCCAAAATGGCTTGTTCCCTTGTTGGTTCCCCGACGTATTGGTCTAAGAAATAGTCCCTAATACACTCTATGAACTCCTCCTCAGGTGTCTTTTTGCCAATTTGATTTGTCCAATCTATATGAAAGTTAAAATCGCCCATTATTATTGCATTACTTTTTTTTACAAAAGGTATGAAACATTTAGAATCATAGAAGTTTACAACATGGAAACAGGCCCTTTGGCCCAACATGTCCATGTCGCCCAGTTTATACCACTAAGCTAGTCCCAATTGCCTGCACTTGGCCCATATCCCTCTATACCCATCTTACCCATGTAACTGTCCAAATGCTTTTTAAAAGACAAAATTGTACCCGCCTCTACTACTGCCTCTGGCAGCTCGTTCCAGACACTCACCACCCTTTGGGTGAAAAAATTGCCCCTCTGGACCCTTTTGCATCTCTCCCCTCTCACCTTAAATCTATGTCCCCTCGTTATAGACTCCCCTACCTTTGGGAAAAGATTTTGACTATCTACCTTATCTATGCCCCTCATTATTTTATAGACTTGTATAAGATCACCCCTCAACCTCCTACTCTCCAGGGAAAAAAGTCCCAGACTATCTAACCTCTCCCTTTCAGTCAAACCATCAAGTCCCGGCAGCATCCTAGTAAATCTTTTCTGCACTCTTTCTAGTTTAATAATATCCTTTCTATAATAGGGTGACCTGAATTGTACACAATATTCCAAGTGTGGCCTAACTAATGTCTTGTACAACTTCAACAAGACATCCCAACTCCTGTATTCAATGTTCTGACCAATGAAACCAAGCAAGCTGAATGCCTTCTTCACCACCCGATCCACCTGTGACTCCACTTTCAAGGAGCTATGAACCTGTACTCCTAGATCTCTTTGTTCTATAACTCTCCCCAACGCCCTAACATTAACGGAGTAGGTCCTGGCCCGATTCGATCTCCCAAAAATTTCATTTTATTTCATTTTTCTTCTTTGATGCTGTTCTCCTCAATGTGTTGTAACAGTGTTGGGAACATGGACTAGCTCGGGTGATTAATTTTCAGTCGGGCTTTCCACAGTTCTAATGACTTTTTGAAAGCTTGTATCTGTTCGCAATTTCGAAACAAATCATTGCCTCTTCCTTTTAACTTCAAATTCAGTTCGTTTAAAATTGAGAACCTGTCAGCCAGGTATGACAACATCATTAACCAACTGTCATCGTAAAACAAATTTGTCATGTTGGACTGTTTCTCTACCAGAAAAATGTGAATCTCTTTCCTGAGGTCGTAAACCCTTGTAAGCACTCTGCCCCGTGACAGCCATCGTAATTCAGTGTGAAACAGTACATGAGTAAGCTCAGCTCCCATTTCTGATCATAACACTTCCAAAAGCCTGCACTGCAGTGAGCTTCCATTAATGAAACTAACAATTTTCACTACTTCCTTCAGTACTGCCATAAGATCAGGGGGATTACCTTTGGACGGCAAAGCTTCCTGGTGAATGAAACAGTGATTCCAAACATCATTATTAACTGCCTCAGGTATTCTTCTCACAATTCCGCTATTTCTACCTGTCATATTTGTTGCTCCATCACTTGGAATTCTTTACAATTAACCCAGTCCAATTTGTATTTTCCATCCACACAGTCCTGCATTCCTTCGAATATCCGGGCTCCTGTATTTGTTGGTAAAGTTTGACAATGCAGCCAACCTTCCATAAAGACATCTTGCCCGACATATCTCACATAAACTAACAGTGTTACACAATTTGAAATATCAGCACTCTCGTCAAGTTGGATAGTAAATCCCCGGCTGACTGTAACCGAGTAATAAGCTTGGCTTCTAAATCCTCAGCAATAGAACATATTCGCCGAGACATTGTGTTATCACTGAGAGGAAAGTTTCTCAATTTTTCAGCAGGCTTCTCGTCGAAGATTGTTCGCACCATATCCAGAGACGGTGGAAAAATATTGTTTTTCGGCAACTGTAAGGGCCATTTCCTCTTTTGCGACCAAATATGATACCAGTTGTGCCTTATCATTCAGAGCAGTTGACCGACTAAGAACTTGTGCTGATAACTTTAATCCCCGTTGCATCCTTTGAAAATATTCAAGCGGGTGATCAACGAGTTCCGCATGTTTAGTTTCTAAATGTCCATTCAATTTTGAAGGTTTTAAACTCCCGTTTACAAGCACTTCGCTACAAATAACATATTGGGACTGTGGATCTTGGTTGGCGTTTGCACAATTGATGAAACCACATTTCAAAAAAGCCTCACTATACTGCGCCTTCCAAGATTTGCTTTTTTTCTGAGAAGATAGTTCAGACCAGGTCGACATGGCAGAAGTATGTCCGTCATTACTTGAACTTTCTGTTGCAGATGACGTATTTACAAATGATTTTGTCATTATCGGATGTAGATGGGTTTGATAATTGTGTTTCTGAACTTCTTTTTCTTATTACAAAATGATCCATTTTTTGGAATTAAAGTTTAATGATTAAGCAGCCCCTGACTCCTTTCCCCTTGATACTGGGCCCAGACCAGCGTCACTCACCGTGGCTTTGGCGTCGAGGAAGAGCGCGTCCTGGTTGATGTTCGGAAACACTAAACATAACAGGAAGACTATTCCACTGGAACAAGGCCACCGCTCCACAGAATGAAATGACTGCTTGTCATCTGTCCAACGGAAATTACCGAATGAAAACGTGATTGCAAACTTCAGTCCAACATACAACCAATCAATGTCACGCAATCACAAGTTCTGACTACAAAATTGCCTGTGACAGTTCATCTCTTTAGGAAATAAATGTTTGCCCTTTTCATATTTGGTGTCCAGTTATGCTTCATTTGATTTTCCTGGGTTTGTATTGTTGGCAGTGAGCTGATATTGCCAATCGGGCTCAGCATTCTCTGCCGAGAAGTTACCTGCCCTATAAGCTCCGCTGATAACCTGATATCTGACGAATTTCCTTTCCATGTTCCATTACATTTATTCTTTTCTTTTTAGGGTTCAAACGAGGGGGCACAAAGTTAAACACAAAGCAATTTGGCAACATACACGTCTCGCCATAAACGCAAGAGCACGCAGACGGAATCCCAATGGACAAAAGCCCTTCTCATTCACTGTCGCTGGAAAAAATCCTAAAAGACCAAAACCTTTCCTATACTCTCCCATTACATTGAATCACAAAGAGAAAAACCCCTTCTCACTCCAAGCCATTATAGAGAGTGCGGTGCCCAGAACTGAACACAGTACTTGAAATGAGGTCTAACCAGAGCTCTGTATAACTGTGACAAAACTTCCACTCCTTTTTATTCCAGTTCCCTTGAGATAAATATCAAAATTTAATCTCCATGTTACCGTATATTTTTCGTCAATTCTGTACTTGGACCCTTAAATCTCTCTCCTCCCACACAGTTCTCAGCTTCTTGCCATTTAGAAAATACACTGATCTATCTTTTTAAGGTCCAAAGTGGATGACCTCACACTTTCCCACGTTGAACTCCATCTGCCACTGTCTTGCCCACTCATTTAATCTATCAATGTCCCTTTGCAACTTTCTACTCCCATCTATAATGCTTACTGTTCCACCTAACTTAGTTTCGTCAGCACACTGGGATATAAGGTTCTCCACATTAGAACAGAACAAATAGGAGCAGGAGTAGGCCAGACGGCCCCTCGAGCCTGTTCCGCCATTCAATCAGACCATGGCTGATCTTCCACCTGAACTCCACTTTCCCGCACGATCCCCATATCCCTTGATTCTCCTAAAATCCAAAACTCGATCGATCTCAGACTTGAATATATTCAACGACTGAGCGTCCAAAGTCCTCTGGGTGAGAGAATTCCGAAGATTAAATGAATACTTTTGTCCTCATGTCGGTCCTAAATGGCCGACCCCTCACCATGAGACGATGACCTCTCGTTCTTGACTTTCCAGCCAGGGGAATCAGCCTCTCAGCATCTACACTGTGAAGCCGTCTAAGAATTGTATACATTTCAATGCGATCACCTCTCTTTCTTCTAAACTCCAGCGAATATTGGCCACTTTACACAATATCTCCTCATAGTAAAATTGCAGCAAGTCCTCCTTACTCATATATTCCAACACCCTTGCAATAAAGACTAACATTTCATTTGCCTTCCTCACTCTCATTTGACCCTCGGTAGCTCACTATTTCCAGTATGTTTTTCCACTATTCCTTCCATCGGGAAAATAAATCATCGTTGAAAACATTTCACTCGAAATCTACACGTTTATGTTTGGGGAACAAAATCCAGCTGAACTGCAACAAATTCGGCTCCAAACTTAGAGTTTCTGAAGAAAGCATATTAATGTGAACATTGAATTGCGATGAGCCGAGGATCAAACCCGGCTCAACTGCTTGGAAGGCAGCTATGCTCACCACTATACCATCATCGCTGAAAATATCAATCAAAAAGATAGTTCCAACCATCAAATCCTGAACACACTCTCGGCTGTTGCATTTTGTTCTTCATTAAAACTGCTTTCTGACGGATCCTTTCTCGCTCTGTTGCAGTTCCCGTTTCCGTCCAGTAGATGTCGCCAATCCCAAATTAATGGAAATTACACAACAGCCAGCAATTCTTCACCTGATATCGGACTGAAGAGATGGTCGATCACTGCAATATTGAATCAGCTGGAAATACACTATGCCGCAGCTCACATCAGCCATTGAGTAAAGTTAAATAAATTCATTAAATCATTACGGAGACCTGACTACCAACTGGGCACCAATGGCAGCTTAATATTCAAGTCTATAAAATCTTTAGAAAGGACAGGGAAATAGGGAAAGGAGGAGGAGTAGCAATATTGCTAAAGGACAATATTACAGCAGTTGAAAGATACAATATCAGTGAGGATGAGGGGGCAGTCTGAACACTTTGAGAGAGACCCATCACAAGTGAACCAACTCGACTCCTCCAGAAGGTATAAGAAGGGCGAGTTCGGGAGGATTCCTTCATTCTTTGTGAGATTGTGGAAATGTCTGGAAGAGGAAAATCCGGCGGTAAAGCTCGGACCAAGGCCAAGTCTCGCTCATCCCGGGCCGGACTGCAGTTCCCTGTGGGCCGTGTTCACAGGCACCTGCGAAAGGGGAACTACGCTGAACGTGTGGGTGCCGGAGCCCCGGTCTATCTGGCTGCTGTGCTCGAGTATCTGACGGCTGAAATCCTCGAGCTGGCCCGCAACGCGGCCCGGGACAACAAGAAGACCCGCATCATCCCCAGACACCTGCAGCTGGCCATCCGCAACGACGAGGAGCTCAACAAGCTCCTGGGAGGGGTGACCATCGCTCAGGGCGGGGTGCTGCCTAATATCCAGGCCGTGCTGCTACCGAAGAAAAGTGCTGGGAGCATCAAGAGCAAGTAAAGAGGCCAAGATTTAACCTAATAACAGGGCAAGGACAGGAACAAACTTATTAAATCATTTGAAGAAGGAACAGAAAGCAAGACAAGGTTCATGTAGTAGATGTGATATATTTGGATTTTCCGAAGGCCTTCGATAAGGTACCGCATTGTAGACTCATGGGTAAGTTCAGAGCAGGTGGAGTCAGGGGAGAGGCGGCAGAATGGATAGTAAGCTGGCTACAAAACAGAAAACCGAGAATAGAGGTTAAGGGTAGTTACTCAGATTGCCAAAAGGTGGGAAGTGGAGTTCCACAGGGATCGGTGCTGGGATCATTGTTCTTCACAATTTACAATAATGATTTGGATTCGGGAATCGGAAGTACAATTTCGAAATTTGCCAATGGCATCAAATTGGGGGATGTATTTAATACAAAGGAAGAATGTGTCAAAAGACAAGTGGACATTAATAAACTTGCAGAATGAAGAATAAGGAGATCACATACTGCTTGGATAATAAGAGTCTAAACGGGATAGAGGAGCAAAGGGATCTCGTGGTGCAGATGAACAAATTACTGAAAGTAGCGACTCTGGTCATAAAAAGGCAAATCAAACACTAGGATTCAATTCGAGAGGGATAGAATTGAAAAGCTAAGAAGTTATGTTAAACGTGAATGGAATCTTGGTTAGACCACATTTGGAATAGTGCGAACAGTTCTGGTCTCCATATTATAGATATAGGGCCATTGGAGAAAATGCAATAAAGATTCACAATGATGATACCAGAAATGAGAGGATATTCTTATCAGGAAAGGCTGAGCAGACTGGGTCTCGTTTCACTCGTAAAGAGGAGGCTGAGGGATGACCTGATAGAGGTTTTTAATATAATAATAGGGTTTCTTAGGATAGCTGAGGCGAATAGCATAGATGCATTTAAGGGGAAGATAGATCAGCGAATGAGGGAGAAAGGAATAGAAGGATACGCCGATAGGGTTAGATGAAGTAAGGAAGGAGGAGGCGCGTGAGCAGCGTTAACGCCGGCATAGACCAATTGGGCCGAATGGCCTGTTTCGCTGCCGTAGTTTCGATGTAACTCGATGTAAAGGCTCTTTTCAGAGCCACCCACTGTATCTGTGAAAGGGCTGGTTACTGTCTGAAGGGAGACGCTGATATCATAGTCATAGAGTCATAGAGTTATACGGCACGGATCGAGGCCCTTCGGCCCATCATGTCCGCGCCGGCCATCAAGCCCTGTCCACTCTAATCCCATATTCCAGCATTTGGTCCGTAGCCTTGTATGCTATGGCATTTCAAGTGCTCATCCAAATGCTTCTTGAATGTTGTGAGGGTTCCTGCCTCCACAACCCTTTCAGGCAGTGAGTTCCAGACTCCAACGACCCTCTGGGTGAAAAAGTTCTTTCTCAAATCCCCTCTAAACCTCCCGCCTTTTACCTTGAATCTATGTACCCTTGTTATAGAACCCTCAACGAAGGGAAAAAGCTCCTTAGTATCCATCCTATCTGTGCCCCTCATAATTTTATACACCTCAATCATGTCCCCCCTCAGCCTCCTCTGCTCCAAGGAAAACAAACCCAATCTTCCCAGTCTCTCTTCATAGCTGAAGCGCTCCAGCCCTGGTAACATCCTGGTGAATCTCCTCTGCACCCTCTCCAAAGCGATCACATCCTTCCTGTAGTGTGGCGACCAGAACTGCACACAGTACTCCAGCTGTGGCCTAACCAGTGTTTTATACAGCTCCATCATAACCTCCTTGCTCTTATATTCTATGCCTCGGCTAATAAAGGCAAGTATCCCAAATGCCTTCTTTACCACCTTATCTACCTGTTCCGCCGCCTTCAGGGATCTGTGAACTTGCACACCAAGATCCCTCTGACCCTCTGTCTTGCCTATGGTCCTCCCATTCATTGTGTATTCCCTTGCCTTGTTAGTCCCTCCAAAGTGCATTATCTCGCACTTTTCCGAGTTAAATTCCATTTGCCACTGTTCCGCCCATCTGACCAACCCATCTATATCGTCCTGCAGACTGAGGCTATCCTCCTCGCTATTTAACACCCTACCAATTTTTGTATCATCAGCGAACTTACTGATCATACCTTTTACATTTATATCCAAATCATTAATGTAGACCACAAACAGCAAGGGACCCAGCACCGATCCCTGTGGTACCCCACTGGCCACAGGCTTCCAGTCACAAAAACAACCTTCGACCATCACCCTCTGCCTTCTGCCACTAAGCCAGTTTTGTATCCAAAGTGCCAAGGCACCCTGGATTCCATGGGCTCGTACTTTCTTGACCAGTCTCCTGTGCGGGACTTTATCGAAGGCCTTTCTGAAATCCATGTATACCACATCCACAGCGTTACGCTCATCCACACGCCTATTCACCGCCTCAAAAAATTCAATCAAATTAGTCAGACATGATCTTCCCTTGACAAAGCCATGTTGACTATCCCTGATTAATCCTTGCTTCTCCAAGTGGAGACTAATTTTGTCCTTCAGAATTTTTTCCAATAATTTTCGTACCACTGATGTTAGGCTCACTGGCCTGTCGTTCCCCGGTTTTTCCCTACTCCCCTTCTTGAATAATGGTACTACATTAGCGGTTCTCCAGTCCTCTGGCACATCCCCTGTGGCCAGAGAGGTTCTGAATATATGTGTTAGAGCCCCCGCAATCTCCTCCTTTGCCTCACACAGTAGCCTGGGATACATTTCGTCCGGGCCTGGGGATTTGTCCATTTTTAGGCCTGCTAAACCGCCAATACCTCCTCCCGCTCGATGTTAATATGTTCGAGTATATCACAGTCCCCCTGCCGTATTTCTATGTCTACATCGTCCTTCTCTATAGTGAAAACAGATGCAAAAAATTCATTTAGAACCCCTCCTACCTCGGCCGGCTCCACACACAGATTGCCATTTTTGTCCCTAATGGGCCCTATTTTTTCCCTAGTCATCCTCTTACCCTTAATATACTTGTAAAACATCTTAGGATTTTCCTTTCTTTTGCTCGCCATTGTTATTTCATGGCCCCTCCTTGATCTCCTAATTTCTTTTTTAAGTATCCCTCTGCACTTTTTGTACTCCTCTCGGGCTTCCTCCGTCTTTGGCCCTTTGTATCTGCCAAAAGCCCTCCTTTTTTTCCTAATCCATTCTCGTATATCCCCTGACATCCAAGGTTCCCTGGAGTTCTTGGAACCACCCTTGACCTTTTTGGGGAACATGTTGCCATTGTATGGTCTCAATCTCCCTTCTGAAAGACTCCCATTGCTCCGATGCGGATTTTCCGACAAGCAGCTGATCCCAGTCCATTTTGGCCAGATCCTGCCTTATCCTATTAAAATCGGCCTTCCCCCAATTTAGAACATTTAATTCCGGCCCCTCCCTATCATGCTACCAGTGTTGCTTTGAGCTGCTTTATTCTCGTTGTGGACGAGATGAGGTATTAATGGGACTGGAGTCGGGTCACTGACCACATTCCGTCACTTTAAACGGTAAGTTATGGCCCCCAGTCCACACATCACCAGATTTCTTGTATTTATTTAAACTACTTGCCAGGCTGGGCTCGTAAAACATCACCAGAACTGCTCGACTAACCTTTCTACATCTGCGGGATTCAGCGCTTCGCTCCGTTTCTGTTCTATTTTGTTGGATTATGGACATAACGCATCAAACTCACTGGCGAATCACTGAAATGTAACTCTGTACAGAAACAAATAACAGTGAACGGCCTGGTGTCCAGGAGATTAGAAATATTACTCGCCTTTCGCCTTGTTGACTATTAAACCGTGTTTCGAGTCCACCTCCCCGCGTTGGTTCCATATGGGGATCAAATCGAGAGGGCCAGAGGGGAGCACACAGAGTGATGGACAGAACAGAGAGCGGCCTCTGATCTTCCATCTCCACCTCCAGCTTTCTCCACCCGCCAATTTCAAACTGTTTATCGATAATAGAACCGAAACACAGCGCTCGGCACAAACCCTTACAGACTCGGCCTTCATATTCAAGGATTCCCAGAAACCCGGAGCTTTTAAATAAGCCCCGTTACAATGAAAAGTCAGTAATATTCCTGCCTGAATACAGTCCCTTCGATAACAAGTCAAACCGCCTCCTTCCATTTCAGTCCCACACCCGATTCTATCTCCCCACACATCCCCTCCCAGACGGGTTCAGCATTTTACAAACACATTATTCCAGCTGATTTGGAGAATCTCATGTGTTTGCGTTTGAGTTATGACGCGGAGTTTCTCCGTCAGTGTTACCGTCTCACAGTGACTCTCGGCCTGAATCTGTGAAAAGAAAATGACCATGAACTGGGACTGGAGCCGAACACATCCCCAGGAACAGTGAGGCCCGGACACCCCATTCTCTCTATCCCACCTTCATGCCCAGCAATAGAGAGAGAGAGACACACACACACTGTCAGTCTTAGACTTCCTATCAGTGTGTTCATATCAACCTCAATAGCTGTATCCAACCTTCGTATACAGCATCAGAGAGTGAGAGAGAAAGAGAGACAGATACGGTGACAGAGCGAGCGGAGAGGCACAGTGCCACAGTATCAGTTCCAGACTGACCTGCAAAGTTGCGTTTTATCCAGAAAATCCCGCTGGAGAGAGAGAAGATGCATTCGTATCTCTCACTGATATACCAGAGACGAACACACTATTAATCCCTCACTCAGGGACAGTGCAGAGAGTAGCAAAAACAATGTGGGCCGAATTTAACCCACTCTTGCCTGTTGTAATATATTCGGTTTTGCAGATCAGATCCGTTCGCTATTAGGCCCAGTGATCGAGAGTTTTACTCTGATTAGATTAATCTGGATCTGTTGCTGTCAGATATTAATACTACATGGCGCCAGAAAATACACCGACTCCAACTTTCCTCGCGTGTTTCCCCAGGATTGGTTTGAGAAATCCTCCCTCCAGTTTCGGGGTGAGGCGTTACTTTATCAGTAAAGGGTCCAAGAATGAACAGTACCCATTGGCTCATTCCACAGCCGCCCACTTTATCTCTGAAAGACTCTTTCCCATCATAAGATCCCGAGAGAAACAGCAGGGATGGAAACATCTAGTTTCATAGTTGGAGATTGGAAAGTCAGTCTGGATTCCAGCGTGAGGCACTGGTGGAATCCCATCTGTTTCCCATTCTGGTGCCTGTTCCTGCACTGCCTGTGGACCCCATTCCCTCTGACCTTTCCCCCAGACCCACTTCCTTTGCTCAGACTCAGAAAAATTCCAATTGGGGAAAGTTTCCATCGATTTCTTGATTGGGAATTAAACCAGATATCTGCGCATGCGTGACTAAGCCCCGCCCCCAGCGCTGGTTGGTGGTGAGCAGAAGAGCGCATGCGCGCTGCCCTCCCCCAGCCCGGCCTGTGGGCGCCATTCCCTCAGTGAGCGGAAGAAGATGGTTTAAAACAGGCGGGAATGGAGAGATCACGGCCCCCGGGGGAAGGGAGCAAAGAGCAGCCTCGTTACAGCAGCTCATCGCTTCGCGACCGTGTCCGCAGATGGGCTCAGAGATCGGCATTGAGTCCGGGGGAAGGGCAGGGGGAACATAAGAACATAAGAACATAAGAAATTGGAGCAGGAGTAGGCCAATCGGCCCCTCGAGCCTGCTCCGCCATTCAATAAGATCATGGCTGATCTGATCCCAACCACAAATCTAAAGAACACAAGAAGTCGGAGCAGGACCCGGCCACATAGCCCCTGGGCCCTCTACGCCACCCACAGGGCATTGACCGATCCGAACTCAGCTTCATGTCCAATTTCCTGCCCGCTCGCCATAACCCCTTATTCCCTTTACTTCTAGGAAACTGTCTATTTCTGTTTTAAATTTATTTAATGATGTAGCTTCCACATCTTCCTGGGGCAGCAAATTCAACAGACCCACCACCCTCTGAGTGAAGAAGTTTCTCCTCATCTCAGTTTTGAAAGAGCAGCCCCTTATTCTAAGATTATGCCCCCTAGTTCTAGTTTCACCCATCTTTGGGAACATCCTTACTGCATCCACCCGATCAAGACCCTTCACAATCTTATATGTTTCAATAAGATCGCCTCTCATTCTTCTGAACTCCAATGAGTAGAGTCCCAATCTACTCAACCTCTCCTCATATGTCCGCCCCCTCATCCCCGGGATTAACCGAGTGAACCTTCTTTGTACTGCCTCGAGAGCAAGTATGTCTTTTCTTAAGTATGGAGACCAAAACTGTATGCAGTATTCAGGTGCGGTCTCACCAATACCTTATATAACTGCAGCAATACCTCCTTGTTTTTATATTCTATCCCCCTAGCAATAAAAGCCAACATTCCGTTGGCTTTCTTGATCACCTGCTGCACCTGCATACCAACTTTTTGATTTTCTTGCACTAGGACCCCCAGATCCCTTTGTACTGCAGTACTTTCCAGTCTCTCGCCATTAAGAAAATAACTTGCTCTCTGATTTTTCCTGGCAAAGTGCATAACCTCACATTTTCCAATATTATATTGCATCTGCCAAATCTCCGCCCACTCACCCAGCCTGTCTATATCCCCTTGCAGGTTTTTTATGTCCTCCTCACTCTCTACTTTCCCTCCCATCTTTGTATCATCTGCAAATTTTGATATGTTGCACTCGGTCCCCTCCTCCAAATCGTTAATATAGATTGTAAAGAGTTGGGGACCCAGCACCGACCCATGTGGAACACCACTGGTTACTGGTTGCCAGTCCGAAAATGAACCATTTATCCCAACTCTCTGCTTCCTGTTCGATAACCAATCCTCCACCCATGCCAGAATATTACCCCCAATCCCGTGATTTTTTATCTTAAGTAATAATCTTTTATGTGGCACCTTGTCGAATGCCTTCTGGAAGTCTAAATACACTACGTCCACTGGTTCCCCTTTATCCACCCTATACTTTATATCCTCGAAGAACTCAAGCAAATTTGTCAGACATGACTTCCCCTTCATAAAGCCATGCTGACTTTGTCCTATTAAATTATGCTTATCTAAATGTTCCGTTACTGTCTCCTTAATAATAGACTCCAAAATTTTACCCACCACAGATGTTAAGCTAACTGGCCTATAATTTCCAGCCTTCTGCCTACTACCCTTTTTAAATAACGGTGTTACATTAGCAGTTTTCCAATCTGCCGGGACCTCTCCTGAGTCCAGGGAATTTTGGAAAACTATCACCAAAGCATCCACAATCCCTACTGCCACTTCCCTCAAGACCCTAGGATGGAAGCCATCAGGTCCAGGGGATTTATCCGCCTTGAGTCCCATTATTTTACTGAGTACCATCTCTTGAGTGATTTTAATCGTATTTAGCACCTCCCCCCCTAGAGCCCCCTGTTTGTCCAGTGTTGGGATATTCTTAGTGTCCTCTACTGTAAAGACTGAAACAAAATATTTGTTCAGCATTTTTGCCATCTCCATGTTTCCCACCATTAATTTCCCGGTCTCATCCTCTAAGGGACCTATGTTTGCCTTAGCCACCCTTTTTCTTTTTATATAACTATAGAAACTCTTGCTATCTGTTTTTATATTTTTTGCTAATTTCTTTTCATAATCTAACTTCCCTTTCTTAATCAATCCTTTAGTTACTTTTTGCTGTCTTTTGAAGAATTCCCAATCTTCTATCCTCCCACTAAGTTTGGCTACCTTATATGTCCTTGTTTTTAGTCGGATACTATCCTTGATTTCTTTACTTAGCCACGGATGGCTGTCATTTCTTTTACACCCTTTTTTCCTCAGTGGAATATATTTATTTTGAAAGTTGTAAAATAACTCCCTAAATGAACACCACTGCTCATGTACCGTCTTACCCTTTAATCTATTTTCCCAGTCCACTTTAATCAATTCCGCTCTCATACCATCATAGTCTCCTTTATTCAAGCTCAGTACGCTTGTTTGAGAATCAACCTTCTCACCCTCTAATTGGATATGGAATTCAACCATGTTGTGGTCGCTCGTTCCAAGGGGATCCTTAACTAGGACATTATTAATTAATCCTGACTCATTACACAGGACCAGGTCCAAGGTTGCCTGCCCCCTTGTAGGATCAGTTACATACTGCTCAAGAAATCCATCCCTGATGCACTCAATGAACTCGTCCTCAAGGCTGCTCTGCCCAATTTGATTTGTCCAGTTAATATGATAATTAAAATCCCCCATAATTATGGCTGTTCCCTTATTACATGCCCCGACTATCTCCTGATTAATACTTCTTCCAGCAGAGTTGCAACTATTAGGAGGCCTATATACTACGCCCACTAATGTTTTTTATCCCTTATTATTCCTTATCTCCACCCAAACTGTTTCATTATCTTGATGCTTTGTCCCAATATCATTTCTCTGTATTACAGTGATTCCTTCCTTTATTAACATAGCCACCCCACCTCCCCTTCCTTCCTGCCTGTCCTTCCTGATTGTTAAATACCCTGGCATATTTAATTCCCAGTCGTTGTCACCCTGCAGCCATGTTTCTGTAATGGCCACAAGATCATACCCATACGTAGTTATTTGTGCCGTTAACTCGTCCATTTTATTACGAATGCTACGTGCATTCAGATAAAGAACTTTCAAATCTGTTTTGTGACGCTTAGTTCCTGCTTTTTCCTTTTTTAACACTTTACCTATTACTCCATACCTTCTGTCCCTTCCTGTTACGCTTTCCTCTCTCTCCCTGCTCAGGTTCCCAACCCCCTGCCACTTTAGTTTAAACCCTCCCCAACAGCACTAGCAAACACTCCTCCTAGGACAGCGGTCCCGGCCCTGCCCAGGTGCAGACCGTCCGGTTTGTACTGGTCCCACCTCCCCCAGAACCGTTTCCAGTGTCCCAGGAATTTGAATCCCTCCCCCTTGCACCATTCCTCTAGCCACGTATTCATTTGAAATATCCTCCTATTTCTACTCTGACTAGCACGTGGCACTGGCAGCAATCCTGAGATTACTACCTTTGAGGTCCTATTTTTTAATTTACCTCCTAACTCCCTATATTCTGCTTTTAGGACCTCATCCCCTTTTTTACCTATATCGTTGGTGCCTATGTGCACCACGACAGCTGGCTGTTCGCCCTCCCCCTCCAAAATGTTCTGTAGCCGCTCCGAGACATCCTTGATCCTTGCACCAGGGAGGCAACACACCATCCTGGAGTCTCGGTTGCGGCCGCAGAAACGCCTGTCTATTCCCCTTACAATTGAGTCCCCTATCACTATAGCTCTGCCACTCTTTTTCCTCCCAGCCTGTGCAGCAGAGCTACCCGTGGTGCCAGGAAGTTGGCTGTTGCTGCCTTCCCCTGATAAGTCATCCCCCCCAACAGCATCCAAAGTGGCATATCTGTTTGAGAGGGGGATGGACACAGGGGACCCCTGCACTACCTGCCTGCATCGCTTACTCTTCCTGGTGGTCACCCATTCACTTCCTGCCTGTATACCCTTTACCTGCGGTGTGACCAACTCGCTAAACGTGCTATCCACGAGTTTCTCTGCATCGCGGATGCTCCACAGTGAGTCCACCCGCAGCTCCAGCTCCGAGATACGATCGGTCAGTAGCTGCAGGTGGACACACTTCCCGCACACATGGTCGGCAGGGACACTGGTAGTGTCCATGACTTCCCACATCTTGCAGGAGGAGCATATCACGGGTGCGAGGTCTGCTGCCATGACTTGCCTTAGCTGAGTTACCCCTTTTAAATTACGTTGAAATTAGAAAATGTTAACTATACTAGGGACCAAGGTTCACTAAAAAAAAACACTATCTGCTATAAAACCTGCAGATCTTCCCTTTCTTATTAATTTACTTACAGTAAAATGGTAGAAATACTCACCTGAACCTACTCACCAATCAGCTGCCTCCCCTGTGCCGCGTCACTTTCTGACTGGTGACGTCACCCCGAACTGCCGCTGGTCTCAGAGTCTCGCTCTCAGAGTAAGCTCTGGTCTCGCTCTCTCCGCGCTGTTTATATCCCCGCTCTGGTCTCACTCTCTCCGCGCTGTTTATATCCCCGCTCTGGTCTCGCTCTCTCCGCGCTGTTTCTATCCCCGCTCTGGTCTCGCTCTCTCCCGCCGCTCACCGACTGGACTCTCGCTCTCTCCGCGCTGTTTATATCTCCGCTCTGGTCTCGCTCTCTCCGCGCTGTTTTTATCCCCGCTCTGGTCTCGCTCTCTCCCGCCGCTCACCGACTGAACTCTCGCTCTCTCCGCGCTGTTTTTATCCCCTCTCTGGTCTCGCTCTCTCCCGCCGCTCACCGCTCTCAGGTCCACTACCGCTCTGCAGGAAAAGCAAGGCAAAGCAGCACCTCCTTCCCCCACTTCACCAAACTCCCACACGTACCGAACTCTCAGCACACTGTGTTGTCCTCACACCGTGCTGTCCGCACTGACAGGCCCCTGTATTTCTACAGTTGAGACTCAGATGAGTCAGGCCTGCCCCACCTTCAGGGACCAAATAAATCTAGCTAACCAATTAATTTGCTACAGCAGCTCTCTGCTGAAGCCTGACAGAAACTTAGAAATTTAAACTTTTAAATTGACCTTAAACAGTTGAAGCAATATGCACTAGATTTAAAGAGATTAACCCTTCAACTCCCACACCTGACAGAAACTTAGAAATTTAAACTTTTAAATTGACCTTAAACAGTTGAAGCAATATGCACTAGATTTAAAGAGATTAACCCTTCAACTCCCACACGTACCGAACTCTCAGCACACTGTCCGGGGGATGTTTGTAAGAGGCGGAGTGGATCAGGAACTGGTCCCGGAACATGGAGTGAGAGGGTGGGGGGGGAAGGGAGAGGTCATTCTCGGGCTGTGTGTGGACAGGGTGTGTCCAGGAGAAGGGAGAGAGAATGGGAAGAAGCTGCTATTAAAATCATTGCTTCTTTCTCTCCCCAAACCAGGAGTGAATGGTTCTGGTTTAGTTCCAGTCTCCCCCTGTTTATTGTTATTGGACAGTGAAGAGTGGAAACAGAGCCGGACAGTAAGGATGTGGGGAGTTATAAAAATGAGCATCTATTGCATGCATCAGGCGAGAAGTGTGAAGAAGACATTTTAAACAGCGGCTGTTTGCTTTCAGTTCAACGGTTAGTCCCATGGGAGAGGGGATTAGAAACCTGACCTGTACAAAGGTCCCTGCCCCATCGGGTAGTCCCATTCATGGATCAGTGCAGGGGTTGGGTCGTGTCTGGATATCACTAAATTGTTTTAAAATCGCCCAACACACCTGGTATTCAGAAGCTGAGTGCTGCAGTACTGCAGTGGAGTCAGACACTGACTCTGTTTGTATCACTGGTTTTCATTTGTGGATATTCAAAATAATTATTGACAGAGATGTTAAACTGATCACTTTTGTATTTTCTACCTCTCCTGTTCCTGAGTAACAAGATATAATTTTCTTTCCACAGGCAAATCCTTGAAGGACCCAGAATAAATGTGATGTTTCCTCCACCCGAGGCAAAGGAAGAGTGCAGCCAGCTCCTTCTCACACGCAGTAGGTATATTATCACTCACAGAGCACAGAGACACAGACAGGTCATCAGGTCCACAGTCTCAGACAGCAGAAGTAGTCAGTCCCACACTGATCCCAGGTTCCAGAGACACATTTTGAATCCAACAGTCAAACAGAGCAGGTGAGGCAGACGCTGTTTCCATTTCCCCCGAACTCAGTGCCGCTGACAGGAAGATCCAAAAATCCCAGTCCAAAGTCACACTTTCAGGTTTTCAATTCAACAAAAGAGCAACATTATCCGTGAATTAAATACCATATACCCCGAGATTACAATTGAATACTGGCCCAGAACTCTCACACACACGTGAGTTTAATACATGCAGTATCCATTCGAATAGCGGATCATGAGATACAAATAGCAAGTCCAAAATTCATTGACAGCATCGGATTGAGAAATGCTGTGACAGTGTAACCTGAGGAACAAATTAGATACGAGTTTATAATATGCTCATAGTGTGAGATTTAAAGATACAGGATCAATTCTATTGGCACAGACTGATCTACACATAATATACGAATTCAAAAATATCACCATATCAGTTTGAAAGATACATTATCATTCACAATATTACTCATAGATATACAGACTTAATCATAGTCCAAAAAGCACATAAATTATTTAATTAAACATCCAGCATCAAATCCTAAAGTGTATCCATATTCTCCAATTAAATAATGAGAAACACTATTTAAACATTAAGGTATGAAAGCTGCAGTATTGAACACCATAATATAATCTGAGAGAATAATTATATACAGACACAGAATGAATCCCACACTCATACGTAGTACCAGAGACTGACAGATGCAGAAGGAATCCCAAACTCACATAAAGGACGAGAGGTTGCCAGACACAGATTGAATCCCACACTCAAGTATGGTCCCAGAGATGATAGATACAAAATGAATCCCACACTCAAGTATGGTCCCAGATATGATAGATACAGAATGAATCCCACACAGGCATCCAGTACCAAAGAATGACAGACACCGAGTTCATCCCACACGCTCATAAAGCACGAGAGACTGAGAGGTAAAGTATGAATCGCACACTCACACACAGTACCAGAGACTGACAGATACAGAGTGAATCCCACACTCACACACAGTACCAGAGACTGACAGATACAGAATGAATCCCACACTCACACACAGTACCAGAGACTGACAGATACAGAATGAATCCCACACACACACACAGTACCAGAGACTGAGAAATACAGAATGAATCCCACACTCACACACAGTACCAGAGACTGACAGATACAGAGTGAATCCCACACTCACACACAGTACCAGAGACTGACAGATACAGAATTTATCCCACACTCATACACAGTACCAGAGAAAGACAGATACAGAATGAATCGCACACACACACAGTACCAGAGACTGACAGATACAGTATGAAGCCCACACTCACACACAGTACCAGAGAAAGACAGATACAGAATGAATCCCACACTCATACACAGTACCAGAGACTGACAGATGCAGAATGAATCCCACACTCACACACAGTACCAGAGATTGGAAATGCAGAATGAATCTCACAATCATTAAGAATACCAGATTACTAATTCAATCCCACACTAACATACAGTATGAGAAACTGTATATTTAAAATGAAGTCAACACCCACATACAGTACTGGCAACTGACAGACACAGAATGAATCCCACACAGTATCACGGACTGAGAGATACAAAATGAATCTCAGTCACTGACATTAGTGCAGGCTGAGTTACAAATTACGTACCAGTCCAAAAATCTCAGTGTGAGATTGAAAGATACAGTATCAATTCCATTCATGCAGACTGAGCTCCACATTATATACAAGTTCAAAAATGTCACCATATCTGTTTGGATGATGCACTAAATCACAGTTGTTTTCACATCGTAGCAGATTTAATAGTAGCCCAAAATGCACTCGTTCTCTGATTATATCCGACAGCATCATATTTTAAAGGATATGATTATCTACCACTTAAATACTGGGAAAAATTATTTAGATATTAAAGATACAGTTTTGAATTCCATACTGTAAACAGATACAAATTTGATACAGATAAAGAATGAATCTCATACCCAGATCCAGTGCCTGAGACTGACATATAGAATGAATCTCACACTCACACAATGTACCTGTGATTGATAGATACAGAACAAATCCCACACTCACATACTGTATCAGAGACTGACAGATCCAGAATTTATATCACGCATACAGTATCAGAGATTGATGGAAATGGAATGAATGTCTCACTCACATACAGCATCAGAGACTGACAGATATGGAATGAATCCCAAATTCACACACAGTGCCAGAAACTGACAGGAACAGAATGAATCACAAAGTACCACAGTCAGACAGATACAGAATGAATCTCACAGTCACATTACTGCAGACTGAGTTACACATAACATGCCAGTCCAAAAATCTTATAGTGTCATATTGAAAGATAATGTATCAATTCCATTAGTGCAGACTGAGGCAAACATTATATAGCAGTCCAACAATGTCATACCACATCAGACTCAAAGATACAACATCAATTCCATTAGCATGCACTGAGCTACATGTTACACACCAGTCCAACAATCTCATACAGTATCAGACTGATAGATAAAGTATCAATTCTATTAGTGCAGGCTGAGCGACATATTACATTCCAGTCCAAAAATCTCACACAGTGTCAGACTGAGATAGAGAATTAATTCCATTATTATAGACTGAGCTACACATTATATACCAGTCCAATAATTTCTCCGTGAACAGATTGAAAGCTACATTATCATTCACAATAGAGTTCAGAGATTAAGATGTAACACTACTCAAAAACACACACACATTGTTTGATTAAAGAAAATCCATAACAGTATCAGTATTTACAAATTAAACAGTCGACAACAAACTGCATATACTTTAAAGTATTAAGGATATAGTTTCAAATACAATAATTTAAACTGAAATAAGAATACAGAGTGAATCCAGACTTGCACATTGTCTCAGAGACTGAATAACAGAATGAATCCCTCACTGAGATAAAGTAGCAGAGAATGGCAGATACAGAATGTATCCCCCCCACACACAGACAGTACCAGAGACTGACAGATACAGAATTAATCCCACATTCACACACAGTACCAGAGACTGACAGGTACAGAATTAATCCCACACTCACACACAGTACCAGAGACTGACAGAAACAGAATGAATCCCACATTCACAGACAGCACCAGAGACGGTCAATCACAGAGTTAGTCCCACACTCATATATCGTATCAAAGACTGACAGATACAGACTAAACCCCAAACTCGCATACTGTAACCGAGACTGACAGGAACAGAATGATTCCCTCACTCACACACAGTACCAGAGACTGACAGATACAGAATAAACCCCTCATTCATATACAGTATCAGAGACTGACAAATACAGAATAAACCGCAAACTCATGTACAGTATCGGAGACAGACAGATACAGAATAAACCCCACAGTCATTTCCTGGACCAGTGATTGACAGAGAATAATCCCCACACTCATATACTGGACCAGAGACTGAGAGAGAATAATCCCCACACTCATATACTGGACCAGAGACTGACAGGCACAGGATGAATCCCACACTCACACACAGCACCAGAGACTGACAGATACAGAATGAATCCCACACTCACACACAGCACCAGAGACTGACAGATACAGAATGAATCCCACACTCACACACAGCACCAGAGACTGACAGATACAGAATGAATCCCACACTCACACACAGTACCAGAGACTGAGAGATACAGAATGAATCCCACACTCACACACAGTACCAGAGACTGACAGATACAGAATGAATCCCACACTCACACACAGTACCAGAGACTGACAGATACAGAATGAATCTCACACTCACACACAGTACCAGAGACTGACAGATACAGAATGAGTCCCACACTCACACACAGTACCAGAGACAGACAGACACAGAATGAATCCCACATTCACACACAGCACTAGAGACTGACAAATACAGAATGAATCCCACACTCATATACTGGACCAGAGACAGACAGATACAGAATAAACCTCACTCTCATATACAGTACCAGAGACTGACAGAATACAGAATAAACCCCACTCTCATATACAGTACCAGAGACTGACCTCTACTGGACGTAATCGGGAACTGTAAAAGAGTGGAACAAATTCACATTTTCTGTCGTGGTTCCAGAAACAGGAAAATGTGCAATGTGAGGAAAGTTTCTGTCTGGAACTTTTACTTCCCTGACCAAGGAGAAAGCCTCCGAAAGCTTGTGATTTTCAAATAAAACTGTTGGACTATAACCTGGTGTTGTAAGATTCCTGACATTACTGCTGTTATACAGGGCCGAGGTGAGACCACGTCTGGAGTATTGTGTGCAGTTTTGGTCTCTTTATCTGAGGAAGGATGTCCTTGACATGGAGGGAGTGCAACGAAGGTTCACCAGACTGATTCCGGGGATGGCATAGCTGACGTATGAGGAGAGATTGGGTTGACTCGGCCAATATTCACTCGAGTTTAGAAGAATGAAAGGTGATCTCATCGAAACATATAAAAATCTAACAGGACGAGAGAGACTAAATGTAGGGAGGATATTCCCAATGGCTGGGGAGTCCAGAACCAGGGGTCACAGTCTCAGGATTTAGAACCGAGATGAGGAGAAATGTCCTCACTCGGAGGGTGGTGAACCTGTGGAATTCTATACCACAGAATGCAGTGGAGGCCAAGTCATTAGATGTATTCAAGAAGGAGATAGATATATTTCTTAATGCTAAAGGGATCAAGGGATATGGGGAAACAGTGGGAACAGGGAACTGAGTTAGACGATCAGCAATGATCATTTTGAATGGCGGAGCAGACCCGAAGGGCCGAATGGCCTACTCTTGCTCCTGTTTTCTATGTTTCTATGTAACGTGGCATCACTCCCATCCGTCCAATCACAATCATTGCCTTCCTCCATCCCTCATTCGAATAGGGTTGTGGGACAGCCTATTTCATCCGAGCTCGGAGCGGATTTGGATCATTTCTGGGTCAGAAATTGAGTATGAAAATGCCTGATGACAAGAAAGCAGCTCCCAAGAAGGGCGCCAAGAAATCCTTCAGTAAAGCACCAGCCAAAGGCGGCAAGAAGTCGTAACTGAGACAGGAACAGAATAATTCCCTCGCTCACATCCAATAATAGACAAATATCATTCACTGATTCAGTAATCGCTGACACAATAATCAACACATCAGTCAGCTTCTATTGTACAAATCTGGGTAAAATAATACAGACCAAGCAAGTGTTGTCGGACGATGAGACTGTAAATAATATTGGGTGGAACACAACAGAATGTATCTTGATACATCCCTGGTATTTCTGTATCCCACCCGCCCAGTTCAATGACAATTCTGATATTTTGTCTCATTCACCACACAAACTCCAAATTTCAATCTATTGCAGATTGGCGACATCTGCTGTCCGGAAGCGAAAACTTCAATAGACCGATATGTATCACTTGTATTTCACAAGTTATTGTTAGTTCTCGAATCGGAATCAAGTTCTTATTAAATTGATTCCTGACTCTCTTCAGACAGTAACCAGCCCTTTCATAGAGACAGTGGGTGGCTCTGAAAAGAGCCTTTGGGTTATCAGGTTAAGTCTTCGCCGCTTTACTTGCTCTTGGTGCTCACGTGGCTGGTTTTCTTCGGTAGCAGCACGGCCTGGATATTAGGCAGCACCCCGCCCTGAGCGATGGTCACCCGTCCCAGGAGCTTGTTGAGCTCCTCGTGGTTGCGGATGGCCAGCTGCAGGTGTCTGGGGATAATGCGGGTCTTCTTGTTGTCCCGGGCCGCGTTGCGGGCCAGCTCGAGGATTTCAGCCGTCAGATACTCGAGCACAGCAGCCAGATAGACCGGGGCTCCGGCACCCACACGTTCAGCGTAGTTGCCCTTTCGCAGGTGCCTGTGAACACGGCCCACGGGGAACTGCAGTCCGGCCCGGGATGAGCGAGACTTGGCCTTGGCCCGAGCTTTACCGCCGGTTTTTCCTCTTCCAGACATTTCCCCAATCTCACAAACACTTTCACAAAGAATGAAGAAATCCTCCCGAACTCGCCCTTCTTCTACCTTCTGGAGGAGTACAGTGGAGGCACTTGTGATTGGTCCACCTGCTCTCAATATCATTGGCCTGTTTATTGAACCAATCAGATAGCTGCTTTATTCACCAATCAATAGCCAGCAATGAGAAAAGGGCGGACAATCCCGAACTGAAATGTTTTTGAAATTTGAAAAGCCCGCCAATATATTTCCAACACAAGAAGCGGATTTAGTAAATAATGTCGCGTACAGACAAAGATTGAAAAATCTCTCTCCTTTAACTCTGTTATTCCCCATTTCCCGTCACAACTTCCAGAATCTTTTACAATCCGGTTAAAACCCGCCTTCATTCACCGTTCGCTTTCAATCGGGCGGGAATAAAGTCCCATTTTGTAACGGGACAGATTCCAGCTCAATCTTTGTAAAAGTAACAAACCCCAGATTGTGGATTGATCCCTGTTCACAGGAGCTGCTGCGGGATCGAAACCGGAGCCGAGACTCCTGGTGTAAGAAGTGGAACAGTGAGAGAGCCTTTAGACTATTCTGTACTCGGTGTGAACACCCTTTCGGGATTGCTGCTTTACAAAGGATTGCGGTTCTGAAAGTGAGATTCCCGAATAATGAACAAACAAAGGTGGAAAGTAGAAAGAAATGACTGAAGTCTAATCCCCCGCCTTAAAACGGCTCTGACGGGGCAGATGCGGGGGAAGGGGTGGAATATGAGCGGGAATGAGAGGACCAGGGACCCCTTGTTGCTTATTGGGACTAAATAAAAAAGCGACACACAGATTATAGCGGGCAGTGAATACGAGAATCTTCCAGATTTCAAGAGAAATTACAAAAGCGCAAGATCATAGGAACAGGAGTAGGCCATTCAGCCCCTCATTCCTGCTCCGCCATTTGATAAGATAATGGCTGATCAGTGATCTAACTCCATATACCTGCCTTTGTCCCATATCCCTTAATATCTTTGGTATCTATCTCAGATTTAAATTGAGCAATTGAGCTAGTATCAATTGCCGTTATAGAGACAGTTAGTATCAAACTATCTACAGTAAAATGATTCCATACAGAGGTGTCGGTACAGCGTCTTCAGAGAGACTGTGGGTGGCTCTTAAAAGAGCCTTTGTGTTTATTTTTTTTCAGTTGTTTGTGGAGTTTTACTTGGAGCTGGTGTATTTGGTCACCGCCTTTGTCCCTTCCGACACGGCGTGCTTGGCCAGTTCCCCGGGCAGCAGCAGGCGCACGGCGGTCTGGATCTCCCGGGAGCTGATGGTCGCCCGCTTGTTGTAATGGGCCAGGCGGGAAGCCTCACCCGCGATGCGCTCGAAAATATCGCTCACAAAGGAGTTCATGATGCCCATTGCCTTGGAGGAGATGCCGGTGTCCGGGTGAACCTGCTTCATCACTTTGTAGATGTAGATGCCGTAACTCTCCTTCCTCGACTTTCTCCGCTTCTTGCCGCCTTTGCCTGGTGCTTTACTCAAGGTTTTCTTGGCGCCCTTCTTGGGAGCTGCTTTCTTGTCCTCAGGCATTTTCAAACTCAATTTCAGACCCAGAAATGACCCAATCCGCTCCGAGCTCGGATTAAATAGACAGTCCCACAGACCTATGGTAATGAGGGATGGGGGAGGGCAATGATTGTGATTGGGTCATTGGGAGTGAGGTCACAATAATTATTAACTGTAACTCTCTGATTGGTTTCTTCAAATATCCAATGAGATTCAGTATCTGCCACCAATCACAAACACGCTCACACCGCACACTGTCCGCTTTCAGCAATTTGTTCCGAACTGTTGCAGTTCTGCTTCCGGCCAGTAGATCTCCCCAAACCCCGGGACAGTGAAGTTTGAAGATGAGAGAGGGACAGAACAGAAACTCATTCTTCACATTATATTGCACGGGTGGGATTGAGAAAAACTGGGAATGGAGACGAGCTGCAAGTACATTTTGTTGGACCAAACATGAGTTGTAATGCTGTGTTCAGTTCTTGCAATTAATTTTGGAGTATTTTCTATACTGAGGAAGACTTCGACAAAATACAAGAAGACTTTAATAAGGTGCTGAAAGGCGGTGTAAATGGCCATTGAATTTCCATATAGAAAGGTGTGAGGTGGTGCAATTTGCTAGGGGGAGTAAGGAGGCGACATACTGCTCGGAAAATAATAGTCTAAATGGGGTAAAAGAGCAAAGGGATTTTAGGGGTACAGATTGACAAATTAAAAGTAGCAACACAGGATGATAAGGCCATAAAAAGCAAATAAAGCACTGGGGTTTATTTCCAGAGGAATAGAATTGAAAAGCAAATAAGTTATTTTGAACTGAAATTTAAACTGTCAAACCTTCTGTCAAACTGTTTATATTATATTTTCGGTTTCGAGATGTTTTTCTATTGCATCATTGAGTAAAAGATTCCATGATTATTCCTCCCACCGACCTTCAGTTAACTGGTTTATAATTCCCTGGACTTGTTCGATCTCCTGTTTTAAAATATAAGAATCACATTAACTGTCATCCAGTCCTCTGGCACTATTCCTTTTTGTGATGATGTTTTTCTATATATGTAACAGTGCCTCTGCTATCTCTTCCTTTGCTTCATTTAATATGCACGGGTGCAATCTATCTGGACCAGTTTAACCACCCTTTCTAACTTTAATGTCTTGATATCCTTATTGACCTCTTCCTCTAAAATCATGTTCACCCTGTTAATCTCCCGGGTAAATACTGAGGCAAAGTAATAATTCAATGTTTCTGCCATTTCGCTGACGTTTTTCATGTGCATCCCTTAGTGGCCCTCATGATATTCTGATTTTCCTTTTGTTATTTTTGTGTCTGTGGAATAATTTACTATTTCTTTTTATATTCTTTGATAATTTGATTTCGTGGTTCCTGTTTGATTCCCTAATTGTTTTTGTGATTTCTTCCTAACCTCTTCCTATTCTCTTTTGCCATCCTCTTATTTAATATCAATGAATGAGAAATCCCACCAGCTTGTTGTGTCTGTTCAGGGGCTGATGTTTGGGAACTACTTATTGTCTATGATTAAAGTGCCAGAAACCCAAAGGGAGCAACTCAATCCGAAACTCCAAAGAAACACTGTATTTCTCCCTCCTGGTGAAATAAGGCGCTATAATGGTGAGTATAGCTGCCTTCCAAGCAATTAATTCCAAACAGGTTTCAATCCCAGCACGCTGAATTCAGAAACACCAAGACTGGAACCGAATTTGATGATGTTCAGAGGGATAGTGTTTCCAAAACACAAACGGGTCTAATTTATATAAAAATACATTTAAAATTCATTTATTTCCCCCATAATGTTGAATTTAACTCTGTTCATTTGTATTATTATTTGTACGGTAGATACGGGACACAATTGCCCGGATTCAGTGAAATTAATTGATTTTCTGAAGTTTTTCCCTCTCCTGATTCCCGTTCCTTATTTAAATTATGTCGGATTAACCTTTCTGATCTGTAGAAGGGTCACAGTCCTGAACCGTTAACCCGAGCTTCCCTTCTCCACAGATGCTGCCGGACCTGCTGAGTCTTTCCAGCATTTTCGGTTTTATTTTTTTTATATTTTATCACTTTCACTTTTGACGGTCGCCGTTGAAACTTTGCGCTCAGTTTTTATTTGTGTTTCAGTTCGGTTTATTTGAATTAATATAAATCGAGTCCTGAGAAATCAGACAGAAATATTGTGCAATGTAGAATGAAATATAATGGGGCAACTTTCGAATGAGCAAAACAGAAACTTTATTGTGAATCAATTGTTTAATTTTTCACTGACAAAATATGAAAAAATGAAAGTAGAAATTACAGAGAGAAACTATTTCCTCACATTGCACATTGTCCTGAATCGAGAACAACGACAGATAATGTGAATTTATTCCACTTCTTTACAGTTCTCACTTATGGCCAGTAGATGTCAGACTGAATGTGAGTGTGGGATTAATTCCCTGTCTGTCAGTCTTTGGCACTGTGTGTGAGTGTGATATTCATTCTGTATCCACCAGTCTCCAGTACAGTCTGTGAGTGTGGGATTCATTTTTTTTATTCGTTCACGGGATGTGGCGTCGCTGGCGAGGCCAGCATTTATTGCCCATCCCTAATTGCCCTCGAGAAGGTGGTGGTGAGCCGCCTTCTTGAACCGCTGCAGTCCGTGTGGTGACGGTTCGCCCACAGTGCTGTTCGGAAGGGAGTTCCAGGATTTTGACCCAGCGACGATGAAGGGACGGCGATATATTTCCAAGTCGGGATGGTGTGTGACTTGGAGGGGAACCTGCAGGTGGTGTTGTTCCCATGTGCCTGCTGCTCTTGTCCTTCCAGGTGGTAGAGGTCGCGGGTTTCGGAGGTGCTGTCGAAGAAGCCTTGGCGAGTTGCTGCAGTGCATCCTGTGGATGGTGCACACTGCAGCCACAGTGCGCCGGTGGTGAAGGGAGTGAATGTTTAGGGTGGTGGATGGGGTGCCAATCAAGCGGGCTGCTTTATCTTGGATGGTGTCGAGCTTCTTGAGTGTTGTTGGAGCTGCACTCATCCAGGCAAGTGGAGAGTATTCCATCACACTCCTGACTTGTGCCTTGTAGATGGTGGAAAGGCTTTGGGGAGACAGGAGGTGAGTCACTCGCCGCAGAATACCGAGCCTCTGACCTGCTCTCGGAGCCACAGTATTTATATGGCTGGTCCAGTTAAGTTTCTGGTCAATGGTGACCCCCAGGATGTTGATGGTGGGGGATTCGGCGATGGTAATGCCGTTGAATGTCAAGGGGAGGTGGTTGGACTCTCTCTTGTTGGAGATGGTCATTGCCTGGCACTTATCTGGCGCGAATGTTACTTGCCACTTATGAGCCCAAGCCTGGATGTTGCCCAGGTCTTGCTGCATGCGGGCTCGGACTGCTTCATTATTTGAGGGGTTGCGAATGGAACTGAACACTGTGCAGTCATCAGCGAACATCCCCATTTCTGACCTTATGATGGTTGGAAGGTCATTGATGAAGCAGCTGAAAATGGTTGGGCCTAGGACACTGCCCTGAGGAACTCCTGCAGCAATGTCCTGGGGCTGAGATGGTTGGCCTCCAACAACCACTACCATCTTCCTTTGTGCTAGGTATGACTCCAGCCACTGGAGAGTTTTCCCCCTGATTCCCATTGACTTCAATTTTACTCGGGCTCCTTGGTGCCACACTCGGTCAAATGCTGCCTTGATGTCAAGGGCAGTCACTCTCACCTCACCTCTGGAATTCAGCTCTTTTGTCCATGTTTGGACCAAGGCTGTAATGAGGTCTGGAGCCGAGTGGTCCTGGCAGAACCCAAACTGAGCATCGGTGAGCATGTTATTGGTGAGTAAGTGCCGCTTGATGGCACTGTCGATGACACCTTCCATTACTTTGCTGATGATTGAGAGTAGACTGATGGGGCGGTAATTGGCCGGATTGGATTTGTCCTGCTTTTTGTGGACAGGACATACCTGGGCAATTTTCCACATTGTCGGGTAGATGCCAGTGTTGTAGCTGTATTGGAACAGCTTGGCTACAGGCGCAGCTAGTTCTGGAGCACAAGTCTTCAGCACTACAACTGGGATGTTGTCAGGGCCCATAGCCTTTGCTGTATCCAGTGCACTCAGCCGTTTCTTGATATCACGTGGAGTGAATCGAATTGGCCGAAGACAGGCTTCCGTGATGGTGGGGATATCGGGAGGAGGCTGAGATGGATCATCCACTCGGCACTTCTGGCTGAATATGGTTGCAAACGCTTCAGCCTTGTCTTTTGCACTCACGTGCTGGACTTCGCCATCATTGAGGATGGGGATGTTTGCAGAGCCTCCTCCTCCCGTTAGTTGTTTAATTGTCCACCACCATTCACGACTGGATGTGGCAGGACTGCAGAGCTTTGATCTGATCCGTTGGTTGTGGAATCGCTTAGCTCTGTCTATAGCATGTTGCTTCCGCTGTTTAGCATGCATGTCGTCATGTGTTGTAGCTTCACCAGGTTAGCACCTCGTTTTTAGGTACGCCTGGTGCTGCTCCTGGCAGGCTCTTCTACAGTCCTCATTGAACCAGGGTTGAAGCCCTGGCTTGTTGGTAATGGTTGAATGAGGCATATGCAGGGCCATGAGGTTGCAGGTTGTGATAGACGACAGTTCTGCTGCTGCTGACGGCCCACCGGGCCTCATGGATGCCCAGTTTTGAGCTGCTGGATCTGTTCTGAATCTATCCCATTTAGCACGGTGGTAGTGCCACACAACACTTTGGATGGTGTCCTCAGTGTGAAGACAGGATTTCGTCTCCGACTGTGCGATGGTCACGCCTACCAATACTGTCATAGAGAAATGCATCTACGACCGGTAGATTGGTGAGGACGAGGTCAAGTCGGTTTTAGCCTCGTGTTGGTTCACTCACCACCTGCCGCAGGTCCAGTCTGGCAGCTAAGTCCTTCAGGGCTTGGCCAGCTCGGTCAGTCGTGGACATTCAAGTTCCCCATTCAGTGTAAACTTCGTGCCCTTGCTACCCTCGCCGCTGTCTTCAGGTGCTGTTCAACATGGAGAAGGACTGATTCATGAACTGATGGAGGGCGGTAGGTGGTAATCACCAGGAGGTTTCCTTGCCCATGTTTAACCTGATGCCATGAGATTTCATGGGGTCCGCAGTCAATGTTGAGGACTCCCAGGGCCACTCCCTCCTCACAGTACATCACTTTACCGCCACCTCTGGTCGGCCTGTCTTGCCGGCGGGACAGGACACACCAAGGGATAGTGATGGAAGGGTCTGGGACGTTGGCTGTCAGGTATGATTCTATGAGTATGGCTATGTCAGGCTGTTGCTTGACTAGTCTGTGTGATAGCTCTACCCAATGTTGGCACAAGTCCCCAGATATTAGTGAGGAGGCGATTGGGTTTGGTTTGCCTTTTCCATGCCCTGTGCTTAGTGGCTCCTTGCCGGGTGGTACGTCCGGTTTTTTGCTTATTGTGACTTTGTGTAGCGAGATTGTACAACTGAGTGCCTTGCTAGGCCACTTCAGAGGATGATTAAGAGTAGTTTCATGGTAGTTTCAGAGCCACCATTACTGATACTCGATGTTTTTTAATTCTAGATTTTATTTAACTAATTCAATTTAAATTCCCCAGCTGTTATGGTGAGATTTGAACTCATGATTCCGGATTATTAATCCATTAATATAACCACTCTGCTACCGTATTCTTAATTTGAATGAAGAGGTCACGGGTCGGTTTGCTGTCGATGTGAAGATGGGGCAATGTGGGCAATGGGGGGATGTAAGCGATTTTTAAATTTGAGTGGTAATGAACTTGGAAACAGTGAAGGTTAGTGAGATCAAGCAGGACTTGGTGGTGGTTAGATGGTGGAGGTTGTGTGGCCGGCCAGGGGTGCATTGGATGAATGGAGCCTGGAGGGAGAGAGACATTGATGAGGGATCGGTGGCAATGGGACGATGGAGGAATGGAGGCGGCTGAGGGAATCACAGGGTCTTTGTGATGGAGGTTAAATCGGGTCCTGAGCTCAGCTCCGTGTTCCTTGGCGACAATTTTACTGGAGCCGTTAACCAATGTAAAATAAAAAGGTAAACATTTGCAGTAAAATAGCGAAGAGAGGAATGTCAATGGGGAACGTTCAGTGTCCGTCCCCAAATATCACCCACATTCATTTCTAGGGTGCAATCCGCAACCTGCCCTTTAACACGTTCAGTGTCCGTCCCCGAATATCACCCACAGTAATTTCTAGGGTGCAATCCGCAACCTGCCCTTTAACACGTTCAGTGTTCGTCCCCTAATATCACCCACAGTCATTTCTAGGCTGCAATCCTCAACTTGCCCTTTAACACGTTCAGTGTCCGTCCCCTGATATCACCCAGAGTCATTTCTAGGCTGCATTCCTCAACCTGCCCTTTAACACGTTCAGTGTCCGTCCCCTGATATCACCCAGAGTCATTTCTAGGCTGCATTCCTCAACCTGCCCTTTAACACGTTCAGTGTCCGTCCCCAGATATCACCCACAGACATTTCTAGGGTGCAATCCTCAACCTGCCCTTTAACACGTTCAGTGTCCGTCCCTTGATATCACCCACAGACATTTCTAGGCTGCAATCCTCAACCTGCCCTTTAACACGTTCAGTGTCCGTCCCCTAATATCACCCACAGTCATTTCTAGGCTGCAATCCTCAATCTGCCCTTTAACACGTTCAGTGTCTGTCCCCTAATATCACCCACAGTCATTTCTAGGCTGCAATCCTCAATCTGCCCTTTAACACGTTCAGTGTCTGTCCCCTGATATCACCGACAGTCATTTCTAGGCTGCAATCCGCAACCTGCCCTTTCACACGTTCGGTGTCCGTCCCCTAATATCACCCACAGTCATTTCGAGACTGCAATCCTCAACCTGCCCTTTAACACGTTCAGTGTCCGTCCCCTGATATCACCCACAGTCATTACTTGGGTGCAATCCTCAACCTGCCCTTTAACACGTTCAGTGTCCTTCCCCTAATATCACCCACAGACATTTCTAGGCTGCAATCCTCAACCTGCCCTTTAACACGTTCAGTTTCCTTCCCCTAATATCACCCACAGTCATTACTTGGGTGCAATCCTCAAACTGCCCTTTAACACGTTCAGTGTCTGTCCCCTGATATCACCCACGGTCATTTCTAGGGTGCAATCCTCAACCTGCCCTTTAACACGTTCAGTGTCCTTCCCCTAATATCACCCACAGTCATTACTTGGGTGCAATCCTCAAACTGCCCTTTAACACGTTCAGTGTCTGTCCCCTGATATCACCCACGGTCATTTCTACGCTGCAATCCTCAACCTGCCCTTTAACCGTCCTCGTATCAGAGACTCAAATTCATATTTTGACTGGGAAACTTCAGGTAAAGACTGAAACGGGTCTGTTTATGTCCCTGGATTCAGTGTACACTGCAGAAAAATCTCTATAAATTATAAATGAATCGCCAGGAGTGAACATAGTCAATACAATTAGAGGAAAACTGTAAATGAAGCCGCTCATTATTGTTGGATCAGTCCTGTGTGATTACAGCTTTTAACTTTATTCCTGAGAGAGGTCTGATTAATTTAATGTCCTGGACTTTGAGATGTTTGTGATATTTCGACCACATTATTACATCGGAGTCAAAGCTGCTTCTGCAATGTGTTTGTTCAATCGACTGTAAATGATGGCAGTCATCAGAGTATAACCTTGTCATTGGAGAATTAATCCCTGTTTATATCAGGGCTTGTTGGAATGGATCAGCTCAGATTGCCCGCCCGAGTTGTGGTGTCCAGACCAACAGAAGTCAGTGCTTCTCACAGAAATGGGATATCCAGTAATCCAACAGATAGAACGCATTTATTATCCTGTTCTTGCAGCCTTCGGAGTTCCGGGTAAGCCGTTTACCTCAGCTGTTAATGGTGTAAATTGATGACTCTGCTGCTGTACTTAGCAATTTATTTTCTCCCTGCATGTTTTACACAGTCGCCTGTTCTGTTCTATCTACTGAATGAAGGAATGTGTTAATTCTCTGCACTTTCAGTAGTGTAGGAGTGTCATTATATCTGTATTGACCTTTGTATGTCCAGCCGTGGCGTTGTTACTGGATAATTGTCTGTACTGAATGTTGTGTAATGGTATGTCCATAGATTCGAAACGTTCGGTCTTGTAATAGTTACATTATATCCTTAGTGACCTTTGTGTATCCAACCCTACCATTGTGACTGGGTTATTCTCCACTGAATGTATTGGAATCAGGTGTCTGGGCAAAGAGCTGGTATCAGACCATCAGAAGTTGTTAACAGTTTAATGCTGTGGAACTATCCTGTCCTGGAATATTTTTTCATTACTATGTTTTCAGTGATTGATTATGAGACAGCTCAGCGTCTCAGTGTTACACGGAGGCAGTGCAATATCCTCCCTCCCCAATAATATGCTTCAGTTAAACTGGGATTACATTGTATTTATTGGTTATCACTGTTGTGAAATATTATTTCATTATGTGAGTATCTGACGCCGCTTCAGATGTCTGGTTACTGAACTGAGTTTGCTGCTGACACTTTCACATCTCCTCCTCCGCTTCACTGTGGATAAATTCACGGACTGTCACTGGACTTCATTGTAAAATGAAAAGTTTTGAGGTTATGTTGTATCAGTTTGCACTGTATCAGTTGGAATCAAGAGCCCTTCTTTTTATCTGTAGATTATAAGTATGATGTTGGCATTTTGTTAATTGAACAATCCCACCATCAAACACTTTACTTTATAATTACAGGAGATGGAATCTCAATTATTCTGAAATCTGTCTGGAAGAGGCATTTGATTCTGTCTTTTCCATGATTTGTAGATGAAGTGAACAGTGTAGGTGAACAGGTGGAGACTTGAATGATCTGTCGGAACATTAAACTGTTCAACAGAGGCATCACTATTTAACAAACTGACACTGAGAATAGGATCGGTGCAACAAGTGGATGGTGAGCAGAATGCAAGGGCAGGATGATAGGATTTAATCGGATATGAAAATGAAGTTGAGAAGGAGAGTAGAGTGAGTGATAGAGAGGGCGACTGAGAGGGAATGCGAGTGGCTGTGGTGTGAATAATTTATCGGAATGAACTGTTGAAACTTCTAGTACATTTAAACATAGAGAGTGTAACTTGAAGGTGTTAATATGATGTTGTCAGTTTGGGCGAGTTTTGATTCTCGGACTCGCTCCTCATGTTTATATCACTGTCAGGTCCTCACTCCGTTTTCGTGAATGTTCCTTGTTTCCCAACAAATCTCTGAACATAATTAAAATTTACTTAAAGAATAGAATCTGTAATTTCGTCATCGCATTGGATTATTCGGATACTGCAGTTTTGAAGCTCGGAAGGATTCAATAAAAAACAAGGTCGATTTAATTAATACTTTTAAATTTAATTTTAATTGAATGTACAAAGTAATGTTAATTAACACATTTTTTTACCCAACACATGTTCCCTGACACCAATAACCACAGAAATGAACTGTTAACTCTCCGAGTTGGATTGTGTTATTGGGACTTAAAGATTAGATTTCCTCTAACGCTCTGCTGCAGTCTCTCCCTGTGAATCCCAGCCTCTCCTCTCACTGCAATTGAATCATCTGTCTCCTCATCAGTTGCTTCAGTTGATCAACATTCCCAAACCATCTGCTCCTGACTCCCCTCCAGCTCCGACATGTTATTTTCCTTATCTGCTTCCCAATCTCACTCACTGGCTCGGTCTCCAGCTGCCTTTCCCGTTTACTGCCAGCCTCAATCGGCTGTCTTAACCCAGAGCAACAAACCAGCAGCATATCTTCCTGTCCCCTCATCTTCCCGACATTCGCTCCATTTCCCGTCCGTCTAGAGGCCAAATCCGGCTTGAATGCGCTCTATTCCTACTCGGTAAAACCCCTTCTTCCTTCACCACCGACACTGCGCCCTCACTCGGCCCTTCCAGCGGACACGGTGCTCACTTTGTTCACTTTCTGTATCGATTTCCCAATTCATTTCTCTGCCCGGAAACGCTGCCCAATTCAATGAACTAGTTTCCACCGTTCGATGCAGCAAGAAAGCGGGAAATTTCACCCCAGATCCTCCCAAACTGCTGCTTTGGCTCCAAGTCTGATCAGTAATTTCCCCGCTTTCTTTTCTCTCTCTCTTACAGTTAACTTGGTGGCGATTGTGATTCTGTCCCGAGGAAAGTGCGGTCTCTCCAAATGTATTGGTCGCTATCTGTTGGCAATGGCAGTGGCCGATCTCCTGGTCGTTACAGCTGGTGTGATATTGAGGTGGATTGGTGCGATTTATTTCCGAGGTTCATTCCTGTTCATTACTCCCGTGTGTAGTTTTATTATTTTCTTGAGTTATGCAACCGGGGTTGTTTCTGTTTGGTTAACAGTCGCTTTCACCTTTGATCGATTTGTGGCCATTTGTTATGAGAAGCTGAAAATTAAATATTGCACTGAGAAAACGGCGGCTGTGGTTCTGGGAACAGTGAGTGTTCTGGGCTGTTTAGAGAGTCTCCCCTGGTACTTTACATATGAACCTGGAGTTATAATGCATAATGTTCCCCTGGGTTGCATGCTTAAACTGAGCTACCTTACTTCCCCTGCATGGGCCGCATTTGACATGTTTCACCTCACTTTAACTCCTTTCCTTCCGTTCTGTCTGATTTTGCTGCTCAATGCTCTGACAGTCAGACGTATTTTAATCTCCAGTCGAGTCCGCGGGGGATTCCGCAGCCGGAGCAATGGAGAGATTCACAAGGATCCAGAGATGGAGAACCGAAAGAAATCCATCATTTTGCTCTTCAGTATATCGGGCAGTTTTATTGTGTTATGGTTGCCACGGGTTGCATTTTACATTCATCTGCGAGTAACAGACATTCGGTATTATTACTCCTACACTGACCCTGTTTATATCACAGAACACACATCAGTTATGCTGCAGCTTCTCAGTTCCTGCACAAACACGTGTATTTATGTCCTGACCCAGACTAAATTCAGAGAGGAGCTGAAGAACGCGGTAAAATACCCACTCAATCTAATTGTTAAATTAGTGAGATCACAGAAAGAGCTGAAGGGTTTCAAGCAGGAGAACTGAATCCCATTTCATACTCCATCCTCCACACTTCCCAGGGGACGGAAAGTACATTTTAAATTAGCAGCACAGAGCCATGAAATGATCTTAAATCGGATTCTGATGTTATATTTTATTGATTATCTGATATATTGAGGCAGGATTTGCTTTGCAGACAAAATTTGAATTGTTGATCAAAATGGCAGCATTAAACAGCTCAAATGTACTTATCCTAAATGACCGCCCTGCAAAATGGGCAAATCTGGCAATCAAAGTAGCTGCGGTGGGCCTGATCGGAATCGGTGCACTCCACGTAAGTGGTGATATAGAGAGACAGAGAGAGGGAGAGGGAGAAAGTGAGAGAGACAGATATACAGAGGGAAAGAGAGAAACAGAGAGAGAGAGAGACGAATCGAGACACAGAGAGACAGGGGGAGAGAGAGACAGGGAGTGACAGGGAGAAAGCGAGAGAGACTCGAGAGACTGAGGGATCGCGAGACAGAAAGAGAGACAGTTGCAGAGGCATAGAGAGAAAGAGAGTGATAGATAGAGAGAGAGACGGGGGTAGAGGGAGAGACGGAGATAGAGAGAGAGGGAGAGGCAGAGAGACAGAGGGACAGAGAGTGAAAAAAGAGAGAGACACACATACAGAGAGAAAGAAAGACAGATTGAAACAAGAAGAGAAAACAGGACCGATATTATAAAATTATAATTTGACGCTTATTTATTTTTTTGGTTTACTGCACATGAACACACCATAACCAAAAAAAAAGAGAAAACAGGGAAAAAGAAAGCAGGACTGAGAGGGAGAGAGAGAAAGACCAAGAAACAGAGAGATAGTGGGAGCGGTGGCAGAGAAAGAGGTAAGCCGAGAGAGTAAAACAGAGCATGAGAAGGAGAGAGAGAGAACCAGAGCGTTGGGTATGGAGACCACTAGTGAAATGGTCAGTTGCAGGTGCCGTATAATGCTTCAAAATATAATCATTTTATAATCCCCCTATATATAATTCCCTCTCTATAATTATGGGTTTAAATTTATCCCGACCAACATTTCTCACCTGACTTATGGGAATGAACTTTCTTGATCTCCGGCCGTCGAACATTCCTCCCGTAGTGATCACATAAATGGAATCATAGAACCTTACAGCGCAGAAGGAGGCCATTTGGCCCATCGTACCGGTGCCGGCTCTTTGAAAGACATATCCAATTAGTCCCGCACCCCTACTCTATTCCCATATCCCTGCAATTTTCTCCCATTCGAGTATGTATCCAATTCCCTTTTTAAATTTACAATTGAACCTGCTTCCACCACCCTTTCAAGCAGTTCTTTCCAGATCCTAACAACTCGCTGCGTAGAATAAAGCCTCCTCATCTCCCCTTGTTTTTTTTGCCTATTATCTTAAATCTGTGAAAATTGATAACCGCCTCTCGTACCAATGGAAACAGTTTCTCCCTATTTATTCCATCAAAATCCCTCAGAATATTGAACAGCTCCATTCAATCTATCCCTAACGTTCCCTGCTCTGCGGAGAACAATCCCAGCGTCTCCACTTTCTCCACATAAAAGCAGTTCCTCATGCCTAGTACCATTCTTGTATGTATCTCCTGCAGCCCCTTGAAGAACCTGACGTCTTTCCTAAAGTGTGGTGCCCAGAATGAGGCATATCGGGTGATTGATGAAAGTTTAGCATAAATTCCTTGTTTTTATACTCTATGTCTCTATTTATAAAGCCAATGCTTTTTAATGAGACTTATCAATCTGTCCTGCCGCCTTCAAAGTTGTGTGTACCTAAACCCTTAGTATTCTGTACCTACAAAACTTTTAAAATTGTACCATTTGTTTTATATTGCCTCTCCCCATTCTTCCTACCAAAATGCGTCACTTCACACTTCTCTGCATTAAATTTAATCGGCCACATGTCTGCCCATTTCACCAGTCTGTCCATGTTCTCCTGAATTCTGTTTCAATTATCATGTAATTGAATTGTATAGAACTACCCCTGTAGGATATTCACTGCTGCTTCTGGAGTGTGTGTGTGTGTGTGTGTGTGTGTGTGCCTGTGTGTGTGTATGAGAGAGAGAGAGAGCGGAAGAGAAAGAAAGGAAGAGAGGGAGGCATGGAAAGGAGGAGACACAGTTACACAAGGGGACATAATAAAACAGGCAGGCAGAAAGTGAAAGTGAGAGAATGGGAGAGTCAAAGTCAGAAACAGATATAGAGATAGAGGGAGAGAGAATAGGGAAGAGAGAGACAGAAAGGAAGAGAATGAAAATGCATAATAATAATCAGTGACTAAGGAGGAGAAAGGTAAAGACAGAAAAAAAAAAACATGAGAGACCACTAGAAAGACATAAAGACAGAGAGAGATATTGCCGGAGAAACAAACAACGATAGTCAGAAATAAACACAGAAAGGAAAATGCATGAAGTGAAGAAACAGAGGGAAGGCAGCACGTGGGCCAGAGAAAAGAAGTGATATGGAGAGAGACAAAAATTAAAATAGAAAGACACGGAGAGAGAACACAACGACAAAAGAAATATAATGATCAAAATACAAAGAAAATTAAGACAGATTAAGACAGTGTGAGTGAGATCGAATCAAAGAGGGGCAGAGATGGAGAAAAATAAGGAGATTTATGAAGACAAGAGAGAAAAATAAGGGAAGAAAAAAAGCGGAGATATATTATATATATATATATGTGTCAGAGAGAGAGAGAACGCACTCATGAATGGAACCAGAGAAAGATACACTGACGAGGAATTACAACGTGCTAGAATCGGAGAGATAAATAGACAGAAGAAATCAATTCAAAATAACCAGAGACTGATAGAGAGGCAGAGGAGGAGAGGGTCAGACATGAAGTAAGACAATAAGAGAGAGAAAGAAAGAGGACTAGAAAGCAAGGAGAAAATAGAAAACAGAAGAGAGGAGGAGAAATACGACAATTCAAACCGAGATTGAAAGAAATGGAATGAAATACAGAACCAGATGAAAAGAAGAGATCGGGAAGTCAACTCGCAACAGAAAGAAATAAGTAGACAGAAACAGAGCTGGAGAGAGTGGGACATAAACAGAATGAAATAAAGACGGATGAAAAAAGGGAGAAGGAAGAACGAGGTAGAGAAAAGGAAAACGGAAAAGTAGATACACAGAGAGAAACAAAGAGCGAGATAGACAGAGGGAATAAAAAGAGAGAGAAGGATACGGAGAGAGAGGTGGAAAGATAAAAAGACGGATGAAGTCAGAGAGAGGGAGAGACAACGAGGGAAAGGGGCAGGGAAGCTGATGTGAAAAAAAGACAGAGAAGGCAAAGAGAGAAGATAGGCAGCGTCATGCAGACAGAGAGAGAGGCGCATAGAAAAAAGCCAAGAATAACAGGAAGAAAAAGATAGAGATACAAACAGCACCAGAGAGACAGAAATTAAAGTAGAAGTGTAAAAAACAAGATTGAAAAACACACAGGAGATAAACAGGGATAAACGATATACACAGAGGACAGGCACGTAGAAACATGAACAAAGATAAAACGTGACAGCAAGGTAGAGGCAGAAACCATTAAATAGCCAAATAAACTGTATGATCAGCCTGGAGTGTGAGGGTGCTGACTAGCAGAACAGCAACAGATGAAGGAGGCCAGACAGTTCATGTCTGTTCTGGGGTTACATTTTTGTGGATTTAATTTTGACAGTTCGAAAGGTGATACCTGGAGGCTGCACAATAAAATCACTCAGTCTTATTTACCTGACCCTGACCATTATTTTCTGTGGGAGATTCGCAGCTGCTCTCTGAGGCAAACATTCTTCCGATAAACGAAAGCCTGATATTAAATCGGCTTCAGCACGTCTGAAGGTAAAGAACTTTTAAAAGGTGGAAGGACTGTTAATCGGATTGTTAATGACACATTGTAAAAGAAGATCACACAGCGGAGGATAGATCACCATGTCAACAAGAACGATTCCGGGGGGGGGGGGGGGGCTAGAGGTCGTTAGAAAACCTGCGGACTTAATTTCGTTAAGTTGTGGACATTGAGAGAAAACAAATTTGGTGTCAATCAATCGTGGGTTGCATTTGTAAGAACGTATTGTTGACAAGTCATCGTCCCAGAGGCGTGGTTCTGTATTCAAACGGATTTTATAAGCTGCACAGAAGTTGAGTGGGGAGAGACACAGATCCACCACGACTGTCCCATCCTCACATTTCGCTTCCTGGCAGCACCACCTCAGCTGAACTGTTCATTTTCCTCACTAACACACAGCTTGGTGCCTCGATGCAGGTTTACAGATTGCCTGTGAAGCAGGTGACCTGACTACATGAGAAATGCACGCTACACAACTACCGTATCAATCAAAAAATATCTGCAACCTTCCCAGCAAGCTTGAGCCAACCATGAGCATATCACTTTCGTTATGGGGTTAGTTTAAGGTGCACATTTGATTTCCAAACGGTTATGGATTTGGGGGATTCAGGATGTGTTTTTTTATTGTTGCTAAAGCAATTCTAAATCGGTCTTAAACCCAAGATGTTGATAAATTCTAATGTCATTTTTACTAGTGTATTACTAACAATAATAAATGATTGTTTTCTTCATAAAGCCAAGGTTTATGCCTGAAGTTTCTTTCGGCAACATAGCTCATTAAGTTAGATGTAAAATTAAACCTTTTGCAAATTGAAGTCTAAAATCATTTTGCACCTTTTTTTATACCTACATTTGTACCATGTGAAACTCCCCCAATAAGTTAGTGGATTCTGTAATAAATCACAATGTACTCTTAACCCTTCTACAGTTTTGCTAAACTAGACAGGACCCCGCAGCACTCTCCTGCTCTGTTACTTTACAAATATTGTTATTGTTTCAGCTTAAAGAAAAATATGAACTTTGGAGAAATAAACTAAATCCCATATCAGAGCTATATTTAGATTGAGTCCAACTTTAATCTGATTTATTCAATAAAAGCTACAACGACATTCTTTACATAAAATGAGTAATTTGACCTTTCCTCTGAATGTCTGGTCTCTCCTTCTCCGTAAGCATTATGTTCAAATAACCAAATGTTAAATGTACATTTTCTTTGCAGAAATTCACCCTTTCTTGTTTAATTCCCTCACTGCACGACTGCACTTATGTTTAACAGCAACTAGTTCCAGTCCCACTCAGTTTGTATCTTTAACTAGAGTGGAACTGTGATTTAACAGGAGCAGCAAATGAACCTTCTCCGTGTCTCTCAACACAACAAGCATCCGCCTTGTCCCTCAGTTAGGTGGCCGCTTTACCCATCAGTAAGACGGCTGCCTCACTGGCGGCCATTTTGTTTCATATTCAGGGCGGCTATTTTGTTTAAACTTCATGATAACACTTTTTTTAACATGGCCACTTGTCCCTCAATAAATTGCCTCCGTGCAGCCGGCCATGTTGTTTCCAGTTCAGGGCAGTGAAGCTGTTGTTCACAATATCATCGTAGGTACGGCACAGGAGGAGGTCATTCGGTCCATTATGCCTGTGCTGGCTCCTTTAATGGACAATCCAATTAGTCCAGTTTCGTCCTCTGCTCTTTCCCCACAGTCCGAATGGGGGCTTGTTGTAGTACTGGTTTTAATGTTTAAATACAGGTTATTTTTGTCTATCAAGGTCATTTCCCAATCTTTCACACTTTAGAACCATCTGCCTTATAAACTGGGATTTGTTTCTGTGTAACTGAATGTTAGTGAGAGACTGAGCCTGAAACTAAGTGAGGGATCTTGCTGTGGATTTGATTTAAAAAAAATATTCATTGTTTTGGCACCTCTGAATGTCTAGAATTTGTTTTAACACGTTGGCTAATTGGAAAAAGCCACAAATTGGAAGTTGACCACAAACTACAGGCGTTTTATTCCCTGCTCCAGGAACAGAAGGGAAAACGAACACAGGGACCGTTTGGATTCTGCAGCAAACGCTAACAAGGACAGACAGACAGACCGGCACGTTTAAGGGGGAGTTTGTGAGTGCGTGGCAAAGCAGGAGAAAAAAACCTGCAAACTTCAATTGCAGAGAGAAGCAACATGTGCTCTTCAGGCTGTACTGAGTGTCTTTCTCTTCCTCCCCATTCCCAACTTTTCTCTCTCCTCTTTAGATTCTCTGCTTTGTAAATGGGGATTTCGTTTGTCAATGGTGTTTGCTGAGAGATTGCCTGTGCAACGGAATGAGTGCGTGAGTGAGTGAGTGTGAGTTCGATCTGGGCTCTTGCTGTGCCTTTTTAATCCCTTGCTTTGATTTTAATCAATTCCTTTCTCTCATTCTAACTCTCTTCAGAGGAATTTTTTGTGTAAATGCTGTAACATGAAGACGTGGAAAGAGAAAATTTGGGAGGACGAATCTTTAGACAAGAGGCTTTCTCTCCAGAGGGGACTGACCGAGGCATTCACCGGAGGTTGCTCTCAATGGGGCTCACGTGAGCTTTATCTGGTTAACTGTGCGATCACTGGGAGCACTTTGGGATCACTGGGTCACTGTGGGATCATTTTTTGTTCATCGTGGGATCACGGTGGGCATTGTCGCACCACAGGTACACTGTGGGATCACTGGGACAATATGGGGTCGGTGGGACACTGTGGGATCACTGGGAGCTTCCAATGTTTCCGATGTTACTATTTTTTTTCAACTGAGGATTCCCCTCCACTGTTGTTGACAGGTCCCTCGACCGTGTCTGTCCCATTTCCTGCATTCTGCCCTCACCTCTTCCCCTCCCTCCCAGAAGCACTATAGGGTCCCCCTTGTCCTCACCTTTCACCTCACCAGCCACCACATTCAAGGTATCATCGTCCGCCATTTCCACAATCCCCAGCGTGATGTCACCAACAAATTCATCTTCCCCTCCACTCCCCCTGCAATAAATGCTGGCCGTGCCAGCGACGCCCACGTCCAATGAGTGAATTAAAAAGGGGGTTCCTGAAACACAAGGGATTGTGGTTATTTCAGCGGCCATTCCAGACGGATTCTCGGTAAGTCTTTGTATAACTTCGCATTTCCGAATGAACGTCAGTACAGATAATATTAGTGGGACAGGACGCTGGCGAAGGGCTATTGAATGACACCATGAGGAGTTTGGGTAAACGTCAGTACAGATACAGTCAGTGTCGATTGGGTAATCCAGCCTGAGACGGGCTTTGTAATGGGCAGAGAGGTTGGGTGGGCTTTGTAATGGAGAGAGACATCAGGTGGGCTCTGTAATGGACAGGGAGCATCAAATAGGATCTGTTGTGGGTCGGGGGGTGGATAGTTGTGTCTGGTGCGCAGTAATGTGCAGAGAGGATGTGCTGTCGTCTGCAATGGGGGAGGGGGAGGATTACATGGGCTCTGTAATGGACAGGGAGGATCAGATAGCCTCTGTAATGGGCGGGAGGATCAGATGGGCTCGGTAATGGACAGCGAGGATCAGGTAGGCTCACTAAATGACAAGTGGGATTTGGCGGGCACTGTAATGGGTTGGGAGGATCAGATGGGTTCTGTAATAGGCGGGGAGGATCAGATGGTCTCTGTAATGGGCGGGGAGGGTCTGGTGGGCTCTATGATGGGCATGGAGGATCGTGTGGGCTCTGTAATGGGCGGGGAGGATCAGGTGGGCTCTGTAATGGGCGGGGAGGGTCTGGTGGGCTCTCTGAAGGGCGGGGGGATCAGGTGGGTTCTGTAATAGGCAGGGAGGATCAGGTGGGCTCTGTAATAGGCGGGGAGGAACAGGTGGGCTCTGTAATAGGCGGGGAGGATCAGGTGGGCTCTGTAATAGGCGGGGAGGATCAGGTGGGCTCTGTAATAGGCGGCGAGGATCAGGTGGGCTCTGTGATGGGCGGGAAGGATCAGGTGGGCTCTGTGATGGGCGGGGAGGATCAGGTGGGTTCTGTAATAGGCAGGGAGGATCAGGTGGGCTCTGTAATAGGCGGGGAGGAACAGGTGGGCTCTGTAATAGGCGGGGAGGATCAGGTGGGCTCTGTAATAGGCGGGGAGGATCAGGTGGGCTCTGTAATAGGCGGCGAGGATCAGGTGGGCTCTGTGATGGGCGGGAAGGATCAGGTGGGCTCTGTGATGGGCGGGGAGGATCAGGTGGGCTCTGTGATGGGCGGGGAGGATCAGGTGGGCTCTGTGATGGGCGGCGAGGGTGTGGTGGGCTCTGTGATGGGCGGGGATGATCAGGTGGGCTCTGTGATGGGCGGGGAGAATCAGGTGGGCTCTCTGATGGGCGGGGGCATCAGGTGGGTTCTGTAATAGGCAGGGAGGATCAGGTGGGCTCTGTGATGGGCGGGGAGGATCAGGTGGGCTCTGTAATAGGCGGGGAGGATCAGGTGGGCTCTGTAATAGGCGGGGAGGATCAGGTGGTCTCTGTGATGGGCGGGGAGGATCAGGCGGGCTCTGTAATAGGCGGGGAGGATCAGGTGGTCTCTGTGATGGGCGGGGAGGATCAGGCGGGCTCTGTGATGGGCGGGGAGGATCAGGTGGGTTCTGTAATAGGCGGGGAGGATCAGGTGGGCTCTGTAATAGGCAGGGAGGATCAGGTGGTCTCAGTGATGGGCGGAGAGTGTCTGGTGGGCTCTGTGATGGGCGGGGAGTATCAGGTGGGCTCTGTGATGGGCGGGGAGGATCAGGTGGGCTCTGTGATGGGCGGGGAGGATCAGGTGGGCTATGTAATAGGCGGGGAGGATCAGGTGGGCTCTGTGATGGGCGGGGAGTATCAGGTGGGCTCTGTAATAGGCGGGGAGGATCAGGTGGGCTCCGTGATGTGCGGGGGGGATCAGGTGGGCTCCGTGATGTGCGGGGTGGATCAGGTGGGCTCTGTGATGGGCAGGGAGGATCAGGTGGGCTCTGTAATGTCGAGGGAGGATCGGTTTGCTCTGTTGTGAGTGGGATTATTGCCGAGCTTTTTGTGAGGTGGGAGGAAGGGCGGGCTCTGTGTGTGTGGGGAGCATTTGCCGGCTCATTTCTGAGGGGGAATATAGCCGAGCTCTGTTATGGGGGGAAGGGCAGCCTCTGTAGTGGGGACGGGTTGTGGGCTCTGTTGTGGAGGAGGGGATATTGATGGGCGGGTTCTGTTGTCGGGGGGGGAGTGGGCTATGTTGTGGTGGGGGTGTTGTTGATAGGCGGACTCTGTTGTGGTGGGAGGTGGTATTGCTGGGCGGGCTCTGTTGTGGGGGGGTCGTTGATGGGCTCTGTTGTGGGCGGGGGCGGTTGATGGGCGTGCTCTGTTACCGACCGGCCTGTGATGTGTGGTAACATGGTTCGTGTCAGCAGTCGGCGCCTTCTGTATTCGGTGAAATGGCTTCAAACTTCTTCATTTTGGGATATGGGAAGCGAATGGGATGGGGTTTGATGGATGCAGGTTTATGGGGAGAGAGCTAGAATTTTTAGATCTCAGTGCCTCCAAAAACTCTGATTTTTCTTAAAGATCCGTTTAACTCCCTTGTTTCATTTGGAAACATTTCAGAATTTTTGCAGTGACAGAAGACAGATTTGTTTAAAGGTTTTCACAAGTCTCATGTACAGACCAGGAATGACCCGGGTTTAATCCATATTCTGTGCTGAGTTATTTGATACCAGTTGGAACAATACAACTAGACTGAGTGCCGCTGGGGTATGTCAGATGTAAAATCCACCAGGGCTCCTGCTCTCGATGGCGATCCAGTGACCCCGGTACCGGGTGAGAACACCATCAGTGAACTCCACAAACTCAAACTCAAAGCTCAGACACCTGGGCAGCAAACTGGTGGCAACCAGTGACTGTGGAACTGAACCATAGTCTGAGTTTGCACTTTAAGGGGAGGACGAAAAAAATATTTGGAGAGTTGGAAAGAAAAAATAAGTGACCAAGTGATGAACTCGCCAAGGCTTCTTCGACAGCACCTCCAAAACCCGCGACCTCTACCAGCTAGAAGGACAAGAGCAGCAGGCAGATGGGGATAACACCACCTGCACGTTCACCTCCAAGTCACACACCATCCTGACTTGGAAATATATAACCGTTCCTTCATTGTCGCTGGGTCAAAATCCTGGAACTCCCTTCCTAGCAGCACTGTGGGAGAACCGTCACCACACGGACTGCAGCGGTTCAAGAAGGCGGCTCACCACCACCTTCTCAAGGGCAATTAGGGATGGGCAATAAATGCTGGCCTCGCCAGCGACGCCCACATCCCGTGAACGAGTAAAAAAAAAATTCAAACAATGAGCACAGAGAGGGTGAGGAGTGTGTGAGACGGGGATTTACAGCTTTGGGGGAAAAGGAGAGGAAAGAATGTTCCATAGATACTAGAATTTTCTGTTCTGAATTTTTATCCTCTATTTACAGTGATGACGTTTGTAAACTCCATTTGCAGGGTAATAGAAGGGGAGGATTTGAAGACGGGAAACTCAAACGAAACATCATCTCAAGCTCTGATAGAGTCTCTCCATTCATCAGGACCTGAATATTAGCGGCCTTTGAATGTGGAAGGAGAATTGTTTGTCTGGTCTGTCTGTGGGAAGAGATTTCAAACATCAGTGTGACTGGAAAAGCACCGAGACACACACACCCGAGTGAGAGTGTTCCAGTGCACTGACTGGGGGAAGAGATTGAACCAGTCACAGAGCCTGAAAAAACATCGCACCATTCACAGCGGGGTGAAACCGTGCACGTGTTCTGTGCGTGGGCGAGACTTCAGCTGATCGTCCAACCTGGAGAGACACATGGACACCCGCACCATGGAGAAACCGTGGAACTGTGGGCCTGTGGGAAGGGATTCAATGACCAGTCCCAGCTGGAAACTCATCGACGCAGTCACACTGGGGGAGATCGTTCACATGTTCCATGTGTTGAAAAGGATTCACTCTGTCATCCTATCTGCTTACTCACCAGCGAGTTCAAACTGAGGATAGACCGTTAGTCCGCTCCATGTGTGGGAAGGAATTCACCAATTCATCCAAACTGCTGAAACACCAACGAGTTCGCACTGAGGATAGACCGCTGGTCTGCTCCATGTGTGGGAAGGAATCACTAATTCATCCAAACTACTGAAGCACCAGCGAGTTCACTTATGACTGCAGGGGTTGGATTCTGCTGTTATAGCTGAAATCACCTCGAGGGCTGAACCATGTTCATTCTGATAGATGAAGCTTGTTTCTGGTTATGTTACTAACCCATGTAACTGGGCTGGGGTTTAATATTCTGGATAAATGTAAAGTAAATCAGCATTGTTTTAAAAACGTTGTTGTAGATTTTGGTATTTCCCACCTGAGTGTTCAGCATCACCTAACTGGAGCTCAGAAAGGACGATCCGGGGGCAGGATTTTACGGTGGGAACAGAACTTTACCCTGGACACAGTCCTTTCGGGCCACACTGAGAGGGGCAAACGGGATTTTCGTCTTTCTTGTCTCTCTTTACTGACAGCAAAGTCGCCTTGGGGGTCAATCTTGATGCGTCTAAGAAATGTGTCCGAGCTGCTCTCTTCCGTGGTTCAGAGCTCATGGACAGGGAAAAGAAGATTCCTTTACACCTGTGTTCAAAGCCGGGAAGAACAATGGTGAATGCTGCGAACGTGTTCTCAAATCAGAGATTGGAGCAAAACCGTGGTCTGTTTCACTGAAACGGCAGGATTAAGATTCGAGTTTAAAGATGACTGGTAATTGTTCTTTAATTGTAACAATTATTTCCGCTTTAAATAGAATCACTGCACCGTGCAGTGTCCACCAGCGGACGGCGACATTTCCACCTTACTGGAACCACTGCACCGTGCAGTGTCCACCAGCGGAGGGCGACATTTGTCTCCAATTGTAATCCTCGCAGCAGTGAGTCACTTCGAACTTCAAAGGTAAAAGAACCAATTAAAGAGCAACCTGTGGAATTATTGTCACTGGGATATATGCTATCAGTTTTTTTTGTACTATCATTTCTTGTTTCTTGTAAAAGATTGACTACAACCTGTAGTTTTTGGTCATTTTACCAACTGTGCTTGGATGAAGTTTACACTTTAGCGAATATCGTCAACACAGTTTCATAAAGCCCTGATTTATCAAGCGTATCAGAGAACACAGAGTGCATTCTCGGAGGATTGGACAGAATATGGGAAGAATTGAGTTATGACGATGGGTCATGAGGGATACAAGGAAGTAGTGGAGATGGCTTATCTGTGATCGAGACAATGGGAATAGAGATGCCACATAAGATGACAAGGTCAAGCATGTTGCCGTGAATATGGATTTTATATGGAGCGAGTCCAAGGTGGATGTCTGAGTCCTGTGGTGGGAAGAAATTGAGTTGCAGACCAGGTGGAGACAGCTTGAAGCATCGACATTCAATGTTCGCCTTCGTGACAGTATGGGATAGGAAGTGATCCCAGGAGGTGTTCGACGTGCAGAGTATCAGTGGGCGTACAGCTGGAGGTGAGCGGGAAAGGTAACAGTGTCTGTCCCTTTAACTGGCGACCGCACAGTAACAGAGGGCGCACTATCCCTTTAAGAGCCGACCCTTCCTCGCTACAACATTTTCTTTTGTCTAAAATTAATAATAAAACTCCAGAAAATCCAACACATTTATTTATAAATACTATAATATTCTGGCTCACCACACTGTTGCCTTTTTCATTTGTTGTTAAAAACGTCATTCTTTTTCAATAATTAATATTTTGAAAAATAATCCTTTATTTAAAAGATAAATGAATAAACATCCCCGGCCCGTCTCCTTTCGTGTTCAAGACAAAGAGACACTGGGTTTGGATCCATCGCACTGGTCAGCAGAATCCCGCCCCCTCCCTACTGTGAGTGGACGATGAACAGACTATCGGACTCCAGTCCATCTCCGCGCTTACTATTGGTAATGAACTAATGTCAATCATCTACACCCGCCAAGTTTGATTTGGGGGGGAGGGGGCGTCGGTGGCTGGAACTGAGGCCCCAGAACAGAACTCCGGCCAAGCAACAGAATCGGTAACAATCGAATTTTCAATTTGCCAATTGAAATAAAGGGCTCAGGCGGAGGGTCACTCCGGGTCTCAGGTTTCTGATAGGGGAAAGAGTGGCGGGTCGCTCCGGGTCTCAGGTTTCCGATAGGGGACAGGGCGGCGGGTCGCTCCGAGTCTCAGGTTTCTGATAGGGGACTGGGCGGCGGGTCGCTCCGGGTCTCAGGTTTCTGAAAGGGGACAGGGCGGCGGGTCGCTCTGGGTGTCAGGTTTCTGAAAGGGGACAGGGCGGCGGGTCGCTCCGGGTCTCAGGTTTCTGAAAGGGAACAGAGCGGCGGGTCGGCTCCGGGCCTCCGTTTACTGTTTAGTGTTAAATAAAAAGAGAAAACTCTGCAAACACTCAGCAGGAATGTTTAGTGTCGCCTCTTCACTCGGCGCTGAAAACCCGCTTCTCGCCACGGTAAATTTCAATCAGGAATTCGGGATCTCAATGGCAGGTGCTAGTACCCAGAATACCCGGGAGCTGGAAAACGGCCTATTCATACCAGTGTAACCCAGCGCGCAGGCTCAGTATATGTTTGTTGCCAGTTGCAATGTTGTCAGGGGGTGCAGACAGAGATCGAGGACCGGGGATCGATACACACCACGATGGGGTGGGGCAGGCGCCGGGAGATAGAGAGCGAGGGCCGGGGATTGATACAAACCACGGCGGGGTGGGGCGGGGTGGGGAGATAGAGAGCGAGGGCCGGGGATTGATACAAACCACGGGGGTGGAGACAGCGAGCGAGGGCCGGGGATCATTTGACACCCCGAGAGGTGAGATAGTGAGCGAGGGTCGGGGATCATTTTAAACCCCGAGAGGTGGAGATAGTGAGCGAGGGTCGGGGATCAATGCAAATCCCGAGGGGTGGAGATAGTGAGCGAGGGTCGGGGATCAATGCAAATCCCGAGGGGTGGAGATAGTGAGCGAGGGTCGGGGATCAATGCAAACCCCGAGAGGTGGAGATAGTGAGCGAGGGTCGGGGATCAATGCAAACCCCGAGAGGTGGAGATAGAGAGCGAGGGTCGGGGATCATTTTAAACCCCGAGAGGTGGAGATAGTGAGCGAGGGTCGGGGATCAATGCAAATCCCGAGGGGTGGAGATAGTGAGCGAGGGTCGGGGATCAATGCAAATCCCGAGGGGTGGAGATAGTGAGCGAGGGTCGGGGATCAATGCATACCCCGAGAGGTGGAGATAGAGAGCGAGGGTCAGGGATCAATGCAAACCCCGAGGGGTGGAGACACACTCTTCGGAAACACGACTGTGGGTCTGAGGACCCTGAGCACACGGAACACGTGCGTGTCCAGAGGGCGGCATCTGCGATGATCTCTCCCATGTGATGGCACCGGTATACCAGATAACCAGCCGCCATCTTGGAAGAGGAAGTTGGGAACAGTTCAGTGATCAGCACGGCGCATGTGCGGCCCACTTGCTACAGGAACAAGGAGTGGGCGCGGATTCAGGGTCTCAGTGACCAGGAGTAAAGTTTGGGCGAGGCTTCCGGATTTCAGTGATCAGAAGCAAAGCGTGGTCGGGACTTAAGGGTCCGAGAAAACAGGAACGAAGACTTGGGAGGTTTCAGTGTCCCACTAACCAGGAACAAGTTATGGGAGGCGGGGGGGCGGGGGGGGGGGCGGTGGGGGCCGGGTCACTGTGAGCAGGAACAAAGCCGGGTCGTGGCTTTAGGGTCCCAGTGGCCAGGAACAAATTATGGGCTCGGGTTCCGGGTCCCAGTGAGCAGCAACAAAGCCTGGTCGGGGCTTCATGGTTCCAGTGACCGGGAAGGTGAAGTGAGAGTGACTGCCCTTGACATCAAGGCAGCATTTGACTGAATGTGGCACAAAGCAACCCAGTAAAATTGAAATCAATAGGAATCGGGGGAGAACTCTCCAGTGGCTGGAGTCATACCAAGCACAAATGGAGATGGTAGTGGTTGTTGGAGGCCAATCATCTCAGCCCCAGGACATGGCTGCAGGAGTTCCTCAAAGCAATATCATAGGCCCAACCATCTTTAGCATTTTTTTATTATTTCATGAGATGTGGGCGTCACTGGCAAGGCTAGCATTTATTGCCCATCCCCAATTGCCTTGAGAAGGGGGTGGTGATCCGCCTTCGTCAACTTCTGCAGTCCATGTGCTGAAGGTTCTCCCACAGTTGCTTCATCAATGACCTTCACTGCATCATAAGGTCAGAAATGGGGTTGTTCGCTGATGATTGCACAATATTCAGTTCCCTTTGCAGCCCCTGACATAATGAAGCAGACCGTGTCCGCATGCAGCAAGAACTGGACAACATCCAGGCTTGGGCTCATAAGTGGCAAGAAACATTCGCGCCAGACAAGTGCCAGGCAATGACCATCTCCAACAAGAGAGAGTCTAACCAACTCCCCTTGACATTCAAGAGCACTACCATCACCGAATCCCCTACCATCAGCATACTAGGGTCATCATTGACCAGAAACTTAACTGGACCAGCCATATAAATACTGTGGCTACAAGAGCAGGTTAGAGTCCGGCTATTCTGCGGCAAGTGACTCACCTCCTGAGTCTCCAAAGCCTTTCCACCATCCACAAGGTCAACTCAGGAGTGTGATGGAATACTCTCCACTTGACTGGATGAGTGCAACTCCAACAACACTCAAGAAGCTCGACACCATCCAGGACAAAGCAGCCCGCTTGATTGGCACCCCATCCACCACCCGAAACATTCACTCCCTCCACCATCAGCGCACCGTGGCTGCAGTGTGTACCATCCACAGGATGCACTGCAGCAATTCGCCAAGGCTTCTTCGACAGCACCTCCCAAACGCACGACCTCTACCACCTAGAAGGACGAGGGCATAAGGCACATGGGAACAACACCACCTGCACTTTCCCCTCCAAGTCACACACCATCCTGACTTGGAAATATATCGCCGTTCCTTCAACGTCGCGGGGTCAAAATCCTGGAACTCCCTTCCGAACAGCACTGTGGGAGAACCTTCACCACACGGACTGCAGCAGTTCAAGAAGGCGGCTCACCACCACGTTCTCAAGGGCAATTAGGGATGGAAAATAAATGCTGGTCTTGCCAGTGACGCCCACATCCCATGAACGAATAAAAATAAAACAAAGGGTATGCGAGGCTTCAGCGCCCCAGTGACCAGGAACAAATAGTGGGCGGTGATTTCGGCTCCCAGTGAACCGCAACAAATAGTGGGCGAGGCTTCAGGGCCCCACCGACCAGAAACAAAGTACGGGCGGTGTTTCAGGGCCCCAGTGACCAGGAACAAAGAGTAGTAGGGCCTTCAGTGTCCCAGTGACCATGAACAAAGTATGGGCGGGGTTTCAGGGTCCCAGTAACCAGGAACACAGAATGGGCGGGGCTTCAGAGTCCCAGTGGCTAGGATCAAATAGTGGGCAGTTTTTCAGTGTCCCAGTGACCAGCAGCAAATAGTGGGCAGGGTTTCAGTGTCCCAGTGACCAGGAACAAATAGTGGGCAGGGTTTCAGTGTCGCAGTGAACAGGAACAAATAGTGGGCAGGGTTTCAGAGTCCCAGTGACCAGGAACACATATTAGGCAGGGCTTCAGGGTCCCAGTGACCGGGAACAAATTGTGGGCAGAGTTTCAGTGTCCCAGTGAACAGGAACAAATAGTAGGCAGGGTTTCAGGGTCCCAATGACCTGGCGCAAATAGTGGGCAGGGTTTCAGGGTCTTAGTGACGAGGAATAAATTGTGGCAGGGTTTCAAGGTCCCAGTGACTAGGAACAAATAGCGGGCAGCGTTTCAATGTCCCAGTGACCAGGAACAAATAGTGGCAGGGTTTCAGGGTTCCAGTGACTGGGAACAAATAGTGGGCAGGGTTTCAATGCCCCAGTGACCAGGAACAAATAGTAGGCAGGGTTTCAGGGTCCCAGTGACCAGGAACACATATTAGGCAGGGTTTCAATGTCCCAGTGACCAGGAACAAATAGTGGCAGGGTTTCAGGGTTCCAGTGACTAGGAACAAATAGTGGGCAGGGTTTCACTGTCCCAGTGACCAGGAACAAATAGTAGGCAGGGTTTCAGGGTCCCAGTGACTAGGAACAAATAGTGGGCAGGGTTTTGGAGTCCCAGTGACCAGGGACAAATAGTGGGCAGGGTTTCAGAGACCCAGTGACCAGGAACAAATATTAGGCAATGTTGCAGGGCCCCAGTGACCAGGAACAAATAGTAGGCAGGGTTTCAGGGTCCCAGTGACTGGGAACAAATAGTAGGCAGGGTTTCAATGCCCCAGTGACCATGAACAAATAGTAGGCAATGTTTCAGGCTCCCAGTGACCAGGAACACATATTAGGCAGGGTTTCAATGTCCCAGTGACCAGGAACAAATAGTGGCAGGGTTTCAGGGTTCCAGTGACTAGGAACAAATAGTGGGCAGGGTTTCACTGTCCCAGTGACCAGGAACAAATAGTAGGCAGGGTTTCAGGGTCCCAGTGACTCGGAACAAATAGTGGGCAGGGTTTCGGAGTCCCAGTGACCAGGGACAAATAGTGGGCAGGGTTTCAGAGACCCAGTGACCAGGAACAAATATTAGGCAAGGTTGCAAGGCCCCAGTGACCAGGAACAAATAGCAGGCAGGGTTTCAGGGTCCCAGTGACTAGGAACAAATAGTGGGCAGGGTTTCAGAGTCCCAGGAACCAGGAACAAATAGTAGGCAGGGCTTCAGGGTCCCAGTGACCAGGAACAAATAGTAAGCAGGGTTTCAGAGTTCCAGTGACCAGGAACAAATATTAGGCAGGGCATAAGGGTCCCAGTAACCAGGAACAAAGAGTGGGCGGGGCTTCTGCTTCCCAGTAACCTGGAGAGAAAATCAGTCACACATTTATTGTATTCTCACTCTGCACACAGTGGGTGTAGAACTGAACCCAACCAGAGTAGAGCGAGGGACAGAACTGGGAGTGGAAGAGAGGAATGTTGGAGATGGTGCGATAGGTTTGGATTTCAGCACAGGGAGGAGGGAGAGTGTGTGGGACGGGGATTTACAGCTTTGGGGGAACAAGAGAGGAAACATGTTCCATAGAAACTAGAATTCTGTGTTCTGAATTCCTATCCTGTATTTACAGTGATGACAGGGTATTAGAAGGGGAGGATTTGCAGACGGGAAACTTAAACCAAACATCACATCAAGCTCTGACAGAGGCACTCGATTCATCAGGACCTCAATATCATCGGCCTTTGAATGTGGAAGAACAAATGTTTCTCTGTTCTGTCTGTGGGAAAATGTTTCAAACATCAGTGTGACTAGAAAAGCACGGAGACAAAAACCCGAGTGAGAGTGTTCCAGTGCACTGACTGTGGGAAGAGCTTCAACCAGTTACAGAGCCGGAAAAATCATCACACCATTCACAGCGGGGAGAAGCCGTACACGTGTTCTGTGTTTGGACGAGGCTTCAACCGATTGTCCGACCTGTAGAATTACAGGGACAGCCGGACCACGGAGAAGCCGTGGAAATGTGGGGTCTGCGGGAATGGATTCAATTAACCATGTGAGCTGGAAACTCATCATCAACGCAGTCACACTGGGGAGAGGCTGTTTACCTGCTCCATGTATGAGAAGAGATTCACTCAGTCATCCCACCTAGTGAAACACAAGAGAGCTAAAACTGGGGAGAGGCCGTTCACCTGCTCCGTGTGTGGGAAGAAATTCATTCATTCATCCCACGTCTCTGCACAGCCAGTTGACATGTGACTGCAGGCGTTGGATTCTGCTTTTATTGTTGCTGTCAATCACATTCAAGATTGAATCATGTGCATTCTGGCAGATGGGCTATGGATCTGCTGATGTTAAGAACCCCAATAACTGGGCTAGAGTTTAATAGTATGATATCGGTCAAATAAATCAGCTTTGCGTCAAACACACAGTGTGTGGAGTCCTTAATCTCTCCGGGATAAGACGAGAATATTTGATGTCCTGTTACTCATTTCCTGATATTGAGAAGAGCAATTGTTCCAACACCACTCTCTGTTTTCTGGCCTTTACCCAACTTCCTATCCATGTTGTTATGATCTGGAATTCACTGCCTGAAAGGTGGTGGAAGCAGATTCAATAGTTACTTTCAATATGGAATTGGATCGGACGAATTTGCAGGGTTATGGGCTAAGTGGAGGAGAGTGGGGCTAATTGGATCGCTCTTTCAAAGAGCCAGCACCGACACGATGGGCTGAATGTCCTCCTTCGGTGCTGTAACTTTTCTTTGATTCTTTCTATGATTCTATGATTCTACCTGCGTCTTTTCTCCTCATGCCTCTGCGTAATATCATGGCACTTTTCTCTCGAGTGCTCAAGTTCGAGCTTTGTGTTGCTGGTGTCACTGCGGGGCATTTCCTGGATCGCACGTTTCCCGAGGTGGTCACCCCACAGCTACAGAGAGTTCAGGAGGATAGTAAGTGGGTGGTCATCCGACAGGGTAGGAAGAGGCAGGCAGTTCAGGAATCCTCCTGGAGTGTGGCGCTCACGGACCGGTTTCAGTGCTGAATACCAGTGATGGTGACGCGAACTAGGGGAATCCAATCTGGAGCACATCCACGGCACCGTGGGGCAAAGGACTACACAGTGGTGGGGGGGGGGGGGGGGGTGCACAGCCATGTATAGAAATGCACACAAATGATAGGTGATTGATAGTCAGTGGGATAGTCAGGCGTTTCTGCAACCGCCGACATGAGTCCTGCAGAGTGCTGTCTCCCCGGTCCCAGGGTAAAGGACGTCATGGAGAGGTTGCAGAAGATTATGCGTCTGGGAAGGGGAACAGCCAGAAGTCGTGGTCCATGTTGCAATCAATGATATGGGAAGGAAAGGGTTTGAGTTCCTGCACACAGAGTTTCAGGAGCGAGGGAGGAAGTTAAAGAGCGGGACCTCAAATGTGATAATCCCTAGATTACTCCCAATGCCACGTGCTGATGGGTATCGGACCAATGTCCTCGTGAAGTGTTTAACTGGTGCTCTGGGTGAGGATTTAAACTAAATTGGCAGGAGGAGGGGCACAAGGATAAAGAATTAGAGAGGAGAAACAAGGTGCATAGAGGACTGGGAAAGACAAACAGCATTAGCATAAAGAGTATTTCAGAAATTGGAGGGAGCATACAGGGGGTAACGTGAGGCAGACTAAGATGAGTTTTGAGTGCATGTGCATAAATGCACGGAGCGTGATAAATTCAGTTCGTAAGCTGCAGACGCAAATTACCACGTGGGATTATGAAATAGTTGCAAATTGGAGGCCTGGCTCATACATATCAACTTAATATTTCTGGCTACAAGGTATTCAGGACAGGTAGGGAAGGAAGACTAGGAGAGAGGGTGAGGGGGCAGGGTTGATCAGTGATATTGTTACAGAACTGGAAAGGGTGATATAGAAGAGGGTTCAAAGACAGAAACTATTTGGTTAGTATTGTGGAAAAAAGAGAAGATATTACGATCCTGGGTGTATACTGTCGGCCAAAAAATAGTGGGAAGGAGATCGAGGAACAAATCTGCAGGCAAGTTGCAGAAAGGTGCAAGAAATATAGAGTCGTGATAATGGGGGTCTTCAATTATCCCAGTTTCGTCTGCGAAAGTAACAGTGTGAAAGGAAAAGAGGGGGATGAATTTCTAAAATGTGTACAAGAGAACTTTTTGACCAGTATGTTTCCAATCCAATGATGAAGGAAGCAGTGATGGATCTAGTACTGGGGAAGGAATTGGCGCAAATGAACCATGTTTCAGTGGGGGAGGATTTGGGAAACAGTGATCATAATATCAAGGGGTACTTATGGAAAATGACAACGAACATCAAATGTGAAAATACTCAACTGGAGGAGGGCTCATTTCAGCGAGTTGAAAGGGGACGAGACACTTTCCCACGAGGGGGAATGGGGAAGCATCGAAAGCTAGAAATAGATGATTAAGGATATAGCGACGAAAAAGAAACATAAAAAGGAGGCTGATGATAAATGTTAGGCTCATAATACAGTGGAGAATCAAGCTGAATACAGGAAGTACAGAGAAGAACTGAAAAAGGAAATAAGACGGGCAAAGAATATGTATGAGAATAGATTACCGGGTAACATAAAGTGGAACCCAAAAGTCTATTCTAAACATGTAAATAGTAAAAGGATAGTCAAAGGAAGGCTGGGGCCGATTAGGGAAAACGAGATCTTCTTGTGGAGTCCGAAGGCATGGCTGAAGTCCTCAATGAGGAATTTGCATCTGTCCTCACCAAAGAAGAGGATGCTGCCAATGTCACAGTACAGGCGGAGGTAGAAGAGCAATTTGAAAGGATAAAAATAGATAATGAGGAGGTACTTAAAAGGTTGGCAGCGCTCAAAGTAGAAAAGTTACCCGGTCCAGAGGGGATGCATTCTAATTGGCTGAGGGAAGTAAGGGTTGAAATTGCGGAGGCTCCGGCCACAATCTTCCAATCTTCCTCAGATATGGAGGCGGTGCCGGAGGACTGGGGGATTACAAATGTTACACCCCTGTTCAAAAAATGGAAGAGGGATAAACCTGGCAACTACAGACCAGTCAGTATAACTTCGGTAGTGGGGAAAGATTCAGAGAGAATAATTGGAGACAAATTTAATTTTCATTTGGAAAAAGCATGGGCGAATAAATCACAGCCAGCATGGATTAGTTAAAGGAAAATCGTGTTTTACTAAATTGATGAAGTTCTTTGCTGAAGTAATGGACAGGGTTGAGGAAGTTAGTACAGTTAATGTTGTGTATATGAACGTTCAAAAGGCATTTGATAAAGTGCCACGTCATAGACCTTTTGAAAAATTAAATCCATTGGATTAAACGGGCAGTGGCAGCTTGAATAAGAAATTGGCTAAGGGACAGAAAGCAAAGAGTAGTGGTGAAATATTGTTTTTCAGACTGCAGCGAAATATATAGTGGTGTTCCCCAGGGGTCGGTAATATGACCACTGCAGTTTTTGATATATATTGATGACCTGCACTTGGGTATAGAGAGTATAATTTCAAAGTTTGCAGATGACACAAAACTCGGAAATGTAATAAACAGTGAGGAGGATAGTAACAGACTTCAGGAGGACATAGATAAACGGGTCAAATGGGCAGACACATGGCAGATGAAATCTAACGCGGAGAAATGTGAGGGGGTGTAGTTTGGTAGGAAGAATGAGAATAGGTTTTATATATATATATATATATATATATATATATTCGTTCATGGGATGTGGGCATCGCTGACAAGGCCAGCATTATTGCCCATCCCTAATTGCCCTTGAGAAGGTGTTTGTGAGCCGCCTTCTTGAACCGCTGCAGTCCGTGTGGTGAAGGTTCTCCCACAGTGCTGTTAGGAAGGGAGTTCAAGGATTTTGACCCTGCAACGATAAAGGAACTGCGATATATTTCCAAGTCCGGATGGTGTATGACTTGATACAAATCGTTCACTTTTAAAGGTGGTGCAGGAACAGAGAGACCTGGGGTGCACGTGCACAAATCTTTGAAGGTGACAGGGCAAGTTGAGAAGGATGCGCAGTCAAAGGGTCTCCACACCTGCCATATTCCTATTCCTGCTCCCTAATGTAAAGCAGTCACACAAGTATGTGGCCCTAGATTCTTCGAAACATTCTAAACTCATATTATTAGAGACATAAACGTCTTCCAGTTGCGTTAGTATGTTTAGTTCTTCAATGAATCGTGTGTCGAAGTGCACACTCCTGGCGAGACACCTGAGAGCTGCGTTTTGATAACCCGACGCCGACCCGGAAGCAGGTTCCGATCTCTGAAGGGAAATGATGAACCAATTGGATCTTTGTGACAATCCGGCAATTTTTTTTTGCATATTCTTTTCCAAGATTATTATCTTTAGCTTTCCAACTCGCAATGATATAATTGGACCTCACTGCCTCTGATTTCTAGTTCCCGATATTAATAAAGTACACAACACGGATTTACTTACAATACAGTAGTAGGACAGGCCTGAATATCCTCAATTTAAAACATGAATTAACTTATTTCAAAGATAGTCTGACTTCGTAATATGAGGTCCTGATATCACTGTAATAGTATATTGTTAACGTGGGCATTTTTAACTTTCAGTTAACACCCTGCTGCATTTCCTATGCCCTATGCAAGGGTATTCGATATTTAGGCAGGACAGGCAAAAAGGAAAAGGAGGTGGGGTGGCGTTGTTAGTAAAGGATGAAAACAGAACAATAGTGAGAAAGGATATTGGCTCAGAAAATCAAGATGTAGAATCAGTTTGGGTGAAGTTAAGAAGCACCAAGAGGCAGAAAACACTGGTCGGGTTGTCTATAGGCCTTCAAACAATAGTGGTAATATAAAGGATGGGAACAAACAGGAAATTAGAGATGCGTGTAACAAAGCTACTGCAGTAATCATGGATGACATTAAGCTGCATAGAGACTGGCCAAACCAAATTAGCAATAATATTGTGGAGGATGAATTCCTGGAGTATGTACGAGATTTTTTTTTTAGACAAGGACACTAAGGAGCCAACAAGGGAACAGGCCATCCTAGATTGGGTATTGTGCAATGAGAAGGGGTTAATTAATAATCTTGTTGTGCAGGGTCCTTTAGGCAAGAGTGACATAACTTGATAGGATTCTTCATTAAGACGGAAAGTGAAGTAGTCCAATCCGAAATTAGGGTCCTAAATCTAAACAAAGGAAACAACGAAGGTATGAGGAGTGAGTTGGCTATGATAGATTGGGAAGCTTCATTAAAAGGCATGACAGTTGATAGACAATGGCTAACATTTAAGGAACAAATGCATGCATTGCAATAATTATACATTCCGTTCTGGCACAAAAACACAAAAGGAAATGCGGCCCAATCATGGATAACAAAAGAAATTAAGGATAGTATTGTAGCCAAAGAGGATATAAAGTTGCCAGAAAAAGTAGCAAGACTGAGGATTGGGAGCAGTTTAGCATTCAGCAAAAAAGGACCAAAAGATTGATTGAGGGGAGAAATAGAGTATGAGAGTAAACTTGCAAGGAACATAAAAGTGGACTGTAAAAGCTTCTACAAGTATGTAAAAAGGAAAAGATTAGTGAAGACAAATGTAGGTCCCTTACAGTCAGAAACGGGAGAATTTATGATTGGGAACAAGGGAATTGGAGAGCAATTAAACAAATACTTTAGTTCTGTCTTGACTGAAGAGGACACAAATAACTTCCCAGAAATGCTAGGGAACCAAGAGACGAATGAGAAGGAGGAATTAAATGAAATTAGTATCAGTGAAAAAAATAGTGCTGGAGAAATTAATGGTACTTAAAGCCGATAAATCCCCAGGTCCTGATAATCTACATCCCAGAGTACTAATAGAGGTAGCCATGGTAAGAGTGGATGCATTAGTTGTCACCTTCCAACACTCTATACAGTATGGAACAGCTCCTGAAGAATGGAGGGTGGCAAATCTAATCCCATTATTTAAAAATGGAGGGAGAGAGAAAATAGGGAACTACAGACCGGTTAGCCGAGCATCAATAGTAGGGAAAATGCGAGAGTCTAATATAAAGGTTGCGATAACAGGACACTTCGATACTATCAACGGAATTAGGCAAAGTCAACATGGATGAATGAAAGGGAAATCATGTTTGACAAAGCTACTGGAGTTTTTTGAGAATGTAACTGGTAGAATAGATAAGGGAGAAACAGTGGACGTGGGTTATTTGGATTTTCAGAAGGCCTTTGACAAAGTCCCATGTGGAAAACTCAAAGCACATGGGATTGGTGGTAATATACTGGCATGGATTGAAAATTGGTCAACATTCAGGGAACAGAGAGTAGGAAAAAATGGGTCTTTTTCTTGGTGACAGGCAGTGACTAGTGGGGCACAGCAGGGATCAGTGCTTGGGCCTCAGCTGTTCACAATATATATATGAGAATACCTACGAGGTGCCCCTCTAATGAAATGCATATGTAGTAAGCTTTCAGTAGCTCAATAAGATGCCTCCATAACAAAATGGCAGTATGGTAAACCAAGGGTTCATATAAGTGGCCCATTTTGCTAGCTAGAATTAGAACAATGAGCTTTTCAATTAGCTTTTCTTTGATCATTCGTTTATGTTATTAATTTTCTGTATGAAATGTATGCTTTATGATCAATCAAGCAAAGAGATACGATAAAGCTGAATTCTGGGGTAAGGAGTTGTAGGGAGTGTTGTTTTGCAGCTACCAAATGAATGGATCCTTATTTCAGAAAAGGTCGAAAAACATCCCAGGCCTGAGATAAGCAAGACTCCCTTTCCTTTGACCTACGCACGAACAGGTATCACCTGTGAGTGGTCGGTCATTATGTCAGTTAGTATGGCTTGCCCAGACTCAGCTTATGATTGGTTTTAACCCCTTGCTAATCATGTCCCTCCCCACTCTGAAAATGTAAAACTGTGTGAACTCTGACGATGTAATTTGCCTGTTCTATGAGATTGACCAGACTCTGTCAAGAGTTGAAATTAATTCTATAGATGGGTCAGCTGCAGCTAATAAAATTGTGTTAAAACTTTCAAGTGTATTCGCTTTCAGTTTTTGCTGAAACAGACTAAGAGTAAAGAATCCGGTCTCGTCATTTGGGGGCTCGGGTCCGGGATCTCAACGGTCGATCGCCGAGAGTTCGCGGCATAAGAGACGAATTGTCTTGGACACGGACGAAGGAGAGGGCGCCCCGGGTGAGTAAACACTTCTTTACCATTCCGGCTTTCCTAAATCTGTCACGTCTGACGACGAATCGTCCCATCGCTAACTCTTGCGTGGCGTCCTTACGAGATTCAGCCTAGTACATAGTCTGGCGAATACACGGATATAGGTTCGTGATTAACATCACTTCGGTTCAGTCGGCGTACTGAGGGAGTGGTAATCAACATACCACTAGGTCAGGCTTTGAGTTCCGGGTCATTGAGTATAAACCGAAACTCTGAAGCGGTCGGTCAGTGATCAACAAACATCACTGAGTCCAGTTCGCGTTCCTGGTCATTGAAAATAAACAGGAAGTGCGAATACGGTGCGTTAGTGATCAAAATATCACTCGGTTCGAGTTCCTGGTGATTGGATATAAACAGGACCTTTGAACACGGTGGGTCAGTGATCAATATCACTAAGGGTTAGGTTTCAAGTCTCTGGTGATTGGGTATAAACCAGTACTTTGAATCCTTGGGCATTGGATACAAACAGGAACTGATTGCTTGTGCTGATCGACTACAGAAGGAAGTGCCTGTCACACACCCCGCCTTAGACTGGTTGTTAAGAGAGGAGATCCTCCACGCGAAGGTCAGGACCCTGAAGTGGGTGTAGGCACAAAGGGCACTTAGGATTGTGAGGCACAAGCAGTCAGGACCATCATTAAATCCAGTAAGTAACTGGGTGGCGACATACGGTAGCGTTAACTAGTTGACTTGACTGGGTAGCGACCAATACAGTTGTGTTAACTGGTCGACTAAGGGTAACAAAACAAGATAAGATGGGTAATTGTTTGGATGTCACTACGGAACCGGGAAGTCCCTTACAAATTTTGTGTGAAAAATATCGAGACAAGGTAAAACAATTAAGACAGTTGTCAGGGGGGCTGAATAAAAGACTGGGCAATGAGGAATGGCCATTGGGGGGCAATAAAAACCTAGATGCCGTCACTGAGGCTGAGGAACTAATTTGGAAAAATAAAGGAGGTAAACCAGCCAAATGGTTAATTGCTTTATGGAAACAGCACTGTCAGGAATTGAGAGGAGCGTCAGTATAAGCCAGCTGGCAAGATAACGCGTTAAAGTTAGGAATAGGACTCACTGAAGGAGGAATAGTTAAGTCTGCAGAACTCCTAGAAAAAGAATGTGCTCATGCAGAACGGGAGTCTGAAAAGACTTCGGTCGAGTCGAAAACACTTGATAGGAATGGATTACGTCATCCAATGGTTGGCATGGCTTTGACCGGGGAAGACGATGAATTCGATGAATGGAACTTCAGGTCCCATGTAACTCCCCAGGGTCCTAGTGCTCCTCCTGCATACAGTAGTCTCTATCCCTCAGCAGCTCCGAGACCGGTTGTTCAAACCGCTGTCATAACGCCTCAAATTGTTTCCCCAGTCTCCTCCCGTACCAGAAGTCAAACTAAGGGCTTATTGGCTCCAACTTTTAAACCCTCAGCCAACCCACCTAGTTCCGGACAGCAGCTGACACTGGACAGTCAGGGACTTAGAGACACAGACACTGGAGAGCCGGGTGACGACTTGATATCACTAGACTCAAGACGTAATACTGAGACACTAGTTAGATATGAACCGACCCCTCGTCAGTTACCAATGAGACAGGTGCCGAATCTTGCCTATGTCGCGGCTAACGCCGGAGACGCTGACAACCCCCAAACGATAAATGTGTACTGTCCATGGAGACCCCACGAAATAATGGCCATTCTAACCGGGATACCGGATAGAAAACAAGCACCTACCTCATTCGTGGACTTTCTTCGGACTACCATTTCCGTCTATAATGCCGAATCAAGGGACTTATGGTCGCTAATACAGCAAGTTTTAACCCCTGCTGAACATACTAAATTCCTAGCAAAGTTCACCTATCAGAATCATGCCGCACTGGTGGAACAGATAGCAAATGATGAACAACGCCAGCAGCGTCTTTTTGCTGCCCTTAGTGCTATTCTACAAAAAACAGTTGACATAACCAAGATCTTAGACACCAAGCCTAAAAAGGGAGAGGGAGCAGAAGAATATTTGGAAAGATTCTCTGAAATATACCAGAATCAGTCAGGGGATGTAGCATACCGTGACAAAAAGGACTCACCACAGTACTGCGCTATGCTATTGAACTGCCTACCGAGTCAGGTTGCTCAAGCAATTAAGACTAATAATATGAACTGGTCAGAGAATACTCCCACCCAGATGAATAGGGCAGTAAAATACTACTGGACGAAGAATAAGCACCAGGAAGGTCAAGCCCAGGTTAGGGTCAAGACTGAGTATGTGATGAAAAAGGAAGAGCCAAAACTCATAACAGGATATCAGATGGAGCCTCAGTCTTGTGTCCCAGGATGGGTGGACAGGGAAGGGAATGGATATGTTACACATCCTAACGGACCAACCGCCCCTAATTATGGCCCACCCTATGTTCCCCCGAGACGTAATTCTGAACCGAGAAGAGGAGGAGGGAGACAGACAGGGTCAGATGGCTGTTTCAATTGTGGTCAGCGGGGCCACTGGAGCAAGGAATGTCCCTCCCGTAGACAACAAAAAGGGGAACAGATGCAGGGGCAGCGAAGAGGAGGTTGGCAAGGGAGTCAAGGACGAGGAAGATATACGGACTTTTCCCAAAATAATCCCTTCCCCCAGTATTGACTAGCTAACCTTGTGGTGAACGGGATCCAGTCAGAACAGGAGCCCGTTCTGTCATTAATGATCGAAGGAAACCCACATACATTCTTAGTAGACACCGGAGCAACTATGTCATCTGTCCGATCGGAGCTCAATCTCCCTGAGTCCGGGCAAAGACAGAGTCTGTCTGATTTCCAGGGACAAGTGAACCAATACCCGATATCTAAACCAGTGGAAGTATATTTTGCAAAATGACTCAATAAAACACCAATTTATAATCACAAATGGACTAGACTGTAACCTCATGGCTAGAGACTTGCTCTGTACATTTCGCCTGAGCATTGAGTGCGGGGACAAAGGACTGACTGTGAAACCATGGGCCCCCAAAAGGCAGTGTTATGTTTCTATCACCCCACAATGGTGGTCTCTAGATTTTAAGGATGAGGGTCCCCTTCATGTAACCTTGGCTTACGATATGAGTGGGAAGAATAAGGAATTGGAGGACTTTTACCGAAGCTATGTAGGAACGGAATGGGAAGTTATCCGTCGAGCTGTGGTTACAGGACCAGAAGGGAGAGCAGAGTATGTTGAGATCCCCTCAGAGTTGTGGAAGGAAGCACCTATTATAGGTTACATCGCTCGACGTGCTGCAAAAACAATGGGATGGGATCCAGGATACTTTGAAATAAAAGGAGCCCCACATATCACCCGGGAGGTGAATTACCCGCACCATGCGAGGAATCTAGGACCCATGGTAAATCGGGCAGTCGAACAAGCTGATCCAAATAACCGGCAGAAGCAGATCCTGTCAAATGGCTGGACTATTCTGTTTTATCAGACACCAAAGATTAACAGGGCACAATTGCACCACCATGTGGGCAAAGAAAAACCAGAATATGTCAATCCGCAAGTGTGGGCAGAGGACCCCACACAAGTAGGATGCGTTAAGATGACGCCTATTCATGTGGCCCTGCAGGACAATGTTGCATTACCCCCTATTCGACAATATCCACTAAAGCAACAGGCAATACCAAGCATTGACAAACTGATCGCTGGGTTGTTAAAGCAAGGGATTTTGATTAAATGTCAGTCCCCGTGTAACACGCCCATTCTTGCAGTTCCGAAGCCAGGGAAACCAGACCAGTACAGATTAGTACAGGACTTACGATCTATTAATGCTATTGTACAATCGCTACACGCACTTGTACCCAATCCGGCCCATATTCTGGCTCAAGTCCCGGCAGCAGCTAAAATCTTTGCAGTAGTTGATCTCCAACATGCCTTTTTCGCCTTGCCGCTTGCCCCATCGAGCCAGTATCTTTTTGCCTTCACTTACAAGGGACAGCAATATACGTGGACCCGACTGCCACAAGGCTTCGTTAACTCCCCAACGTTGTTTTCTAGATGCCTACAGGAACAATTACAGACATTGACTTTAAAACAAGGGTCTGCTCTAGTCCAGTATGTGGACGATCTGTTGATAGCCAGCCCTGATGAGCAGAGTAACCGGGAAGACACTGCCCAACTGCTAAATCACTTATCCTCGCTAGGGTACATAGTATCCCAGTCGAAAGTACTGGTGGCCCAACAGAAGGTTAAGTTTCTTGGCGTCTTGCTATCAGCAACTGAGCGAGGCTTAGAAAGAAGCAGGATTGAACCAATCTGTCAATTCCCTGAACCTCGCACTGCAAAGGAGGTACGGCAGTGGATGGGAATGGTAAACTATTGCAGACAGTGGATCCCTAATATTGCCTTGGACATTAATTATTAACGCCATATACCAACAAAGAGGGCGAATTTCAACTAGATTCCGAAGCTTTAGAGGCATTCAAGAGATTAAAGGCAGCTTTGTCACAAGCACCCGCATTGGGGAGAACCCTGTACGACAGACCCTTTCAGTTGTACTGTACTATCCTCACTGATTGCTCGACTGCTGTTCTGACTCAAAAACATGGAGACAAGCATAGACCGGTAGCGTACTACTCTTCGAAGCTAGACCCGGTAGCACTGGGACATCCAGTTTGTACTCAGATTTTAACGGCCATTTACAATAGCCTGCAGTCGGCTGCTAATCTGACTTTACAACAGGACATCACTGTATACAGTTCACAATCGGTAACTGCATTATTAGGACAGCTGCAGACTCAACATCTTACCATGGCCCGACAAAATAAGTATGAGATATATCTGCTGAATAATCCTAAGCTGCGATTTAAACATTGTACTACCATCAACCCAGCATGTTTTCTCACAGAACCACCCTTTGAACAAACTGACCCAGGACACGATTGTTTATCTTTAATTAAGGAAGACACCTCTGTCAGAGACGATCTGTCTGATGTCCCAATAAAGGATCCAGACTTAACTATGTATGTAGATGGGAGTGCCTCTATTGGTTCCTTTGGGGAGAAACTTTCGGGATATGCAATCGTGAATCAATACCGTGAAACTATTGAATCTGCTGCTTTTGAATTTCCATATTCTGCCCAACAAGCGGAACTGTTTGCATTAATAAGAGCCTGCATTTTAGGAAAAAACTTGAGAGTGAACATCTATACAGATTCGAGATACGCTTTCGGGGTAGTTCACGATTTTGGACAGTTATGGAAAAACAGGGGATTTCTGACTTCTGCAGGTACGCAGATTTCCCATCAGATGTTAGTCTCAGATTTATTACAAGCCCTTATGCTACCAAGACAGATCTCGGTTATGAAATGCTCCGCCCACACGAAAGGACAGACCTCAGTAGATATAGGGAATAGATATGCTAATCGGGAAGCAAAGGAAGCGTCCCAGACACAGAGGGTGGTTGTCCCTAGAATGATGAGTCAGACTAAAAGCTCAAGCAAGAGCAAGTCTCCCTCTGAAAAACCAATGCCAACCATCCAAGACGTCATTAAGTTACAGGAGGACGCTCCTGGCTGTGACAAGAAATTGTGGGAACAACTTGGTTGTACTTATGACTGTGTATCTAAATTGTGGCTTACCACTGCGGGGCAGACTTGTATGTCGGATGAATTAGCAGTATGGGTTATTGAATGTGTACATTTTGCAACTCATTGTGGGGCCAAAGCTGCTAGCGATACACTGCTGGCCACTTGGTGGCATCCTAGGTTGCAAGCCCTAGCCCAGGGCATCAGCAGTCGTTGCCTTATTTGTCAGAAACACAACCCTGGAAAGGCAGTGTCTTGCGAAAAGGGAAAAACCCTTTTCCCTGAAGGTCCCTTTGAGACCCTCCAAATGGACTACATTGAGCTGCAAAGATGTCAGGGTTATAAATATGTTTTAGTTATTGTTGATGTATTCAGTAAATGGATAGAGGCCTATCCGACAACGGATAATAAAGCCTCCACTGTTGTAAAAGTTCTGATGAAAGAGATCATTCCTAGATACGGAATCCCAAATCAATTGAGTTCAGATAACGGCCCTCATTTTGTAGGCCAGGTGAATAAGGAATTCTGCACCCAGATGGGCATCAAACAACAGCTACATTGTGCCTACAGGCCACAGGCCGCTGGGTTGGTTGAGCGTGCTAACCAGACTTTGAAAAATAAACTGACCAAGCTACAGGCTGAGACTGGTACTACTTGGCTCAAACTTCTTCCTATAGCCTTATTTCAGATACGTACTACCCCGGCTGGGGCAATGCGGTTAAGTCCTGCTGAAATTATATATGGGAGACCCCTCAAGACCCCGTGGAATCAAAACGTTCCGAAGACTGTCCATTTTCACCACATGACAACAGAAATGACTAACTATATTTTGTCATTAACTAAGGCATTGAGAAGCCTTCACTCTCGGGTACGAGCTGCCTACATCGAACTTCCTCCTATAGCCAGTCCATCTAAAATCGAACCTGGAATGTATGTGTTAATCAGGAATTGGACAAGGAAAGGACTGGAACCTCGTTGGGAGGGGCCCTATCAAGTCTTACTCACCACCCCTACCGCTGTGAAAGTGGAGGGGAAGAGTGCTTGGGTTCACCTCCACCACTGTAAAACTATCAGTCCCACGTTTTAAATTTAAAATGCTAACTTCTCTTTTCTTTCAAGAAATCTTTCCTATACAGGTCCCGTGACCAGCCATGAAAGCCTTACTACGGATCTCCTCTATTCTACTCTGCTTCACCCTGGGAGTGAACAAACAGGATACCTGTCAGCGCGACCAGCCTGAACGCATATACCACCTATGCTCAGGAGACGTACTTCGATGCAACGACCCAGATGGATTCGGAATATGGAACGTCACCCAGGTGGACGCCTCTACCGGGCTCTTGCGGCAGCCCTACCGCACGCTGATATTGGGAGCACAACAAAGGAACAGTCACTTACCATGTTACTGGATTAAATGCAAATTTGATTTTGTTTGCCACCAAAACGAAAGTGAATTCCCAGCCCCAGATCCATGCTCTAAAGGAGGGATCAGGCGCTCTGTGACTCGGGTGTCTAGGGGACTGTATTTAAATACTTTTCTCTGTATGTCTCATCTCTATGCCCAAAGCTTAAACATGTCCTCCTGCTGGGTGTGATCCCATATCCCTACCCATTCCAAGGGAGGTATCCCTCTAAGGCCGATTCCCCGAACTTCCCCAGAAATGGCAGAATGGGTGATAAATCGGAATGAAACTGACGGGAACGGCATTAGAGACAATGGCTATGTACGAGCATACGATTTAACAGTGCCAGTTCCAGTGGGGGAGCAATGGAGAAAATACACCAACCACACCAAGTGTGGGATCAAATTTAAGGGGTGGTACCAACCCAATTACAATCGTACCTATAAGCCCCCATTCCTGATGCTCACCAACACGTCAAGGCCTCAGGGGGTAATATGCCTCTCTAAAAACACCACGGGTGGACTCGTAATGGGATGGAGCGGTTGTACTCAATACATCAATGTGACAATGTACGCCAGCCCCAGTACCATCCAATGGACCGGCTGCGGAAATGGGTCAGTATTGCAGCACAGACTCCGGGGGCGGGGGGGGAACAACCTCTGGGACCAGACGGGGTGCCCCCATTCACGGAATTGCCTTTCAATCTGACAGCCTATAATGGTACGTATTTCATATGCGGCCATAAATGGACTGGGTCCTGCTTTTTGGGATATGTGATACCATACATCCATCACTTGCCCTCCCTAGCAGATCATCGCCATTACCGACTCAAAAGGGAAATCACAGAGACAGAACGATACTTCGCTATTTTGTTCCCTGGGTATGGGGTTGGCAGGACAATCAAGGAAATTCGGCTTATCGCTTCCGTCTTAGAACAGGTAGCTAATGAAACAGCAGACGCACTGCAGGACATTAACGCCGAAATGATAGCCATGCGTACAGTGGCCTTGCAAAATCGCATGGCTCTAGACTATCTGTTGGCCGAAAAAGGGGGAACATGTGCGCTGATTGGATCAGAGTGCTGCACCTACATACCAGATAACTCAGAAAACATAACTAATCTGGCTAAGCACATACGGGACGAAGTAAAGAAATTACGCCAAACCCCAAGGGAGGGTTGGTTAGACTGGCTTTTCGGTACCTCATGGGGAGCGTATCTCGTGCATGGATTGGTTATCCTAATTGCAGCAATACTCATTTTCGCCATAACCGTTCTTAGCATCAAAATTGTCTGCAAGATAGCCATCAACCAAATCCGAGTATAGAGCCTTGACCAATCAGAACTGTTGATTGAGCAAAGATTAGTTATCATAAATGATAAAAGGGGGGAATGAGAATACCCACGAGGTGCCCCTCTAATGAAATGCATATGTAGTAAGCTTTCAGTAGCTCAATAAGATGCCTCCATAACAAAATGGCAGTATGGTAAACCAAGGGTTAATATAAGTGGCCCATTTTGCGAGCTAGAATTAGAACAATGAGCTTTTCAAATGAGTTTATCCTTGATCATTCGTTTATGTTATTAATTTCCTGTATGAAAATGTATGCTTTATTATGAATCAAGCAAAGCGATATGATAAGCTGAATTCTGGGGTAAGCAGGTGTAGGGAGTGTTGTTTTGCAGCTACCTCATGAATGGATCCTTATTTCGGACAAGGTCGAAAAACATCCCAGGCCTGAGACAAGTGAGACTCCCTTTCCTGTGACCTACGTATGAACAGGTATCACCTGTGAGTGCTCGGTCATTATGTCAGTTCGTATGGCTTGCCCAGACTCAGCTTATGATTGGTTTTAACCCCTTGCTACTCATGTCCCTCCCCACTCTGAAAATGTATAATTGTGTGAACTTTGACTGTGTAAATTGCCTGTTCTATGAGATTGACCAGACTCTGTCAAGAGTTGAAATCAATTCTATAGATAGGGTCAGCTGCAGCTAATAAATTGTGTTAAAACTTTCAAGTGTATTCGCTTTCAGTTTTTGCTGAACCAGACTAAGAGTAAAGAATCCGGTATCGTCAATGGTATTTGAACTTTTATATAATTTTATAATGCAGAATGGTGTGGATTTCATATACATATAGAGAGAGAAATATATAAAAGTTGCCAGTTTGTAATGATTGTTTTCATTCGTAAAGGCCCAAGATACTGAGCCCAGAACGGTAATACGTTTGGATCCCCAAACAACCATCATCAGGTGTGGTTGTATGTATTGCCTTTTAAGTGTATGTTTACGTGGTGTGACATGAGAACATAAGAACATCAGAAGTAGGAGCAGGAGTAGGTCATATGGCCTCTCTCAAGCCTGCTCCACAATTCAATTAGATCCTGGCTGATCTTCGACCTCAACTCCACTTTCCCGACATATCCCCATATCCCTTGATTCCCTTAGTGTCCAAGATCTATCTATCTAAGCCTCGAATATACTCAACGACTGGGCATCCGTACCCCTATGGAAGTAGATAATTCCAAAGATTCACAACCCTCTGAGTGAAGAAATGTTTCTTCATTTTGTCCCAAAATGGCCGACCCGTTATCTTGAATCTATGTCCCCGAGTTCTAAACTCTTCAGCCAGGGGGAACGGCCTCTCAGCATTTACCCTGGCAAGCCCTCTAAGAATGTTATACATTTCATTGAGATCACCTCTCATTCTTCCAAATTCCAGAGAGTATAGGCCATTTCTATTCAATCTCTCCTCAAAGGACAACCCTCTCTTCCCAGGAATCAATCTGGTGGACCTTCGTTGCACCCCCTCTAAGCAAATGTATCCATCCTCAGGTTAGCAGACCTAAACTGTACACAGTAGTCCAGGTGAGGTCTCACCAGAACCCGATAAAAATGAAGCAAGACCTCATTACTCTTGTACTCCAACCACGTTGCAATACAGGCTAACACATTATTTGCCTTCCTAATTGCTTGCTGTACCTGCATGTTAACTTTCTGTGATTCGTATACAAGGACACTCAAATCCCTCTGACTACCAACATTTCTCAGTCTCTCACCTTTTAAAACAATGTTCTGTTTTTCTATTCTTCGTACCAAAGTGGATAATTTCACATTTCACCACATTTTACTTCATCTGCCATCTTCTTGCCCCATCTTAACCTGTCCATATCTCTTCCCAGCCCTTTTGCATCCGCCTCACAGCTTACTTAACCACCCAGCTTTGGATCGTCAGCAAACATGGATACATTACACTCGATCCCTTCATCTAAGTCATTGATATATATTGTAGACAGCAGAAGCCCAAGCACCGATAATAGTAACAGTCTGCCAACCTGAAAATGACCCGTTTATTCCTACTCTCTGTTTTCTGTTCGTTCACCAAATCTCGATCCATGCTAATATATTACCTCAAGCCCATGAGCCTATATCTTGTGTAACAACCTCTTCTGTGGCTTCTTACCGAATGCGTTTTGAAAATCCAAATATACTCCATCCATTGTATGTGTAATAATTCAGTGAATCCTTTCATGTCACATTGAATGTGATAATGTTCACATGTTTAATGTTTGAATGTTGTGGAACCCTTAATGTTGAAGAACCTTATTGATAACCTTTTGCGAACAGGACTGTTGGAAAGATTTCAGATCTCCATATCATTTAATGAATTTAACAATTAGAACAAAGGGAAATTTCACCGCATTCTTCAACTGCTCTCTGAATTTCGTCTGGGTCACAGCATAAATACAGGTGTTCGTGCAGCAACTCAGGAGCTGGAACATGAATCCCAATTCTTGTATAAATTCATGTAAATATACTGAATAAAAGCCCAAATAATGCATTCGGTTCCATATAGAATACACCATGAAAAATCCCCATAACAGTATGAAATTCCCCGAGATAACAAACAGTAAAATAATGGATTTCCTTCTGCTCTTCATCTCTGGGTCACTTGGACTCTCCCAACCGCTGTGAACACGAAGTCTCCTGCGAGCTTTGCTGACCACTAAAATGTGTCGGACGGTTAAAGCATTGAGCAGCAGAATAAGAACAAATGGGACCCCCGGGGTTAGAATATAATGAAGGGCTTCAACAACAGCCCAAATCCGTGAAGCCATAACACTGGGTGTGACAGCACAGAACCAGGGTTCATTGCCAAGCATGTAGCCACTCGAATACATAAAGTACCAGAACGTATCCTTTAAACATCTCAGCACAGTCACAGTTCCTATAACCACAGCCGCCGTTTTCTCGGTGCAATACGTAATTTTCAGCTTCTGGCAACAAATGGCCGCAAATCGATCAAAGGTAAAAGTGACGGTGAACCAGACAGAACAGTCTGTAGCTGCATAAAGCAGGACGGCGTGGATATTACACACGGGGATGGACCGCACGAATCGAAACTGGGACCAATAAGCAATTGGAATCTGCCTCAATATAACATCGGTGATAATGACCAGTAGATCCGCCGCTGCCATGGCCACCAGGTAGCGAGTGACACATTTGGAGAGACCGCACTTTCCCCGAGATAGGATCACAATCGTCACTAAGTTAACTAAATGAAAAAGAAGAAATAAACGCAAAAAGGAAACATTAAGTGTGAGGAACAGTGTGATTGGGTTGGCAGTTAAATGTCCAGCTGTGTTCCTCCATTCAGTGATAGAATCTGATCATTGGGTCAGTGAGAAGCTCCTTCTCATCACTCTACAGGTGATGGGGGTTTTCATCTGATCATTGGGTCAGTGAGAAGCTCCTTGTCATCACTCCACAGGTGATGGGGGGTTTCCTCTGATCATTGGGTCAGTGAGAAGCTCCTTCTCCTCACTCTGCAGGTGATGGGGGTTTTCCTCTGATCACTGGATCATTCAGAAACTTCTTCTCCTCACTCTACAGGTAATGGGTTTTTTCTTCTTCTATCACTGGACCGGGGCCGCTTTGTTTTGGTCAGAGTCAGCGATTAAAATAGAAATAATCATTGATTAATTCGCAAAGAAATAAATAGATGTTAAGAGTAAATAATGGAATGAAGGATAATGAACGGGAGCTTCCCTCCACCACTCTGACTGGACTGACTGATCACTGTTTCATCGATCTATAAAGACCAGAAACGTTTGGTGAGTTAGTCTAACTCAGGTAGTGCGGCTATGGCAGCAGGTTTGGCCGAAATATCCACTTCCCTTGCCCACAGATTTCGGGAAGAGTTGTCTCTGTTTGTTCTTGTGATCACTGTACAGAGGTACAAGCTGAAAGGCTCCAGTGCCTGGAGGCGAGATACGGACAGGATTGGACGCGGCTGTCATTCTCCACAGTCCGATGGTCTTCAGACTTACACTGCCAGGCTCACACGAGAACCAGGTTTTGCCGAAGTTACCAGAGGTCAGTCATGGCTTTAGAATGTGACCCTGGGAAGAGGCAGCGCTTTCAGGAGAGGAAAGAAACTGAAACATCATAGCAATAATAATAATAATAATAATAATATTAAACATACTAATATAACAATAAAATTAATATTCATAACACTGGAAACAATTATTTGAACAGCTGAAATGGGCTCTTCGTCCCAACAGGCCACTGGAAGTGCACAATGGGGAAGGAGAGGAACATGAGCAGCAGAATGTGAGCAGAGTCCTCCACAGCGACAGCGATGTCAGATGTTCCATTGTGGACTGGAACATCCTTGGCTGTGATTCCCCAGAATGTACTGGAGGGGACCCAGGGGTCAGGAACCGAGCTGAGAACTTCAGGGCGGAAAGATGATCGTATCATAAGGAGTTTCACACGATTCTTAAACTGCTAATGTGGCGCCTTTCACATCTTACTGGAAACCATAAATGTTTCCACTGGACACAAGAATTATTGCAGCTCGTCAACTGGATAATATCCAACGAGGGACAGCTGGAGATTATAGAAAGTCGGGCTCGGGCTTGCTGACAGAACCATTGGTCTGAACGAAGTGGGCTCGTGTTGTTATCTCAAAACTGTGATTAAAAATAAATCCTTTGAAAGATAACTGAATATACATTTCATTAGAACATAAATTACACTTGCAATCATCGCCCCGCCATCAATAAGCAGAGAGTTACACAGTGCGGGGGTGTGAGAGGGAAATAGCTGACTGGAAACCTAATTGACAGTGAAAAATGTCCAAACTTTCTGAGTAAACTGTGATCTGTCTGTCAGGACTGGTCTCTGCAATTCGACAGAATTTCCCCTCCTGTGGAAAAGAAAATAAATCAGGTGAACACATAGACCACGTGACCAGTGTTCCACCCGTGTTCAGTGCAGCCAGCAGATTGCACGCTGTCCTGTTCAAAGATTCATCAGTAACATTGCTCGTGGTGGGGACTAAACGGACACTAAATAAAACCGGATCATACAGAGCTGATAGGGAGGACTGAGAATCTATTATTCATTCAACAGAGACCTGTGAATGGCCGACTGTGCACCAATCGCATCAAGGGATCACGGTGGATTCTCAAACACATAATAGGAATACATGAATTATAAATAATAGCTGGATAAAATCACGAGAATAATACAGTTAACAAGTTTACAGAATAAATAGTTGGATAGAATGAGTTACCAGGAACACCAATAGCAGCGAGAATGGGATAGTAAATCATCTCTATATCCCAAAGTGCGAATAGAACCTTCATATCTGCTCCTCAATCGCGACACCTAATTTTGTTGTTAATCAATGATTCTTGTTTGTGATAGAAACAGTGCTCCAATTTATACTGTGAGGTTACATATTGAATGGAACCCTGATTCATAAGGGAGGGAATCCCTCCGCAGAGACAAGCTGGGGCCATGGAGAGCTCCATTAATCACAATCCTTGAACAAACAGGTTCTGTTTGCTCATTTCAGCCCAACCTTTTTTTCTGCTTTTCTTTCTGCTGACCAAAAAACTGAAACCACCAATAACTCCTAATCTCATTTTTAGGAACTATTGGGATGGCGACTAACCGTGAAACAGAAATTTGTCCAGCACTGATGTGACGTAAGAGTCTGATATCATCTTACCATTTCAAAGAGGTTTTAATCCACGTTGTAGTGATGAAGTGTACCCACAAACAAGGGAATTTATTGATTTAAGTTACCAAGGGCGTTGTTTTTTTCACAGAGATCTCTCCTGTTTATCTCTCCTCCTCACTCTATTCACTTACAATGCGTCTGTTGATAAAGTAGAAATCAGTGTTCGGGTATTGCAGTATGAACACATAACCAGTTCGTCACACACTCCTCAGTCACTATTATAATTCTGCTGTGACAAAATGTATTAATAAATGTTTGCACCACACACTTCACATGCAGAGCAAAGCTCCACACTCTCATGTTAAGCATTTGTAAGTCAGGCATATGCTAACTGAATTTGAGTATAAGACTCGCTCGATACTGTCCCATTCTGTGCACCCAGGTCAGGGACAGAAGACATTGAGTGCGAAATAAAGCGCCCTTTTGAAAGTATGAGGCGCTGGAAACTTCCCAATATGTTTGGATACGAGGATCACTGGAAATTCTGCTGGCCTCACGAGCCCTGTTCATGGCCGATCAGGTTTTAATGTTACAGACAGGGCTTTCCGTGCGCATGTCTGTGTATGTGTGTTGGGGAGTGTGGGGGTGGAGCGTGTCATGGTGTGAGGGGAGGTGGGTTGGATTGTGGTGGGAGTGGTGTTGAGTGGGGATGTTGGTGGGGTTGGAGGTGTTGGTGGGAGGGAGTGATGGTGGGTGGGGTGGTTGGGGGTGATGGCGGGTGGGGGTGATGGTTGGAGGGGTGGTTTGGGGTGTTGGTGGGTGGTGATGTTGGTTGGGGTGGGAGTAATGGTGGGACGTTGGTTGGGGGTGATGGTGGAGTTGGGGGTGTTGGTGGCGGTGGGAATGTTGGTGGGTGGGTGTGATGGTGGGTGCGGTGGTTGGGGGTGATTGTGGGAGGGCGTGATAGAGGTTGGGGTAATGGTGGGAGAGTGTGATGGTGGGAGGGTTCGTCGGGGGTGATGGTGAGAGGGAGTGATTTTGGGAGGGGTGGTTGGGTGTGATGGTGAGAGTGGGTGATGGTGGGAGTGGTGGTTGGGGGTGTTGGTGGGAGTGGGTGATGGTGGGAGAGGTGGTTGGGGCTGATGGTGGGAGTGGTTGATGGTGGGATGGGTCGTTGGGGTTGATGGTGAGAGGGGTGGTTGGGTTAATGGTGGGAGGTGGTGATTGTGGGATGGGTGGTTGGGGGTGATGGTGGGAGGGTGTGATGGTGGGAGGGGTGGTTGGAGGTGATGGTGGGAGGGGGTGATGGTGGGAGGGGTGGTTGGGGGTGATGGTGGGAGGGGTGATGGTGGGAGGGGTGGTTGGAGGTGATGGTGGGAGTGGTTGATGGTGGGTGGGGTGGTTGGGGTGATGGTGGGAGGGGGTGATGGTGGGAGAGGTGGTTAGGGCTGATGGTGGGAGTGGTTGATGGTGGGAGAGGTGGTTGGGGCTGATGGTGGGAGTGGTTGATGGTGGGATGGGTCGTTGGGGTTGATGGTGAGAGGGGTGGTTGGGTTAATGGTGGGAGGTGGTGATTGTGGGATGGGTGGTTGGGGGTGATGGTGGGAGGGTGTGATGGTGGGAGGGGTGGTTGGAGGTGATGGTGGGAGGGGGTGATGGTGGGAGGGGTGGTTGGGGGTGATGGTGGGAGGGGTGATGGTGGGAGGGGTGGTTTTGGGTAATGGTGTGAGGGTGTGATGGTGGGAGGGGTGGTTGGGGGTGATGATGGTGGGAGGGTGTGATGGTGGGAGGGGTGGGTGGGGGTAATGATGGGAGGGGGTGATGGTGGGAGGGATGGTTGGGGTTGATGGTGGGAGGGTGTGATGGTGGGAGAGGTGGATGGGGGTAATTGTGGGAGGGGGTGATGGTGGGAGGGATGGTTGGTGTTGATGGTGGGAGGGGGTGATGGTGGGGGTGGGGATGTTGGTGGGAGGCTGTTATGGTGGGAGGGATGGTTGGGAGTGATGGTGGAAGGGGCGATGGTGGGGATTGCGTTTTTTGATGGGAGTGGTGGTTGGGGGTGATGGTGGGAGGGTGTGATGGTTGGAGGGGTGGTTGGGGGTGATGGTGGGAGGGTGCGATGGTGGGGGTGGGGGTTTTTGATGGGAGTGGTGGTTGGGGGTGATGGTGGGAGGGGGTGATGGTGGGACGGTGTGATGGTTGGATGGGTTGGTGGGGTTGATGGTGGGAGGGTGTGTTGGTGGGAGGGTGTGATGGTGGGAGGGGTGGTTGGGGTTGATGGTGGGAGGGGATGTTGGTGGAGGTGGGGATGTTGGTGGGGGGGTATGATGGTTGGAGGGGTGGTTGGGAGTGATGGTGGAAGGGGTGATGGTGGGGGTGGGGGTTTTTGATGGGAGTGGTGGTTGGGGGTGATGGTGGGAGGGGGTGATGGTGGGACGGTGTGATGGTGGGAGGGGTGATGGTGGGGGTGGGGGTTTTGATGGGACGGGTGTTTGCGGGTGATGGTGTGAGGGGGTGATGGTCGGAGGGGTGGTTGGAGGTGATGGTGTGAGTGGTGGTTGGAGGTGATGGTGTGAGGGGTGGTTCGAGGTGATGGTGTGAGGGGTGGTTGGAGGTGATGGTGTGAGCGATGGTTGGAGGTGATGGTGTGAGGGGTGGTTGGAGGTGATGGTGTGAGGGGTGGTTGGAGGTGATGGTGTGAGGGGTGGTTGGAGGTGATGGTGTGAGGGGTGGTTGGAGGTGATGGTGTGAGGGGTGGTTGGAGGTGATGGTGTGAGCGGTGGTTGGAGGTGATGGTGTGAGGGGTGGTTGGGGGTGATGGTGTGAGGGATGGTTGGAGGTGATGGTGTGAGGGGTGGTTGGGGGTGATGGTGTGAGGGGTGGTTGGAGGTGATGGTGTGAGGGGTGGTTGGAGGTGATGGTGGGAGGGGTGGTTGGAGGTGATGGTGTGAGGGGTGGTTGGAGGTGATGGTGTGAGGGGTGGTTGGGGGTGATGGTGTGAGGGATGGTTGGAGGTGATGGTGTGAGGGGTGGTTGGAGGTGATGGTGTGAGCGGTGGTTGGAGGTGATGGTGTGAGGGGTGGTTGGAGGTGATGGTGGGTGGGGTGGTTGGAGGTGATGGTGTGAGGGGTGGTTGGAGGTGATGGTGTGAGGGGTGGTTGGATGTGATGGTGTGAGGGGTGGTTGGAGGTGATGGTGTGAGGGGTGGTTGGAGGTGATGGTGGGAGGGGTGGTTGGAGGTGATGGTGTGAGGGGTGGTTGGAGGTGATGGTGGGAGGGGTGGTTGGAGGTGATGGTGTGAGGGGTGGTTGGGGGTGATGGTGTGAGGGGTGGTTGGAGGTGATGGTGTGAGCGGTGGTTGGAGGTGATGGTGTGAGGGGTGGTTGGAGGTGATGGTGGGTGGGGTGGTTGGAGGTGATGGTGTGAGGGGTGGTTGGAGGTGATGGTGTGAGAGGTGGTTGGAGGTGATGGTGTGAGGGGTGGTTGGAGGTGATGGTGTGAGGGGTGGTTGGAGGTGATGGTGTGAGGGGTGGTTGGAGGTGATGGTGGGAGGGGTGGTTGGAGGTGATGGTGTGAGGGGTGGTTGGAGGTGATGGTGTGAGGGGTGGTTGGAGGTGATGGTGTGAGGGGTGGTTGGAGGTGATGGTGTGAGGGGTGGTTGGAGGTGATGGTGTGAGGGGTGGTTGGAGGTGTTGGTGTGAGGGGTGGTTGGAGGTGATGGTGTGAGGGGTGGTTGGAGGTGATGGTGGGAGGATTTGTTTGGTGTGATGGATGTTCGGGTTGTTGATTGGTTGAGTTGGTGATGGTGTCGGTAGCTGGGTTGTGTTAAATTCTCCATTTATCCTCCTTTCGGTGATTGCTGTCATTATTCAGAGCAATTAGCCCGCAAGATTTGAACACAAAGAACAGACGTGAAAAGGTGAAAAGTCACGCCCAATACACGGGAACACCTGCCCATATCCTGGATTAGATTTCAATCTGTCTTTCAGGGTACAAAGCCCAGAATCTAACACACTTTAACATCGACTCGCTCTCTGGCCTGCACTGAACCCAGGGCCAATGGTGAAAGGGAATTCTCAAACATTACTTTGTTTGTAATTATTTTGAAACAGCCATGAAACTCACTTTTTATCAATATGTTCTGATGATGCGACTATATTTTAAAAGATGTTTTGAATAGTTAAAGGCTCACACTTGCATTGGACCCACAATTATAAGACCTTTGGCAAATGGGATCTGGCGTTGTGATTCGCTCTTTAAACAGGGTCACTGTGTTAATGGTGAGAATCTCTTCAAACAGGTTCATGATGCTGATTGTGAGACTCTCTATAAACAGGGTCATGGTGTTGATGGTGAGACACGTTCTTTAAAGAGGGTCATGATTCTGGTGGTGAGACTCTCTCTTTTTCATGGCCATGATGTTGATGGTGTGATTCTCTTCAAACAGGGTCATGATTCTGGTGGTGAGACTCTCTCTTCAAATATAATCATGATGCTGATGGTGAAACTCTATCTTTCAACAGGGTCATCATGGCGATGGTGAGAATCTATTTCAACCGGGTCATGATGTTGATGGTGAGACTCTCCCTTTAAACAGGGTCATGATTCTGGTGGTGAGATTCTCTATTTAAATATGGTCATGATATTGATGGTGTGGCTCGCTCTTTAAAGCGGGCCATGTTGCTCATGGTGAGACTCTCTATCAACAGGGTCGTGATGTTGCTGGTGAGACTCTCTCCTTAAAAAGGGCCATGATGCAAATGGTGAGAATCGCTCTTCAAACAGGGCCATGATGCTAATGATGAGACTCTCTCTTGAAACAAGGCCATGATGCTAATGGTGAGACTCTCTATAAGCAGAGTCATGTTCTTGATGGTGAAACTCTGTACAAACAGGGTCATGATGCTGATGGTGGGACTCTCTCATTAAACATGGTCTTAATGTTAATGGTGTGACTCGCTCTTCAAAACCTGGTCACGGTGCTAATGGTGAGATTCTCTTTAAACAGGATTATGATGCTGATGTTGATACTCTCTCTTTTAGCAGGTTCATGAGACTGGTGGTGAGACTCTCTCTTTATACCTGGCCATGATTTTGATGGTGAGGCACGCTCTTCAAACAAGGTTATGATGCAGATAGTGAAACTCTCTCTTTAAACAGTGTCGTGATGCTGATGGTGAGAATCTCTCTTTAAACAGGGTCATGATGTTGCTGTTGAGACTATCTTTCAACAGGGTCATGATGCTGATGATGAGACTCTCTCTTTAAACAGGGTCATGATACTGGTGGTGAGACTCTCTCCTTATAGCTGGCCATGATGTTGATGGTGAGAAACGCTCTTTCAACAGGGACATTATGCTGATGGTGAGACTCTCTATAAACAGTGTCATGATGCTGATGGTGAGATTCTCTTCCATCAAGGTCATGATGTAGATGGTGAGGCTCTCTATAAACAGTGTCATGTGCTGATGGGGAGACACGTTCTTTAAACAGGGTCATGACTCTGGTGGTGAGACTGTCTCTCATTACATCTGGCCATGATGCTGACGGTGAGACTCGCTCTTTAAAATGGGTCACGGTGCTAATGGTGAGAATCTCTCTTTATGCCTGACCATGATGTTGATCGTGACACACGTTCTTTAAACAGGGCAATGATGCTGATGGTGAGATACTCTCTTTAAACAGGGTCATGATGTTGCTGCTGCGACTCTCTCTTAAAACACGGCCGTGATTCCAATGGTGAGAATCTTTCTTTAATCAGGGTCATGATTCTGGTGGTGAGATTTTCTCTTTAAATAGGGTCATGATTCTGATGTTGAGACTCTCTCTTTAAGCACAGCCATGATGTTGCTGCTGAGACTCTCTTTTTAAAAAGGGTCGTGATGCTGATGGTGAGAATCTCTCCTTAAATATTGTCATGTTTCTGGTGGTGAGTCTCTCTCTTTAAACATGGTCATGATTCTGGTGATGAGATTCTCACTTCAAACAGAGTTATGATGCTCATGGTGATACTCTCTATAAAGTGGTTCATGTGCTGATGGTGAGACTGTCTTTAAACAGTGTCACGATGCTAATGGTGAGACTCTCTATAAACAGGGTCATGATGCTGATGGTGAGACTCTCAAAAAACAGGGTCATGATGCTTACGGTGAGACTCTCTATAAACAGGGTCATGATAATGATGGTGAAACTCTCCATAAACAGGGTCATGATGCTGATGCTGAAACGCTCTTTATACATGGCCATGATGCTTACGGTGAGACTCTATAAACAGGGCCATGATGCTGATGGCGAGACACTCTTTAAACTGGGTTATGATGCTGATGGTGAGACTCTCTTTAAACCGGGTCATGATGTTGATGGTGAGACTCTCTTTAAACCGGGTCATGATGCCGATGGTGAGACTCTCTTTAAACCGGGTCATGATTCTGATGTTGAGACTCTCTCTCTAAGCAAAACCATGATGTTGTTGCTGAGACTCTCTCTTTAAAAAGGGTCGTGATGCTGATGGTGAGACTCTCTCCTGAAACATTGTCATGATTCTGGTGGTGAGATTCTCACTTTCAATAGAGTCATGATGCTCATGGTGATACTCTCTATAAAGAGGTTCATGTGCTGATTGTGAGACTGTCTTTAAACAGGGTCATGATGCTAATGGTCAGACTCTCTATAAACAGGGCCATGATGCTGATGGTGATACTTTCTATAAACAGGGTTACGATGTTAATGGTGATACTCTCTTTAAACAGGGTTATTATGTTGATTTTGAGACTCTTTTTAAACAGGGTCATGATGCTGATGGTGATAATCTCCATAAACAGCGTCAGATTGCTAATGGTGAGATTGTCTTTAAACAGGTTCACGATGTTGATGGTTAGACTCTTTTTTAAACAAGGTCATGATGCGAATGGTGAGACTCGCTCTTTAAAGGGGTTCACGGTGCTCATGGTGAGACTCTATCTTTTTTCCCTGGCCATGATGTTGATGATGAGACACGCTCTTTAAACAGGGCCATGATGCTGATTGTGAGACACTCCCTTTAAACAGGGTCCTGATGTAAATGGTGGGACTCTCGAGAAACAGGATCGTGATGCTGATGGTGAAACTCTCTATAAACAGGGTCATGATTCTGATGGTGAGACTCTCTCTTTATAGCTGGGCATGATGTTGATGGTGAGAGACGCTCTTTAAACAGTGTTAGGATGCTGATGGCGAGACTATCTTTAAACAGGACAATGATGCTAATTGTGCGACACTCTCTTTAAACAGGGTAATAATGCTGATGGTAAGATTTTCTCTTTTAACAGAGCTACGATGCTTATTGTGAACATAGCAACATAGGAACATAGGTACAGGAGTAGGCCATTCAGCCCCTCAAGCCCGCTGCGCTATTTGATAAAATCATGGATGATCTGTGATCCAACTCCATATACCTGCCTTTGGCCCATATCCCTTAATAACTTTGGTTGCCAAAAAACGATCGATCTCAGATTTAAATTTAGCAATTGAGCTGGTATCAATTGCCGTTTGCAGAAGGGATTCCAAACTTCTACAACCCTTTGTGTGTTGAAATGTTTTCTAATCTCGCTCCTGAAAGGTCTGCCTCTGATTTTTAGACTGTGCCCCCTACTCCTAAAATCCCCAACCAGCGTAAATAATTTGTCTCTCTCCACCCTATCTGTACCCTTAATATCTTATAAACTTTGATCAGATCACCCCTTAACCATCGAAACTCCAGAGAATACAACCCCAATTTGTGTAAACTCTCCCCGTAACTTAACCCTTGAAGTCCGGGTATCATTCCAGTAAACCTACGCTGTACTCCCTCCAAGGCCAATATGTCCTTCCGAAGGTGCGGTGGCCAGAACTGATCACAGTACTCCAGGTGCGGTCTAACCAGGGTTTTGTATAGCTGCAGCATAACTTCTGCCCCCTTGTACTCTAGTCCTCTCGATATCAAGGCAAACATTCAATTTGCCTTCTTGATTATTTTCTGCACCTGTTCATGACACTTCAATGATCGATGTTCCTGAACCCCGAAGTACCTTTGGACATCCACTGTTTTTAACTTTTAACCTTTATAAAGTACCCTGTTCTATCCTTTTTTGATCCAAAGTGGATAGCCTCACATTTGTCTACATTGAATTCCATTTGCCACAATTTTGCCCATTCACCTAATCTATCAATATCGCTTTGTAATTTTATGTTTTCATCTACACTGCTTGCAATGCCACCAATCTTTGTGTCATCGGCAAACTTAGATATGAGACTTTCTATGCCTTCATCTAAGTCGTTAATAAATATTGTGAATAATTGAGGCCACAAGACAGATCCCTGCGGGACTCCACTAGTCACATCCTGCCAATGTGAGTACCTTCCCATTATCTCCACTCTCTGTCTCCTTTCGCTCAGCCAACTTCCTAACCAATCCGTACTTTTCCCTCGATTCCATGGGCTTGTATCTTAGCTAACAGTCTCTTATGTGGGACCGTGTCAAATGCCTTCTGGAAGTCCATATAAATAACATCCACTGACATTCCCCTGACCACTACTTTCGTCACCTCCTGCAGCCATGTCTCCGTAATAGCTATCATATCATATCATACCTCCAATTTGAATTTGTACCTGTAGTTCATTTAATTTATTCCTTCTACTCCGTGTATTTGTGTATCGAACTCTTAGTTGGGGCACACACCCCAGCCTGACCTTTAGCTTTGATGCTGGATTAATCGCTTTAGACCTTCTAGTTTTTACTTTATCTGTAGTGCCAAAAGTACATTTTCTTTCTGCTGCTCTACGCTTTTCCCTTTCACTTGTTCTTGAACAACCATTTGTACTGTTTGTGTTGTAAATTTCTCTTGATCCTCCTCTCCCTTGTTGCTTTCAACTTTACTCTATTATGACTCCCCGCTCAAGTTCCCATCTCCCTGCCACTCTAGTTAAAACCCTCGCCAACAGCAGTAGCAATACCCTGCGAGGATATGAGCCCCGGATCTGTTGAAAAGCAATCCATCCGGCTTGTACAGGTCCCACCTTCCCAAGAATCGGTCTCAATTCCTCAGGAATTTATATTCCTCCCTCCCGCACCAACCCTCCAGCCACGCGTTCATCTGCTCTATTCTCCGTTTCCTATACACACGAGCACGTGTCACTGGGAGTAATCATGAGATATTTACCAGTGAGGTCCTGCTTTTTAACTTATTTCCTATCTCCTTATATTGTGCTTGCAAGACCTGGTTCCTCTTTTTACCTATGTCGTAGGTACCGATATGTACCACTTTCTCTTTATACCGTCCGTGATGTTGATGGAGAGATACGCTCATTAAGCAGGGTCATGATGTTGATGGTGAAACACTCTCTTTAAACAGTCCATGATGCTAATAGTGAGACTCAATCTGAACAGGGCGATGAGGCTGATAGTGAGACTCTCTATAAACACTGCCATGATGTTGATGGTGAGACATTCTTTAAAAAGGGTCATGATGTTGATGGTGAGGCTCCTTTTAAACAGTGTCATAATGAAGATGTAGAGAATCTCTCTTCAAACAGGGTCATGATGCTTTTTAAAGTGGGCAATGATGCTAATGGTCAGACTTTTTTAAAAAAATAGGGTCATGATGCTGATGATGAGACAATACCTGTAAACAGGGTAATTATGCCATTACAGACCTCATTACATCCTTGATCCAAACATGGACAAAATATCTGAATTCCAGATGTGAGGTGAGAGTCACTGCCCTTGACATCAAGGCAGCAGTTGACCGAGTGTGGGACCAAGGAGCCCTAGTAAAATTGAGGTCAATGGGAATCAGGGGGAAAACTCTCCAGTGGCTGGAGTCATACCTAGCACAAAGGAAGATGGTAGTGGTTGTTGGAGGCCAATCATCTCAGTCCCAGGACTTTGCTGCAGGAGTTCCTCAGGGCAGTGTCCTCGGCCCAAACATCTTTAGTTGCTTCATCAATGACTTTCCCTCCATCATAAGGTCAGAAATGGGGATGTTCGCTGATGATTGCACAGTTTTCAGTTCCATTCGCAACCCCTCAAATAATGAAGCAGTCCGAGCCCGCATGCAGCAAGACCTGGACAACATCCAGGCTTCGGCTCAAAAGTGGCAACTAATATTCGCGCCAGATAAGTGCCAGGCAATGACCATCTCCAACAAGAGAGAGTCTAACCACCTCCCCATGACATTCAACGGCATTACCATCGCCGAATCCCCCACCATCAACATCCTGGGGATCACCATTGACCGGAAACTTAACTGGACCAGCCTTATAAATATTATGGCTACGAGAGCAGGTCAGAGGCTGCGTATTCTGCGGCGAGTGACTCACCTCCTGACACCCCAAAGCCTTTCCACCATCTACAAGGCACAAGTCAGGAGTGTGATGGAGTACTTTCCACTTGCTTGGATGAGTGCAGCTCCAACAACACTCAAGAAGCTCGACACCATCCAAGATAAAGCAGCCCGCTTGATTGGCACCCCATCCACCACCCTAAACATTCACTCCCTTCACCACCGGCGCACTGTGGCTGCAATGTGTACCATCCACAGGATGCACTGCAGCAACTCGCAAAGGCTTCTTCGACAGCACCTCCCAAACCCGCGACCTCTACCACCTAGAAGGACAAGAGCAGCAGGCACATGGGAACAACACCACCTGCACGTTCCCCACCAAGTCATATACCATCCCGACTTGGAAATATATCTTCATTCCTTCAACGTCGCTAGGTCAAAATCCTGGAACTCACTTCCGAACAGCACTGTGGGAGAACCGTCACCACACGGACTGCAGCGGTTCAAGAAGGCGGCTCACCACCACCTTCTCAAGGGCAATTAGGGATGGGCAATAAATGCTGGCCTCACCAGCGACGCCCACATCTCATCAATGAATTTAAAAAAATCCCTTAATACCTTTGGTTGCCAAAAATCTATATGTCTCAGATTTAAATTTAGCAATTGAGCTAGTATCAATTGCCGTTTGATGAAGAGAGTTCCAAACTCTTACAACCCTTTTGTGTCGAATGTTTTTCTAATATCGCTCCTGAAAGGTCTGCCTCTGATTTTTACACTGTGTCCCCTACTCGTAAAATCCCCAGCCAGCTGAAATAGTTTCCCTCTATCCACCCTATCTGTTCCCATTAAAATCTTATAAAGTTCGATCAGATCACCACTCAACCTTCGAAACTCCAGAGAATACAACCCCAATTTGTGTAATCTCTCCTCGTAAATTATTCCTTGAAGTCCGGGTATCATTCTAGTAAACCTACGCTGCACTCCCTCCAAGGCCAATATGTCCTTCTGAAGGTGCGGTGCCCAGAACTGCTCACAGTACTCCTGGTGCGATCTAACCAGGGTTTTTTATCGCTGCAGCATAACTTCTGCCCCCTTGTACTCTTGTCCTCGAGATATAAAGGCCAGCATTCCATTTGCCTTCTTGATTATTTTCTGCACCTGTTCATGACACTTCAATGATCTCTGTCTCTCAACCTCGAAGTCCTTTTGGACATCCACTGTTTTTAACGTTTTACCATTTAGAAAATACCCTGCCCGCAATATAATGGGAAGAGCGGACTTCAAATATCACCCTCTGAGTCTGAAGAACAAAATCTGCGCACAATATAATGGGAAGAGCGGACTTCAAATATCACCCTCTGAGTCTGAATAACAAACTCTGCCCACAATATAATGGGAAGAAGGGACTTCAAATATCACCCTCTGCACAAACACAAGATTGCAGGGTGTGAGAAAGACAAATCAACGGTCTTCTGATCGCTCGATAAATAACACATTTATCTGGGGAAGAACAGAAATAAAACTCATTTCTTGGCATTATCTATATTTAACATTATAGTTGCGGCTTTAATTTTGAAAACCGCCCTTCGCTGAGCTGTGAGTGCGACTGAAAACTCTGTCGTTCAAGTAAACGATCAGTTAACACAGTTGGTGTCGGGAACACATGAAAAAGAAACAAAATAGAATCATAGAAATGATAGAAATTTACCGCACAAAAGGAGGCCATTCGGCCCGTCGTGTCTGTGCCGGCCGAAAAAAGGGCAATCCGGCCTTCTCACACTTTCCAGCATTTGGTTTCTCGCCTTATAAGTTAAGGCAGTTCAAGTGGATATCCACGTAATTTTTAAACGCGATGACGGTTTCTGCCTCTTCCAACCTTCCAGGCAGTGATTCCTGATCCCCACCACCCACTGAAAAACATTCTACTCTCCCCTATAATCCTTCCACCAAGTCATTCTTCAAAATCATCCACCTTCTTCAAAATCATGACGGGTCCAGACAGAGCAGATTGAGAGAAGCTGTTCCCATTGGCGGAAGGGTCAAGGACCAGAGGAGATAGGTTCAAGGTGATTGGCAAAAGAACCAATGGTGACATGAGGAAAATCTTTTCGACACAGAGATTGGTTCGGATCTGGAATGCACTGCCCGAGGGAGTGGGGGAGGCAGATTCAATCATGGCCTTCAAAAGGGAACTGGATAAGTACTTGAAGGGAAAGAATTTGCAGGGTTACGGGGATAGGGCGGGGGAGTGGGACGAGCTTGATTGCTCTTGAATAGAGCTGGCGCAGACTCGATGGGCCGAATGGCCTCCTTCCGTGCTGTTACCTTTCTGTGATTCTATGAATATAAGTGGATGGAGCTTGCACGACTGAAACTGTGCTGTGTTGTCTCTGAACATCAAACTCACCGTGTCCCTTAACTGCTGTATGTTGGAGAGCTCAGACCACCAATGTGGAGACCATTGTTTTTTTCCAGCTGTTATTCACATCTTCTCTTTCAGTAATTTTCCCGGTAGCTGAGAATGAAGTGAGCTGAAATGAGCAGGTCCAACGAGCTGGTTTGGAGCACAGGCCAATGACTGATCGCAGCTTGTTACTCAGCCAGTCAGCTCCGTTACAGCCGCTCCTGTCAGTAACAATTGAAGAGAAACTGTAAATCTGAAACTAAAATAGATAATTTACAATACTTTATATCATCCCACACTTCTCTGTTTCACAGTTTGTCAAACCCAAAACAGCCTCTGTCTGAGAATTGAATGGTTATCGGGGCCGTCACTTAATATCGGAACTCGTTGATTTTTCGGGGCTGATGCTGGTTTATTTCTTTCAGTGAGTGACCCATTTTACACCAAGTGAAGGTCCAATTCTCAGATCAGAGTCTGGGACACTCTGCTATGTCCAGTCTCCGTTTTGCGAAATTCTAAACCCCTCTGGTCCGGTCATTTCTTGGGAATGAGTCCGAAGCAGTCGGGCCACTCGTTTTTAATATCTGTGTCCTCACTGCTAAATAATAAGATTGCGGGTTTCCTTATCAATAATTGTAAATTATTATACTGACTGTTGAGAATCCAATGGAATTGAGCCCCAGATATTCAGTCTGTGCATCTCCTCATAATTGTTGGTGTTTCTCCACAAGTAATAAAAGCAACCGTCTGGTGAAGTAACTCATTGCACAAATATTCCCCGCAATTAATTCCTCTCTTGTTTAATGCAAGGCGAGTGTAGCTCGAATATTATTTTGACGACTATAATTATTTCCCGAATTTCTTTCCACATTGTGCTCCATTTTTTAGGATGATTTGTGAATGATATTTACCAAATGAGCATTTCCTGCTCAGTGGTGATTTATATTTACCTCCAGCAAAAGCTGATTTCTCCTGACATATTACTCCTGCTCCTAACTACAACAACAAGCTTGGTGTGAAATATATGAACGAAAGTGTTTAATAAAATGGAATAGGGAGAATTTAGATATTCACAAAAGTTTGCCCAACATCAGATTCACAAGAACAGAGTGAAAGAAGAGGTAAAATATATTGGGTTCTGTGGCGCGACGGACAGCACATTGGACTTTTAGTTCAAGACTGTAACGACATTTGAAAGGTTCTGGGCTTGAGTTCTCTCAGAGTTATATTTCACATCACGACTCTATAATAATGATGCTGTGTTCCACTAGAGTTCTATTTCAGATCACGACTCCATAATAATGATGCTGTGTTCCACTGGAGTTATATTTCAGATCAGGCCTCCATAATAATGATGCTGTTTTCCCCCACAGTTAGATTTCAGATCAGGCCTCAATAATAATGATGCTGTGTTCCCCCAGAGTTATATTTCAGATCAGGGCTCCATAATAATGATGCTGTTTTCCCCCAGAGATATATTTCAGATCAGGGCTCCATAACAATGATGCTGTGTTCCCCAGGAGTTATATTTCAGATCACGACTCTATAATAATGATGTTGTGTTCCACTGGAGTTCGATTTCAGATCACGACTCCATAATAATGATGCTGTGTTCCACTGGAGTTATATTTCAGATCAGGCCTCCATAATAATGATGCTGTGTTCCCCCACAGTTAGATTTCAGATCAGGCCTCTATAATAATGATGCTGTGTTCCCCCAGAGTTATATTTCAGATCAGGGCTCCATAATAATCATGCTGTTTTCCCCCAGAGATATATTTCAGATCAGGGCTCCATAACAATGATGCTGTGTTCCCCAGGAGTTATATTTCAGATCAGGGCTCCATAATAATGATGTTGTGTTCCCCAGGAGTTATATATCAGATCAGGGCTCCATAATCATGATGCTGTGTTCCTCCAGAGTTATATTTCAGATCAGGGCTCCATAATAATGAGGCTGGGTTCCCCCAGAGTTATATTTCAGATCACGGCCCCATAATAATGATGCTGTGTTCCCCCAGATTTATACTTCATATCATGGCTCCATAATAATGATGCTGTGTTCCCCCAGATTTATATTTCAGATGAGGGCTCCATAATAATGACGCTGTGGGTGAAACAAAAATCCAAGCTGATGTCCATGAAAGGCAACTGCCGCCCCGACACTTCCTGTTAAGCGAGTGGCGCCGGTCCACCCCGACTTTCTCAATCCTGAATTCCCTTTGATCTGGATTGACGAACCGCTCTCAATGATGACGTTTTAGGCCTGCACTGTTCTGGTCTCCATATTACGGAAACGGATATAGAAGCACTGGAGAACGAAAATAAAATATTCACGAGAATCATAACAATTCTAAGAGGTTATACCTATCAGGAAAGACTGAACAGTGTGGGGCATTTTACTCTAGAAGAGAGAAGACTAAGAGGTGACCTGGTCGAGGTCTTTACAATTATGTCGTGGTTTGATAGGTGCGGATGGAGAAGATGTTTCAACTTACGGGGAGCCGAAATTTTCGGGTGATCAGTAGAAAATAATCACTAATACCTTCAATTAGGAATTCAGGAGAAACATCTATACTCAGACAGTAGTGAGAATGTGGAACTTACTGCTACATGGAGTAGTTGAGGAGAATATCTTAGAAATATGTAAGGGGACGCTAGATAAGTACACGAGAGAGAAAGGAACAGAAAGATATGCTGATAGTTTTAGATGAGATGGAGTAGGAGGAATATTGTGTGGAGCATAAACACCAGCAGAGACCAGTTGGGGCGAATGGCCCGTTTCTGTAAATTCTATCTGGAATCTATGTATTGTTTTATCGCAGGGTTACTCTGTCGTATTGTGTAGTGTTTTGTTTTAAACACAGGTTCTGGATCTGAGACAATATAGTACACAGGCGAAAGTAAAAGGTACTACTTTATTGTAACACTTATAACATACAAGTACTGTAACAGACAAACAAACAATCACAAGCTCACGTGCGTCTGCCCGTCGGGGACCCCTGAAGTCGACGGCTGGTAATTGAGCCTGTGGTTCTCCAAGGCACCGTATGCACTCGCAGTCCTCGGTGAAGTCCCCAGAGTCTGGAAAGTCCCCGATAGTTATACTGGGGCATAAACAAGTGCATTTGTGGCGGACGGCCAGGTCAAGCAGCTGGTGGCATGAGGCGTCTTGCGCGTTGAAAACACATTCAGCTGCTGACAACACTTGTGATATGTCATAGAGTTCACCCGAATGTTCCAGTGCCCACATGAGAACACGAAGAAGGAGATGCTTCAGGGAACAGACCAGCTGTCCCTTGAACTCCGGTGGAAATGTTAGAAGCAAAAGTTTAAACTGCTCCAGGTGAGGCTCGAACTCACAACCTCGGCATTTCTTGAGCCTGAATACTGTTATATAAGTACCGCGCGCTCACCGATTGCGCCACTGGAGCCGCGTTGCTTTAGTAGTCTCATCAAACACACTCATTTTGGCCTGTAAGACTGCATATTCTTTCAGGCAGGTTTCCAAGTGGACAGATGCCGCCACCTGCCACTTGGGCATTGGTGTTTTGGAAATCGAATTCTTTCCTGCCACACACGAAGCAAGTGTTCGATTAACGCCCAACGTCGGAGCATTTTCATTCTGCATTCATGACATCGCGTGAATTGCGATAAATTCATATTCAGCTTCGATCTGCACAACATCTTGAGACACTTTCTTTTCTCCATGTGTGTTGTTTTCAGTTCACCTCGGCTTCTCTACGCAAAGGGTGGGAGACGTTTTGGAACGCTCTTCTGCAGATGGTAGTTGATGGTAGCGCACTTGTGAATGCTAATTCTGAGATTGATAGATTTCTGTGAAACAAGGGTATTAAGGGATATGGGGCGAAGCCGGGTGCATGGAGTTAGGTCACAGCTCCGCCATGATCTCATTGAATGGTGGAACAGGATCGACGGGCTAAGTGTCACTGCCACTTGCTGCCTCCTGATATGCGCCACCTTCACCTGCAAGAAAGCGGGATGTGTGGCTGAGTGATGTGCCTGTCATGGTTAAATAGCTGCCAGTGTGTGTGACCTATGAGTTGTGGGTGGGCGGCTTGCAACAGTGGTAATGTGTAAGAGTGAGAGGAAGCCTCTGGTTACAAGAGTTGAGTGCTGATGGAAAGAGTTTGTTGGTATGTGGGGGATGGGGGTGTATTGCGTGGTGCATTTGGGCGGAGATGCCACTTGAGAGTTGCCCTCACTCACCTTGACCACTCACGTCAAAGTATTGAACGTGTTCCTGCACTGCATCCATGTTCATGATGCTGTGCGCCTGGCATTGACTTCGTACCCCGCTGCCTCCCACTGCCTTTTGGATATATGTCTGGAGGGCCTCTTGCCCGCGCCCACCCCTGTGGATAAAGCATGCTCCTCCTTCTGTTCAACTGCACCACAGTCTCTCAGCATCATCAGAGAACCTTGGTGCATGCACCCTCCAGGCCTGGTACCAAATCAGATCGGCAGATTGGTGAGGTCTGGTGTGCAGATTGGAGGATGTGGGATTTAATTGTGCACAACTTATATTCAATGTTTCAACATAACTCATCAGTTTGCAAACATTGGGATGGAACCTGCATCTGTGTTTTATGTGTACAATGTCTAATCTCCGTTCAGACTCCGTTTGGAAAGTAGACTGTTCTTTTAAGCAAATAACAGGTACCAGCGATCTTTATTCGATTTCTGAGAAACATCCTCCTTTAAAGAGATTGAGCTCCCCCCGGCGGTGGAAAGTGCGAATTGCATTGATTCCACGTCCAAGGCCCGAAAGAGAACGCTGATTGCAGGTGAGTGCTCGGGCAGCTGAATCTTGCGTCCTGCCTGCCCAAGAGTCATTGGGCACGGGGTAACAGGGCATCACACTATCTGCGACCAAAAACTACCCTTATCCAATCTTTCCCCCAACGTTTCCTGCGTGCGCCAGTCGACAGGATTCGAAAATGGAGCCACTGGAAGAATGATTGCATTTAGATAGCGCCCGTCGCCACCTCGGACGTCCCAAAGCGCGTTACGGACAATGTAGCACTTTTTGAAGTGTAGTCACTGCTGACATGTAGGAAACGAGGCAGTCAATTTTCGCACAGCAAGATCCCAAACACAGCGATGTTACAATGAACAGATAATGTATTATAGTGATGTTACTGGAGGGATGAATATTGAACAGGGCTCCGGGGAGAACTGGTTCCCCTTAAAGGTGAAGACAAGGTGATTGTATCAGTTCGAGTTTTGACCTTTGTAATGTTTTTCTTTCCTTATTTTTATCTGTTTCAGATTCCAATTGATCAGAAACTGAAAACTAAATTCTTAATGAATTTTCGATAAATCTGTCACTCAAAATAAACAATGTTATAAATAAAGAAATAAACCGGATTGAGACGGTTCACTTCACTTCACTGAAACGTCTAATTCCGGTTAAACCGGCGCGCGGAGTCACAGCAGCTCATCGCTGATCTGCACCCCAACTCCATTTAGCGAATTAGAAACTGGAAATCTCATGTTTCGAGACGAGTTTACTAATTTCCTGAAAAATGACTATCACTAAATCAGCAAAACATTCCCTGCCCTGTTTAAACACACAGCAAGGGGATGTGTCGAATATATAGCAAGAAACCCGCGATTTTATTATTACACGGATAGAATCCCGTGCTCAATATTAACATTAACACTGAGCGCCAGGTCTGGATCTGTCCCGTTTACCCCTTGGTGCGGGACCCCGTCCGCGTTTATATTTACCAAAAAAAGAAAAACAGGAAATAATAATCACACTCAGAAGAATTGGGGATTGTTCGTATTTTACAGGACAGGATGAGGCCACTCGGCCCGTCAGGCTTGGATAGTAAATTCTGTTCACATTCTCCGCTCGGTGTTGTTCTCCGTGTACATTTTTATTGTACCTGTTTGTCTTTTCTTTTATTTCCCCACTCTCTATTTTGCAGACTGAGTGCGAAAGAGATTCGCTTTCGAGGCTAAACATTTTGATCAAAGATTTGAACATTGTTTATTCTGATTGTAGGTTTCTCGCAGACCCAGCGGGAGTTCAGTTCTCAATTTCCTGATTAGTCGGAAACAGCATGGGAATTTGCTGCAAGAGAGAAAACAATAAATTAACAAAATCAACAAAATGAAAGTAAGAGAAAAATACAAGCAGAGTCTTAACCACCTCTGCCAGGAGTTTAACATCATTTGGAGAGGCGTCTGACTTCGGTATTAATCGAGTTGTTATCAGACGATTGCAGGTTCGAGTCCTGCCGTGGTTGTTTTACTCGCTGGGTGAAAATGTGTCCAATATGCGGCGGAACTGTTTTGCACCCGACCGTTTGGAACAATCGGATCGAACGGAAATCAGTAAATTCCTTTGTTTACCGAAGTTGACTCTGCACTTTCAACATTGTCGATCTGGCTGCTCGGGCAGGACAGAGTGTAAAAGTGACTTTATTTCTACTGATTGGATTCAGAAATGGTCGGCTAATCCACTGTGCTCTGTACGTATGCGTCCGAATCCCACCCTCGTCGTTATTGTTTTGAACTTATGATGCGGCCCGACATAAGTTTTATACAATCAAAATGGGCTTGAATGATATTATTATCAATCCGACAAGGGAGTTTTAAGTCTGTGTCCCTGGATTGTTTATATTTTGTTTAAATGGAGAGGGATAATTTCAATTTTTCACTTGCAGTAATGGAATAAATGTCGAGTGGAGAGGACGGATCGGAGGTACATCTTTTTCTCCTTCCTTGCTGCCTCTGGGGTTTGCAGCGAATGAAAGATTAACGGGAAATGCAAATGATAAGGGAGCTGGAACATAAAGGGTTAACTTTACCAATCAGGAAGAAATCTAATTTCAAAACTTTTTAACAATCTTGAACCAGTGCAGTTATTAGATTTGCACCAAATCTGCACATTTTTCCGTTCAATTTAATTCCTCCACCCGCTCATAATCAAGAAAAATTAAATTTCGAAGGAAGTCCGGTCCAGATTTGAGCCCCGGATCTCTCTCATTGTTAACAGTCTCCCGTTTTGAACTAGAATCTCACCCATGGCTCGGTTCCCAGTAACTGCTGCAGAGATTGAAGGACTTCGGTCCCTCTTGCATCTCCTGCATTTCACCATCTCCCGATTATTCGATCGGTATTTGGGAACATGGGAGAAAGGCTGGGTTTAATTCCCCAACATTTTAATCCCCAACAATCCGTCTGTTGATCCCATTCCACGGTGTCTTTAGTTAACAATAACCGCGGGAGCGCAATTGGAATCCAGTCCGCAGTTTGTTTCCTTCTCTGTTCCTGTTCCCTATCGGTGTCTCTAAAAGACGACACACTGTTTGGATCAGGAACCGAGTTCTGATCAGCCCTGTGACAGACAGACAAGAATCCGTCACTGAAACCCCGAGACACAGGGAATGCTGTTCATTCTGTTCCAGGGACACTTCGTGAGTCGCTGAAACGTTCGAATTCCCATTCCCACAAAGGACAGAGCCAAGCGCAGGAGGGACGTGTTTCTCAATGATCGGACATTGGAGCCCATCGAAGTGTGAGGTCCGATGGTCGATGGGAGGCTGCGGAACGCCTTGAGGGCTTTGGTTTCCTCCCTTAAACTTGGACCCTTCAGTTCGCTCTTAGTGTTCAGCTGTTTTTGGTGGTGTTACTGAGTCAGGAATTTTGGTCAAGACAGCGGGAGAATTCTCTGCGCTTCTTTCAACAGCGCTGGGGAATCTTTAACATCCACCGACAGGGCCTCATTTAATCGTCTCTTCTGAAACCTCCCGCCACTTATCCCTCAGGACTGCACTGATCTGGGACACTAAGGACATTCAATTAATCAGCATTTTAAACAGAAAACATCAATCCCTCCCACATCCTGATACATTGCGGTATCTGTACTTTCATTCGTTACCTTGTTTTCTCTCCATGAACCGACTCTCATTCTCTGCTCCTCCTTTTGCTCCGATGCTCTTTGCTTCCAAACGGTTCTGCCGTGAGCTTCACCTGCCGGCTATTTCCCATCGCGCTCCCGGTAGCCTGCAAGTTCAGCCCCTAATGGGGAGCGTTGAATCCGTCCTGACAAAGAATGGGGAAGTTTACCTGTGCGGTGTGCTGGTTGCTACTGGAATTTAGTTGTTGACATGCAGTTTTCCCCCTGCAGACACTCGGGGTCCCCAAGCCTGGGCCTTCCGAATCGGCATCAGGAGAGAGAGAGAGAGGGGAAGTTAGAAGGATAGAGAGAGAGAGAGAGTTTTAGCGAGAGAGATAGAGAGAAAGATAGAGAATGTCTGTACGAGAGAAAGAGATGGGGAACGCTCCATGTAATGTGCAAACACAATCTGTAACTGTGTAGATGATTCAGTCGCTGATTTGAGCACCCTCACTCCACAAATCACACTTGGCTTTCGAGCTGTTTATATTATAACGTGGCTATTGTGAAGTATTGGGCTTTTAGATCAAATCCAAAACAGGGATTTTAAAAGTTGTGAGCTTCATTCCCAGTGGAGTCGAATTTTAGGCCAGCTGCTTTCGGCGCTGAAATCTTGCATTAAATCTTCAACTGGTTTATTCAAGTCCTTCGAGGAAGGGAAACTGCCGCCTCAACACTTCCCGTTGTACAAGTGGATCCTGTCCCAACCGTCTTTCTTGATGTGTCATTGTCTCTGAACTGGATTGACGAGACACTCACAACAAGAAGGTTTCACCACCTGCTCAGAGCAAGTTGGAAAAAAAACAAATTTTAAAAATTGGTACAAAGAAGTCAATCCTTCCAGACCGCTTCTGTCCATCCAAATTCGCTTTCTAAACCAATGTACAGCAATATCATAGAACTATAGAATCACACAGCCCAGAAGGAGGCCATTCGGCCCATCGTGCCTTTACCTGTTCTTTGATAGAGCTATCCTGTACTCCCCTGCTCTTTCCCTGTAGCACTGCAATGTTTTATCCAATTCCGATTGAAAGTTATTGTTGAATCTGCTTCCACCACCCGTTCAGGCCGTGCATTCCAGATCACAACAACTCGCTGCATGAAACATTTCTTCCTCAAGTCGACTCTGGTTCTTTTGCCAATCACCTTAAAGACTAAGGCAGTCTTAATGCAGTTGTACGGGTTTTAGGGAGAACTCAAGTGGAGGTCTGCGTACAGCTTTATTCTCCTCATCTAAGGAAGGATATACTTGCCTTACAGGCGGTACAACAAAGGTTCAATAGATTAATTCCTGGGATGAGAGGGTTGTCCTCTGAGGAGGGAATGAGTAGATAGAGCCTGTACTCTCCCGAATTTAGAAGAATGAAAGGTGATCTAATTGAATCATATCAGAATATGAGGGGCCTTGACAGGGTAGATGCTGAGAGGTTGCTTCCCCTGGCTGACGAGTCTATGATTCGGGGGAATAGTCTGAGGATAAGGGGTCGGCCATTTAAGACTCAGATGAGGAGGAATCTCTTCACTTAAAGGGTTTTGAGCGTTTGGAATTCTCTACCCGAGAGGGTGTGGATGCTGAGTCATTGAATATATTCAACGCTGAGATCGATAGATTTTTGGACTCTGGGAGAATCAAGGGATATGGGGATCTGGCGGGAAAGCGGAGATAAGGAAAAAGATCAGCCATGATCATAGTGGATAGTGGAGAGGGCTCGAGGGGCCGTCTGACCTACTCCTGCTCCTATTTCTTATCATCTTATGTTCCGAAGCTTTGTATCAAATGTAAGCGAGATTGTTGAATGCAAAGCCGCAGAACGAATTCTGGTTGTTTTTAGATCCTGTTCTCCGCAGGAAAAGAAATAATGTTAAAAAGAGACATTTAAAATTTTGAGAGAACGCGCTACAGACCAGGCAGGAAACTGAGACGGGAAACAAAAATAACATCAACAACTTGCATTTTTATTGCGCCGTTAACCTAGTAAAACGTCCCAAGGCTCAGTGAGTGTCGAATCCAACAGCGTAACCTTTCGCCGTAACAACCAGCGTGCAGGTAGCAGAGGCTGAGGCTGATCTGTTTCATGTGGGAGCAGAACACAATATTTCTGCTGTGTATATTAATTATCCTGCAGAATATTTAATAATGTTCTCAACATCTTACATTCCTGATAGGAACTTGGAAGGGGGAAGAAGTTGTCGTGGGCCATGTTGGGAGCAATGACATCGGGAAGATCAGGGAGGAGGTCCTGCCAAGGGAATATCAGAAGTTCGGAATGAAATGAAAAGAACAGAACCTCAGGGGTGGTAATCTCGGGATTGCTACCCGAGCAACATAATAATTGGCACAGGGATAGGCAGATCAGGAAGGTGAATGCGTGTCTGAAAGACTGTGGTGTGAAGGAGCGCTTCCATTTCATGTGACACTGTCATCAGTACTGGGACAGGTTGGAGCTGCACCGCTAGGACGGGCTCCACCTGAACGTGAATGGGACCAGTGTCCTAACGGAAAGGATAAACAGGTCTTTGAATAGGACCTAGTAAAATGGGGAGGGATCTCTTCAAAATAACATAAGTCTGAAGATAAAAGAAATAGGATATGAGAGTAATGATCAGACCAAGGTAAGAAACGAGCGTAACATAAACTGTCAGGGAACAAATACAGGTATAGAATATACGTACGAAATGACTGTTAAAAATTGAGGGAGGTGTAACAAATATTAAAAATGTATTAAATTGCCTGTACAGCATCGCGTTGAGCATCCAAAACAAAACAGAGGAACTGGAGGCAATAATTCGGAGCGAGGAGCCAGATGTTTTCGGGGTAACTGAAACATGGTTACATAAAGAACAGGACTGGCAGTTCAATATTGCAGGATATGACGTATTTAGAAACGATAGGGAAGGAAGGGGTAGCTGTAATAATTAGAGACAATTTAATGGCAAGAGAACAAAAGGGACATTATTAATATTAGGATAGAAACAGAATCCATGTGGATTGAGACAACGAATATGAAGTGATGAACCACGGTAATAGAGGTATACTGCAGACCAGCTAATAATGGAAGGCAAGTTGAGGAAGAAATATGTCCGCAACTCTATGAAATGAGTTAAAAACAACGAATAATAATCATGGGACATTTCAACTACCCCCAAATAAACTGACAGGAAGAGGTAGGGAAAGGGGAAAGGGAGATGTTTTTACAGTGTGTACAGGACTCCTTTCTTACTCAGTATGTGAGAAGCCCAACAAGAGAGGAATCACTGCTGGATCTAGGAATTGGAAAATAAACCGGATCATTGGGGAACATGTAGGCAATTACGATCAGATCATTATAAGATTTAAAATAATGATTGAGAAAGGCATAAGTAAGACAAAGACCAAAGTAATAGATTGGAAAAAAAAGAATGGAACTGGTGAAGATAAACTGGAAGAAATGTAGAAACACGAAGAGTGAGAACAGCAGTCGGAAATATTTAAAATGGTGATCAGTAGAGAGAAGGAGAAATATATCCCTCTCAAAAACAAACGCAACTAGCCAATAATGAAACACCATGGATGAATAAGGAGCTGAGGGTAAAAATGAAACGAACGAAAAAGACATCTTCTAAGTATGTAGACAATAAAGGAGAAGATGACAAAAGGGAATGAGAAGAGATTAGGAAAAATGTCAAATAATAATTCGGAAAGCAAAGAGGAACTACGAAATTAAAGTATCAAGGAATGTTAAAAAAATAATTAAAGTATTCTACAAACACATAAATAACAAAATATAAACCAGGATAAGGGTAGGGCCACGAAGGGATGCACAAGATAAGCTCACAGATAATGGCAGCTAAATGGCAGAAGTATTGTTTCGTTAATTTGCCTCAGTATTTAGCAGGGAGACTGATAAGGTGGGTATGATATTAAATGAAACACAATGAATGAATAGAGAGCGAATGGTAAAATTGAAACTAAAGAGAACGGATCTAAAGATATCGAAGATAGAAGGGGTGGAGATAATTGATAAACTAATCAAACTTAGAGAGGATACAACCATCAGTCCAGATGGATTACATCCATGAATGTTAAAAGATATTAGGGAAGAGATAGCAGAGGCACTATTGCATATATCTAAAAAATAATTAGAATAGGTAATAGTGCCGGAGGACTGACGGGCAGGTAATGTTTTTCCTGTATTTAAAAAGTGAGATGGAACAAGTCCAGGGAGCTATAGACCAGTTAGCTTACCGTCTGTGGTAGGAAAGATAATGGAATCTGTACTCAAAGATGTAACAGAAAAAAAACATCTGGAAAAAGAAAATATAATAAAAAGAAATCAGCAGAGATTTCAGAAAGGAAATTCATGCTTGACCAAACTTATTGAATTCTTTGAAGAAGTAACAGAAATATTAGAAAAGGGTAATACAGTAGATGTAATATATTTCGATTTTGAAAAGGCCTTCGATAAGTTACCACCTTGCAGACTCATGAGTAAGGTCAGTGCAAGTGTAGTCGAGGTACAGGTAGCAGAATGGATAGCAAGCTGGCTACAAAACCGAAAACAGAGAGTAGGGATTAAGGTTAGCTACTTCAAGCAGCGAAGGGTGGGAAGAGGTATTCAACAGGGATCGGTGCTGGGATCACTGTTGTTCACAATTTACATTAACGATTTGGACTCATGAATTTCAAAATTTGGGGAATTCACAAATCTGGGAGGTGCAGTTAATAGAAAGGCATAATGTGTCAACATGAACGAAGACATTAATAAACTTACAGAATGGGTGTGTAATTGGCAAATTAATTTTAATATAGATAAGTGTGAGGTGATGCATTTTGGGAGGTAGATTAAGGAGGTCACATATTGCTTGGATAATAAGAGTCTAAATGGAGCACTGGAGCAATGGGTTCTAGGGGAACAGATACAAAATTACTAAAAGTAATGACGCAGGTTAATAGGGCGATAAAAAAGGCAAACCAAACATGGGTTTTATTTCGAGAGGGATAGAATTGTAAAGGAGAGCAGTAATGTTAAATTTGTATGTAACCTTGGTTAGACCACAATTGGAGTAGTGTGCACAGTTCCGGCCTAAATATTATTAAATGGAGAGTAGGCAAAAAAGTTTCAAGAATGATCCCAGGACTGAGGTTATATAATTATCAGGAAAGGCTAAACGGGCTGGGGCTCTTTCCTCTAGTAAAGAGAAGGCTGAGAGCTAACGTGATAGAGATCTTGAAGAAAATTAACGAATTTGGTCGGGTGGACGTGGAGAAAATGTTTCCATTTGTGGTGGAGTCCAAAACTAGAAGTTATCAATGTATGATCGTCACTAATAAATCCAATAGGGAATTCAGGAGTAACTTCTTTACCCAAAGAATAATAAGAATGTGGAACGCGCTACCTCAAGGAGTAATTGAGGCAAATAGCATAGATGCATTTAAGGGGAAGCTCGACAAGCACAGTCGGGGGAAAGGAACAGAAGGTTGTGCTGATAGGGTCAGAAAAAGTAGGCGGGAACAGTTTTGTGTGGAGCATAAATGCCGAAAGGCCTGTTTCTCTGCTGGACACTCGATGTGACTCGATATAAGTATTGGAGGGGTTTAGAATATTGCAATGATTGCTGAGATTTTTTCCCAATTTTATTAATTCCCTGCAAATTTAAAATAACTAAACCCGCGATACATTCTCTGCCGAGATTGTATACATAATACAGGGCATGTGTCGAGTAGAAAGCAAGAAACCCGCCATTTAATTTATTAAAGGGCGAGAGTACATATATTCGCACTGAGCGCCAGATGTGTATCGCAGCTGTTAACAACAGGTAAGGGACCGCGTCCGCCTTTAGATTTAACATAAAAAGAAAATCTGAAGCCACTCGGCCCGTGCGGATTGGACAGTAAATTCTGTTCACTCCATCAGCTCTGTGCTGTTCTAAGTGTGGAGTTTAATGTGACTAATTTGTCTTTTATTTTATTCCTTCACTCTCTATTTTCTGGGTGGAGTGTGAAATAGGTTCGGTTTGGTGGCTAAACATTTAAATGAATGATCTGAACATTGTTTATTCTGATTGTAGATTTCTCGGAGACTCAGCGGGAGTTCAGTTGTTAGTTTTCTGATAATTCGGAAGCTGAAGAGGCAACTTACCAAATGAAGAGAGAAGACAATAAATGAACAACATCAACAAAGTGAAAGGAAGAGAGAGATGGAATCTGAGTGTTTAATCACTGCTCCGGGTTTAAGATCATTTGCAGATAACTGTTTATAATTGATCGCGTGGCGTAATGGATAAGGCGTCTGATATTGGTTAGTGCGCTTTGATATCAATCAGAAGATTACAGGTTCGAGTTCTACTGCTGTTGCTTTATACACTGGGTGAAAACGTGTCTTACTTTGCCTGGAACTGTTTCACACCCGACCATTTCTAACAGTCCCTGACCTGATGCAACGAAAATACATTAACAAATCGACACAAAAACACACAGCAATTACATTTATGGAACGCCACAGCCCGGCCCCAACCGCTTCACATACAATGAATTATATCTTAACTATCATAGAAGGTACAGCAAAGGAAGAGGTCATTTGGCCCATCGTAACTGTGCTGCCTCTTTGAAAGAGCGATCCAATTAATCCCATTCTATTCCCCTGTTCTTTTCGCAGAGCTCTGCAAATGTTCAGTGACGGAGTTGATCAATTGTCTCTGTGACGCAATCGATCAGCGCGTTGGGCCATTAATTAAAAATGTTGTTGTAGATTCAAGCCCCTCCAAGGACGGGTCTTTCGAGTTTATTTATAACGTTCACAGTCTGACAATTTCACCTTTTCAATGTGCCTTTTGGCTGCAACGTTGTGTTGAGTACAGGTTAAGTTCCTGCACCCCCCGCAACAAAAGTCCCGGGAAACCTCTGCCTCCCGCCCATTAACACTCTGGTCACCGGCACCGAGAGATCCGGGATTTCCTCTTCCTCCCGCCCCATTAACACACTGATCACCGTCACTAACAGACCCGAGATCTCCTCTGCTTCCCGCCCCATTTACACAATGGTCACTGGCATCTACATACCCGGAATCCCCTCTACCTCCCTGCAATTAACACACTGGTCACCGTCACCAACAATCTCGCGATCTCATCTACCTCCCGCCCCATTCAAACACTGGTCACCGGCACCTTCAGATCCGGGACCTCTTCTACCTCCCGCCCATTAACACACTATTCTCTGGCACCTACAATCTTCCTATCTCCCCAACCTGGGGGTTCAATTACTAGCCAAATATTATTTTACAACGTGAGATACAAACTTTGACAAACGCTGCAATATGAGTTCATAAATACCCTCAGGTTACAAAGGGTTCAGTGTTTGCAGAATAAACACATCCTGTTATGTAGAATCACGGTCTGGTGGGGAGAGAATCAGACACCGTATGACACATAAATGATTCAGTTCATCGAAAATCTTCATATCTTCTCATTATTTGATGAATTTAACAATTAGAATGAAGGGATATTTCACCACATTCTTCAACTGCTTTCTGAATTTAGACTGTGTCACCGCATAAATACAAGTGTTTGTGCAGCAACTCAGGAGCTGGAGAATGAATCCCAGTTCTTGTACAAACACAGGTAGAAATATAGACCGAAAACCCAAAAACCACATCCTGTGCCATATAGTAAACACCATAAACACCACCCATAACAGTATAAAGTTCCCTGATATAGCAAACAGTAAAATGATGGATTTCCTTCGGCTCACCATCTCTGGGTCTCTGGGACTCTCCCCACTGCTGTGATTCCGGAGTCTCCTGCGGGCTCTGCTGGCAAATAAAATGTGCCTGACGGTGAAAGCATTGAGCAGCAGAACCAGAACAAATGGGACCCCAGGGGTGAGAATATTATGAATAAATTCAATTGCTCCCCACACCGGGGAAGTTAGAACATTGTCTGTTATATCGCAAAACCAGGGGGAATTACGCGGGGAATATAGACCAGTGAACATAAAGTACCAGGAGATGTTCTTCAAACAGCTCAGCACAGTCACTGTTCCGAGAACCACAGATGCCGTTTTCTCGGTGCAATATTTAATTTTCAGCTTCTGACAACAAATGGCCACAAATCGATCAAAGGTGAAAGTTACCGTGAACCAGACAGAACAGTCTGTGGCTGCGAAAAGCAGGACGGCGTGGATATTACACACGGGAATGAAGAACCTGAAATCAAACTGTGCAGGATAAACAATTGGAATGTGTCTGAGTATCAGATCGATGATAACGACCAGTAGATCCGCCGCTGCCATGGCCACCAGGTAGTGAGTGACACATTTGGAGAGACCGCACCTTCCCCGAGACAGGATCACAGTCGTCACTAAGTTAACTGTAAGGAAGGGAAATGAAGAGGGAAAATATACATCAGACAGGGCGCCCTGTGTATATTAGTACCGTCTCTAAGTCCACTGTAAATATTAGTAACGTCTCTGGTTTCGCTGTAAATGTTTGTACCGTCTCTCGCTGCACTGTAAATATTAATACAGTCTCTGGATTCACAGTAAAAAGTAATACGGTCTCTGGAACCCCACTCAATATTAGTACTCTCTATAGATCCCCTGTAAACATTGGTACCGTCTGTGTAACGCCTGTAAATATTAGAACCGTCCCTGCTCCGCCTGGAATTATTAGTACCGTCTCCGGAACTTCTGAAAGTATTAGAACTGTCTGGTTCCCCTTTAAATATTAGAACAGTCTCTGGATCCCTGATATATATTTGTAACATCGCTGGAAAGCCCATAAATATTAATACCGACTCTTGGTCCTCCTGCAAATATTAGTACTGTCTCTGGTTCCCCTTTCAATTATAGTACCGTCCCTGCATCCTCTACAAATATTGGTAACGTCCCTTTATCCCTTGTAATTATTAGTACTGTCCCTGGTTACCCCAATAAATATTCGTCCCGTTTCTGCATCCCATCTAACTATTAGTACCTGCTTTGCATCTCTTGTAAATATTCGTACCGTCTCTGGATTCCCTGTAAATATTGCACAGTCATTGAATCGCATTGAAAACATCAGTATAGTCTCTGGTTCCCCTTTAAATATTAGAACAATCCCTGGGTCCCCTATAAATATTAGTACCGTCTCTGGAACCCCCGTAAATATTTGTACCGACTCTGGATCACCTCTAAAATATTAGTACTGTCTCTGGTCCTCCTGAAAATATTGGTACTGTCTCAGGTCCCCCTTTCAATAATAGTACCGCCTCTGGGAAAACCTGGAAATATTGGTAGCATATCTGGATCATGTGTAATTAGTAGAACCGTCTCTGGATCCCCTGTAAATATTAGTACCGTCCCTGTAGCCCTGTAAATATTCGTACCATCTCTAGATCCCTGGTAAATATTAGTACCAAATCTGGATTATCTATAAATAGTAGAACCGTCTCTGGTTCCCCTGCAAGTATTCGTACCATCTCTTGATCGCACTGTAGACATTAGAACCATCTTTGGATCCCTATAAATATTCGGACTATCTCTGGAAACCACTGTGAATATTAATGCTCTCTCTGAAATCGCTATAAATATTGGCATAGTCTCTGGTTCCCCAGTAAATAATCGTACCATCTCTGGAACCCTGTAAATATTAGCACAGTCTCTGCATCCTCTGTAATATTAGAACCGTCTCTGGATCACCTGTAAATATTACTAACTTCTATGCATTGCATTGTAACTAATAGTACCGTCTCCGGATCCCTTGGAAATATTAGCGACTTCACTGGATTCCACTGAAAATATTAGTACCTTCTCTTGATTCCCCTGTAAGTGTTAGTAATTCGCTGCAACCCAATGTAAGTAATAATGCCGTCTCTGGATAAAACTGTAAATATTAATACTTTCTCCGGATCCCCTGTAAATAGTAGCACCGATTCTGGAACTTCCTGTAAATATTAGTACCGACTGTGCATCCCCTGTATACATTAAAACCATCTCTGGATCGACTTTTAAATATAAGTATAAACGCAATGTAAGGTCTTCGACAAGTATGTAAAAACAAAGAGAGTAGCAAAAGTAAACGTTCGTATATTAGAGGCTGAGACAGGAGAAATTATAATGGGGAATCAGGAAACGGCAGATGTGTTAAACAAATACATTGTATCTGTCTTCACTGTAGAAGACAATAAAAGCATACAAGAAATAAAGGGAACGAAGGGGCTCATGAGAATGAGGAACTTAAAATAATTAATATCAGTCGAGAAAAAGTACAGGAGAAACTAATGGGACGAAAAGCAGATAAAGCCCCTCGACCTGAGGGGTGGTTGGATGTGATGGTGTGAGGGGTGGTTGGAGGTGATGGTGTGAGGGGTGGTTCGAGGTGATGGTGTGAGGGGTGATTGGAGGTGATGGTGTGAGGGGTGGTTGGAGGTGATGGTGTGAGGGGTGGTTGGAGGTGATGGTGTGAGGGGTGGTTGGAGGTGATGGTGTGAGGGGTGGTTCGAGGTGATGGTGTGAGGGGTGGTTGGAGGTGATGGTGTGAGGGGTGGTTGGAGGTGATGGTGTGAGGGGTGGTTGGAGGTGATGGTGTGAGGGGTGGTTGGAGGTGATGGTGTGAGGGGTGGTTGGAGGTGATGGTGTGAGGGGTGGTTCGAGGTGTTGGTGGGAGGAGTTGTTTGGGGTGATGGATGTTCGGGTTGTTGATTGGTTGAGTTGGTGATGGTGTCGGTAGCTGGGTTGTGTTAAATTCTCCATTTATCCTCCTTTCGGTGATTGCTGACTTTATTCAGAGCAATTAGCCCGCCTTGCGGCCAGATTTGAACACAAAGAACAGACGTGAAAAGGTGAAAAGTCACGTCCAATACACGGGAACACCTGCCCATATCCTGGATGAGATTTCAATCTGGCTTTCAGGGTACAAAGCCCAGAATCTAACACACTTTAACATCGACTCGCTCTGTGGGCTGCACTGAACCCAGGGCCAATGGTGAAAGGGAATTCTCAAACATTAATTTGTTTGTAATAATTTTGAAACAGCCATGAAACTCCCTTTTTATAAATATGTTCTGATGATGCGACTATATTTTAAAAGATGTTTTGAATAGTTAAAGGCTCACATTTGCATTGGACCCTCAATTATAAGACCTTTGGTAAATGGGATCTGGCGTTGTGATTCGCTCTTTAAACAGGGTCACTGTGCTAAAGATGAGAATCTCTTCAAACAGGTTCATGATGCTGATTGTGAGACTCTCTATAAACAGGGTCATGGTGTTGATGGTGAGACACGTTCTTTAAAGAGGGTCATGATGCTGGTGGTGAGACTCTCTCTTTTTCATGACCATGATGTTGATGGTGTGATTCTCTTCAAACAGGGTCATGATTCTGGTGGTGAGACTCTCTCTTCAAATATGGTCATAATGCTGATGGTGAAACTCTATCTTTCAACAGGGTCATGATGGCGATGGTGAGAATCTATTTAAACAGGTTCATGATGTTGATGGTGAGACTCTCCCTTTAAACAGGGTCATGATTCTGGTGGTGAGATTCTCTATTTAAATATGATCATGATATTGATGGTGTGGCTCGCTCTTTAAAGCGGGCCATGTTGCTCATGGTGAGACTCTCTATAAACAGGGTCGTGATGTTGCTGGTGAGACTCTCTCCATAAACAGGGCCATGATGCAAATGGTGAAAATCGCTCTTTAAACAGGGCCATAAAGCTAATGGTGAGACTCTCTCTTTAAACAAGGCCATGATGCTCATGGTGAGACTCTCTATAAGCAGAGTCATGTTCTTGATGGTGAGACTCTGTACAAACAGGGTCATGATGCTGATGGTGGGACTCTCTCTTTAAACATGGTCTTAATGTTAATGGTGTGACTCGCTCTTTAAACATGGTCTTAATGTTAATGGTGTGACTCGCTCTTTAAACCTGGTCACGGTGCTAATGGTGAGATTCTCTTTAAACAGGTTTATGATGCTGATGTTGATACTCTCTCTTTAAGCAGGTTCATGAGACTGGTGGTGAGACTCTCTCTTTATACCTGGCCATGATGTTGATGGTGAGACACTGTCTTTAAACAGGGTCATGACGTTGCTGCTGAGAATCTCTCTTAAAACACGGCCATGATTCCAATGGTGAGATTCTTTCTTTAATCAGGGTCATGATTCTGGTGGTGAGATTTTCTCTTTAAATAGGGTCATGATTCTGATGTTGAGACTCTCTCTTTCAGCACAGCCATGATGTTGCTGCTGACACTCTCTTTTTTAAAAAGGGTCGTGATGCTGATGGTGAGAATCTCTCCTTAAATATTGTCATGTTTCTGGTGGTGAGTCTCTCTCTTTAAACATGGTCATGATTCTGGTGATGAGATTCTCACTTCAAACAGTCATGATGCTCATGGTGATACTCTCCATAAAGTGGTTCATGTGCTGATGTTGAGACTGTCTTTAAACAGTGTCATGATGCTAATGGTGAGACTCTCTATAAACAGGGTCATGATGCTGATGGTGAGACTCTCTCTGAACAGGGTCATGATAGTGATGGTGAGACTCTCTATAAACAGGGCCATGATGCTGATGCTGAAACGCTCTTTACACATGGCCATGATGCTAATGGTGAAACTCTATCAACAGGGCCATTATGCAGATGGCGAGACACTCTTTCAACAGGGTCATGATGCTGATGGTGAGACTGTCTCTTTAAACCGGGTCAAGATGCTGATGGTGAGACTCTCTTTAAACCGGGTCATGATGCTGATGGTGAGACTCTCTTTAAACAAGGTAATGATGTTGATTTTGAGACTCTTTTTAAACAGGGTCATGATGCTGATGGTGATAATCTCCATAAACAGCGTCAGATTGCTGATGGTGAGACTGTCCATAAACAGGTTCACGATGTTGATGGTTGGACTCTCTTTAAACAAGGTCATGATGCGAATGGTGAGACTCGCTCTTTAAAGGGGTTCACGGTGCTAATGGTGAGACTCGCTCTTTTTTCCCTGGCCATGATGTTGATGATGAGACACGCTCTTTAAACAAGGCCATGATGCAGACAGTGAGACACTCCCTTTAAACAGGGTCCTGATGTAAATGTTGGGACTCTCTATAAACAGGGCCATGATGCTGATGGTGAGACACTCCATTTAAACAGGGTCCTGAAGTAAATGGTGGGACTCTCTATAAACAGTGCCATGATGCTGATGGTGAGACTCTCGAGAAACAGGATCGTGATGCTGATGGTGAAACTCTATTTTAACAGGGTCATGATGCTGATGGTGAGACTCTCTCTTTATAGCTGGGCATGATGTTGATGGTGAGAGACGCTCTTTAAACAGTGATAGGATGCTGATGGCGAGACTATCTTTAAACAGGACTATGATGCTAATGGTGCAACACTCTCTTTAAACAGGGTAATAATGCTGATGGTAAGATTTTCTCTTTTAACAGAGCTACGATGCTTATTGTGAATATAGCAACATCGGAACATAGGTACAGGAGTAGGCCATTCAGCCACTCAAGCCCGCTCCGCTATTTGATAAAATCATGGATGATCTCTGATCTAACTCCATATACCTGCCTTTGGCCCATATCCTTTAATGCCGTTGGTTGGCAAAAGGCTATCTATCTCAAATTTGAAATTAGCAATTGAGCTAGCACCAATTGCCGTTTGCAGAAGAGAATTCCAAACTTCTACCACCCTTTTTGTGTAGAAGTGTTTCCTAATCTCAATCCTGAAAGTCCGGCTCTAATTAGTAGACGATGCCCCCTTGTCCGAGAATCGCCTAACACCGGAAGTAATTTGTCTCTCTCCACCCTTTCTGTTCCCCTTCATATCTTATGAACTTCGATCAGATCAACCCTTAACTTTCCAAACTCGAGAGAATACAACCCCAATGTGTGTAATCTCTCCTCGTAACTTAACCCTTGAAGTCAGGGGATCATTCCAGTAAACCAACGCAGCACTCCCTCCAAGGCCAATATGTCCTTCCGAAGGGGCGGTGCCCAGAACTGCTCACAGGACTCCAGGTTCGATCTAAACAAGGTTTTGGATAGGTGAAGCATAACTTCTGCCCCCTTGTATTTTAGTCCTCTAGATATAAAGGCCAGCATTCCATTCGCCTTATTGATTATTTTCTGCACCTGTTCATGACACTTCAATGATATATGTACCTGAACCCCTAAGTCCCTTTGGACATCCACTGTTTTTAACATTTTTACCATTCAGGAAGTACCCTGTTCTATCCTATTTTGGTCTAAAGTGGATGACCTCACATTTGCCGACATTGAATTCCATGTGCCACAGTTTTGCCCATTCACCTAATCTATCAATATCCCTTTGTAATTTTATGTTTTCATCTACACTGCTTTCAATGCCACCAATCTTTGTGTCATCAGCAAACTTAGATATAAGACTTTCGATGCCTTCATCTAAGTCGTTAATAAATATTGTGAATAATTGAGGCCCCAAGACAGATCCCTGCGGGACTCCACGAGTCACATCCTGCCAATGTGAGCAACCATCCATTATCCCGACTCTCTGTCGCCTTTCGCTCGGCCAACTTCCTAACCAAGCCCGTACTTTTCCCTCGATTCCATCGGCTTCTATCTGAGCTAACAGTCTCTTACGTGGGACTTTATCAAATGACGTCTGGAAGTCCATATAAATAACATCCATTGACATTCCCCTGTCCACGACTTCAGTCACCTCTTCAAAAAAAAACAATCAGGTATGTCAGGCACGACCTACCTTTCACAAATCCATGCTGGCTCTCCCTGATTAACTGAAAATTCTCGAGGTGTTCAGTCACCCTATCCTTAATTATAGACTCAAGAAATTTCCCCAAAACAGATGTTAGGCTAACTGATCTATAATTCGCTGGTTTCCCTCTCTCTCCTTTCTTAAAAGGCGGAGTAACAGATGCAATTTTCGAATCTGCAGGGACGTTTCCTGAATCTAGTGAACTTTGAAAGATTATATTTAGGGCATCTGCAATGTGCTCCCTTTAAAACCCTGGGATGAAAATCATCTCGTCCTCGGGATTTGTCACTCTTTTATGTTATTATTTTTTACATTACTGTAGTTTTACTTCTGTTAATTGTATTGATTCAATATTAGTTTTCTTGGGATTTCTGGCATCTATTTTTCATCTGTAAATACTGACGCAAAGTAATTATTCAACATTTCCGCCGTTTCCCATTGTCAATGACAATATCCCCCACGTTCAGTTTTTCGGTGGCCAACACTGCTCCTGACCAACCTCTTTTTCCTAATGTAGCGATAAACGTTCTTCGTATTGGTTTTGATATCCCTTGCAAGTATATTTTCATACGCCCTTGTTGCACCTCTTATTATCTGTTTTGTGACCCTTTGTTGAACTTTATATCTTTCCCATTCGCCAGGATCTGTACCATTTTTTGCTTTTTTTATGTCCTTTCCTTATGCCTTATACTGTCCCTTTGCTCTTCAGTTGTCCATGCCTGTTTTTTTGGCAAGTGCAGTTCTTGCCCCTCAGAGGTAGAAACCGGTTCTGTATCACATTAAATGTTTCTTTAAACATTTCCCACTGATCGTCAGTGGTTTTACCCATTAACAGATTTGCCCAGTTTACTGTGGACAGTCTCTGTCTCATCCCATTGAAGTTCGCCTTACCCAGTCTAGAATCTTAGCAGCTGATTCATTTATTTTTCTTTCCAACACAACTTGAACTCGATCATGTTATGATCGCTATTGGATCGATGTACAATCACAGTTAAGCTCTTCACTAAATCTGGTTCATTCGTCATTATTAAATCCAGGATGGTTTGCCCCCTTGTTGACTCTCGGACATACTGCTGTAGAAAACTATCCTGGACACAATCAAGAAATTCACTACCTTTCTGATAGTTGCTTGTCTGCTTTTACCATTAAGACCACTATGCCTTTGTTACACGCATTTCTGATCTCTGGATTTATACAAACTAGCACTTCAGAGCTACTGCCAGCAGTCGTATACACAACTCGCACCATAGCCTGAGATCATTTCCTATTTCTCAATTCAACCCATAAGGTCCCTATTTGCTGCTTACCTCTCGTTATATCATCCTTTATCATTGAAGTGGTTTCATCTCTGATTAATAAGGATACTCCTCCCCCTCTTCCATTTTCCCTGTCTCTCCAGTAAAACTTATAACCCGGTACATTTAGTTCCCAATCCTGACCATTCATAGGAACATAGGAACAGGAGTCGGCCATTCAGCCCCTCGTGCCTGCTCCACCATTTGATAAGATCATGGCTGATCTGTGATCTAACTCCATATACCTGCTTTTGGCCCATATCCCTTAATAACTTTGGTTGCCAAAAAACTATCGATCTCAGATTTAAATTTAGCAATTGAGCGAGTATCAATTGCCGTTTGCAGAAGGGAGTCCAAACTTCTACAACCCTTTGTGTGTAGAAATGTTTTCTAATCTCGCTCCTGAAAGGTTTGCCTCTGATTTTTAGACTGTGACCTCAACTCCTAAAATCCCCAACAAGCGGAAATAGTTTCTCTCTATCCACCCTATCTGTACCCTTAATATCTAGTAAACCTACGCTGTACTCCCTCCAAGGCCAATATGTCCTTCCGAAGGTGCGGTGGCCAGAACTGATCACAGTACTCCAGGTGCGGTCTAACCAGGGTTTTGTATAGCTGCAGCATAACTTCTGCCCCCTTGTACTCTAGTCCTCGAGATATAAAGGCAAACATTCAATTTGCCTTCTTGATTATTTTCTGCACCTGTTCATGACACTTCAATGATCTATGTTCCTGAACCCCAAAGTCCCTTTGGACATCCACTGTTTTTAACTTTTAACATTTATAAAGTACCCTGTTCTATCCTTTTTTGATCCAAAGTGGATGACCTCACATTTGTCTGCATTGAATTCCATTTGCCACAATTTTGCCCATTCACCTAATCTATCAATATCGCTTTGTAATTTTATGTTTTCTTCTGTACTGCTGACAATGCCACCAATCTTTGTGTCATCGGCAAACTTAGATATGAGACTTTCTATGCCTTCATCTCAGTCGTTAATAAATATTGTGAATAATTGAGGCCACAAGACAGATCCCTGCGGGACTCCACTAGTTATATCCTGCCAATGTGAGTACCTTCCCATTATCCCCACTCTCTGTCTCCTTTCGCTCAGCCAACTTCCTAACCAATCCGTACTTTCCCCTCGATTCCATGGGCTTGTATCTTAGCTAACAGTCTCTTCTGTGGGACCGTTTCAAATGCCTTCTGGAAGTCCATATAAATAACATCCACTGACATTCCCCTGACCACTACTTTCGTCACCTCCTGCAGCCATGTCTCCGTAATAGCTATCATATCATATCATACCTCCAATTTGAATTTGTACCTGCAGTTCATTTAATTTATTCCTTCTACTCCGTGTATTTGTATATCGAACTCTTAGTTGGGCCACACACCCCAGCCTGACCTTTAGCTTTGATGCTGGATTAATCGCTTTACAACTTCCAGTTTTTACTTTATCTGTAGTGCCAAATGTACATTTCCTTTCTGCTGCTCTACGCTTTTCCCTTTCACTTGTTCTTGAAAAACCATTTGTACTGTTTGTGTTGTAAATTTCTCTTGATCCTCCTCTCCCTTGTTGCTTTCAACTTTACTCTATTATGACTCCCCGCTCAAGTTCCCATCTCCCTGCCACTCTAGTTAAAACCCTCGCCAACAGCAGTAGCAATATCCTGCGAGGATATGAGCCCCGGATCTGTTGAAAAGCAATCCATCCGGCTTGTACAGGTCCCACCTTCCAAAGAATCGGTCCCAATTCCTCAGGAATTTAAAGTCCTCCCTCCTGCACCAACCCTCCAGCCACGCGTTCATCTGCTCTATTCTCCCTTTCCTATACACACGAGCACGTATCACTGGGAGTAATCATGAGATATTTACCAGTGAGGTCCTGCTTTTTAACTTATTTCCTATCTCATTATATTGTGCTTGCAAGACCTGGTTCCTCTTTTTACCTATGTCGTAGGTACCGATATGGACCACTTTCTCTTTATACCGTCCGTGATGTTGATGGAGAGATACACTCATTAAGCAGGGTCATGATGTTGATGGTGAAACACGCTGTTTAAACAGTCCATGATGCGAATAGTGAGACTCAATCTGAACAGGGCGATGAGGCTGATAGTGAGACTCTCTATAAACACTGCCATGATGTTGATGGTGAGACACTCTTTAAAAAGGGTCATGATGTTGATGGTGAGGCTCCTTTTAAACAGTGTCATAATGAAGATGGAGAGAATCTCTCTTTTAACAGGGTCATGATGCTTTTTAAATTGGGCAATGATGCTAATGGTCAGACTTTTAAAAAAAAATAGGGTCATGATGCTGATGATGAGACAATAACTGTAAACAGGGTAATGATGCCATTACAGACCTCATTACATCCTTGATCCAAACATGGACAAAATAGCTGAATTCCAGATGTGAGGTGAGAGTCACTGCCCTTGACATGAAGGCAGCAGTTGACCGAGTGCGGGACCAAGGAGCCCTAGTAAAATTGAGGTCGATGGGAATCAGGGGGAAAACTCTCCAGTGGCTGGAGTCATACCTAGCACAAAGGAAGATGGTAGTGGTTGTTGGAGGCCAATTATCTCAGCCCCAGGACATTGCTGCAGGAGTTCCTCAGGGCAGTGTCCTCGGCCCAACCATCTTTAGTTGCTTCATCAATGACTTTCCCTCCATCATAAGGTCAGAAATGGGAATGTTCGCTGATGATTGCACAGTTTTCAGTTCCATTCGCAACCATTCAAATAATGAAGCAGTCCGAGCCCGCATGCAGAAAGACCTGGACAACATCCAGGCTTCGGCTCATAAGTGGCAACTAACATTCGCGCCAGATAATTGCCAGGCAATGACCATCTCCAACAAGAGAGAGTCTAACCACCTCCCCTTGACATTCAACGGCATTACCATCGCCGAATCCCCAACCATCAACATCCTGCGGATCACCATTGACCGGAAACTTAACTGGACCAGCCTTATAAATATTATGGCTATGAGAGCAGGCCAGAGGCTGGGTATTCTGCGGCGAGTGACTCACCTCCTGACACCCCAAAGCCTTTCCACCATCTACAAGGCACAAGTCAGGAGTGTGATGGAATACTTTCCACTTGCTTGGATGAGTGCAGCTCCAACTACAATCAAGAAGCTCGACACCATCCAAGATAAAGCAGCCCTCTTGATTGGCACCCGATCCACCACCCTAAACATTCACTCCCTTCATCACCGGCGCACTGTGGCTGCAATGTGTACCATCCACAGGATGCACTGCAGCAACTCGCAAGTGCTTCTGCGACAGCACCTCCCAATCCCGCGACCTCTACCACCTAGAAGGACAAGAGCAGCAGGCACATGGGAACACCACCACCTGCACGTTCCCCACCAAGTCACATACCATCCCGACTTGGAAATATATCTTCATTCCTTCAACGTCGCTAGGTCAAAATCCTGGAACTCCCTTCCGAACAGCACTGTGGGAGAACCGTCACCACACGGACTGCAGCGGTTCAAGAAGGCGGCTCACCACCACCTTCTCAAGGGCAATTAGGGATGGGCAATAAATGCTGGCCTCACCAGCGACGCCCACATCTCATCAATGAATTAAAAAAAATTCCCTGAATACCTTTGTTTGACAAAAATCTATATGTCTCAGATTTAAATTTAGCAATTGAGCTAGTATCAATTGCCGTTTGCGGAAGAGAGTTCCAAACTCTTGCTACCCTTTTGAGTCGAATGTTTTTCTAATCTCGCTCCTGAAAGGTCTGCCTCTGATTTTTACACTGTGCCCCCTACTCGTAAAAACACCAGCCAGCTGAAATAGTTTCCCTCCATCCACCCTATCTGTTCCCATTAAAATCTTATAAAGTTCGATCAGATCACCACTCAACCTTCGAAACTCCAGAGAATACAACCCCAATTTGTGTAATCTCTCCTCGTAAATTAATCCTTGAAGTCCGGGTATCATTCTAGTAAACCTACGCTGCACTCCCTCCAAGGCCAATATGTCCTTCTGAAGGTCCGGTGCCCAGAACTGCTCACAGTACTCCTGGTGCGGTCTAACCAGGGTTTTGAATAGCTGCAGCATAACTTCTGCCCCCTTGTACTCTGGTCCTCCAGGTAGAAAGGCCAGCATTCCATTTGCCTTCTTGATTATTTTCTGCACCTGTTCATGACACTTCAATGATCTCTGTCCCTCAACCTCGAAGTCCCTTTGGACATCCACTGTTTTTAACTTTTTACCATTTAGAAAATACCCTGCCCGCAATATCATGGGAAGAGCGGACTTCAAATATCACCCTCTGAGTCTGAAGAACAAAATCTGCCCACAATATAATGGGAAGAGGTGACTTCAAATATCACCCTCTGAGTCTGAATAACAAACTCTGCCCACAATATAATGGGAAGAGCGGACTTCAAATATCACCCTCTGAGTCTGAATAACAAACTCTGCCCACAATATAATGATGTGGAGATGCCGGTGATGGACTGGGGTGGACAAATGTAAGGAATCTTACAACACCAGGTTATAGTCCAACAAATTTATTTTAAAATCACAAGCTGACGAAGGAGATAATCTCCGAAAGCTTGTGATTTTAAAATAAATTTGTTGGACTATAACCTGGTGTTGTAAGATTCCTTACACAATATAATGGGAAGAGGGGACTTCAAATATCACCCTCTGCACAAACACAAGATTGCAGGTGTGAGAAAGACAAATCAACGGTCTTCTGATCGCTCGCTAAATAACACATTTATCTGGGGAAGAACAGAAATAAAACTCATTTCTTGGCATTATCTATATTTAACATTATAGTTGCGGCTTTAATTTTGAAAACCGCCCTTCGCTGAGCTGTGAGTGCGACAGAAAACTCTACGTTCAAGTAAACGATCAGTTAACACAGTTGGTGTCGGGAACACATGAAAAAGAAACAAAATAGAATCATAGAAATGATAGAAATTTACCGCACAAAAGGAGGCCATTCGTCCCATCGTGTCTGTGCCGGCCGAAAAAAGGGCTTTCCAGCCTTATCACACTTTCCAGCATTTGGTTTCTCGCCTCATAAGTTAAGGCAGTTAAAGTGGATATCCACGTAATTTTTAAACGCGATGAGGGTTTCTGCCTCTTCCAACCTTCCAGGCAGTGATTCCAGATCCCCACCACCCACTGAAAAACATTCTACTCTCCCCTATAATCCTTCGACCAAGTCATTCTTCAAAATCATCCACCTTCTTCAAAATCATGACGGGTCCAGACAGAGCAGATTGAGAGAAGCTGTTCCCATTGGCGGAAGGGTCAAGGACCAGGGGAGATAGGTTCAAGGTGATTGACAAAAGAACCAATGGTGACATGAGGAAAATCTTTTTTACACAGAGAGTGGTTCGGATCTGGAATGCACTGCCCGAGGGGGTGGGGGAGGCAGATTCAATCATGGCCTTCAAAAGGGAACTGGATAAGTGCTTGAAGGGAAAGAATTTGCAGGGTTACGGGGATAGGGCGGGGGAGTGGGACGAGCTTGATTGCTCTTGAATAGAGCTGGTGCAGACTCGATGGGCCGAATGGCCTCCTTCCGTGCTGTTACCTTTCTGTGATTCTATGAATATAAGTGGATGGAGCTTGCACGACTGAAACTGTGCTGTGTTGTCTCTGAACATCAAACTCACCGAGTCCCTTAACTGCTGTATGTTGGAGAGCTCAGACCACCAATGTGGAGACCATTGTTTTTTCCAGCTGTTATTCACATCTTCTCTTTCAGTAATTTTCCCGGTAGCTGAGAATGAAGTGAGCTGAAATGAGCAGGTCCAACGAGTTGGTTTGGAGCACAGGCCAATGACTGATCGCAGCTTGTTACTCAGCCAGTCAGCTCCGTTACAGCCGCTCCTGTCAGTAACAATTGAAGAGAAACTGTAAATCTGAAACTAAAATAGATAATTTACAATACTTTATATCATCCCACACTTCTCTGTTTCACAGTTTGTCAAACCCAAAACAGCCTCTGTCTGAGAATTGAATGGTTATCGGGGCCGTCACTTAATATCGGAACTCGTTGATTTTTCGGGGCTGATGCTGGTTTATTTCTTTCAGTGAGTGACCCATTTTACACCAAGTGAAGGTCCAATTCTCAGATCAGAGTCTGGGACACTCTGCTATGTCCAGTCTCCGTTTTGCGAAATTCTAAACCCCTCTGGTCCGGTCATTTCTTGGGAATGAGTCCGAAGCAGTCGGGCCACTCGTTTTTAATATCTGTGTCCTCACTGCTAAATAATAAGATTGCGGGTTTCCTTATCAATAATTGTAAATTATTATACTGACTGTTGAGAATCCAATGGAATTGAGCCCCAGATATTCAGTCTGTGCATCTCCTCATAATTGTTGGTGTTTCTCTACAAGTAATAAAAGCAACCGTCTGGTGAAGTAACTCATTGCACAAATATTCCCCGCAATTAATTCCTCTCTTGTTTAATGCAAGGCGAGTGTAGCTCGAATATTATTTTGACGACTATAATTATTTCCCGAATTTCTTTCCACATTGTGCTCCATTTTTTGGGATGATTTGTGAATGATATTTACCAAATGAGCATTTCCTGCTCAGTGGTGATTTATATTTACCTCCAGCAAAAGCTGATTTCTCCTGACATATTACTCCTGCTCCTAACTACAACAACAAGCTTGGTGTGAAATATATGAACGAAATTGTTGAATAAAATGGAATAGGGAGAATTTAGATATTTACAAAAGTTTGCCCAACATCAGATCGTCCCCAGATTCACAAGAACAGAGTGAAAGAAGAGGTAAAATATATTGGGCTCCGTGGCGCGACGGAAAGCACATTGGACTTTTAGTTCAAGACTGTAACGACATTTGAAAGGTTCTGAGCTTGAGTTCTCTCAGAGTTATATTTCAGATCACGACTCTATAATAATGATGCTGTGTTCCACTCGAGTTCTATTTCAGATCAGGCCTCCATAATCATGATGCTGTGTTCCCCCACAGTTAGATTTCAGATCAAGCCTCCATAATAATGATGCTGTGTTCCCCCAGAGTTATATTTCAGATCAGGGCTCCATAATAATGATGCTGTGTTCCCCCAGAGTTATATTTCAGATTAGGGCTCCATAATAATGATGCTGTGTTCCCCCAAAGATATTTTTCAGATCAGGGCTCCGTAACAATGATGCTGTGTTCCCCAGGAGTTATATTTCAGATCAGGGCTCCATAATAATGATGCTGTGTTCCCCAGGAGTTATATATCAGATCAGGGCTCCATAATCATGATGCTGTGTTCCTCCAGAGTTATAATTCAGATCAGGGCTCCATAATAATGATGCTGTGTTCCCCCAGAGTTATATTTCAGATCATGGCCCCATAATAATGATGCTGTGTTCCCCCAGATTTATACTTCATATCATGGCTCCATAATAATGATGCTGTGTTCCCCCGATTTATATTTCAGATGAGGGCTCCATAATAATGACGCTGTGGGTGAAACAAAAATCGAAGCTGATGTCCATGAAAGGCAACTGCCGCCCCGACACTTCCTGTTATGCGAGTTGCGCCGGTTCTCCCCGACTTTCTCAATCCTGAATTCCCTTTGATCTGGATTGACGAACCGCTCTCAATGATGACGTTTTAGGCCTGCACTGTTCTGGTCTCCATATTACGGAAACGGATATAGAAGCACTGGAGAACGAAAATAAAATATTCACGAGGATCATAACAATTCTAAGAGGTTATACCTATCAGGAAAGACTGAACAGTGTGGGACATTTTACTCTAGAAGAGAGAAGACTAAGAGGTGACCTGGTCGAGGTCTTTACAATTATGTCGTGGTTTGATAGGTGGGGATAGAGAAGATGATTCAACTTACGGGGAGCCGAAATTTTCGGGTGATCAGTAGAAAATAATCACTCATACCTTCAATAAGGAATTCAGGAGAAACATCTTTACTCAGACAGTAGTGAGAATGTGGAACTTACTGCTACATGGAGTAGTTGAGGAGAATATCTTAGAAATATGTAAGGGGACGCTAGATAAGTACACGAGAGAGAAAGGAACAGAAAGATATGCTGATAGTTTTAGATGAGATGGAGTTGGAGGAATATTGTGTGGAGCATAAACACCAGCAGAGACCAGTTGGGGCGAATGGCCCGTTTCTGTAAATTCTATCTAGAATCTGTGTATTGTTTTATCGCAGGGTTACACTGTCGTATTGTGTAGTGTTTTGTTTTAAATACAGGTTCTGGATCTGAGACAATATGGTACACAGGCGAAAGTAAAAGGTACTACTTTATTGTAACACTTATAACATACAAGTATTGTAACAGACAAACAATCAATCACAAGCTCACGTGCGTCTGCCCGTCGGGGACCCCTGAAGTCGACGGCTGGTAATTGAGCCTGTGGTTCTCCAAGGCACCGTATGCACTCGCAGTCCTCGGTGAAGTCCTCAGAGTCTGGAAAGTCCCCGATAGTTATACTGGGGCATGAACAAGTGCATTTGTGGCGGACGGCCAGTTCAAACAGCTGGTGGCATGAGGCGTCTTGCGCGTTGTAAACACATTTAGCTGCTGACAACACTTGTGATATGTCATAGAGTTCACCCTTATGTTCCAGTGCCCACATGAGAACACGAAGAAGGAGATGCTTCAGGGAACAGACCAGCTGTCCCTTGAACTCCGGTGGAAATGTTAGAAGCAAAAGGTTAAACTGCTCCAGGTGAGGCTCGAACTCACAACCTCGGCATTTCTTGAGCCTGAATACTGTTATATAAGTACCGCGCGCTAACCGATTGCGCCACTGGAGCCGCGTTGGTTTAGTAGTCTCATCAAACACACTCATTTTCGGCCTGTAAGACTGCATATTCTTTCAGGCAGGTTTCCAAGTGGACACATGCCGCCACCTGCCACTTGGGCATTGGTGTTTTGGAAATCGAATTCTTTCCTGCCACACACGAAGCAAGTGTTCGATTAACGCCCAATGTAGCAGCATTTTCATTCTGCATTCATGACATCGCGTGAATTGCGATAAATTCATATTCAGCTTCGATCTGCACAACATCTTTTCTCCATGTGTGTTGTTTTCACTTCACCTCGGCTTCTATTCGCAAAGGGTGGGAGACGTTTTGGAACGCTCTTCTGCAGATGGTAGTTGATGGTAGCACACTTGTGAATGCTAATTCTGAGATTGAAAGATCTCTGTGAAACAAGGGTATTAAGGGATATGGGGCGAAGCCGGGTACATGGAGTGAGGTCACAGCTCCGCCATGATCTCATTTAATGGTGCAACAAGATCGACGGGCTAAGTATCACTGCTACTTGCTGCCTCCTGATATGCACCACCTTCACCTGCAAGAAAGCGGGATGTGTGGCTGAGTGATGTGCCTGTCATGGTTAAATAGCTGCCAGTGTGTGTGACCTATGAGTTGTGGGTGGGCGGCTTGCAACAGTGATAATGTGGAAGAGTGAGAGGAAGCCTCTGGTTACAAGAGTTGAGACTTTTCAATTGCTTTCTCTACCTGCCTTTCAATGATTTATGTGCTTGGACTCCCAAATCTCTGTGCTCCTCTACAATCCCTCGCTTCTAACCATTCAGAAAATTCGCCGATTTACGTGTCCAAAGTTGATGACCTCACACTTGCCCACTTTGAACTCTATTTGCCATAGTTTTGTCCATTCTCTTAATCTGTCTATGCGCCTTTGCAACTTCCTGCTCCCCTTTTCACTTACTGTCCGTTCTAACTTAGTCACATCTGCAAACTTAGATATCCAACCCTGTATTCCTTCATCCCAGTCATTAATAAATATGGTGGAGAGTTGAAGCCCCAGAACAGAACTCTGGGGAACATCACTGTCACATCCCGCCAATCAGAATACCTAAACTTTATCCCCACTCTCTGCCTCCTAAATCCCAACTAATGTTCAACCCAAGTCAAATGGCTCGCTCCAATTCCGTGCCCTCTCATTTTGGCAAAAATAATTCTTTCCCATTTTATTAAATTCCCGCGAGTTGAATATTAACAATTTCGCTAAATATTCCCTGCAGAAATTGAACACACATTACAGGGCATGTGTTGAGTGCATAGCAAGAAACCCGCGATTTAACTGATAAACAGTGAGAATGCACATATTAACACTGAGCGCCAGATCTGAATCGAACTCATTACCCCGAGGTTCCGGTACCCCCACCACACTCACACACTCTCACAAATACACTGCGTTCATATTTAATACCAAATGAAAATCAGAAAATAGTAATCACGCCCAGTGGAATTGGAGAATGTTCGTATTTTGCAGAACAGGAAGAGACCATTCGGCCCGTCGGGGCCCGCAGTAAATTATGTTCGCTCTCTCTGCTCTGTGTTGCTCTCAGTATAGATTTTCAGTTCACCAATTTGTCTTTTCCTCTCTCTATTTTACGGACTGATTGTGGAAGAGGTTCGGTTTGGCGGCTAATCATTTCGATCAATTATTTGAACATAATTTATTTTGATTGTAAATTTCTCGGAGACCGAGCGGGAGTTCAGTTGTCAGTATTCTGAAAGATTTATTTCGATTTCGGAAGCTGAAAGGCCAACTTGGTAAAAGAACAGATAATCAATTAAATGACCAACATCCACAAAGTGAAAGCAAGAGACAGAATGAAGTAAAGGCTTTAATGAACACTGTTCCGAGTTTTGGATCATTTGGTGATCGTGGTCTAATAAAAAAAGCACCTGATTTCGCTCTTTATCGTGATGTCATCACAAGATTGCAGGTTCCAGTCCTGCTCTGGTCGGTTTTCACACTGGTTGATAACGTGTTCTACATGGGTCGGAACTGTTTTACATCCGACCATTTCTAACTGTCCCAGAAAAGACTTGAGGTAAATACATACATTCCTTGTCTTCCTGACTGTGCGATTTCAACATTGTCGATCTGGGTGCACGGGCAGGACATTTTGTACCGGTCACTTAATTCACACTGTTTGGATTCAGAAAGAAGGAAATAAAACGGCTTTTGGAAGCTACCGGTGCATCGAGGTGGCCGAAATCTTGAGGTGATGCTGATCTACTGCGCTCTGACCTATGATATAACTCGTTCCACGGACATTCCCCATAATTAATTCTCCTTCTGGATTAATTCCAATATGATGATGATGAGGATTATGATCGTTATTTTCATTATTATCGTTACTGTTTATCATTTTCCCCATTTCATTTCACGATGTGTTTAATTTGTGAGGATCTATTTTGCGTTGTTATTTGCCAAATCTGCATTTCTGCCTGTCCCTTTGTCTGCACGTGCTGTATTCTCAACAGCACATTTCAAATACAAGGGACTTAGAATGTCGAATGAAATCTCTTTCTCTAACATTGGGGAGTTGCTGTTTCGTGTTAGAGCTGAGCGCAACAATTGTAAGGATCTGCTGCTCCTCAATTTCTATGCCCGTCCAGTAAACCGGGTACATCGAGGAGGCGGTTTGTAGATCGAGAGCAGCTTTTGTCACGGGCACTGCTTTTCCGTGAAATCTAGAACTCTCTCCCCGAAAAGGCTGTGGTGACTCCATGAAATGAAAATATCAGGACTGAGATCGAGAGATTTTTGTTGGTTCAGGTTATCTGAGGGTGTGGATAAAAGACGGGAAAATGGAGCTGAGGTACAGATCAGCGAGGAACTAGTTGAATGATGATGTGGAGATGCCGGTGATGGACTGGGGTGGAAAAATGAAAGGAATCTTACAACACCAGGTGATAGTCCAACAGTTTTATTTGAAAATCACAAGCTTTCGGAGATTATCTCTTTCGTCAGGTGAGTGAGTGAATGAGAGGTTCTCAAATCGCATATCTTATATTAAGCTGGGATTCAAAGGTGTCGTTGGTGTTCAGACAGGTTAGCCACGGAAAACAGTATGTCCCAGTATACTGAATACACAAGGGTCAAATTACACAGACAAGAAGCGAATGAGACCCGAAAGGCAGAGAGAGAGAAGAGAGAATGTCCAGTTGTATTAAAAACAGATAACTTTTTTTTCCCGCTGGTGGGGTTACGTGTAGCGTGACATGAACCCAAGATCCCGGTTGAGGCCGTCCTCATGGGTGCGGAACTTGGCTATCAATTTCTGCTCGACGATTTTGCGTTGTCGTGTGTCTCCAAGGCCGCCTTGGAGAATGTTTACCCGAAGATCGGTGGCTGAATGTCCTTGACTGCTGAAGTGTTCCCCGACTGGGAGGGAACCCTCCTGTCTGGCGATTGTTGCGCGGTGTCCGTTCATCCGTTGTCGCAGTGTCTGCATGGTCTCGCCAATGTACCATGCTCTGGGGCATCCTTTCCTGCAACGTATGAGGTAGACAACGTTGGCCGAGTCACAGGAGTATGAACCATGTACCTGGTGGGTGGTGTCCTCTCGTGTGATGGTGGTATCTGTGTCGATGATCTGGCATGTTTTGCAGAGGTTGCCGTGACAGGGTTGTGTGGTGTCGTGGACGCTGTTCTCCTGAAAGCTGGGTAATTTGCTGCGAACGATGGTCTGTTTGAGGTTGGGTGGCTGTTTGAAGGCGAGTAGTGGAGGCTTGGGGATGGCCTTAGCGAGGTGTTCGCCGTCATCGAGGACGTGTTGAAGGCTGTGGAGAACTTGGCGAAGTTTCTCCGCTCCGGGGAAGTGCTGGACGACGAAGGGTACTCTGTCGGTTGCGTCCCGTGTTTTTCTTCTGAGGAGGTCTATGCGATTCTTCGCTGTGGCCCGTCGGAACTGTCGATCGACAAGTCTAGCGTCATATCCCGTTCTTACGAGGGCGTCTTTCAGCGTCTGTAGGTGTCCATCGCGTTCCTCCTCGTCTGAGCAGATCCTGTGTATCCGCAGTGCCTGTCCATCGGGGATGGCCTCTTTGACGGAGTTTGGGTGGAAGCTGGATCGGTGGCGCTTCGTGTGGTTGTCCGTGGGCTTGCGGTAGAGTGAGGTGCTGAGATGCCCGTCTTTGATGGAGATTTGTGTGTCCAAGAAAAAAAACGATTCTGAAGAGTCGTCCATGGTGAGTTTGATGGTGGGATCGGTTCCTTATAGTTGAATGATGGTACAGGCTCGACCAGATGAATCGCTTCCATTTGTTCCTACGTACAGATCAGCCAAGATCTAATTGAATGGCTGAACGGACTCGAGGGGCTGAATGGCCTCCTCCTGTGCTGCACCGACAATGATCCTGTGATATCCCGGCCGCTCTGTGCTGCTGCCCTTGGAGTGTTTGATGGGACAGTTTAGAGGCAGTTTTACTTTGGATTTAACCCGTACTGTACATGCCCTGTGAATGTTTGATGGGGCAGTGAAGAGGGAGATTGACTCTGTAATCTAACTCGTGCTGTACCTGCCCTGTGAGTGTTTGACGGGACATTGTTGAGGGAGCTTTACTCTCCATCTAACCCCAGCTTCCCAGTTTTCACCATATCCATCAAACCCAACTAAGTCCTTCTCTCCATGCCTCTCAACCCACTTATCAAGCTTCTCACAATATCCCTCAACCCCCATCTCTCAGTCTGCTGTCGTAGCTCTGTAGCTCTGTTTAGATGTTTGGCTGATAAAAACGTGCGTGTGAAACCCCACGGAAAATCTGTGGGAAGTGCAAATCTACCGAACGGCTTGCCCGGTCGGTTCAGCACTCAGCAAAATTGACCTTGCTGCTTTTAGCTCTGTGACGCAATGGATACGTCATTGTGAGTAAATGAAACGGTTTTAAAGGTTGTGGGTTCAAATCCCACTTGCGTTGTATTTTAGATAACGGCGACATATGAATGATACTGAAGGGTGGGACCTTGTAATAAAAACCCAAGCTGTTCACCGATGTCCTTCATGGAAGGCAAACAGCCATCCCGACGCTTCCTGTTTTAAGAACATAAGAAACAAGAGCTGGAGTCGGTCATACGGCCCCTGGAGCCTGCTCCGTCATTCAATCAGATAATGGCTGATCTTCTACCTCAACTCCACTTTCCCGCCCGATCCCCATATCCCTTGATTCTCCGAGAGTCCTAAAATCGTTCTATCTCAGCCTTGAATATATTCAATGAATCAGCATCTACAGCCATCTGGGGTAAAGAATTCCAAATTTCACAACCCTCTGCGTGAACAAATTCCTCCTCATCAAAGTCTTGAATAACCGACCACTTGTCCTGCGACTATGCCCCTGGTTCATTTCTATCTAACTAGGAGAAACAATCTCTCAGCACCTAACTTGTCACGCCCCCTCACAATGTTTTACGTTTTAATGAGATCACCTCTCATTTTTCTAAACTTCAGAGAGTTTAGGCCCATTCTACTCAACCTCTCTTTATAGGACAACCCTCTCATCGGAGGAATTAATCTAGTCAACCTTCATTGCACGTTCTCCAAGGCAAGTATATCCTTCCTTAGATAAGGAGAGCAAAACTGTTGGCAGTACTTCAGGAGAGGTCTCACCAAAGCCCTCACAACTGCAATAAGACTTCGTTACTCTTGTCCACCAACCACCTTGCAATAAAGGCCAACATGCCATTTGCTTTCCTAATTGCTTGCTGTACCCACGTAATAAATGTTATGACCTAGGTCACCCAAGTCTCTCTGAAGACCAACCTTTAATAGATTCTCACCATTGAAACAATATTCTGTTCTTCTATTCTGACTGCCAAAGTGAATAACTTCACATTTCTCCACGTTATACTCTATCTGCCACCTTCTTGCCCACTCAGTAAATCTTTTTATATCCCTTTGCAGATTCTTTGTCTCCTCCTCACAACTTGCTTTGCCGCCGAGCTTTGTATCGTCAGCAAAGGTGGATACAGTACACTCGTTCCCTTTATTTAATTCATTAATATAGATTGTAAATAGCTTAGGCCCAAGCACCGATCCTTGTGGCACCTCACTAATTACAGACTGCCAACCTGAGAATGACTCGTTATCACTGCTCTCTGCTTTCTCTCCGTTAACCAATCTTCTATCCATGCTAATATATTACCCCCAACCCCATGCGCCCTTACTTAATGGAACAACCTTTTACGTGGGAACTTATCGAATGCCTTTTGAAAATCCATGTAAACTACAGCCACTGGTTCCCCTTGATCTACCCTGCTGGTTACATCCTCAAAAAACTCGAATAAATTAGTCAAACAAGGGGCTCCAGTCCCACTCGACTTTCATGACACTTAATTCCCTCTGATCTGGATTGGCGAATCGCTCTCAAGGAGGAGGCTGATCTCCAGCTCAGGGGATTCATAGAGAAGAAATTAAAACATGGCCAGACCAAAGTGAATTTGCTGGCCTCCCATTCCAATCTCAGCACTCAGACTCCATTCAGTCTCACTGCCCGTCTGGACATTATAATCTCCAGGAAGTAAAGATCATCTCACCGAATTGAAACACCTCTTGATGAAACTCTTTGAACGGGATCCAGTGTCCGCGGAAGCCTCACTTACACGCTGAAATCCCCCAGGATAATGTGACACTTCAGCCAGTTCCTTTGTCTGAACACAGAGACGGAAGGAGTGCGGGCGGGGTCGCAACATGTGAGGAAACCACGTTCGATACAGACAGAGAGGGAGAGAAACGGGATAAATTAGAAAATGATAAGTCGGTGTAATTAAACTGAGTTTTCAGTCCTGAGAATTATCGGCGGAAGGGAAGAGTGATGGAACGAGGAAAAACAATATAAACTAAACGGTATAATTCTAATAGGGGTGCAGGAACAGGGAGATCTGCGGGTCTATGTACACAAATCATTGAAGATGGTAGGGCAGGTTGAGAAAGCGGTTAAGAAAGCATACGGGAACCTGGGCTTTATGAATAGATGCATAGAGTTCAAAAGCAAGGAGGTTATGATGAACCTTTATAAAGCAGTGGTTGAGCCACAACTAGAGTATTGTTTCTAGTTCTGGGCACCGCACATTCGGAAGGATGTGAAGGCCTTAGAGAGGTTGCAGAAGAGATTTACTGCAATGATTCTAGGGATGAGGGACTTCAGTTCCGTGCATAGACTGGAGAAGCTGGGGCTGTTCTCCATTGAGCCAGAAGTTTGAGAGGAGATTTGATCGAGGTATTCAACATCATGAAGGGTCCAGGCAGAGTAGATAGAGAGAAACTGTTCCCATTGGCGGAGGGATCAAGTACCAGAGGACATAGATTTAAGGTCATGGGCAAAAGAACCAAAGGCGACATGAGAAAAAAGTTTTTGACACAGCGATGGTTGTGATCTGTAATGCAGTGCCTGAGGGGGTGGTGGAGGCAGATTCACTTGTGGCTTTCAAAAGGGAATTGGATCAGTACTTGAAGGGGAAAAAATGCAGAGCTTCGAGTATAGAGCGGGGAAATGGGATTAGCTGGATTTCTCTTGCAGAGAGCCGGCACGGACTCGACGGGCCGAATGTACTCTTTCTGTGCTGGAACCATTCCATGACTCTATAATTCTAAGAGTGTTGTAGATAAGAACACACTGGAGAGCGCTGGCTCCGAATCTGCGGTTAATTCACTCCCTGCAGTTTGAAACACTCCGTTTTTCTTATATTGAGAAGAATCTTGTTGCTGGAACTGAAAAACCAATTTGAAATTTCACTTCCTGTCCGGTCTCGAGAATGAGGGGATGAAACTTTTGAAATTGTCGAATGTTTTCCTGTTGAAGTGAAGTGAACCGTGTAAATCCGGTTAAACCGGCGCGTCTGAATCCCCTTAGATTTAGAATCCAGCTCTTCAATCCCTTCGCTAAAACAACTCTGGTTTAAGAATTAAAGTCGTTGACCAGAAGCGGTCCCGCGGTGTTGGTCTGTGTTTAATCTCCACCATGAATGTTTAGCTCTCCCCGAGAATCAGTTTGTCCAACGTCCTCAGACAAAGATTCGTTCCCTCCTGTCGACTTGATTTGGGAAAATACAGAATATCAGCGAACAGCTGAATTTTTATTCCGCAATTGATTGATATTATTTAATGGAAATATAAAGGAGCAGGGCGCACTTTAACCTCACGGAGATGATTCGATGCAATTGGAAACCCGTGGATGGGAATCTCTGGAACTAATTTAAATCGGCAGTCAACACAGAGAGTCTGGGAAGCAAAAACGAAGGGCTTCTGGAGGCTGCCAATGAGGAAGAGGAAACATTGATCTCGCTGCGCTCTGGAGCACAACGGGTGGAAAAATGGAAGCAAAGAAACAAACAACATGAACTTGAAGGCACCGCTGGGATTTGAACGCAGGATCCCCTGTTTACAAGACAGGTGCTTTAACCACTGAGCCACGGCGTCCACATTTGCACAAATCTTTCCCAACGTTATGGTATTGATACCTTTGTCAAGCGACTTTGTTGAGCCTTCTCCTTCAGAGCGTCTGCGCAATAACATCGATCTTTTGTTCAACGGTCTCAGCCTGAGAAACCATGGATATCAGTCATGACCTTCTCTTCCTTATCCCCTGTCAGTACATCTTATATCTAGTCCTATTCATCCTGTTTTAATCCCACACTCTATCCACACTACCTGGTCTTACCCTATTGCATTTCTGATCTCTTCCCACGAAATGTTGGTGAGTACTGTGTGTGATACACCCGGCCCTGACCTCCTCCTGTGGGTGACCTCCGACAACTGCTGCACAATAGTTGGTTTTACATTAGGAAATGTGTATTAGCGCTAGTCTACCCGGTGTACCTATTCTCACACAAAGGGCAATTTTGCTTCAGATCATTTTAATTTTAGTAAGTCTTAATGGATAAGACAAATTGGACATTCAAAATTTTGTGACGAGATGTTGATATTGTTTACTTGAAATAATTAGTGTACAACTCGATGATGCTGTACATCGGAATAGAAAGCGAGATTGAATGAACAGGTACCGTCTGAAAGGATGGCTGATCGGCTGTGGGTGGCTGCGAAGTTTTACATGGCTGCATGGTCAATTGCCAGCGTTTCGTTGAACTTCGGGTCTTATTTTCACTTTGAGGTTTTCACTGATTCATAAATGAGAAGTCCGGAGATCGAATCCCAGTTAAGTCCCACTCCGCTTCCATTTTAAGCGAAAAATCACCAATTGGCGTCTCAGATTTTTTCAGAGCTGCAGACGGCAGGAACGTATTTTTCCACGAAAGCTGGCAGTGATGGATAGAAGGAAGGAAGATGGGAGGGAGCAGAAATAAACTCGACTGAAAAGGAACAAAAGACTGAGCCTGAGAGTGAGATGGCTGGAGAGAAGCTGAGAGGCTGAAGTCTGTGACTTTTCTCAGTCACTTCTTGCTGCCTCATACTTTATTTGCCGTTATTGTCCAATCTTAATTGGCTGCGGCGCGAATAATTGCGTAAATACAGCGAATTGGCGATCGCCGTTGACGGCAACCGTGGGCTGAGCGACGAAAACAACTTTTATCGTTTAACCGAGTCTTTCGGAGGAGCGGCGGAAATGTTCCAGAAATTATTGGGCAAATCACAAATTCCCGTATCTCACTTTCTGCAACATTTACCTATCGATAATGGCGCACGCTGTGAATTCATCATTGTGGCTCGAGGTCCCAGCAATTGCAGGATTAGAATGATAATGAAATAATTCTGGTCCGACAACAGTGAGACCTTGTTCCGCTCCAGGTTCCAACAGCCTTTCTCTGTCCCTGCTCTGTCCACTTATCCCAGTTATCCACACAGAAAATGAGGCAGGTCCAGTATTGTAACAAACTGGTGAAAGAGAAAATCTGTCTCCTTCACACGGAGAGAACAAGCGTCGAACAGAGAACCAAAGCAAATGGCGGCAGAGAACAGGCCTGGAGATCTCAGTGAATCAGCCGTCGGTGACATTAACCTCTCCATCAGGTCAATAAACAGCAGACAGTTGTTTCTATCTCTCTGCCTGATGCTGAATCCAGATATAAACGGTGGTCCCTGGGGCAATTGGTGAAAGCAGAGGGAAACCGATCAGGAAGAAAACAGTGTCGGCGACAGAGACCAGACCGGGATCCCGAGCCACACGGGCTGGATCCAATCACTGAGCAGTTCATCGCTTCAACCACCTTCGAGATTCCTCCTCGGATCAGTTTCACCAAAACCGCTTCCTGTTTCTGGGTCAAATTCAATCTGATCGAGCGGATCAAAAATAAAAGTCGAACTCATATTTCTCCAGGAGCGCAGTGGGCAAGATATGGTTCCAGATCATAGTCCTGATTCTTGGAACACTAATCCCTGACTCGCCAGCACGGGATGCAAAGACAATTCTGATTGAACAGCAAAAAATGAGGGTTTTCAATAAAGTCCCGTGGTGGAGATTTACTGCAGTGCTCACGGATACCTCTGTGGGGAAACAACGTTGGATTTCAAGGATTCCTCAAAATATTAAGGAACCGGATTTCAGTGAACACTCGGGAATGTGCTCCAAATATTTCCTGGATGAATGAATAGAAAGTTTTGTATCCAAGTTTGCAGATGACAGTTAGATCGGAGGCACAGTTACCTGTGTGGATGGTATCAGAAAGGTACAAAGGGACAGAGACAGATTAAGTGACTCGCAAAACTGTGTTAAATGGAGTTCAATGAGGGGATGTGTGAGGTAATTCACTTTGGATCCAATCAATCGGAAAATGTTCTCAATGTCGAGGGATTAGGAACAGTGGAGGAGCAAAGGGATTTGTGTGTCCATGTACACAAATCACTAAAAACGATTGGACAATAAAAAAGGTCATCAAAAAGGTTAAAGGGATGTTGACCTTTATTTTAAGGGGACTGGAATATGAAGAGGAGGAAGTTATGCTTCAGGACATCTGTAGAACTGCGTTCAGTTCTGGGCACCGCCCCTCAGGAAGGATATATTGGCCTTGGAGGGGGTGCAGCGCAGATTACAAGAATCATACCTGGTCTTAAAGGTTTAAATTATGAAGACATGTTGCCTAAACTCGGATTCTGTCGCCTTCAGTTTGAATGGTTGATCTGATTGAGGTATTTAAAATGATAAAACAATTCGGAAGAGTAGATACAGAGAAGCTATTTCCTCTGGTGGTGGGGGTGGGGCGGGGCATAAAATTAGAGCTCGGATTTTCACTGGTGAAATCAGGAAGCACTTTATTACGTTGCACATACAGACAATAATGCAGTTTCTGACCTCATACATTCTGCAAGGTCTTACTTGATAACGCAAGTCGCACATTGAAAACGATTTTGGTAAAGAAGGCCTGATAGCGTCGGCTTGAAATAGATAATGTATAACATGGACTTGGATGGACGGGGCAGAATTTCAAAGTTTGCAGAGGACGAGACAGAGAAAAGATAAATATGTGCAGACTTGGTACAAATCTAATAACTGGGCTGATTGAAGATTGTTGAAAAGGTTTGAAATTAGATTTCTTCTTGATGGATAAAGTTAACCCTTTATGTTCCACCTCCCATATCATTTGCTGTTCCCGCCAATCTTCCATTCGCTGCAAACCACAGAGGCAGCAAGGAAGGACAGAACAATCTCTCTCCGAACCTTCCTCTCTACTCGAACTTTATCCCATGAGATGAGGTGAAAAATTCCAATTATTCCTCTCCATTGAAACAAAATATAAACAATCCAGGGACACAGACTTAAAACACCGGTGTCGGATAGATAATAATAACATTCAAGCCCATTTTGATTGTTCAAAACTTACGTAGGGCCGCCTCAAATGTTCAATACAATAACGACGGGGATGGGATTCGGACCCTTCCGTACAGAAACAATGGATTAGCCGACCATTTCTGTATCCAAACAGTAGAAATAAAGTCACTTTTACACTATTTCCTGCCCGTGCACCCAGATCGACAATGTTGAAAATGTCGGGTCCACTTCTGTAAGCAAAGGAATTTACGTATTTCCGTTCCATTCGGTCAGTAACTGTCAGAAACGGTCGGGTGTTTAACAGTTCCGGCGCCCGTTGGAAAAAATGCAAAAATGACCGCGGCAGGACTTGAACCTGCAATCTTCTGATATCATCGCGTTTAATACCGAAGTCAGACGCCTTATCCATTAGGCCACGCGGCCGGGGCTGTAAACTTTCTGCAAAAGATGTTAAACCAGGGGCAATGGTGGTTAAGACTCTGCTTGGATCTTTCTCTTCCTTTCATTTTGTTGATGTTGTTCATTCATTGTTTTCTTTCTTGTCGCAAGTTGGCTTTGCTGTTTCCGACCAATCAGGAAACTGACAACCGAACTCCCGCTGGGTCTCCGAGAAACCTACAATCAGAATAAACAATGTTCAAATCTTTGATCAAAGTGTTCAGCCTCCAAAGCGAATATCTTTCGCACTCAGCCTGAAAAATAGAGAGAGGGGAAATAAAATAAAAGACAAATCGGTAAACTAAAAATGTACACGGAGAACAACACGGAGCGGAGAATTTGAACAGAATTTACTATCCAACCCGACGGGCCAAGTGGCCTCATCCTGTCCTGTAAAATACGAACAATCCCCAATTCTGCTGGGTGTGATTATTATTTTCTGATTTTCTTTTTTTTGGTAAATATAAACGCGGACTGGGTCCCGCACCACGGTGTAAAAGGGTCAGATCCAGACCTGGCGCTCAGTGTTAATGTTAATATTGAGCACGGGATTCTATCAGTGTCATAATAAAATCGCGGGTTTCTTGCTTTATATTCGACACATCCCCTTGCTGTTTGTTTAATCAAGGCAGGGAATGTTTTGCTGGTTTAGTGATCTTCATTTTGCAGGAAATTAGTAAACTCGTCTCAATACATGAGATTTCCAGTTTCTGTTTCGCTAAATGGAGTTGAGGTGCAGATCAGCGATGAGCTGCTGTGACTCCGCCGCGCCGGACTAACCGGAATTAGACGTTTCAGTGAAGTGAAGTGAACCGTCTCAATCCGGTTTATTTCTTTATTTATAACATTGTTCATTTTGAGTGACAGTTTGATCGAAAATCCATTGAGAGTTCAGTTGTCAGTTTTCTGATCAGTTTGAATCTGAAGAAGATAAAAATAAGGAAAGAAAAACATTACAAAGGTCAAAACTCGAATTGATACAATCACCTTCTCTTCACCTTTAAGGACAATTAATTCTCCCTGCTACCCCGTTCAATATTCATCTCTCCACTCGCGTCATTACAATACATTATCTGGTCATTGTCACATCGCTGTGCTTGGGATCTTGCTGTGCGAAAATTGACTGCCTCGTTTCCTACATGTCAGCAGTGACTACACTACCAAAAGTGCTTCATTGTCTGTAAAGCGCTTTGGGACGTCCTGGGGTGTGAAGGGCGCGATCAAAAAACATTCTTTCTTTCGGTGGCCCCATGTGCCAGGTCCCATATCGGAATCCTGTCCACCTGCGCACGCAGGAATCATTGGGCGGTAATTTGGACAGGTGGTCCAGTTATGACACAATGTTTTCTCTGCTGTGAACTGGGTTCAATTCCACGTTAAAAAATACTTTTTACAAAAGAGCTGAGAAGTCAATAATATTAAAGATAACTAATCATAGTCTAAAAACAATTATTAAAGCCCTGCTCAGAGTGTGAATTTCAAAGATTCGATGATACTGAGGGTGGAACTCCCGATTCGTGTATAGTTTTAATTTAAAATGTTTATTTCTTTATTTGAATTGATTTCATACCAAAATCGTAAACAGTCTATTCCGATCCTTGTTTTGCCGAATCAGTATTTACAATCTTATTACACGAGCTGAATAATCTGGAACAAAACCAGTCAGAAAAATGCACCAGACGACTTCAAATGTACACCCTGTGATAAGGACAATATTACAGCCGAAGGACACATTGAAACGGTGAACGTCTCAGACTGTAAATCTGACGGACAAGTCAATTAATTTTCCGTTTACGGCCCTGGGTGGGCTCAAAACCACCAACTTTTCAGTTAATAGCCGAACGAATTGATTGATTGCGCCACAAAGACGGTGAAATAATTGAGATACTAAACCATTAGTTGACCGAGAAAATGATGCGACCGCAGTAACAGCGGTCTGTAATGATTCACCATCTTATTTGAAAATACCAAAATTAACTGACATTTCTTTTGCTCTGCGTTTCGTTTAATGGCTTTGCATTACGTTGTTTCTGTGCAAATGGAATAACATTTCAGATTTGAAGTTTTGCGTTTGTCCGACATTGATCCCGAGGATCTGGCGTGGCCGGTGAAGAAGTCAGTGACTGAACCCCAATGACTAACACTGACCCCTCTCTACACTCAATATCAGTCGTCAGCGGCTTATGGCCTTACCAGCGTTTTATACAGTTCCTTCATTACATCACTGATTTTGCATTCAAAACATCGGCGAATAGCGGAGAGCATTTCGTATAACTTCTTCACAACCTTATCTACCTGTACTGCCACCTTCAGGGACCTGTGAACATGCACTCCAAGGTCCCACACTTCCTCTGCCCCTCTCAATATATTCCCGTTTCCTGCGTATTCCATTTTACTGTTTGCCCTCTCTAAGTGCGTTACCTCACACTTCTCCGGGTTGAACTCCATTTGCCACTTTTCCGCCCACTCCGACAACCCATTGATATATTCTTGGAGTCTACAGCTATCCTCTATACTATCAACGACACGGTCAATTTTTTGTCATCTGCAAATTTGTCCCCGACATTCAAGTCCAATTCATTAATGTATACCACAAACAGCAATGGACCCGACATTGAGCCCCGTGGCACACCATTGGAAACGGATTTCCATTCGCAAAGACATCCATCGACTTTTACCCTTTCTTTCCTGTTACTGAGCCAATTTTGGATCCGATTCGCCTCATTTCCCTGTATCCCATGGACCTTTACCTTTCTGACCAGTCTGCCATGTGGGACCTTGTCAAAAGCCTTACTAAAATCCATGCAGACAACATCCACTGCACTTCCCTCATCAATCCTCATTCTCACTTCCTCAAAGAATTCAATCAGATTTGTGAGGCTTGACCTTCCCAGAACAAATCCAAGCTGACCATCCTTGATTAAACCATGCCTTTCCAAATGAGAGTTTATCCTATCGCTCAGTATTGATTCTAACAGTTTGCCCACCACCGAGGTACGATTGATTCGCCTATAATGTTTCAGCCTTTCCTTCGTACCCTTTCGAATCAATGGTACTATGTTTGCAGATGTCCAGTCCTCCGCTACCTCCACTGTATCTAGTGAGGATTGGAAAATGATCCGCAGAGCATCCGCTACTTCCTCCCTGGCTTCCTACAATTGCCTCGGAAACAATCCATCCGGCCCTTGTGACTTATCAACTTTCAAGCATTCCAGTCCCTCTTGTTCTGCCTCTCTCGTTATATTTATCTTATCCAATATTACAGGAAGGACATAAATGCTCTGGAGAGAGTGCAGAGAATATTTACAAGTATGTTGCCACGGCATGAAAATTGCAGCTACGAGGAGAGATTGGATAGGCTGGGGTTGCTTTCCTTGGAGTAGAGGAGGCTGAGGGGCGACTTGATTGAGGTGTACGATAATATGAGGGGCCCCGTTAGAGTGGATAGGAAGTATCTGTTTCTCCGAGCGGAGAGTTCAAGAACTAGAGGACATCGATTTAAGCTGATTGGCAGAAGGATTAGAGGGGACATGAGGAAAAACTTTTTTACCCCAGAGGGTGGTGGGTGTATGGAATTCACTGCCCGAATTGGTGGTAGAGGCAGGGACCCTCAACTCTTTTTAAAAATACCTGGACCTGCAACTGAAGTGCTGTAAGCTGCAGGGCTACGGACCGGGTGCTGGAAGGTAGGATTTGAATGGGCACCTGGTTGTCCTTCGAGCCGGCGCGGCCACGATGGGCCGAATGGTCCCCATCTGTGCTGTTTCTTTTTTATTGTTCTATGGTTCTATGGAAAGAATGCAGGATTGGATATCGATATTTTCAGATGAGGATAAATGATGAGGCACAGTAAGTAGTGTAGACGGGAGCAGCAAATTGCAAAGGGACATAGACAGATTAAGTGAGTGGACAAGATTGAGACAAATGGAGTTCAAGTGGGCAAGTGTGAGGTCACCCATTTTGGACACAAGAAATATAAATCAGACTAATTTCTAAATGGGGAGAAGCTCGGGACTATCGAGGAGCAAAGAGATTTCAGAGTCCATGTTCACAAATCATTAAAAGTCGGTAGACAGGTAAAAACAGCAATCAAAAAGCCTAATTGAATGTTAATATTGACCTTTATCTCAAGGGGGTTCGAGTACAAAAGTGACGATTCAGTTGCACTATGCCTTGGTCAGACCCCATCTGGAGTTTTGCGTTCTGCTTTGGATCCCGAACCTCAGAAGGATACATTGGCCTTGGGGTGTGTTTAGCGCAGATTCAGCAGATTGATACAAAGGCTAAACGGGTCAAATTATGAGGAGACATTACACAAACTAGGCTTATTTTCCCTGGAACATAGAAGGTTGAGGGATGATTTGTTTGAGATTTTTGGATTTTTAAATGAATTGATAGGGTAGATAGAGATAAACATTTTTTCGCTGTTGGGAGATTCTAGGACAACGTGACATAACCTTAAAATCAGAGCCAGGCCGCTCAGGAGAGAAGTTAGGAAAGACTTTGTCTTCGAACAAAGGGCGGTAGAACTGTGGAACTCTCTCCCACAAGAAGTAGTAGGTGCGAGCTCAATTAATAATTTTAAATCTGAGATCGATAGATTTTTGCTGACCAAGGTTAATAAGGGATATGGAGCCAAGGCGGGTGCATGCAACAAATTATACAGATCAGCCATGATCTCATTGAATGGCGGAACAGGCTCGAGGGGCTGAATGGCCTACTCCGCTTCCACATTCCTTTGTTTGATCGCAATAAACTGTTTAAAATTTCCGCATGAAATCAATTCAATTCAGTTTCCTAGAAGTAAAGGGAATTAGGGGTTACGGGGAGCGGGCAGGAAATTGGACACGAATTTAGATTTGAGGTTAGGATCAGATCAGCCATGATCTTATTGAATGGCGGAGCAGGCTCGAGGGGCCGATTGGCCTGCTCCTGCTCCTTTTGCTTATGTTCTTATGTAATAAATAAAGAATAAAAATGCTCATTTTTGTAAAACTGTGGAAGAATTGTGAGTTCAATTCTCAGTGACATTGCATCACAGAAAACCACCAAACACTGCAAAAATTATTACTTATTCAAAATTTAATTGGTTACTTTAAATTGATTCGGTTCTCAAAAGGATAATCTTCCATGTGGGAATCGAGCCCGGGTTGCGGGCGCTGAATTCTAGCCCTAACACCACCACGGACCTGCATGGATGGTGGGTTAAGGCTTTCCTGAATCAACAAGCGACAGGGCTCCAACCTGCAATCCGGGCCACGGCTCCACCGAAAGGAAGACTTGCATAAAATAGCGCCTTTCACCTCCGCAGGACGTCCCAAAGCACTTTTCAGTCAATTAAGTGTTTTTTGAAGTTTAGTCACCGTTGAAATGTGGGAAATGCGACAGTCAATATACGCACAGCACGATCCAAAAAAAGCAGCGAGGTGATAATGACCAGATAATCCGTTTTGGTGATGTTGGTGTGGGGATAAATATTGGACAGGACACTGGGGAGAAATAATGGTCCTTAAAACTGGAGACAAGGTGATTGTTTTAATTCGAGTTTTGGTGTCATTTTGTCGCTTTCCTTATTGTTTCCCTTCATCAGCTTCCAAGTTATCGGAAAACTGACAACTGAAATCTCAATTAGTTTCAATCTGTCACTCAAAATAAACACTGTTAGAAATGAAGGGATAAAGTGGATTCAGAAGGCTCACTTCACTTCATTAACCGTATAAATCGGGTCAAACCAGTGCTTAGGTTCCCATTCGATTTAGAATCCAGCTCTTTACCCTCGTTGCTAAAACAGTTCAGGTTTATGGATTGTAGCCATGAACGAGAAGCGCTCCTGTGGTGCTCGTCTGTGTTTAATCTCAACCCTGAATGATTAGCTCCAAACTAGAATCAGTTTGTCATCTAGAGAAAAGTTTCAGCAGCTACCGAGCGGGAAGCAGATGCTGAGGCAGAAAATGCAACTTACCCCGGGAGGCGGGTTCAACCTCCTCACAAAAAGATTCGCTCCCTCCTGTCTCCCTCACTGGGGAAAACTGAACCACATGGAACAGCTGAATTTTTATACCAGGATTGATTCATATTTTTGTCACGGAAATGTAAAGGAGCAGTGGGAACATTTTCCTCACAAAGGTGCAACTTTAGAATTGAACACGTGGATGGGAATCACTCGAACTAATTTGACAGGGAGAGGAGCACCTGGATGAAGAGAGGGAATGTAAGGTGCGCAGAGGACTGGGAGAGACGAACAGCAGTAGAGTTAAGAGTAGTTCAAAAGTAGGAGGGGTCAGACGGGGGAAGCGGGGGTGGGGGGGGAGGGTGCGGAAAACGTATTTAAGAGTTCAAAGATAGAATCGATTCGGTTCGAACTAAGGAACAAGAGAGGATCTATTACGCTGCGAAGTGGATATTAGAGCCCAGCAAATAGTGGGAAGGAGACAGAGGAGCAAATTTAAAGACTGATTGTAGAAACGTTCAAGAACTTTAGAGTCGTGATAATGTGCAGACTTCAATTAGACTAATATAACCAAAGAGTGTAAAGGAAAAGAAGGTGAGGAGTTCCTGAAAGGTGTACAAGAGAACTTCAATTATCAGTCGGTTTCCAGCCCAAAGAGGAAGAAAACAGGGGTGGATTATCATATTCATTATATCACTGTGTATTGGTTATCATTTTCAATTCAACAGTTCAATGTAATATTGTTACTTTGTGTATCACTTATCATATCCAATTTAACAATAACTTAATTTCTCTTCCATTGATTATCATATCCAATTTAACATTAACTTGATTTCTCTTCTATTGATTATAATTTCCAATTTAACATTAAATTGATTTCCCTTCTATTGATTATCATTTCCAAATTTAACAATAACTTGATTTGATTTCCCTTCTATTGATTATCATTTCCAATTTAACAATAGCTTGATTTCCCTTCTATTGATTATCATTTCCAATTTAACATTAAATTGATTTCCCTTCTATTGATTATCATTTCCAATTTAACAATAACTTGATTTCCCTTCTATTGATTATCATTTCCAATTTAACATTAACTTGATTTCCCTTCTATTGATTATCATATCTAATTTAAAAATAACTTGATTTCCCTTCAGTTGATTATCATTTCCAATTGAACAAAAACTTGATTTCCCTTCTATTGATTATCTTTTCCAGTTTAACATTAACTTGATTCCCCGTCTATTGATTATCACATCCAATTTTACAATAACTTGATTCCCCTTCTTTAATTATCATGTCCAAATTAACAATAACTTGATTTCCCCGTTTTCATATCGAGCTTTACGATTAACTGTAACTGCCTTTCTCTGTGTATTTGTTATCATATCCTAATTAGCAGTGAACTGAAAATGTATTCCGCTTTGTATTGTTTATCATATCCAATTTAACAATTAACGAATGCTTTTTTGGCTGTGCATTATCTATTATTGCCTAATTATCTATTAACTGGTTGATGAAGTGTTCTTATTCATAATGTACTGCTCAACTCAATTAAATTTTTAATCTTTGAAAGCCAGTTGTCTTACAGGAACATAGGAATAGGAGTAGGCCATTCAGCCTCTCGAGCCTGTTCCGTCATTCAATGAGATCATGGCTCATGTGTATCCTAACTCCATCCACCTACCTTGGACCTATATCCCTCAAGGTTCTTGGCTAACAATAAACTATGGATCTCAGATTTAAAATTAAGAATAGAATTAGCATCTACTGCATTCTGTCTGAGAGAGTTCCACACTTCTACCAACTTTTGCGCCTCAAAACTTCTCTCCTCAATGGCCTGGGACGGATTGCAAGGTTATATCCCTTTTTCCGAGCCTTCCTCAGAAGCAGAAACAATTTTAGCTCTATGTACCCTCTCAATGCCTTTCAAATTCCTAGAAGTCTCAATCAAACATCTTCTATATTTCTGGGAGGACTAGTCTATTATATGTACTGTCTCATAAATTAAGCCACTGAAACCTGGTAACATTCTGGACAATATGAGCTAACTTCGTTCCAAGGTCAACATATCCTTTCTCGGGTATGTAGTAAGCATACAGTACAAGCAATAACACTTAAACCTGTTCTTTAAAGGCAATATTTATAAGAAACCTGTGAATGGAAACTTGTTACAGTTCTGAGCTCAGTATCTTCGGCCTTTGTGGAACCGAACCCATATTGCACACCGACAGTTTTGTACGTGGTTCTAACTGTGTCTACGTGACAATCCATAAATTCTGCATAACATAATTGTATAAAAGTTAAAATTGCAACTTCAGAAAAGGTGAATTTATGCGTTTATCCCTTAAAATTATTTGTATTTTCCTTACTTAAAAAGCTCATTTTCCTGTTGCACGAATTATATCTGCCTTACTTTGTTATCGTGCCTGTTGTTTCGCTATTTATCCAATAATTGCCATTCTAGCAGGTGAAACCATCAATTATAAGTCTGCCTTTGTTTGTGCATCATTCGGATAATGTTCACCCAGGCGTTTTCCTTTGCAGCACAAACTGTTCACCCACTCTTTCATCAAATGCTTCAGTATTGAATGGCAGTCTTTAAATAAACCTCTTATTACTTCATCCTGAAACTGACCATTGCTGCAGGGTAAGTCAGGCCCAATGGAACAGTGCTACTTTAAATTGACTGAGAATTCCCCACTGAACAGGGAAGGGCTAAAGTTGAGCATTTTTACAATATGAAGACAAGTCAAAAGCAGAACAACATTAACAGACTTCAGGACAGTCTTAGTAAACTTCGGTACCGCTGGGATCATTTCTTTGGCCCGAACTATTCACGGGAATGCAGGCAGTGACTAGTGGGGTACCGCAGGGATCATTTTTTGGCACGAGCTATTCACGGGTTGGCAGGCAGTGACTAGTGGGGTACCACAGGGATCATTTTTGGCACGAGCTGTTCACGGGGTGGCAGGCAGTGACTTGTCGGGTAACGCAGGGATCAGTGCTTAGGTCCCAGCTATTCACAATATGTATCAATGATTTGGATGAGGGAACCAAATGTAGTATTTTCAAGTTTGCTGACGACAGAAAAATAGGTGGGATCGTGAGTTGTGTGGAGGATGCAATGAGGCTTCAAGGCGGTTTGGACAAGTTGAGTGAGTGGGCAAATACATGGTAGATGCAGTATAATGTGGATAAATGCGAAGTTATCCACTTCGGAAGGAAGCACAGAAAGACAGAGTATTATTTAAATGGTGATAGATTGGGAAACGTTGATGTGCAAAGGCTCCTGGGTGTCCTTGTACACCAATCACTGAAATCAAACATGCAGGTGCAGCAAGCAGTTAGGAAGGCAAATGGTATGTTGGCCTTCATTGCAAGAAGATTTGGGTACAGGAGCAAGGATGTCTTACTGCAGTTATACAGGGCCTTGGTGAGACCACACCTGGAGTGTTGTGCACAGTTACCCTAAGAAAGGATATACTTGTCATAGAGGGAGTGCAGCGAAGGTTCACCAGCCTGATTCCTGGGATGGCAGTTCTGTCGTATGAAGAAAGAATGGGTCGACTCGGCCTGTATTCACTTGAGTTTAGAAGAATGTGAGGGGATCTCATTGAAACGTATAAAATTCTAACAGGGCTGGACAGACTGGATGCAGGGAAGAAGTTTCCCCTGTCTGGGGGTTCCAGAACGAGGGGTCTCAGTCTTAAGATACGGGGTAGGTCATTTAGGACTCAGATGAGGAAAAATTTCTTCACTCAGAGGGTGGTGAACCTGTGGAATTCTCTTCCACAGGAGGCTGTTGAGGCCAAGTCGCTGAATATATTTAAGAAGGAGCCAAATAGATTTCTTGACACAAAAGGCATCAAGGAGTCTAGGGAGAGAGCGGGAATATGGTATTGAGATAGAGGAAGAGCCATAATCATATTAAATGGCGGAGCAGGCTCGAAGGGCCGAATTGCCTACTCCTGCTCCTATTTTCTATGTTTCTATGTTTAAATCTTTGCTTACACCAGTCTATGTGAAAATTAAAATCTCCCATTATAACAACATAGCTTTCGTTACATGCTTCCCATGTCTCCTTATTGATACATCCCCCATTAAATTACGACTACACAATGATCTGTGGACAATTCCTATCAGAGTCTTTAATGCTTGCTGTTACGTCGTTCAACTCATAGTCCATCCAATGCCTGATCTATTTAATTTTTGAGGAGTTCACTTGTAAGATAGGCATGGGAGTGTCTTAAGGTGTTGTGTAAACGGACTTCCAGAAGGCATTCGTTAAAGCTCCACACAAAAATTATGCGCAGAAATGAGAGAGTATGGAATTGGAAGTGGCATTTTGATCTGTGTTGGGAATTGTTTGGGAGGTCGGAAATATATCGTGGAGATAAAGTGTTTGTTTTCTGATATTCTAAATATGACAAGTTGTGTTCTCCGGGGATCTCTTCCGGGGAGTCAACTTTTCGACATATTTATTGATGACTTGGATGAAAGAATAGAGGGTTGTATATTTAAGTTTGGAGGTTGCACTAAATTAGGAGGAACAGTAAGTAGTGTAGAGGGAAGCAGAAAGTTGAAAAGGGACAGAGACAGATTAATTGAGTGGGCAAAACTTTAACAGACGGAGTTCAATGTGAAGTCAGTTTGGACCTGGGAAAGGTAACTTAAGAGTATAAATGGAGAGAAACGAGGAACTGAACAGTATACAAACAATTAAAAGCAAGTAGGCAGGTACAAAAAGCAATGAAAAAGACTAATGGAAGAATGACCTTTCTCTCAAGGGCCTGGAATACAAAGGGGAGGAAGTTATGCTTCAGTTGTATAGAGGCTTGGTCAGATCCCATCGAGAGATACTGCGTTCAGTTTTGGGCAATGCAGCTCAGGATGTCCATATTTTTAAAATTCGTTCATGGGATGTGGCCGTCGCTGGCGAGGTCGGCATTTATTGCCCATCTGTAATTGCCCTTGAAAAGGTGGTAGTGAGCCGCTTCTTGAACCGCTGTGGTCCGTGTGGTGAATGTTCTCCCACATTGCTGTTAGGAAGGGAGTTCCTGGATTTTTACCCAGCGACGATGAAAGGAGCGGCAATATGTTTCCAAGTCGCGATGGTGTGTGACTTGGAGCGGAACGTGCAGTTGGTGTTGTTCCCATGTGCCTGCTGCCCTTGCACTTCATGGTGGTAGAGGTCGCGGATTTGGGAGGTGCTGTCGAAGAAGCCTTGGCAAGTTGCTGCAGTGCATCCTGTGGATGGTACACGCTGCAGCCACGGTGCGCTGGTTGTGAAGGGAGTGAATGTTTAGGGTGGTGCACGGAGTGCCAATCAAGTGGGCTGCTTTGTCCTTGATGGTGTCGAGCTCCTTGAGTGTTGTTGGAGCTGCACTCGTCCAGACAAGTGGAGAGTATTCCATCACACTGCTGACTTGTGCCTGGTAGATGCTGGAAAGGATTTGGGGAGTCAGGAGGTGAGTCACTCGCCGCAGAATACCCAGCCTCTGACCTGCTCTTGTAGCCACAGCATTTAAGTGGCTGGTCCAGTTAAGTTTCTGGACAATAGTGACTTCCAGGATGTTGATGGTGGGGGATTCGGCGATGGTAATGGCATTGAATGTCAAGGGGAGGTGGTTAGAATCTCTCTTGTTGGAGATGGTCATTGCCTTTCACTTGCTTGGCACGAATGTTACTTGCCACTTATCAGCCCAAAACTGGATGTTATCCAAATCTTTCTGCATGCAGGCACGGACCACTGCATTATCTGAGGGTTTGCGAATGGAACTGAACAATCTGCAATCAACAGCGAACTTCCCGATTTCTGACCTTATGATGCAGGGAAGGTCATTGGTGAAGCATCTGAAGATGGCTGGTCCTGGGACACTGCCCTGTGGAACACCTGCAGCAATATCCTGGGGCTGAGATGATTGCCGTCAAACAACACTCAAGATTATTGGCCTTGGAATCTGGCAGAGCAGTTTCACTCGAAGGATACCAAGCTTAGATCCTTAAACAATAACGACAGGTTGCATAAACTAGTCTTATAGTCCATTGAGTGCAGAAGATTGAGTTGTGATCTGATGGAGTTGATTAAAATTTTAAAAATTTTCGATAGGTTCGATACAGGGAAACGATTTCCTCCGTTCCTGAAATCAAGAACGATGAGGCACAATCTTCAAATTACAGCTTGGCCATTTCGGAGGGAAGTCAAGAAGAACAGAAAAATAATCAGAAAAAAATCGATTCTGAGCCGAAGAAGATGTGATGTCTAAATGATTGGAAAAAGAGACACATTTTAAGGAGTTTTAAACGTGGAAGAGCGACGTGGAGAGAAAGGACGGTTCATGAATGGGATTCCAGAACCTATGGCCGAGACGACTGAATGCTCAGCCCCCATTTGTGGGTCGCCGGGAAGGGGTGGTCCACAAGATGTCGGAGATGGTTGAACACAGATTTATCAGGGGGCTGTATGGCTTGAACAGTTTACAGAGATAGGACGGGTGAGGCTATAAAGTGATTTAAACACAAGGATGACAATGTAAAATTTTAATCTTTAGGGGACTTGGAGCGAAAGTAGATCAGCGAGCACAGGGGTGACGGTCAGCAAAGTTATGAATGAGCTCGAGTTCATGGAGAGTGGAAGATGGGAGATCGGCCTGGAGACCGTTGGAATTTTCGAGTGTGGAGGTGACAGTGTCATAGATGAATGTTCCTGGAGCAGGTGGATGAGGTATTCTGGTACAAGTGATGTTACAGAGGCGAAAGAAGGCTGCCTTCGTGATGGAGATGATATGCGGTCGGAAACTCATCCCAGCATCAAATAGATTGCGAACAATCCTATTCCAACCGAACAGAATGACCGGAGAGCGGGATGGAATTGCTGGCGAGGGTACGGAGTTTGTAGAAGGAGCAGAAGACGATGGCTTCAGTCTTTCCAATATTCAATCGGAGTAAATTGTGGCTCATCCAAGTCTCGATTTCGGACATGCAGTCTGCCAAGACAGAGGTAGTGGACGGGTCGAGAGAGCTGGTGGTAAGTTAGAGCTCGGTGTCATTCACGGACATGTGGGAGCTGACCCCATGTGTTTGCATGATCTCACCAAGGGGCAGCGTGCATATGAAGGCGATGGGGTGAAGGGTAGATCCGTGGGAGACTCCAAATATATCGGCACGGGATTGGGAATTGAATGCATTGCTGAAGATACTCGGGCGACGATTGGATCGGCAAGAATGCAAACAAACGTGGGCAGTCCAACTTAGCTCGACAAGAGAGGAGAGGCGTCGGTGAAGGAGGGGGTGGTCTAACCTGCCATTGACTGCAGACAGGTCGAGAAGGCTGAGAAGGTAGAGTGCATCACGGTCACAGTCACAAAAGATGCCATTTGCAACATTGATTTGGGCCGTTTCAGTGATGCTGCAGGGGCGCCAATCTTATTGGAGAGATTCAAACAGGGAGTTGCGGGACAGGCGGGCTTGGATTTGAGGAGAGGAAACCGTTAACAATAACTAATCACTTGATGGCCAGGAAGTTGGGTGGTCCGACGTTTAGTGGTGTAAAGAACAGGAGTTTGGTCCGATGGGAATTATGAGCAGGGAGACGGTATGAAATTAGAAAGGAGAGAAAGTAGAGAAAGGGCCAGGTTCAGGGTTAACTGATGGAGATGCCTGGGGGAGGTTTTGCTTGATGGGTAAGGGGTATATCCCAGAGGCAGATGAATATATGTTCTGAATAGTGACAAACAAGTCCGTCAGTTACTCGCAGTTGTTAATGGTGAGGGTGGAGGGGCAGTGGAGAGAAGTTTAACGAGACGGTTGGCAGTGGAGAAAGGAAGACAAGGGTTATGTTTGCGTCCCAGGATAATCATGGAGTAGTGGGCTGTTTTATCAGAGGAGACCAAGGCCCGATAGGTTTTGATCTGGTCGAGGCAGATCTGGCAATGGATGGCTGAACCAATTCGTTACTCTGTGGCTTAAGGGAGTGAAGATGAGGGATGAGCCAGGAGACTGATCAGGGTGGAAGAGCGTAAGGGTTTTATTGGGGTTAAGGACATCAAGGTGTCGATGAGTGAGTGGCTGAGCAGATGGATAAATGGAGAAATATCCTGGGAAATGGACAACTAAAGGCGAGTAAGTTGGGAGTTTTAAAGTGTCGCTCTAAATGTCTTGGCGAGCGAATACTTTTTCCAGCGGCGGACACAGTAGGAAGTGAGGTTATAATGGAACTGGAGATGTGAATGGTAAGGGCTGCTGGGGTTTGGTCGGTTATGTCCATGCATGTGACCGGGAAAATGGAAGTCGAGAAGCCACGGGAGATCGCAAGGTCGAAGAAATCAAGGAGACAATCACTGCAGTCAGAATGTGGGTTTCACATTGTTTGCCCTTCCCCATTGTTATTAATATTAATATATAGTGCTGGGGCAGTTCCTCTGTACAATCATGTAACATTTGATCAATTATATTTAGTTATATAAAAAGTGCTGGGTTTAAAAGAGGTTAACTGAATGTGTTTGTTCAGTGAATGTAATTAATGTCAGTCTCCATGGACACTAATTGAGTCACTGGAGGGTTTCCCTCTGCTATAAATCAGGGATTTAACTCAAGGTATTACTCAATGGTATCAGTCAGAGCATCACCCTAAGCACAAGCACGGAGCAGCGGCTATCAGGAGAGGGGAGGAATGCTCCTTCAGTTTCAGATACTTGCGGCCGTTCATGCCGTACAGAAGATATACTACCCCATCCTGGCTGCTGTCGGGATCCCGGGTAAGGAACTACCTCCTGCTATCCATGTTGTAAATCTTGTTTAACTGTGTGACTGTATTTTCTGTGTGACTTGCTGAGTACTTCCAGCATTTTCCGTTTTTATTATTAGTTTTAATCTAGTCGGCTTCAGGCAGTCAATTAAATTTCATCAACAGTTATAGGACTCTAGGTTAGAACTGATCGAGTCCGGTTCAGATACTTAATCACATCTCACCAACAGTTGCACGACACCAGATTAGAGCTTATCGATTCGGGTTTAAACACTTAATCAAATCACACCAACAGTTACAGGACTCCAGGTTAAAAATTATTTAGTCGGGTTAAGATGCTTAATCAAATCTCACCAACAGTCACAGGAATTCAGATTAGAACTGATGTAGTCGAGTTCAGATACTTAATCGAATCGCACCAACGATTATAGGACTCCAGGTGTGAACTGATCCAGTTGGGTTCAGACAATTGAACAAATCTCACCAACAGTTACACGACACCAGATTACAATTGATCGAGTCGGGTTCAGATACTAAATGAAATCTCAGGAACAGTTACTGGACTCCAGATTAGAACTGATCCAGTTGGGTTCATACTATTAGTTAAATCTCACCAACAGTTACAGGACTCCAGATTCGATCTGATCAAGTCGGGTTCAGATACTTAATCAAATCTCACCAACAGTTACAGGGCATCAGAATAGGACTGATCTTGTCGAGTTCAGGGAATTAATGAAAACCCACCAATATTTACAGAGCTGCAGATTAGAATTTATCGAGTCGGGTTCAGATACTGAATCAAATCTCACCAAAAGTTACAGGGCTTCAGTTTAGAACTGATCGAGTCGGGTTTGGACACTTAATCAAATCTCAGCAACAGTTACTCGAATCGAGATTAGAACGGATCCAGTCGGGTTCAGATACTAACTGAAATCTCACCAACAGTTACAGGACTCTAGATTAGAACTGATCCAATCGGGTTCAGATAATTAATCAAATCTCACCAACAGATACAGGACTCCAGATTAGAACTGATTTCGTAGGGTTCAGATAATTAATCAAATCTCACCAACATTAGCAGGACTCCAGATTATAACTAGTCTAGTCTGGTACAGGCACTTAACCAAATCTCACCAACAGTTACTGGACTCCAGGTTTGAACTGATCTCGTCGGGTTCAGACACTGAATCAAATCTCACCAACTGTTACAGGACTCCAGATTAGAACTGATCTAGTCGTGTTCAGATACTGAATCAAATCTCACCAAGGGTTACAGGACTCCAGATTATAACTGCTCGAGTCGGGTCCAGGCACTTAAACATATTTAACCAACATTTAGAGGAATTCAGGATAAAACTGATCTAGTCGGGTTCAGATAATGAATCAACTCTCACCAACTGTTAAAGGAGTACAGATTAGAACTGATCTAGTCGGGTTCAGATACTTTGTTAAACCCCAAGGTGGTAAATTATATTCATTTTATTATTAAATACAAAGAACGAAATCTGCATTCACACAGCTGGTTATAATGTGAATCATTTGCGATGTTCTAAAAAGGGTGATTGGAATTAGCGTTCATTATTCTCCACGGCCTGTCTCTCCCCATTGACTCGGGTTGTTTAAAGGGCGGCTGATTCCACATTGTTCATTATACACCACGGCCTGTCTCCCATCCATTGACTCGGGGTGTATGAAGGGCGGCCGATTCCACATTGTACATTATACACCACGGCCTGTTTCCCATCCATTGACTCTGGGTGTCGAAAGGACAGCCGATTCCACATTGTACACTATACACCACGGCCGGTCTCCCACCCATTGACTCGGTGTTTAAGCGGCGGCCGATTCCACATTGTACATTATACACCACGGCCGGATTGCCATCCATTGACTCGGGGAGTATAAAGGGCGGCTGATTCCATTCAACAGAAAGTAGGAATAAACGGGTCTTTTTCCGGGTAGCAGGCAGTTTCTAGTGGGGTACCGCAGGGATCAGTGCTTGGGCCCCAGCTATAAACAACATATATCAATGATTTGGATGAGGGAACTCATTGTAACATTTCCAAGTTTGCAGATGGCAAACAGCTGGGGTGGAATGTGAGCTGTGAGGAAGATGGAAAGAGGCTCCAGTGTGATTTAGACAAGTTGGGTGAGTGGGCAAGACGATGGCAGCTGCAGTATAACGTGGATAAATGTGAGCTTATCCACTTTTTTTGTAAAAAACAGAAAGGCAGATGATTATCTGAACGGTGATAGATTGGGAAAAGGGGAGTTGCAATGAGACCTGGGTGTCCTTGTGCACCAATCGCTAAAAGCGAGCATTCAGGTGCAGCAAGCAGTTCGGAAGGCGGAAGGTATGTTGGTCTTCATTGCAAGAGGATTTGAGTACAGGAGCAGGAATGTCTTACTGCAGTTCCACAGGGCCTTGGTGAGACCACATCTGGAGTATTGTGTGCTGTTTTGGTCTCCTTTTATAAAGAATGATGTCCTTGCAATCGAAGGAGTGCAAGGAAGGTTTACCAGACTGATTCCTGGGATGGCAGGACTGAGGTATGAGGAGAGATTGGGTCGACTTGGCCTATATTCACTCGAGTTTAGAAGAATGAGAGGTGATCTCATCGAAACATATAAAATTCTAACAGGACTTGACAGACTTGATGCAGGGAGGATTTTCCCAATGGCTGGGGAGTCCAGAACCAGGGGTCACAGTCTCAGCATACGAGGTATGCCATTTAGAACAGAGAAGAGGACAAATTTCTTCACTCAGAGGTTGGTGAACCTGTGGAATTTTCTACTTCGGAAGGCAGTGCAGGCTAAGTCATTACATGTATTCAAGAAGGAGATGGATATATTTCTTAATGCTAAAGGGATCAAGGGATATGAGGAAAAAGCGGGAACAGGGTACTGAGTTAGACGATCAGCCATGATAATTTTGAATGACGAAGCAGGCCCGAAGGGCCGAATGGCCAAGTCTCGCTCCTGTTTTCTATATTTCTATGTTTCTATGCACATTATACACCACTGCCTGTTTACCATCCTTTGACTTCGGGTGTATAAAGGGCGGCCGATTCCACATTGTACATTTTCACCACGGCCGGTCTCCCATCCATTGACTTCGGGTGTGTAAAGGGCGGCCGATTCCCCATTGTACATTATACACCACGGCTGGTCTCCCATCCATTGACTCGAGGTGTATAATGGGCGGCCGATTCCACATTGTACGTTGTACACCAGCACCTGTCGGTATAAATACCCCGAGTATCTGCAGAGAGAAGAGGGAAGTCACCAGTTTGGACGTGAACCCTTCTCAAAACATGATTGGTCATATCATTAGATTATTTAAAGTGAACATTGTTTGTACGTCGATTGAAGATTCTGTGATTGGAAAGATTTTTTAAATGTTTCTCAATAAATATTTTACATTCAGTTGACTTGAAGTTTCAGATTTGAGTTGAAGTTCAAGCAATGTCCGGTTTAATTAACAGTTTATTTAACACCTAGTGTTATGTTTCCATGATTTAATCCCACACCCGGATTCGTTTTACAATTTATTACTGAGCAGTTAGTTCTAGTTTTCATTGTAATTCCTGTCTCCAGCTGAAAGCCCGTTCACAATGAAAGTTATTCAATTCCATGATTGGAAGCAATAACAAGTCTGGAAATTTCACCCCAACTCAATCAAACCTCTGATTTCGCTCTCATCCTGCTCCTAATGTGTCTGTTTGTTTCTCTTCTTACCAGTTAACTTAGTGACGATCAAGATTCTGTGTCAAGGAACGTGCGGACTCTCCAAATGTGTCACTCGCTATCTGGTAGCCATGGCAGCGGCGGATCTACTGGTCGTTATCATCGATCTGATATTGAGGCAGATTCCGATTGCTCATCAAATAAGCATTGTGCGATCCATTCCCGTGTGTAATATTCACGCGGTCCTGCTGTACGCAGCCACAGACTGTTCTGTCTGGTTCACCGTTAGTTTCACCTTTGATCGATTTGTGGCCATTTGCTGCCAGAAACTGAAAACTAAATATTGCACCGAGAAAACGGCGGCTGTGATTCTCGGAACAGTGAGTGTGCTGTCCTGTTTAAAGAACATTTTCTGGTACTTTATGTATCAACCTTGGTACACGATGTATAATAAACCCTGGTTTTGTTATGTGAGCGTCCGTGTTAAGACTTCAGGATTATGGACAGCAATCGAACTCCTTCATTATATTCTCACCCCGTGTGTCCCGTTTGTTCTGATTCTGCTGCTCAATGCTTTCACCGTCAGACACATTTTAGTGGCCAGCAGAGCCCGCAGGAGACTCCGGGGACACGACAGTGGGGAGAGTCCCAGAGACCCAGAGATGGTGAGCCGAAGGAAATCCATCATTTTAATGTTTGTTATCTCGGGGAATTTCATCCTGTTATGGGCGATGTTTATGATGTGTTCTATAGCTCAGCGAACGTGGTATCTTGGTTATATGTCTTTAGAACCACCTCTTTTTGGACGAGAAATTGGATTCATGCTCCAACTCCTGAGTTGCTGCACAAACACTTGTATTTATGCAGTGACCCAGAGTAAATTCAGAGAGCAGTTGAAGAATGTGGTGAAATATCCCATTACTATAATTGTTAAATTCATTAAACGTTGAGAGGAATGGAAGAATTTCCAGCTTCAGTATTCAATCCTGGTTCATGTTCCACCCGACCCGATAGTCCCCGCCGCACTGTCGGAGTGTCAGTACTGAGGGAGCGCTGCACTGTCGGAGGGGCAGAACTGAGGGAGAGCTGCACTGTCGGAGGGTCAGTACTGAGGGAGTGCTGCACTGTCGGAGTGTCAGTACTGAGGGAGCGCTGCACTGTCGGAGGGTCAGTGCTGAGGGAGCGCTGCACTGTCGGAGGGGCAGAACTGAGGGAGTGCTGCACTGTCGGAGGGTCAGTACTGAGGGAGCGCTGCACTGTCGGAGGGTCAGTGCTGAGGAGTGCTTCTCTGTCGGAGGGTCAGTGCTGAGGGAGAGCTGCACTGTCGGAGGGTCAGTGCTGAGGGAGCGCTGCACTGTCGGAGGGGCAGAACTGAGGGAGTGCTGCACTGTCGGAGGGTCAGTACTGAGGGCGAGCTGCACTGTCGGAGGGTCAGTACTGAGGGAGAGCTGCACTGTCGGAGGGTCAGTGCTGAGGGAGCGCTGCACTGTCGGAGGGGCAGAACTGAGGGAGTGCTGCATTGTCGGAGGGTCAGTACTGAGGGAGAGCTGCACTGTCGGAGGGTCAGTACTGAGGAGTGCTGCTCTGTCAAGAACTGCTGTCTTTTGACTGACACGCTAAACCTCTCAGGTGGACTTGATTGATCCCACCGGGCTATAACGAAGAAGAACAGTGGAGAGTCCTGGACAATATTTATCACTCAACCAACATCACTGAAAAACATGATCATTGTCACGTTGCTGTCTGTGGGCTCTTGTTGTGCACAAATTAGCTGCCGTGTTTCCTACATTAGCACCGCAATGACTACACTTCAAAGTACTTCATTAGCTGTAAAGTGCTTTCGAACAACCTGCGGTCGTGAAAGGCGCGGAATAAATACAAGTCGCTCTTTCTCAGATGGCGCAAATGAGCATTTCCTAATGTAAAACACACACACTCCAACTAGTTTTGCTGCAGCTGTAGGAGGTCACGTACAGGACGAGGTCAGGGCCTCGTGTATGACAAACATTATTCACTAACAGTTGATAGGAACAGATGAGAAATGTTATTCCCATAAGACCAGGTAATCTGGAGAGAGTGTGGGAATGCAAGATTATGAACAGGACTGGGTATAAGATGGGTTTTATCATCGAATTGATGAAGAAAATGTATTAACCATAAGTCACAGTATTTACTAGCCCCCGAATTTGTACTAATGATAAAGATCAACGACTGTCCCACAAACCCAACCTAACTGGCGAGCTGTCTGGGCTGGAATTGATTGGGTATTTGAATGTCTGATTTGGGTCGGGTCATCTCTCGTCAGACCCATTTCAAGCTGATTGCGGAATATGGAGGATCTGGGCGAATATATAGATGAGTACTCGGTGCATCATGGCGAGACATCTCGAACGATCAGTGATCTTCTGGGAAAGACAGAGTCCTTGATTGAGTTAGCATAGGTCATTAAAAAGGACATTCTGCAGATCTCGAGGAAGGTTAGAACCAAAATTGCATTGCTGCTCGTGGCTGAGATCCGAGTCCAATAATGGTCTCAGAAAGGTGTGAGAAAGATTGAAGGAATGAAATAAACAGCTACAAGAGGATAGGGCGATGGAAGTACACGATGAGAAGGGGAAGGCAGAGAAAGAGTTAAATATAAAGGTAGAGAAAAGAGATAAAGCTGAGACACTTGCTGCACAGGTTTGAGCAAGTAGGATTCCACGTGCTGAAGTTCTGCTAAAGAGAAGTCGAGGGGTGGAGGAGTTAGAAAGCGCTGTAGCGGAATTATGGATGAACAATGGTCCAGCTTTCGGCAGACACAGCCGATTTTACAGGAGTAGGGACCATCAGGCAATTCCGCTGTAGTTACAGTGTTAGAGAATGAGTCGTGTCCATCTGACGCATCTCGTTCACCCTGTTCAATGAATAGTCACCAACATCTGTTCCTCCACCTCCACTTTATCCACCGTTACCTGCCGCCCCTGTGCTATTCCACACTACGCGTCACTTCCATCAACTCCAACCCAACCCCAACCCATCATTCATTTCCAGCTGCGTCACCTCCACCTCACACTTCCCCACCACTCCAAGCTGCCCCAACACCAAGCCCAACCTATCCTCCACTTCCAGTCGCTTCAACTCCACGTCCCACCGAAACACGTCTCCCATCTGTCCCAATCTCCAGACCGTGGCCTTCCGCCATCCACTGGCCCCCACTCCAGCCCGAATATGTCCATCAGCAACTCCTTGTCTGCAGGTGGAATCCATAATCTCCTCAACCGCTAATCAGTGAAAAGAGGATCCTCGTGGAGCAGTGCGTGTCGGTTTAGGAGATTTGATTTTCGCTTCGGTATTTTCACTGATTGAAATACGAGTTTAAATCCCTCACGAGCGCGGCTGTGATACCATTTTAAGTCAAAAATCACCCATTGGCTTCTCACATATTTTCAGCGTCATCACCAACGTCATCTTATTGACCATCACCTGGGACCAGTGAGGATTTTCACCCTATTCCGCCACCTCCTCATCACCGTTGTCATAGTCATCAAAATTCACACACCCTCATTCTGAAAAAAGACCTTTGGAGAGGAAATGAAGTCTGTGCAACCCCCAGAGATTGTGCCAAGATAGAGACTGTCTGTAGTTCGTTCTTCGAAGTGGTGCATCAAATGGAGGAAGTTCACCCAGTCAAACACTGTCAGGACACGCTCGCCAGTAACGACATTGTGATTTGGATCAAAGGCGGTTAAATGGAGTTACGATGGAGATCAGCCAGAATCTAAAAGAACGGCTCGAGGGGGTGAATAGTCAACACCTGTTACTTTAGTCCGAAGGTGTCGCCAACCTTGAGCCAAGTTTCACTCGAAGCCATGATGCCAATGCAATCATCCATAGTATGTACTTGGGTGGAAATCTGAACTATAAGATTCTATGACTCTGACACATTTCCTCTGACAAACCCCAGTCAGGGGCTTGTTTGATGCATCTGCTCAAAGCAGATTGGCGCAGGTCCCCTGCAGTGTTGTATGGCATCAATAATACAAGGCCAGCAGCGGGTGGTCACAACTTGGTCAGTGCTTCTCCAGTGAGGCAGAGCCGCAAAAATTATGTCTTGTCTGACATCCCCACGTACCACTACGATGATTTTTAATTCGGTTCCAGGGGCATTGTTGCCAGAAGTGCCTTCAAACCTGAAAATGTTTTCCAGTGTTACCTTTACCCAGATCATGCATACAGAACATCTGAAATCCGAACAGGAGTAGGCCATGCGGCCCTTCGAGCCTTCTCCGCCACTCATTAAGATTATGGTTGAACATCGACCTCAACTCCATTTTCCTGCCTGATCCCAATATCCCATGAGAACCCTAGTGTCCAGAAATCTATCAATCTCAGCCTTGAATATACTCAAACACTAAGCATCCACAGCCCTTTGGAGTAGAGAATTCCAAAGATTCACAACCCTCTGAGTGAAGAAATTTCTCCTCTTCTCAGTCTTAAATGGCCGACCCCTTATTCTGAGACTATGCCCATTAGTTCTACACTCTCCAGCCAGGGGAAACAACCTCTCAGCATTTACCCTGTCAAGCTCCTTCAGAATCTTATATATTTCAATGAGATCACATCTCATTCTTCTAAACTACAGAGAAAATAGGCCCATTTTATTCAACCTCTCCTCATAGGAGATCTCTCTCATCCCAGGAATCAATCTGGTGGACCTTCGTTACACCGCCTCTAAAGGCAAGTATATCCTTCCTGAGAAAGTGAGAACGAAACTGTGCACAGTCCTCCCAATGTGGTCTCAACAAAGCCCAGTACAACTGTAGCAAGATTTCCTCACTATAAGGAAGTATTGCTGCAATTGTTACAACCTTGCAATAAAGGCCAACATTTAGTTTGCCCTCCTAATTGCTTGATGTTCCTGCATGCTAACTCTGTGTTTCTTGTCCGAGGACACACATATCTCCCTGAACACCAACATTAAATATTTTTCACCATTTAAAAATATTCTTCTTTTTTGTTCTTCCTACCAAAGTGAATAACCTCACATTTCCCATTCAGCGTGGATAGATTCTCCTATTCTTGTAGACCTGCCCTTTTTACATCAGTGGTAGGGACCAAGGCAGCGTGACATTGACCATTGGAAAAATGCAGCCTGCAGTACAGAAAGGAACAAGAACAGGGAAAGCTACCTATGTACACTTGTACGAATGGAGGAACACAGAAACATCTGATCCACACTGCAGCTCGCAACCCTCCCAATTGCTGGTGTTGTAACGAAAGAGTTAGTCTGACGAACTTGAAGTCTGTTGATGTAATATAGTTTCCTTCATTTTGTAATGACGTTAGTTCTTAGTCCTTGTTTCGTTAGTCTGAAGGATGAATCAAAATTCTCAGATAATTGGCACAAGAAGCATAGGGGAAATGAGGTGACATTTTAAGCAACGAGTTGTTATGATCTGGAATTGCCAGAAAGGTTGGTGGATGCAGATTCAATAGATTGTAAAGTTCATAGAATGATGTAGTCATAGAAAGGTTACAGCACAGAAGGAGGCCATTCGACCCATCCTCCCCGTGCCGGCTCTTTGTCAGAGCAATCCGATTAGTCCTATTGGCCCGTTCTTTTCCCGTAGCCCTGCACGTTTTTTTCCACTGCAAGTATTTATCCAATTCATTTTTGAAAGCCACGATTGAATCTGCTTCGATCACACTTTCAGGCATCTCATTCCAGGTCATAACTACTCATTGCATAAACACGTTTTTCCTCCTGTCGCCTTTGGTTCTTTTGCCAATCACCTTCGATCTGCGTCTTCTGTTTCTCGAGTTTTCCGCCAATATGAACAGTTTCTCTTTCTTTACATTATCTAAACCCTTCATGATTTTGAACACTTCTATCAAATCTCCTCTTAACCTCCTCTGCTATAAGGAGAACAACCGCAGCTTCTCCAGTCTATCCACGTAACTGAAGTCCTTCATCCCTGGAACCATTCTGTAAATCGCTTCTGCACCCTGTCTAATGTCTTCACTTCTTTCCTGAAGTGCAGTGCCCAGAATTGGACACAATACTCCAGTTGTTGCCGAAGCAGTGTTTTATAAACGCTCAACCTAACTTCCTTGCTTTTGCACTCTATGCCTCTATTTACAAAGCCCAGGATTCCGTAGGCTTTTTTAACCACTTTCTCAACCTGTCCTGCCGCCTTCAAAAAATTCTAAACATTTACCCCAAAATCGCACTGTTCTTGCACATCCCCCCACCGCCTAGAATTGTATCATTTAGTTTTTTATTGCCTCTCCTCGTTCTTCCTGCGAAAATATATCACTTCGCACTTCTCGACATTAAATCTAATTTACCAAACGTCCGCCCATTCCACCAGCCTGTCGATGTCCTCCTGAAGTCATATACTATCCACCTCACTCTTCACTACGCTTCCAAGTTTTGTGTAATTTGCAGGTTTTGACATTGTGCTCTGTACACCCAAGTCCAAGTCATTAATATGTATCCAAAAAAGTCGTACGGTGCTCTGGGGAACACCATTATATACCTTCCTCTCGTCTGAAAAACAACCACTTCTCTCTGTTTCCTATCACGTGATCTATTTTTTATCTCTCTGGCCACTGCGCATCTCATTCCATTTGCTCAAATTTGGTGACAAGCCTATGATATGGCACTGAATCAAACACCCTGTGGAAGTCCATATTCACAATATCAAATGCATTCTCCTCATCAACCCTCTCTGTTGCCTCATCAAAAACGAAATCAAGTTATTTAAACACGATTTGCCTTTATCAAATCCGTGCTGGGTTTCCTTTATTAATTCACACTTGTCTAAGTGACTATTAATTTTGTCCCATATTATCATTTCTAAAAGCTTCCCCGCGACCGAGGTTAAACTGACTGGCCTGTAGTTGCCGAGTTTATCCTTACGCTCTCTTTTAAACAAGGGTGTAGCATTTGCAATTCTCCAGTCCTCTGGCATCACTCCCATATATAAGGAGGATTGCAAGATTATGGCCAGCACCTCTGCAATGTCCACCCTGGAGCGGGTGACATATCTACTTTAAGTACAGCCAGCCTTTCGAGTACCTCCTCTTTGTCATTTTTTAGCCCATCCAGAATCTCAACTACCTCTTCACTTACTGTGACTTTGGCAGCATCTTCTTTCTTGGTAAAGACAGTTGCAAAGTACGCATCTACTAACTCCGCTATGCCCACTGCCTCCATGAGTAGATCTCCTTTTTGGTCCTTAATCAGTCCCACCCCGCCTCTCACTGTCCGTTTATTATTTACATGCCGACAGAAGACTTTTGAATTCACTGTTATGTTTACCGCCAGTCTATTCTCATACTCTCTGTTTTCCATAGTTATTTCCCTTTTCACATCTCCGCTGCACTTTCTATATTCACCCTGGTTCGGACTAGAATTATCAACCTGACATCTGTCATAAGCCCCCTGTTTATGCTTCATCTTACTCTCTACCTCTTTCGTTATCCGGGAATCTCTGGCTTTGGTTGCCCATCTTTCCTCCTCGTGGGAATGTATCTAGACCGTACCCGAACCACGTCCTCTTTAAAGGCGGCTCATTGTTTGATTATAGTTTCGCCTTCCAATCTTTGATTCCAATTTACTCGGTCAAGGTCCGTTCTCAACCCACTGAAATTGGCCCTCCTCCAATTATGTATTTTTACTCTAGCCCATCTCCTGCTAAGTAATCTTGCGTTTGATTTTTCCTTGTCACTTTCTACAACTAACCTGAACCTTATGATTCCATGATGACTGTTCCCTAAATTTCCCTCCCCGTGTCACTTACTCCACTTGGCCCACCTCATTCCCCAGAACCAGATCTCGCAATGCCTCCTTCTTTGTTGGGCCATAAACATACTGATCAAGAAAGCTCTCCTGAACACAATTCAGAAATTCCTCCCCCTCTTTGTTCTATGCACTATTAATATTCCATTCTATTTTAGGATAGTTGAAGTCCCTCTTATCACTGCTCTATAGTCCTTGCACATCTCCGTAATTTCCCTGCAAATTCACTCCTCTATATCCTCCCCACTAATTGGTGGCCTATCGAATAAACTCAGTAATGCAATGACACCGATATTGTTTCTTAACTCTAACGAAATAGACTTTGTCCTTGATCCCTCAAGGACATCATCTCTCTCCAGCGCTGCAATATTCTCCGTAATCAATGCTGCCACCCCCGCCACTACCTCCCCCTACAAACCTATTTCTTGTCTTTCCTGAAAACCTTGTATCGAGGAATATTTAGTACACATTCCTGCACTTTTTTGAGCCAGGCCTCTGTTACTTCTACCATTTCATATTCCCATGTGAATATTTGCGCCTGCAGCTCACCAACCTTATTTACTACGCTTCGTGGGTTTACACACATCCACTCTATACCTATCTTCAACCTTCTCGTCTTCTTTCTTAGTCTGACCCCACCTAATAATGTGCTATTTCTTACTCTAGTGCTATCTCTCTCTCTCTCTCAATCATTTGTGCACCTCGTTTCTCCTTTCTAATGCTACATCCTGCTGCCCAACCCCCTTCCAAAATAGATCAAATCCCCCCACCACTTGTGAACCTTCCCATATGTTCATTGGTCCCAGCTCGTTTGCGGTACAAACCATCCAGCTTGAAAATGTTCCCCCTCTCCCAGAACTGGTCTCAATGCCCCAAGAATCTGAAACTCTCCCTCTTGCACATGTCTTTAGTCACACATTACCCTGTCTTATCTTCCTATTTATCTACTCACTCGCGTGTTGCACTGGGAGTAATCCAAATGTTACTAATGTTGAGGTCCTGCTTTTTAACTTCATCCGAGCTCCTGAAATTCTAGCCGCAGGACCCCATGCCTTTTCTTTCCTTTGTCGTTGGTACCCACATGGAACACGATATCTGGCTGTTCCGCTTCCCCCCGCAGAATGTTCCACACCCTTCACTCTGGCACCAGAGAGGCAACACACCAAGAGGGACTCCATCAATTAGTCTAACATAACCAAAGAGTGTAAAGGAAAAGAAGGTGAGGAGTTCCTGAAAGGTGTACAAGAGAACTTCAATTATCAGTAGGTTTCCAGCCCAAAGAGGAAGAAAACAGGGGTGGATTATCATATTCATTATATCACTGTGTGTTGGTTATCATTTTCAATTCAACAGTTCAATGTCATATTGTTACTTTGTGTATCACTTATCATATCCAATTTAACAATAACTTAATTTCTCTTCTATTGATTATCATATCCAATTTAACATTAACTTGATTTCTCTTCTATTGATTATCATTTCCAATTTAACATTAAATTGATTTCCCTTCTATTGATTATCATTTCCAATTTAACAATAACTTGATTTCTCTTCTATTGATTATCATTTCCAAATTGAACAATAACTTGATTTCCCTTCTATTGATTATCATTTCCAATTTAACAATAGCTTGATTTCCCTTCTATTGATTATCATTTCCAATTTAACAATAGCTTGATTTCCCTTCTATTGATTATCATTTCCAATTTAACATTAAATTGATTTCCCTTCTCTTGATTATCATTTCCAATTTAACAATAACTTGATTTCCCTTCTATTGATTATCATTTCCAATTTAACATTAACTTGATTTCCCTTCTATTGATTATCATATCTAATTTAACAATAACTTGATTTCCCTTCAGTTGATTATCATTTCCAATTGAACAAAAACTTGATTTCCCTTCTATTGATTATCATTTCCAGTTTAACATTAACTTGATTCCCCGTCTATTGATTATCACATCCAATTTTACAATAACTTGATTCCCCTTCTTTAATTATCATATCCAAATTAACAATAACTTGATTTCCCCGTTTTCATATCGAGCTTTACGATTAACTGTAACTGCCTTTCTCTGTGTATTTGTTATCATCTCCTAATTAGCAGTGAACTGAAAATGTATTCCGCTTTGTATTGTTTATCATATCCAATTTAACAATTAACGAATCCTTTTTTGGCTGTGCATTATCTATTATTGCCTAATTATCTATTAACTGGTTGATGAAGTGTTCTTATTCATAATGTACTGCTCAACTCAATTAAATTTTTAATCTTTGAAAGCCAGTTGTCTTCCAGGAACATAGGAATAGGAGTAGGCCATTCAGCCTCTCGAGCCTGTTCCGTCATTCAATGAGATCATGTCTCATGTATATCCCAACTCCATCCACCTACCTTGGACCTATATCCCTCAAGGTTCTTGGCTAACAATAAACTATGGATCTCAGATTTAAAATTAAGAATAGAATTAGCATCTACTGCTTTCTGTCTGAGAGAGTTCCACACTTCTACCAACTTTTGCGCCTCAAAACTTCTCTCCTCAATGGCCTGGCACTGATTGCAAGGTTATGTCCCTTTTTCCGAGCCTTCCTCAGAAGCAGAAACAATTTTAGCTCTATGTACCCTCTCAATGCCTTTCAAATTCCTAGAAGTCTCAATCAAACATCTTCTATATTTCTGGGAGGACTAGTCTATTATATGTACTGTCTCATAAATTAAGCCACTGAAACCTGGTAACATTCTGGACAATATGAGCTAACTTCGTTCCAAGGTCAACATATCCTTTCTCGGGTATGTAGTAAGCATACAGTACAAGCAATAACACTTAAACCTGTTCTTTAAAGGCAATATTTATAAGAAACCTGTGAATGGAAACTTGTTACAGTTCTGAGCTCAGTATCTTCGGCCTTTGCGGAACCGAACCCTTATTGCACAGCGACAGTTTTGTCCGTGGTTCTTACTGTGTCTACGTGACAATCCATAAATTCTGCATCACATAATTGTATAAAAGTTAAAATTGCAACTTCATATAAGGAGAATTTATGCGTTTATCCCTTAAAATTATTTGTATTTTCCTTACTTAAAAAGCTCATTTTCCTGTCGCACGAACTATATCTGCCTTACTTTGTTATCGTGCCTGTTGTTTCGCTATTTATCCAATAATTGCCATTCTTGCAGGTGAAACCATTAATTATAAGTCTGCCTTTGTTTGTGCATCATTCGGATAATGTTAACCCAGGCGTTTTCCTTTGCAGCACAAACTTTTCACCCACTCTTTCATCAAATGCTTCAGTATTGAATGGCAGTCTTTAATTAAACCTCTTATTACTTCATCCTGAAACTGACCATTGCTGTAGGGTAAGTCAGGCCCAATGGACCAGTGCTACTTTAAATTGACTGAGAATTCCCCACTGAACAGGTAAGGGCTAAAGTTGAGCATTTTTACAATATGAAGACAAGTCAATAGCAGAACAACATTAACAGACTTCAGGACAGTCTTAGTAAACTTCGGTACCGCTGGGATCATTTTTTTGGCCCGAACTATTCACGAGTTGGCCGGCAGTGTCTAGTGGGGTACCGCAGGGATCAGTGCTTGGACCCGAGATATTCACGGGTTGGCAGGCAGTGACTAGTGGGATACCACAGGGATCATTTTTTGGCACGAGCTATTCACTGGTTGGCAGACAGTTACTAGTGGGGTACCGCAGGGATCAGTTTTTGGGCACCAGCTATTCACGGGGTGTCAGGCAGTGACTTTTCGGGTAACGCAGGGATCAGTGCTTAGGTCCCAGCTATTCACAATATGTATCAATGATTTGGATGAGGGAACCAAATGTAGTATTTCCAAGTTTGCTGACGACAGAAAAATAGGTGGGATCGTGAGTTGTGTGGAGGATGCAATGATGCTTCAAGGCGGTTTGGACAAGTTGAGTGAGTGGACAAATACATGTTAGATGCAGTATAATGTGGATAAATGCGAAGTTATCCACTTCGGAAGGAAGCACAGAAAGACAGAGTATTATTTAAATGGTGATAGATTGGGAAACGTTGATGTGCAAAGGCTCCTGGGTGTCCTTGTACACCAATCACTGAAATCAAACATGCAGGTGCAGCAAGCAGTTAGGAAGGCAAATGGTATGTTGGCCTTCATTGCAAGAGGATTTGGGTACAGGGGCAAGGATGTCTTACTGCAGTTATACAGGGCCTTGTTGAGACCACACCTGGAGTGTTGTGCACAGTTACCCGAAGAAAGGATATACTTGTCATAGAGGGAGTGCAGCGAAGGTTCACCAGACTGATTCCTGGGATGGCAGTTCTGTCGTATGAAGAAAGAATGGGTCGATTCGGCCTGTATTCACTTGAGTTTAGAAGAATGCGAGGGGATCTCATTGAAACGTATAAAATTCTAACAGGGCTGGACAGACTGGATGCAGGGAAGAAGTTTCCCCTGTCTGGGGGTTCCAGAACGAGGGGTCTCAGTCTTAAGATACGGGGTAGGTCATTTAGGACTCAGATGAGGAGAAATTTCTTCACTCAGAGGGTGGTGAAATTGTGGAATTCTCTACCACAGGAGGCTGTTGAGGCCAAGTCGCTGAATATATTTAAGAAGGAGCCAAATAGATTTCTTGACACCAAAGGCATCAAGGAGTCTAGGGAGAGAGCGGGAATATGGTATTGAGATAGAGGAAGAGCCATAATCATATTAAATGGCGGAGCAGGCTCGAAGGGCCGAATTGCCTACTCCTGCTCCTATTTTCTATGTTTCTATGTTTAAATCCAGTCTATGTGAAAATTAAAATCTCCCATTATAACAACATAGCTTTCGTTACATGCTTCCCATGTCTCCTTATTGTTACATCCCCCATTAAATTACGACTACACAATGATCTGTGGACAATTCCTATCAGAGTCTTTAATGCTTGCTGTTACGTCGTTCAACTCATAGTGCATCCAATGCCTGATCTATTTAATTTTTGAGGAGTTCACTTGTAAGATAGGCATGGGAGTGTCTTAAGGTGTTGTGTAAAGGGACTTCCAGAAGGCATTCGTTAAAGCTCCACACAAAAAATATGCGCAGAAATGAGAGAGTATGGAATTGGAAGTGGCATTTTGATCTGTGTTGGGAATTGTTTGGGCGGTCGGAAATATATTGTGGAGATAAAGTGTTTGTTTTCTGATATTCTAAATGTGACAAGTGGTGTTCTCTGGGGATCTCTTCCGGGGAGTCAACTTTTCGACATATTTACTGATGACTTGGATGAAAGAATAGAGGGTTGTATATTTACGTTTGGAGGTTGCACTAAATTAGGAGGAACAGTAAGTAGTGTAGAGGGAAGCAGAAAGTTGAAAAGGGACAGAGACAGATTAATTGAGTGGGCAAAACTTTAACAGACGGAGTTCAACGTGAAGTCAGTTTCGATCTGGGAAAGATAACTTAAGAGTATAAATGGAGAGAAACGAGGAACTGAACAGTATACAAATAATTAAAAGCAAGTAGGCAGGTACAAAAAGCAATGAAAAAGACTAATGGAAGAATGACATTTCTCTCAAGGGACTGGAATACAAAGGGGAGGAAGTTATGCTTCAGTTGTATAGAGGCTTGGTCAGACCCCATCGAGAGATACTGCGTTCAGTTTTGGGCAATGCAGCTCAGGATGTCCATATTTTTAAAATTCGTTCATGGGATGTGGCCGTCGCTGGCGAGGTCGGCATTTATTGCCCATCTGTAATTGCCCTTGAAAAGGTGGTAGTGAGCCGCTTCTTGAACCGCTGTGGTCCGTGTGGTGAATGTTCTCCCACATTGCTGTTAGGAAGGGAGTTCCTGGATTTTTACCCAGCGACGATGAAAGGAGCGGCAATATGTTTCCAAGTCGCGATGGTGTGTGACTTGGAGCGGAACGTGCAGTTGGTGTTGTTCCCATGTGCCTGCTGCCCTTGTACTTCAAGTGTAAACAATTTTACAACACCAAGTTATAGTCCAGAAATTTTATTTTAAATTCACAAGCTTTCGGAGGCTTCCTCCTTCGTCAGGTAAATGTTCAGGAGCTCCTTGAAGCCTACGCATTTATACATCACAGAACAATACATGGTGTTTACAGACTGCCCCTGCAACTGCCCGTTGCCAAGGCAATCACCGTGTTCAGACAGAGAGGTGTCACCTGCAGAACCCCCGAATACACATTCAACAAAAAAACAAACAGGAAAAAAAAACAGAGAGAGGCAGAAACATCCGGAAGGCAGAGAAAGCCAGCAAAGATACACAAAGCCAACACACCCGGACGTCCCATCGTATCAGGCAACGGAACCCTGTGTGAGAACCTCTCTGGATACATCGAGGGCATCCTGAAACCCATCGTACAGGGAACCCCCAGCTTCTGTCGTGACACTACAGACTTCCTACAAAAACTCAGTACCCACGGACCAGTTGAACCAGGAACACTTCTCACCACGATGGACGTCTCGGCACTATACACCAGTATCCCCCACGATGACGGCATCGCTGCGACAGCATCAATACTCAACACCAACAACAGCCAATCTCCGGAAGCCATCCTACAACTCATCCGCTTCATCCTGGATCACAATGTCTTCACCTTCGATAACCAGTTCTTTACCCAAACACACGGAACAGCCATGGGGACCAAATTCGCACCCCAATACGCCAACATTTTCATGCACAAGTTCGAGCAGGACTTCTTCACTGCACAAGACCTCCAACCAACACTATACACCAGATACATCGACGACATTTTCTTTCTATGGACCCACGGCAAGGAATCACTAAAGAGACTACACGATAACATCAACAAGTTCCATCCCACCATCAAGCTCACCATGGACTACTCCTCAGAATCAGTTTCTTTCTTGGACACACGAATCTCCATCAAAGACGGGCACCTCAGCACCTCACTCTACCGCAAGCCCACGGACAACCTCACGATGCTCCACTTTTCCAGCTTCCACCCTAACCACGTCAAAGAGGCCATCCCCTATGGACAGGCCCTGCGAATACACAGGGTCTGCTCAGACGAGGAGGAACGCGATGGACACCTACAGACGCTGAAAGACGCCCTAGTAAGAACGGGATATGACGCTCGACTCATCGATCGACAGTTCCGACGGGCCACAGCAAAAAATCGCATAGACCTCCTCAGGAGACTAACACGGGACGCAACCAACAGAGTACCCTTTGTCGTCCAGTACTTCCCCGGAGCGGAGAAACTACGCCATGTTCTCCGCAGCCTTCAACATGTCATCAATGAGGACAAACACCTCGCTATGGCCATCCCCACACCTCCACTACTCGCCTTTAAACAGCCACCCAACCTCAAACAGACCATCGTTCGCAGCAAACTACCTAGCTTTCAAGAGAACAGCGTCCACGACGCCACACAACCCTGCCACGGTAACCTCTGCAAGACATGCCAGATCATCGACACAGATACCACCATCACACGAGATGACACCACCCACCAGGTGCATGGTTCATACTCCTGTGACTCAGCCAACGTTGTCTACCTCATACGTTGCAGGAAAGGATGCCCCAGAGCATGGTACATTGGCGAGACCATGCAGACGCTGCGACAACGGATGAACGGACACCGCGCAACAATCGCCAAACAGGAGGGTTCCCTCCCAGTCGGGGAACACTTCAGCAGTCATGGACATTCATCCACCGACCTTCGGGTAAGCGTACTCCAAGGCGGCCTTCGAGACACACGACAACGCAAAATCGTCGAGCAGAAATTGATAGCCAAGTTCCGCACCCATGAGGACGGCCTCAACCGGGATCTTGGGTTCATGTCACGCTACACGTTACCCCACCAGCGAACAAATGTTATCTGTTTTTAATATAATGGGTCATTTGCTGGCTCTCTCTGCCTTCCGGATGTTTCTGCCTCTCTCTGTTTTTTTTTCTCTGTTTTTTTTCCCTGTTTGTTTTTTTATTGAATGTGTATTCGGAGGTTCTGCAGGTAACACCTCTCTGTCTGAACACGGTGATTGCCTTGGCAACGGGCAGTTGCAGGGGCAGTCTGTAAACACCATGTATTATTGTTCAATATGTATAAATGCGTAGGCTTCAAGGAGATATTGAAACATTTGCCTGAGGAAGGAGAAAATCTCCGAAAGCTTGTGAATTTAAAATAAAATTGCTGGACTATAACTTGGTGTTGTAAAATTGTTTACAATTGTCAACCCCAGTCCATCACCGGCATCTCCACATCATAAATTGTCAGGCACTCCGTCAGATGGGACAATCCCCTTTCAACCAGCAGGGGTCCATGTTCGGCTCGATCGTATCGCTGGTGCACAAAGGTTGCACTGATTAAATGTTCCGCCGCTAAAGTCTCAATGTGAAGAAATTAAAAGCACAGATGACAGCAAGCGAGGAGAGTTATGGAATTTGCTTATGCAGCCAAAATATTACATAGAATCGGCTCCGCGGTCTGCACGTAATACACAGAAATATATAAAAGTTAGAACACGGAAACAGACAATTAGACTCAAGCAGACTGTGTCGCCGATTGCTCTCCAAACAAACAACGAGTTCTTATACATTTACCCACCCCTTTTCCAGATCGCTCAAACCGCTTTTCTGCCTCCACCTGTCCAATCTAATTTTGAATGTTGACATAATTTATCTATGGGTTCTCGTCTTGACCCCTCAACCACTGGAAACAATCTGTTTCTATCTACCCTGTCCCATTCTTCAATCATTTTAAATATATCGTTCCATAATCGAAGTTGTTACAACGAAGAAAGGCCCAATTTTCAAATCTATCATCATATTTATATTTCCTCATACGAAGCAGCATCCTAGTCAGTCTGTGTTGTAATATTCTTCCCACAGTGTGGAGCCCAATACTGCACACTGTATTGAAGCTGCATCCTAGTCAGTAGGTGCTGTAATATTCTTCCTATTGTCTGGAGCCCATTACTGCACACGGTCTTGCAGCAGCATCCTAGTCAGTCTGTGTTGTAATATTCTTCCTATAGTGTGGAGCCCAATACTGCACACAGTACTCTAACTGAGGTCTTATTAAGGTTTTATATAGGCTCATCATCACCTATTGGGTTTTATATTCTGTGCCTCTTATAATAAACCTAGAATTCCATTAGCTTTTCCATAGCATTATCAACCTGACGTGCTGCCTTTTATGTCCTGTAAACCCATATCCCCAAATCCCTCTGCTCTTCCACAGCACTGTGCCTACTTCCATTCAGAGTATAATTGCTACTCTTGTCTTTATAAAAATGCATCAACTCACAATTACTGATATTGAATTCCATCTGCCACTTTTCAGTCCATTCCCCCATTTTATTAATATCCCTTTCCAGCTTCCTTTGGCTCTCTAAATAATTAACTATACTCCTATTTTGGGATCACGTTCAAATTTCGATACCACTTTCTCCAGTCCTAGATTCAGATCATTGGTGTATGTGGTGAATGGAAGTTTCCCCAGAACCGAATTCTGTGGGATATCCCTACCCAATTCCAACTACTCTGGATATAGTGAGCTCTCTGAAACGAATTATGTGGGATATCACTACCCAATTCCAACTTCTCTGAATATAGTGAGCTCTCTGAACCGAATCCTGAGGGATATCACTACCCACTTCCAACCACTCTGAAAATAGTGAGCTCTCTGTGGGATATCACTACCCACTTCCAACCACTCTGAATATAGTGAGCTCTCTGTGGGATATCACTACCCACTTCCAATCACTCTGAATATAGTGAGCTCTCTGTGAGATATTACTACCCACTTCCAACCACTCTGAATATAGTGAGCTCTCTGTGGGATATCACTACCCACTTCCAACCACTCTGAACATAGTGAGCTCTCTGTTTCCTCTCTTCTAATCTCTTTTAATCCAGTTTACCCTCCTCTCCTTATTTCTATGCTCCATAATCTTGACATAATTTCCACTGTGGTAACTTGTTAAAGGCATTCTTAAAGTCCATGTACTTTGCAAACCAAACTGCAGGTCCGGTGCTGTTAATGCGGCTGATGCGAAGTTTGGGTTTCGTGGTTATCGCGGGGCGGCCGCTCCGTTTGTCACCGTAAAAAAAATATAGTAGTAATTATTTGAGAGAGCGCATTTTTGCTGTTTCCGATGGGTTGAACTGCCATATAAGTGCGGATATTATTCTTAATATAGCATTAAAGTGTCACCAAATTATTACACTGGGAGAAGTATGGAAGCACAATACACGTGGATGCAAAGTTCCCAACAGAGTTCCCATGAAGCGTGTGCTCCATATCTCTACTGATCTCTTCATGTAAATTGGATGAAGATTTCACTGGCGTGAGTGACTATGGATATAGGGGACATGAAGCAACACATCACAAACCGCGAGCTATACTCACTGCGAATGGTCTCTCCCTCTGCCCTATGCAAATCAGCTCACGCTCTCGCGATTTATAAGGACGGTGCTCAGATACACACGGTTACACAGCACAGTCGGTGTTGAGGTCTGGAGTTGGCCCTGTTTAAAGTGTTCACTGCTTGTGAAGACACAATGAATATTTTCTGGGTTTCGGTCCTTTTAGCCTCGTTACCGAGTAAGTGCATTTTATTAAAGAGATTAAATATTCCTTTAAGAAAACTGTGTGGCTGCCTACAAATTGTGGACATTTCCTTGCTTTTAACTCTTGTATTGTTTCAGAGACGCGATGTATTAAATATATTTTTCTCCATTCAGATGCCTTCGGTGGAAGAGTAGTCCAAACACCGACAACGGCAACGAAAGAGGCAGGCGAGTGGCTGACCATCAACTGCGTCTTAACTGATTCTGGCGCTGCTAAGTTTCATAGCGCAAGATGGTACCGGCAATATCCGGGTACAATAGACAAGGTAGACATATCCATTGGCGGACGATTTGTTGAATCGTTCAACTGGGGAGTAAAGTCTTCTCTGCGAATCAACGATCTGACAGTTGAAGACAGCGCCACTTATTACTGCAAAGCTTACTACGGACTTGGTGTACCACAGTAATGAATCTTGGGTTCCCGTAACACATAAACTGTACCCAAACCTCTTAATACAAAGTTAATACAGGTTATTCTCCAGGTGACTAAAAACTTCACGGTTAAATACTCACTGTCTCTGTCAAGCATTGGCTGATATATTAAAAACTTTGTCTATTAATTTAGGTGATTGTTGTGTATATGTTATAATCATATTAATAATGGAACTTTGATATTTCTCCAGGATTGGGATAAGAGACTGAGAATTCTAAACATCTGCTGGGATCCCAATATAAGGCAATGATTTGAATTATATTTACTGCATCTTTCAATCAATATCTTGGACTATCTGAAGGGATTTCTGTGACATTTGTAGCAATAGATTTCTTGTGCTGATCTGAAACGATGTGTGGCTGCAGTGACACACTGACACAGTGACTCGGGCCACGGCACAAACCTCTCCAACAGTTATTTGTTTTACTACTCGTGAAGATGACTGCTTAATGTGCTTTCTTCCTTATGGTTGTTACTTCATAAAGTTTGAAATCAATTCCAATTCGATCTTTGGTGATAATCTAGCTGAATTCCATGATATTAAATCAAGGGATTATCTTTTTCAGTGCTACAGGAGTTCGCATTGCACATTGTAAATATCTGGTTCGACAGAAACTGACGGAAAATTAAGATAGGTTAATGACTTCAGTGTATTGGAAAGGTCATTGCAGCCGTGTTGTTTTGGTGTATTTATTACCGCACCTTAATTTCAATGACCCTTTTTGAAGGAGGCTGACTGGGAGCTGAAAGACTGTGGCATTTACGGTTACTGTTCCTCTATTGGAACTGGCACCGTGCTGACTGTGAACTCTGGTAAGTGACCTCTCTTGCTACTTTATCAATAAGATTTTGTTCAGAGAAGATATGAAGAATTAGCATTCTCGTTAAAATGCTCTTAAGTGCACAGGGCAATAGCCGAAACTGTTTTTGGAGGTTCGGTTAGCTTCGCTGTCAGTTTATTTGGTTTAAACTTAATAATCTTTTTCAAAAGTGATTATGCTCGAGAATAAAACGAACCTATGTTTAAATATATAACAATCCTGTATTTAAATACATAACGAACCTCAACACAAGCCTGTTTTTAAATATATAACTTACCACCTATGGATCATTTAAGATGCTGATTTATATAGTTATGAATCTCGCCGGTGTGATAGTTGAAACAGTTAAAACACACCCAGCCTAGTGCTGTTATTCTCCTTAGTGAGGCGGCGCAGCATATCCCTAATATACATTATTTCTGATTCAAAGAATTAATAACATTCTGTGGCGAGGAAAGTTTGCTGCAAACAAGGAATTAGTTCAACGTGTAATTTTATGAAATATTGAGTACGAATTACTTTCCCCCTCTAAAATCACCCCTTATTCAATTAAAAAAAACTGTTAAACTAATACCGGTACCGAACCTTCGAATATATTGTCCATTCGAATCTTGACATTTGTGACCCTGGATTAACGGCGCATGCGTCACAGTGACCCAGACAGAAAACAAAATGATTGGGGCTGAAATTGGTCTGATCAAGGAGCGCGATAGCAAATCGGCCGCCCGTATAAACCGCGTCAGATTTTCCTTTATATTGACTTGGAAAATATTCGGAATATTCTTCCGATCAAACCAAGTAAAACGGACAGTGAAACTATCCGAATCTCCAAAAGAGCTCGAACTATCGTTCTGTCAAATTCAGTGGAAATAAGGCCTGGCGGGGTGTAAAACAAGCCGCCGATTCGCTCGGATCCCGTGTCGCGTTACTGGCGTCGGCCAATTTCATCCCAAGAACTATAGGTCTGTGGGAGGCCTGTTTCCATGGAAGCCAGTCTCCTGGACACTCATATTTCAGACAACAGAAACACTCTGTGTTTAAGATTGTGCCGAGTAGCAGAGAACATTGAAATTGCGGTGGGTTTGAGTGTGAGAAGTGAAATTCTCTTTTAATGTCTGCGTATAGAAATAAATATAAGGAGTCTTACAACACCAGGTTATCGTCCAAAAGCTGTTGGACTATAACCTGGTGTTGTAATTCTCTTTACATTTGTCCACCTCAGTCTATCACCGGCATCTGCACATTATAGAAATAAAGTAAACATTATTGTATGCCTCGTGGAGAATCGTGAAGACTTTGACTCACTGTTTATACATTTTACTGTCCGTTTCCTTATTTAATTTGAAGAAACAATGTGATTGTTTGGAGCCTGAGTGTTGGTCTGAGAGATTGGATATTCAGTCAGCATTTCGAAGAAAGGAGAATCCCAGAGCTGATGTGCAGAGTAAGGGGGGTGTTTTTGCCATCCCATGGTCTGGATATCGCTTGCCTGGAGATTGGACAGGTTAAGCGTCGGTGCAGATGATGGGAGGGGCGGGTCCGCATACCTGGGTACCAAGCGACACTGAATCCGAGAAAATATGTACCTAAAAATCATAAAACATTGAAGTCGATCTACATAATTCCATTAAATACACCCTGGTCAGGTACAATATGGGTTAGGTAGAAAAGAAGAATGTGTTTGCATTTACAAACGCATTTCCCATGACCTCGCGACGTTCCAAAGCGCTTTACAGCCAATGAATTTGTCGAGTAAATCCCCCTCTACACTGTGTCATACAACACTCCCAGTTCAGGAGCACTAGCGGTCAGATAGAGGGTACAGCTCCCGCTACACTGTCCCACCAAACACTCCCAATGCAAGTACAGCACAGGATAGATACAGGGTAAAGCTCGCTCGAGAATGTCCCGTCAAACACTCCCAGTTCAAGAGCAGTAGGGGTTAGACAGAGGATACAGCTTCCTCTACACTGTGTCATACAACACTCCCCGTTCAGGAGCAGTAGGGTTTAGATAGAGGGTACATCTCCCGCTACACTGTCCCACCAAACACTCCCAGTTCAGGAGCAGTAGGGTTTAGATAGAGGGTACAGCTGCATCTACACTATGTCATGCAACACTCCCATTTCAGGAGCACTAGGGGTTAGATAGAGGGTACAGCTCCCGCTGCACTGTCCCACCAAACACTCCCAGTGCAAGTACAGCACAGGATAGATACAGGGTAAAGCTCGCGGTACAATTTCCTGTCAAACAATCCCAGTTCAAGAACAGTAGGCGTTAGACAGACGGTACAGCTTCCTCTACACTGTGTCATGCAATAATCCCAGTGCAAGTACAGCACAGGATAGATACACAGTAAAGCTCCATCTACGCTGTTACAACAAACGGCCAGAGGGCAGGTACAGCACGGGGTTAGATACAGAATAAACGTCCATCTACACTGTCACATCAAACACTCCCACCGCAGGTACAGGGTTAGATATAGAGCAAAGCTCCCTCCACAATGTCTATCAAACACTCCCAGGTCAGGTACAACAAGGGTTAGATACAGAGTTACGCTCCCTCTCCGCTGTCCCATCAAACAATCCTAGAGCAGGTACAGCTCGGGTTAGATACAGAGGAAAGCTCCCTCTACACTGTCCCATCAAACACTCCCAGAGCAGGTACAGCACGGGTTCGATACAGAGTTGCGGTTCCTCGACAGTCTCCCATCAAACACTCCCAGGGCAGGTACAGCTCCGGTTAGATAGAGGGTAAAGCTGCTCTACACTCTATCCATTGGAGAAGGTAGATTGCCAACCTTACCGGATACAAGAGCAGATTACCTGAATGGCCCCTGACATGGAACCTGAGAAAATGTCCAGCATAAAGCTCCCAAAATGTGGCAGTCAGTAACATTAGAGAATACTGTCTTTGAACGGGAGCAACGAGATGCAGATTGTACTAGAAACACTGGTGAAGCGAAAAGTTTCATCACAGACATAGAACACGGCACTTATCGAAAGGAAAAACCTTCTAAGAGCAGAAGAATGTGCGCGGGCAGAAACTCCGATTGGTTCCTTTACACGGATCCATGCAAATTGTTCTCCCATGAATTCCCTCCGAAAACAATTGATACTCCCCAGTTTAAATAATCCTAAATCTTACAACTTTCTCTTCCGAAATCATAAGACCATCCACTTAATCTGTACGTTCCACTAAACCAGATGTCAACTGGTTTATTAAAAACGGGTTAACCCCTCTCGTAGGATAGTCAAGCGTTAACCGTGGTTCCCTGAGACGGCCAACAGTGATTTTTAGGGTTAATTTCCTTCCTTGCCTCCTCTGAGCGAAAAAAAGCAATGAAGCAATAGTATTAATATCTCTGTCAATGGTATTCACTTTACCACTATCATTGGGAGATCTTTTGATATAATCACCCAATTTACACAAAGATTGCAAATTTAGTACTTGCATTCTGTCGCCGTTGTTCAGATAAATAACTTGTTCACTTCCACCTCGTAGTTTCGTTAATTCATCTTACATGGTTTCAAAGATGTGTATCATTGCTTTAGTTTTGTAAAGCATCTGAAGTTGTCCTTTGAGATGTATCTCTTTCTCTCTGACTTATCCATTTTTTCAGCAGCCATTATTTTCCAGGCTCTTGTAGGAATCCAGCCCAACCCTGCCAATCATAGAATCATAGAATGATACAGCACAAAAGGAGGCCATTCGGCCCATCGGTCCTGTGCCGGATCTTTAAAGCTAGCCAATTAGTCCCACTCCCCTACTCTTTCCCTACAGAACTGCAAATGCTTTCACTGCAATTCATGATCGAATTCCCTTTTGAAAGTTATTATTGAATCTGCTTCTAACACCCTTTAAGGCAATGCATTCCAGATCTTTGAAATTCTCTGCTTAAAAAAAATCTCCTCCTCTCGCCTCCAGTTGCTTTGCCAATGACCTTAAATCTGTGTCCGCTGGTTACCGATCCGCCTGCCACTGGAAACAGTGTTTCCTTATTTACCCTTTCGAAACCTTTCATGATTTTCAACACCTCGATTAAATATCCCCTTAACCTTCTCTGCTCTAATGAGAACAACCCGAGCTTCTCTAGTTTCTCCACGTAACTGAAATCCCGCATCCCTGGTACCTGGTAAATCTCCTTTGCACCCTCTCTAAAGCTTTGATATCCATCTTAAAGTGTGGTGCCCAGAACTCGACACAATACTCCAGCTGGGGCCTAAGCAGTGATTTCTGAAGGTTTAACATAACTTCCTTGCTTTTGTACTCTATGCCTCTATTAATAAAGCCCGGGATCCCGTATGCTTGTTTATCAACCTACTTAACTTCGCGTGCGACCTTCGAAGATTTGTGTGTATATACCCCGAGGTCTCTCTGTTCCTGCACCCCCGTTAATATTGTACCAGTTTGTGTATGTTGTCTCTCCTCATTCTTCCTACCAAAATGCATCACTTTCAACTCACTGCGCTAAATTTCATTCGCCATGTGTTTGCCCATTTAATCAGTCCGTCTATGTCCTCCTAAAGTCTGTTAATATCCTCCACATTGATTACTACATTTCCGAGCTTCGTGTCATCTTCGTGTCATCCAGATCATTAATGTATATCACAAAGAGCAGTGCTCCGAATAACGACCCCTGGAGAACACCACTGTATACTTCCCTCCATTCTGAAAAACAACCGCTTACCGCTGCTCACTGCTTTCTGTCCCTTAGCCAATTTCGTATCTAGGCAGCCACTGCCCCTTTAATTCGATGGGCTTCAGTTGTGTTATGCTATGTTCCTTGCACATTGAAAGTATATCTATTTGATTGTATATCTCACTATAAGACATTCAGAGCTAGAAACCTCTCTGGCCCGTTGCACTTATTGCGAATTTGGGTCGACGCTTCGGAATGATTCATCATCTATTCATTTTAGTCATTCGCAAATTTTGAGGAACACATTCCAGAATGGCTGGAGCCTGATTTTAATAAATTAACCCCAGCCTTCTAATCTTCAAGTGAAAACAATGTGTTCTGTATCTCGCTATGCTTCTTTCCAACCAACGTGAAACGGCCCTCTCCCAGCCGTTGGTTTATCAGTCCATTGACATTTGGATTGAGGAATTTTGGAAATGTTATTGAGGAAGTTGTGGAGAAGATTTTTCGGAAGTTCCTTGGATAAGTATAAATACTAAAGAGTAAAGTTAAAAATTGGAACCAACTAACCTAAGGATGGGATTAGATTAGAGATGTAAAAGGGAATCTTCTCCAGAAAGATGAATGAATCGCAGATGTTAGACAAGGACTTAGTCTCGGTTTCTACAGAAAAGTGTGTTCGTGGGAATGGAAGGGTAGAGCGGGAGGGTGAGGGGCAATTAGATTGAATAACTAGAGATAAGTAAGGAGTGCTGAGAAGATTGTTGGAACTCATTCTATCCTCGAATGTTGAGAACAGACAAAAAGCAAATAGCAGATGCTCGGCCCACGAACATTCAAACATCCTAGGATGTGGAATTTGTGCCAGAGGACCGAGGTAAAATCTTTATCAAAGAAGGGAGAAAGGTTTACAGAGGGTAAACGTGGGGCCTTCGGCTTACCGTCAGTGCTGGATCATCTTCTAGAGTCATATTACTGGAGAAAATTAACATTGACTTACAGAGACATTGTTTCATTAAAGACAGCTAGCACGGATTTGTAGACGGCAAGTTCTCCCTGATAAATTTAGTTTGACAGGTCTTCGAAGAACTCTACTCATTTCCATGTTTAATTCTGGTCACTGCACCCCAGGAAAGTTAGATTGGCCTTGGAGTGGGTCGACCGCAGATTCACCAGAATAATACCGGGGCCAAAAGGGTTAAAATATGAGGCAAGATTGAATGGATCAGGATTGTATTCCCTTGATTATAGAAGATTAATGGGTGATCTAATTAATGTGTTTAAGATGACAAAATCATTTAACAGGGTAGATAGAGAGAAACTATTGCCTTTGTTGGGGGAATGCAGAACAAGAAGGCATAACCTTAAAATTAATGCTATGTCGTGTCAGGTGGTTGAAACGATACCAAATAATGGGTTTGTTAATCAAGTAAAGTTGTTCATTTTCAATATTCGCAAAGGACTTTGCAGAGGAAGCACAACATTATATTATCAAGGAATATAAAAAAGGAACAGTAAAGTATTCTACAGACACATAAATAATCAAAGGACAGAGTTAGGGCCACAAAGGGAAGCACAAGATAAACTCGCAGGTAATGGGCAGCGAAATGGCAGAAATATTGAATAGTTACTTTGCCTCAGTATTTACCAGGGAGAATAATAAGGTGGGCAGAATATTAGAAGAAAAGATTTTTAAAAACATAAGACTTTTAAGATAGAAAATGGGGGAGATAATTGATCAACTAAGCAAGCATGGAGAGGATCAAACCCCTGAACCGTATGGATTTCATCGGCTCATAATAAAAGAAGCTAGGGAGGAGACAGCAGAGGCACCATTAGATATATCTAAAAATTCATTAGAAAGGGGAATAGTGCCAGAAGACTGGTGGACAGCTAATGTGAAAACTATATTTTAAAAAGGAGATCAGAACAAGTCCAGGGAATTATAGACCAGTTAGCCTAACGTCGGTGTTAGGAAAGATAATGGAATCTTTGCTCAAAGATGTAATAGAAAAACATCTAGAAAGCGAAAATAAAATAAAGAATAGTCAGAAAGCAAAGCTATGCTTGACCAACCTTACTGAATGCTTTGACGAAGTAACAGGAAGGTTAGAAGGTTGGATTTTCAAAAGACATTCGATAATGTAGCACATTGTAGATTCATGACTAATGTTAGAGCATGTGGAGTCAGGGGACAGGTAGCAGAATGGATAGCAAGCTGGCTACAAAATAGAACACAGAGAGATTGGTTCAAGGGTAGCTGCTCAGAATGGGAGAATTTGGGAAGTGGCTTTTCACAGGGATCAGTGCTCGGGCCACAGTTGCTGACAATTTATATTAACAATTTGGACTGGGAATCGGGGTGTGTGGTTCATACAAACGTAGAATATGTCAGGTTGCAAGAAGACATTATTAAACTTGAAGAATGGGCGTGTCATTGGCAAATTAATTTCAATATATGTAAGTGTGAGGTGGTGCATTTTGTTTCGGAGAATAAGGAGGACACATACTGCTTGGATAATAAGAGTTAACATGGGGTAGAGGAGAAAAGGGATCTCGGGGTATAGCTATACAAATCAGTAAAAGAGGCGACGCATGTTAATAAGGCCATAAAAAGGCAAACAAAGCAATGATTTTCATTTCTAGAGGAATAGAATTGAAAAGGAGTGACGTTTTGTTAAACTTGTATAGAATCTGGCTTTTACCACACTTGGAGTACAGTGCACAGTTGTGATTTCAATATTATAAAAAGATACAGAGGCATTGAAGAAGGTGTAAAAAAGATTCAAAAGGATGATACCAGAACTGAGAGAATATACCTGTCGGGAAAGATTGAACAGGCTGGGGCTGTTTTTTTCTGGTAAAGAGAAGGTTCAGGGGTGACCTGATTGAGATATTTAAGATAATGAAAGGGTTTGATAGGGTAGACGTGGAGAAAATGTTTCCACTTGTGGGGGAGTCCAAAATTAGACATCATAAATATAAGGTATCCAGTGGGGAATTCAGGAGAAACTTCACTCCCCGATGAGTGGTAAGACTGTGGAATGCGCTAACATAAGGAGTATTTGAGGTAAATAGCATCGCTGCATTTAAAGGGAGACTAAATAAATACACGAGGGAGAAAGGAATAGAAGGATATGCTGATGGGGTGAGATGAAGTGGGGAGGGAGGAGGCTCATGTGGAGCATAAATTCCGACATAGACATGTTGGGCTGAATGGCCTGTTTCTCTGCTGTATTCTCGATATAACTGGATGATTTGAGCAACCTCAGACAGTTTAGTTGATTGGGCAGGTCGATACCAGATAACACGCAACATGGAGAATATAAAGTGATAAATTTGGAGAGGAAGAATGTAAGAAAATATTCACTAAATTGCAACACTTTCAAAGTAGAAGAAGAACAGAGAGACATAGAGCTTCAGATTGATAGATCTTTAAATGTAGGAGGCTGTGTCAGCAAGGTTAGAGAGTAATAAAGCAAGGACATAACATTAGATTTAAAAATCATTTGCTTAGGCCAAAGTTGAAGATTGTGTCCAGTTTCGGTGCCTTAATTTACGTAGGATGTCAAGGCCACGGAGAGGGGGCAGAAGAGATTCACCACGATTATGCAAAGGATGAGAGGCGTTAACTATGAGAAGAACATAACAACAACAACTTGCATTAAAATAGCTCCTTTAACGGAGTAAAACCGTCACAAGGCGCTTCACAGTAACGTTAACAATCAAAATTTCACACCGAGCCGCATAAGGGATATTGGGACAAATGACCAAATGATTGCTCAAAGAGGTAGGTTTTAAGGAGCGTCTTAAAAAGGAGAGAGAGAATGAGAGAGGCGGAGAGGTTTAGCGAGGCAGTTCCAGAAATTAAGGCCTTGGCTGCTGAATGCACGGCCGCCAATTGTGCGGCAACGGAAATCGGGGATCGGCAAGAGGCCAGAATTCGTGGATCGCAAACATTTCGGAGGGTTGTGGGGCTGGAGAAGGTTCCAGAGAAAGCGGGGGGAGGGGCGATGCTATGGAGTGATTTGTAAACAAGGTTGAGAATTGTAGGATCGGTGGGTTGGGAACGGAGACAAATGTGGGCTCTTTTCTTGAGATCTCGAAAGTCAAGAGGCAGTAAAGTTTTAAGTGTTTTCGATAAGCTAAATTGAGAGAAACTATTTGCCGTGGTTGATAACAGGCGGGTATAAGTTTAAATGGAGATAACGATTTGCCGTGGTTGATAACTAGTGGGTATAAGTTTAAAGGGAGAAAAACCATTTACCGTGGTTGAAAACTAGTGGGTATAAGTTTCAGATCATCAGCCAAAGATGAATGGAGATATTAGTAGATTTATTTTTATTATGGAGATGGCTGTTAGGACACAGAACCTCCTACCAAAAACAAAAAAACAATGCTGTTTGCAGAATCATAGTATCATTGGAGGTACAGCACAGGCCGGAGGCCATTCGGACCATTGTGCCTCTGCTCGCTCTTTGAAAGAGCTACCCAATTAGTCCCACTCACCTGCTCTTTCCCCATAGCCCTGTAAATTAGTTTTAAATAGGAAGTAGGCAAATATTTGAGAAACAAGGTATCGGGAAAGAAGAGGCGAATGGAACTGCGCACATCCAGCCCCTGATTATAGGTCCCTTCAGGTGAATAGATATAAAATCACAAGCCAAGCCAGGAATGTACAATTTCCCCATGTACACTCCCGCCGTGCGGCCTGGGCGGGCCCAGCGGAGTTTCTACTGCTAAGCGGATAGCTCTGACACAGAGCCCGCAGTGTCGCGATGGGCCGAAAGAATCCTTCTGTGCTGTAAAATATTTTAATTCTATCGCTCCTTCACCTAACATTACCAAAACCATTGCTGTCTCTGACCTCTGATGTTACAAACTCGTTGCTGCAATCGTCTAGAAATCCAAACAACTCCTTCCTTAAGAAACGCCTATTGCAAAATATTTCCCGGTAAAGTGACGACATGAAATTGCTCCATCCCCAGGAAAATTAAAGCATGTTACTGGTAACAATAATCGATGTACATTTAATATCTGACTGTCACTACACACCACTGCACAGTATCGATATTTTTTCGCATAGCACATTGATCATTATTCACTCCGAAATTAACAAGTGATAAGAACATTATTTGAATGTTCGTTCATGACCGGAACTCATTTATCCCAACACGCCCACTGTAATATCAGCACATTTAAACCCAGCTTCAATGCATCCATGTGTGTTAAATTTGGCGGTGTCCGTGGCTGCGAGCAACGTGATATTGACTAGATAATCTGTTTTCGGTGTTGGTTGGGGAATAAGTATTGACCAGGACTCGATATAAACGGTTTAATTGTCATTATAGAAGCGAGTAAGACTTTCTTTTTTAATTTTCTCAGTAAAACGTACTCCACCGATCATCAGTCTCCTCTACTCTGCAAGTGACGAACTGACAGCAAAAGGTTTTGTGCATCTGGTTTGCCTCATCAGCGAATATCAGCCAGAAAGCATTGCAGTGAGCTGGCAGAAGAACGGAAACGCTGTAAAATCGGGCTTTACAACCACATCCCCAGTTAAAAATTTGAATGGAGATTTCAGCTCCAGGAGCATCCTTAAAGTCACCCTGCAGGAATGGAACAGCGGGTCTCTTTACAGCTGCCAAGTGTCCCATTCTGCAACCAACAGTAACCAGCGGAAAGACATTAGAAAAACATCAGGTGAGAAAATGCAACCAATTCACAAGCTTGCACAGGTGAAACATGTTGACTTTCTTTCTCAGTATTGGATTAGTTGGGATGTTATTGTGATAATTTATCTGTGCCAGTTTATGGTGCAGTGAGACAGTAAAGATCATTGGGGATGTTTCAGCAGCAATGGCTGAGGTTCCTGAAGGTGCTCGCTGCCGGGCGGATGTTGCAAAAGGCATGACTATGAGATCTTGACAAATACATGAATATTATTCTATGGTCAGGGTAACACATTGATCAGCTCTTTCATGATATTACAAGCAATTTACAAATAATTGTGATACATACTATTTAATTAATTCACCAGATCAATCCAGGTGAAACAGAAAGGAAACAGAACAGAAATGTATGTTTTACACACAAGGGATCAAACTTTAACAATGCGGTTCTGTTACTTTTTACATTTGTGAGGATTTATTGTGTGTGATACTGGGTATCAGTACAAAAATGTGTTTAAAAAAATGAAACGGGTGAGAGACGGACGGAGATAGAAACGAGAAAGGCAGAGAGAGAGATGGACAGAGAGGGGGTGCTGTATAAAGATTGAACCTACAGATACGGACACAAAACCAACAATGAGCTGTTCTTCCTTTCAAAGATTTTGTTTAAACGATACGGGTAAGGGCCGGGGAATACGACTAAGTGGATAGCACATTCAGAGAGCCAGCAGACACGATGAACCGAATGGCCTTCTGAGCTGTCGAATTCATTCAATCTTTCTCTCTTTCTTTGTCTCCCTCTCTCTCTCTCTCTCTCTGTCTGTCTGTCTCTCTCTGTGCCTCTCTCTCTCTGTTTGTATCTCTCTCTCCCTCTGGTGTCTCCCTATATCTGTCTCTCTCTATTTGTCACTCTCTGTCTCTCTCTGTTCCTTTCTCTCTCTCTCTGTCCCCCTTTCTCCGTCTTTCTCTGTCTTTTTCTCTGTCCCTATTTCTCTTTCTATATATATATATATATATATATATTTCTCTCCCACCCTGTCTCTCTGTAACTGTCGTCCTGTCTCTCAGTTTTTCTTTTTCCCTGTCCTACTCTCTCTCTGATTCTCTCCATCAGTCCCTTTCTCTGCCTCTCTCCCTATCTGTCTGTCACGCTCTGTCTCTCTATGTCCCTCTCTCGCTCTATGTCTTTGTTTCTCTCTCTCTCTCTTAGCTTCGTTGAGTTGTACATAGTTTTGATTCGACTCAACATACGCGCAAACACCAAATTATTTTTAAAAATTCAATAATAATCAGTGAGAGACATATTCACATCATACCGTGTTATGGATTATCAATGAAATTGAAATCCTTGATAAATTTCCGAAACCATCAACACTAAATCATCGCCCCGATTCTGAATCTCTCGTTTCTCACTGACAGAGCTCACGGTATTTCTCAGAGATCCTTCCGTTGTCGAAGTTTGGATCAATAAAACTGCCACCCTGGTGTGTGAAGTGGTCTCTCCGGTTCCCACTGAGGTTACCATCTCTTGGACAGTGGGTGGAAAGATAAGGAATGAAGGAGTTCAAATTGAACCAGCTAAAAAGGATGGAAACCAGTACCTGACAATCAGCCACTTGACCAGCAGCGTGGCAGAGTGGGATAGCGGGGTTGAATACTCGTGTTCGGCACAACAGGATCAATCATCTCCTCCGGTATTAAAACGAATCGGAAAGATAAGAGGTGGGTAAAATATCTATAGACATGTTTTCGGATAGCAATGGATGGAACACTAACACTTATTGAACTTCCGTTACAGTCGAGCCAGTCAAGCCAAAGCTCCGCCTCCTTCCTCCATCACCAGAGGAGAGTCAAAGTAGGAGCGCCCCGACTCTCACATGTCTGATAACAGGATTCTACCCTGACAACATAATCGTTTCCTGGGAGAAGGACGGAGCTGCTTTAAGCACGAACGTTACCAGTTTCCCCAGTGCTCTTGAACAGGACCTAACCTTCAGCACAAGGAGCAACCTCATTTTGCCTTCAGAGGAATGGAAGAAAGGATCAAGATACACCTGTATCGCCTCACATCCCCCTTCACAATCCGACGTGAAGGCGACCATCCGCAATCTGAAAGGTACGGACCGTTTTTCAAAATACATTTACACAATCAGTGATTTTTACTTAAATCTCAGACCAAACTCGTACCACACACGCACTTGTGATCGGATCCCCATAGGTTACAGGTATAGCAAAATATATGGATATCAATGAATGCGCCTTTAATTCACAGACAGCAATTGGACGATAAAATGATCAGCACTCTGAATGTGTTCGCCGCCACAAGCTATGTGAGGACCCAATGGTAAGAAGGGGCACGTTAAGGATCTCTTCAAACTCACTGCACGGTACCCTGGTGATTGTGGGCTTTCTTTAAACAGGAATATGCAGTAGCTAAAGACACTAAATCCACTTATCACCAGGCAGAGTGTTCCATACTATGTGGGGAGAAGACTTTGAGTGGCGTTTACTTCACTCTGCACTGCCTGGTTTAGGTTTAGCTGGACACTGAGTGGTTGCCAGCAGCGAATTTAAAGACAAAAAAGCAGATAGTACTCAGGGGACGCAACCAATTGATGTGAGGAACTTTGTACATTTCATGTTTTCAAAGCTTCTGAACCGCCAGCGCTAAACGTCAGAGGAGACAGAAACGTGTCAATTGACTGAACTCAATGATGTGACCTTCTGTTTCAATGAGTGTAAACTCCGCTCGTGTGATGAGTTTGTTTAATCTCTAATTGTTTTTTTCGATCAAATTGAAGAGTTTGCACAATAACCGGCCCAGCACCACCGTGCTAGGCGTGGGGAATCGTTCAAACCTCTGTAGATCTTAGGTTGGTTCCCCGATTACTGCTGAGTTCGTTGATCTCACCTGGTGGCGTTCGGGACCTTATAATCGAGCTTAGTGGCCCGCGATTCGTGAGGTGGCAATAGCGCATTGTTCTGCTCCTGGTCTCTGGTAAGTGCGTGTATGGTCATTCTGGGAACAACAAGATAGGAGTTGCCTGCGATGCCCTGACGATGCAATAGCCTACTGATACTGCGTATGAGCACTCGCGAAGTATCGACCCCTGAGAATTGGATGAGGTACCGGACGTCGACCTATAGTTCACATACACTAGTGAGGAAAAGAGAGGATATAATAGCAAACCCGGCAATTAGACTCAAACTCGAGCTCCTCCGATTGGTAAGCTCCTGTACACTAGAATGGCCCTGTACAGTAAGAAGGTGCTGTGTTTCACCCCCGGATCTTCACTGAGTTAACTGATCTCAACTGGTATCTTTTTTGGAAGTTCCGGTGGACTACGCACATCCGGGTTACTGTGGAGAAACCCGTTCTTGTCTCTTACTCGGTTCGGGGGAGACCTTGTTGAAGTCGGGGTGTTTACACCTCTGCTGAGGGCAGGATTGGACGGGGCTTTGCTGCTTTCACTGTAGAGTAGGCTGTTGATGCGCAGTCTTTCTGCTGATTCACGAAGAATGGCCACTTGAGAGATACTCAAGGCGACCTTCTCCAGTGAAGCTTGTACCGGAGTAGCAATAAAAACAGACATTTATATATCATCTTTAAGCGCCTCATACCATTTCACAGAGTTGTAAGGAAAACATAACCAAGTTAAATAAGGGAAGATTATGAGGCGTGACCAAAAATCTTGCTGGGTTTGAAGGAGGGTCTTAAAGTGGGAGCAGGAGGGGGAGAGGCGGGGAGGATTAGGTCGGAAAGTCCAGCGCGAGACCTGGGATCTAATCAAGGTATCACCACCTTCCTTATGAATGAAAAAGTGTTGTCCGTTTTGTTATTTCTTGTCCTATTCCCGGATCAGTGGAGTTCCACAGAATGATCAGCGGACTGAAGTTCATCCAACACCGACATGGTTTATTTCAGCCACTCAGTGAATGAGAGTCAAAGTAAAAGATCATCGTTACAGCTACAAACGCCACACTTGTTGCTGCTATAAGAGCTTCCTTACGTTTTCACTCAATCTTTGGCTCCCTCAGATATCAAGGTTAAGTCCCTGAATTATCCCTTTTGGTTATCGCTCGCTTCTGACTACTCCAAAAACGGTCTTTTTTTGATAAATTTGAAAATGTCAGTTGACTTTTCAGTGGATTATTCCATGAAAGCAGCAGCGGATCGACGCTAGAATCTTGTAGAGAAGTACAAATAATTACCATCCTGGAAAGCCGGCTCCATTAACCGAGAGTACAAAGGCCATTTTCCAGCGGTTGCCCAATTTATTATTAAATCTTCGATCATTCGTACTCTGCACAGACCCAGAAAGTTGATATTTCATATGTCCCCTGAATATCCAAGTGCATTTAGGTTTCTACTCAAATAGTGGCGGCATAAAGCCTAATGTGGACTTCCCAGAACAATGGTTTGTACAAATGTCACTCCATTTTCACTGGGATTGTTAGACGATCATTAATAATATCCTGTAAAACGTACAGCAGAATTTTCCTCCAGTTCTGCTGCTCTGTAAACTGTTACATGATTCTCCCTGTTTGGGTTTGGTTCTAATTTTCCAATGTGGCATCGTATTGCCCTCAGGTAGAAGCCATGCATTAACAGACTTTTAAAATACCAGGAGGCGTCTGGGATGCTTCCTTACTTCGTTCGTTGGGAATCCAGGAATATATCCCAATTAGTACAGTTAAAATTAAAACTAAACCGAGTATGTTGTAAATCAGAAATTAGAACAGAAAGTGCGAGAAAAACAGAGCAGGCCCTTCAGAATCTGTAAAGATAGATGGTGTTGTATGATCCTTACTGAGAACTGAAACCACTCTCTGGAACTGTCTGACCTCCTCAGCCCCACGCTATCCTTTCTGTGTAGAGATGCCTCAAAGTTGCTGACTATTTGCAGCATTTCCTGTTGTTATTAACGATATTATCCCGTCGGGTCTGCTCATCCAATGCGAATCAAATGCTGTGACTTCCTTTGTAGCACACACTTTTTTCGCCTTTTAGTATATTACAGATCCCAGGTCGATCTTCCCCGAAACTAAAGTCGCCCATTGTCTTCATTTTAGAAGACTGAGGTGAAGATCTCATTGTTGCAATCAGACCATTTCCTTCAGGTGGAATTTCTGCTGCTTGTTGCTTCCAAATACCCCTGTGTTGAAACTCAGTTTACTGCTTCAACTTATGGAGATGATTCACCTTGTTACAACCAATCATCTATTTTCTTCTTACCCTCCTATCATTTCATTTTACTGTTAAAGGATGGTCATTTTTGGAAATGAGGTATTGCACAAACCCCTTCAGATAAGAGTGACCTAGTAACACACACTGTGAAATAAACCGCACTCATTTTATGAAAGGACGATAACCTACTGTGATTAAATCAGAGATCCCAGTAGACAAGTATATAGTCATATCTGAGAAGGTGGAAGGAGAGAGAATGGAAGTGATTGTAATCAGTCCGGTAACAGTTTTTATAACACTCCCCTCTGGAGCATTGGCATCATTGAGAGAAATGGAGCAATTTTAGTGTAAGATTACAAAACAGAGTTACAATATTGGACATGTGCAATGGGCCCGTCACTTTGGTCCACTGTGGGGCGTTGGAAAGTTCAGAGTTGAAATCCCAGGTGAATATAATGAAGGCGGAGTCTATAATTTTCAGGGCAATACATTAAGCTTTTATCGAGAACGCGGTGGGAGGATTCCTTAAGATTGTATCTCATGCATAAAGTAACGATTTCGACGCTCAGAGTGGCTCTTTTACTTTAAAACTGAAGGCATGCTCTCCCACTTTCTGGTAGTACTTCCGTTCCTGCTCTCAAGGTACGGATACTAGAGAAAACCTTCCCACTGTTACTAGTGTAGATATAGAGCAGGACTGGACCAGGTATATCATCGTGAAATCATAGAATTCCTCACTTTACACTCTTCAAACGATGCCTCTTAAAACTCAACCTTCCAAAAGCGCTCCCTCCTCGGTCTGATTGGCAGTTTGTATTTCTCTACACTGTCTACCTTCTCTAAGTGAGAGAGCAAAATCGGTGCCAAATGACGCAGAACATCCGCAGATTGGTGCTGAGGGCACGTTTGCTTTCGCCGTTGATTTGATTGGTCGGTCCGAGACAATCTCATTTCAGACCCAAGCTTTCGAACTGGAAAAGAGAGGACCTTTATATGAGGTGTATTGGAACCCGCTACATACAGGCCACAGGGCAGCGTTTGACCTCCAGCATCAGTCAGTCTGAAGGGTGAAGGCTTGCATCACCAGAGCGGGCAAAAAGAGGTCCCCATTTTAAAACAGTCAGTTCTCGAATAGTGGAATGTTGGGATATATTGTGGAGGAAATCATTCAATGAAGCCAGAGGGACGGAAACAACGAGCCCAGATGGGCTCTGTCTTATTAGCTCAGCAGAAATAAGCTGAGAAAACTCATAACGGCCGACAGTAAGTATGATTTAACTTTTTGAATATGTTGCAGTCGTTATTACCCGTGGTTTCAACATGACACTTTGAAATTACCATTCCCTCTTCTTTCCAGAAGTATGTCATGGGACAGACATTTCTGTCACCATACTGAACCCTTCTTTTGAAGAGATCTGGACCAAACGAACAGCGACCATTGTTTGTGAAGTCGTTTATAGCGATTTAGAAAACGTCAGCGTGTCCTGGCAAGTGGATGGGAGTCGGAGAACGGAAGGAGTGGAGACTCAGGCTCCTGAGTGGAATGGAAGTAAATCCACAATCGTTAGTAAACTGAAAGTCACCACGACAGAGTGGGGCAGTGGGGTTGAATATTTGTGCTTTGTGGAAGACGGTGAATTGCCAACACCAGTGAAAATCTCCACCAGAAAAGTAAAGGGTAAGCACAGATAATATTCGTTCAGAGACTGACCCTACTCCATCAATGGTCGTTAAAGATCATTCATTTTCTACAATAAGGATAGTGATAGACTTCAAGATGATATAGACAGGCTGGTGGAATGGGCGGACACATGGCAGATGAAATTCAACGCAGAAAAGTGTGAATTGATACATTTCGGTAGGAAGAAAGAGGAGAGGCAATATAAATTAAAGGGTACATTTCTAAAAGGGGAACAGGAACAGAGAGACCTGGGGGTATATCTGTCTAAATCGTTGAAGGTGGCAGAGATAGTTGAGAAAAAGATTAATAAAGCATACAGGAAACTGGGCTTTATAAATAGAGGTAGACAGTACAAAAGCAAGGAGGTTATGATGAATCTTTATAAAACACTGGTTCGGTCACAAATGGAGTAATGTGTCCAGTTCTGAGCACCGCGCTTTAGGAAGGATGTGAAGGCCTTGGAAGGAGTGCAGAAGAGATTTAATGGAATGGTTCCAGGGATGAGGGGCTTCGGTTACGTGGTTGGACTGGAGATGCTGGGGCTGTTCTCCTTAGAACAGAGAAGGTTATGAGGATATTTGATAGAGGTATTCAAAATCATGAAGGACCTAAACAGTGTCGATAGAGAGAGACTGTTCCCATTGGCTGAAGGGTCAAGAAGCAAAGGACATAAATTTTCAGGGCTACGGGGATAGGGCATGGGAGTGGGACTAGCTGGATTGCTCTTACAGAGAGCCGGCACGGACTCGACGGGCCGTAACCATTCTATGATATCATGAAATGCTCGTATAATTAGTGAAACATAATCCGGGATCCTGCCATTCACCCAACGGGTAAAGAATAGCGAGACAATTGCATGCGGTTTGAAACTGTTGTGTCCCAACAGATTCAATGTTATCCAAATATGAGATTCTCTCCAACTCTTTGCAAGCTAACATTAGGTCACAATGAAAACCACCAAAAGAAAGAACATTAAAGAAATCCATGGCCCCGCAGTGGGATGTGTAAACTTTCTCAGATAACAATTCCAAATGTCCAAACGCGCATATTACCAGCAGACGGGAATGCGAAGTGAAGAAAGGACAAGAGACAGACTCAGTTTAACAAATATTGTTCTCTTTCCAGTTGACGGAATGTATCCTCCGAAAGTCTACGTCCTGCCTCCATCAGCGGTCGAGATTGAAACTGAGAAGACGGCAACCCTGGTGTGTTTAGCAACCGGCTTTTACCCTGCCGAGATTTACGTCGCGTGGTTGGCCAATGACACCCTTTTGGATTCAGGTTACACCACCCAACCGGACACGGAGAAGGAAAGTGGTTCCAGCTCCATTGTCAGCAGACTGAGAGTCACCGCAGCGGAGTGGAACAGCGGGACCACTTACTCCTGTTTAGTGGGACACCCGTCTCTCACAATGAATTTACACAGAAGTATAAATAAATCTTACGGTAAACCTATTTTAGTTAATTTTCCATTTATTCTAGCCGACAGTTTTCAATAGTGTACATAACCCCCCGTGGTTCAATAGCTTTTTTCTATAGAAGTGTTAGGGCTGTTATGTTCGAGCATCTGAGTCAGCGCGTCTCCCATTTATCGTGCGTCACAGTCACCGTCCAGTTCAGCTAACCATTGTTTAGATATTTCGCAAATCTGTGAAACTATATCAGTGAATGAAGGATAATTACGGTTAGAATCCGATAACGGTGAATAACCTTAATACCGCTTTATACAAGTTGCAATATTTTTGAAGATTCTTTGAAGGGTTTCGTGACGTTATTGGATAAACTGGAAATTATGCTTTCGTATGTATGTGTCTCCGCAAATTACAATAAATGCAGAATGAAAACCTCCTGACTTCCCGATTCGTTGTTTGTGTGCGTGTTATCTTCGAGATGATGGTTTAAGCCTTGATCCAGAAATCTATGGTGTCCATTGTCTAATATTCCACCTGTGCAACACGTTTCCATTCCCCAACTTTTTACAAACACTCGTGATGCTTTTAATCAGGTTACATTCATTCTCATCATAATTAGAGTCTTCAGGGGCTGCTGTGGTTTACAATTAACCCATGAGGTATCAACCTGTGAATGGAATTAATAAAGGTCGACAAACATCCGGTCACCCTTTAGAACGACAATTATTCACCAAGACTGGTAATTGCCTGGTTGCATTCTTATCTATCCAGTCATAGCTTGGGCATCTCCTGCAATGACTTCTCTTCCCGCTCCCACATCGTTACCTCTGGAGTCCCCCAAGGATTTAAATTTGGAAACTGCTATTTCTCATCTTCTGCTGCCCCTTGTCCACATCATTCGAAAACAAAATGTTTGATGCTTCATGTGTGCTGACGACACCCAACTGTAACTCACTAGCACCACTCTCGAGCCCTCCACTGTCTCTCATTTGTCACACTGCTTATCCGACATCCAGTACTAGATCCGCAGAAATGTCCTCAAATTAAATATTGGGAAGACCAAAGCCATTGTCTTTGGCCTCTACCACCAACTCTGTTCCCTAGTAACCGACTCCACCTCTCTACCTGCCCACTGTCTGAGGCTGAAGTACACTGTTTGCAACCTCGAGTTCCTAATTGACCCTGAGCTGAGTTTCCGACCCCAGATACTCTCCTTCATCATGACCGTCTACTTCCACCTCAATAACGTCGGCCGTCTCTGCCCCTACTCTCATCCATGCATTTGTTACCTCCTGACTTGGCTACTCCAATGTTATCCTGGCCGGCCTCCAATCTTCCATTGTCCGTAATCTTGACATCATCCAAAACTCTGCTGCCCGTATTATAACTCACAACAATTTCAGTTCCTCCATCACCCCTGTGTTCGGGGAACTACATTGGCTCCGGGTCTGGCAATGCCTCAATTTTAATATTCTTATCCTCTTGTCCTAATCCCACCGTAGCCACGCCCCTCCCTACCTCTGTAACCTCCTCCAGCCCTAGAACCCTCCGAGATCTCTGCGATCTTCCATTTCTGGCCTCTTGTGCATTCCCGATTTTCACCTCTCCACCGCTGGCGGACGTTCCTTCATCTGCCTTGGCCCTAACTTCGGAAATTCTCTCGCTAAACCTCTGCGACTCTCCAACTCTCTCTCCTTTTAGACCCTCTGTAAACCTGCCTCTTTATCCAAGCATTTGGTTACCTGTCCTAATATCTTCTTATGTGGCTTGGTATCAAATTTTGTCTGATTGCGCTCATGTGAAGCGCCTTGGGACGTTTTACTGCGTTAAAGGCGCTATATAAATGAACTTGTTATTGTTCTTATATTGAGCTATTAATCCATGCCATTGTAAAAGGTTTCATTGACTTTGGAACTATCCTCTTGTCAGTGTCGTGTCATCTTGGATCATTGACAGCTCTCTGGCTTCTGAATTCGAAGATTGTGGGTTCAAGCTCCTCTCCAGGACTTCGGCCCATAATCTAGGCTAACACTCCAGCACAATAATCATGGGGGTGCCGCATTGTCGAAGGTGTGGTGTTTCGGATGAGACGCTTCTCCTGGGCGCCGTCCGACTGTTCAAGTGGGTGTTAAAGATCCCATGGGAGAATGAAGGAGCAGCGAGCTCTCCCGGAGTGTGGGACCCGTATTCCATCCTGAACCTACACGATATATAAAACAGACTAAGCGTCCCATTAACGACAGTGATGCTCTTAGGTCCTTGTTATGGGTTGATTGGCTGCGGGGTTGTTTATAAAAGTAACAGCGATTACACTTTAAAAAGTAATTATTTGGTTGTGAAACTTTTGGGACCTCCTGTGGGGGTGAAAGGCGATCTATGAAGTGGAACCATTGTTTCTTATCATCGTCGTCATTCCGGCTGATATCGCTTCAGTTGAAACACAGGTCAGGGAGAAACACAGATTCGGCCAATGGAAAGCTGAGCAACAGAGATGAAGAACCGTCTCAGAGAATCCCAGCCCACAGCGAGTCAGCTGATCCCATCCTTGCCACCAATAGTGGCGCTGCATTTTCTTCCCAAGAGAAAAAACAGTTCGTTAATTAGAATGTCCGGTTGAAACTTGATAAGTGCAGACGCCAAGCCTGAACCAATTGCCCAGGTTCGCGAACTGGTGGGCAGGGCGGAATCCAGGCCCATCCGCAAAGACTCACCACCTTCTGAAAGGGGGGAAGCAACTGGTCTCGCAAAAAAAGAGCAACATGCAGCAATTACACCAATCACTTAGACACGGTGCATTCTGTTAAGTTTCTGTTATACTTGGTATGCTGTGTGGGGCACAAAGCATGAGTCCAAACAGGTTAACCTTCGTGGTTTTGAGATCTGTCAGGTGAGGGAACGCTACACCTGGTGGCTAGGTTTTGGAAAATACGCTCACGTATCCAAATTTGCACAACTATCATGACTGGCCGGCGGAGAGCCAAGCTTGTGTTGCTGAATCTTGGTACCTCCAGCTGGAGGAGCCGCTGTTCTATGGGGTATCTTATCTATCCATGCTGGAGGATATCTTGGTGAGGTAGTGCAGCCGCCGTTCTATGGCATATCATCTCTATCCATGCTGGAGGATATCTCTGTGAGCTGATGGAGCCGCCCTTCTATGGGGTTTGGTATCTATCCATGCTGGAGGATATCTCGGTGAGTGGATGGAGCCGCCCGTCTATGGGGTATGGTATCTATCCATGCTGTGGGATATCTCGGTGAGATGGTGGAGCCGCCCTTCTATGGGGTATGCTATCTATCCATGCTGGAGGATATCTCGGTGAGTTGATGGAACCGCCATTCTATGGGGTAAGGTATCTATCAATGTTCGAAGATACATCACTGTGCTGCGTATCTCACTCCGCAAATGACACATCCTTGATTCACTGGCCTCGACTTATGCCCAGCTGCACCTAGTTAGTGAGCAAATTGATGTGCTGCCCTTCTCACGGTGCCAATCTGTGAATCCCACAATACGGCATCAGATAATGCTAATGAAGTGCATTCGAAATCGGATAGCTCACCGGAGATTGAACTTTCGCTTTCACATTTTAAACAGAAAGGACTTGCTTTGGAGTCGGTTTTACGCCCTAGCGTGTTGCTATTTAGATCACGTAGCATGTCAGTTCACTGTGGAAGAACACTCGTAGAGTGAAATCTATGATTTGTAAATAACCATACAAATTTGTGACAATATGACAAAGTTTACTCTGCGCCAGGTCAGTCACTACTGCGATTATGATGCTTTGAGTTTCAGAATCCAATCGCCTACACTCAATACAAATACAATGCCCCACCAACGCCCCACCCACCCCCCACCCCTCCCCCCCCCCGCCCCAAAATCTCGGCCAGGATTATCATAGCCCGACAGTCTACATGACCGGAGATTTGTCAGTGGTGACACATTCCGAAGTTTAAGGGAATTGTTAACTTAATTTTCAATTCTGGCTCTCATGGCCAAAACGTTAGGGATAAAGCTTCATATCGTGTTTTTATTACAGAGTATTAGTGGCACCATACTGGAATATACGCTGCGGTGTGTTATAGATTCCACGAGATAATAATAATAGAGAAAACAAAAAATTGTACAAGAAATATATCAGGTCAGGAATACGAAACCTAAAAGTATGTCAGCGTCATCACCGTGAATCACAACTAAATCTAATGACAGTGATGCAGGTCTAACGACACTGTGTAGATGACAATGTGAAATAGTTTATATATAGTCCTATTTCCGAACGCGTCTGTATTTGCAAGTAACCTGTTATATAAAATGTCAGTAGGTGACGACCGTCGAATATAAGTGCGCTGATCAGACATAGTTGAATCTTTAGCCCGAAGTGTTTCCCTGTCCCCGCTTTACTGGCGATCTCTTATGTCAGTTTATGTGAGCCGCAAGAAATTTGGTCCTATAATCAGATCAACTTCTGTTCAGAATGGTATCGAGTTTCATTCTTTTACACAGAACTTCATTAATTTTATTGTTATCCGCTGCCAAAACAGAAAGTAAAGCTGTTTTATTCGCTGAAACGTAAAAAGGACGGATATTTGTTTGCTGTATAAAATCAATTTCCTGTTCTGTATACAATATCTGAACTCTACTATCACTATAGGAGTAGCCCCATTGTTCTGAAAGTCACTGTAATCGATATCGGGCTGGTTAATATGTTAGCTATATTTTTATATTCCGTCAGTGCAAATTCAAATACACCATGTCCCTCGGGACTGCCGGTTTCATTTTATTGCAGCGCCTTTGTATCTATTCTGTTCTCAACATGAACACCTTTCTAACAATATCAATCTATTGGTTCTAGAAACCCCTCAAGTAAAGGACGATCCAGAAGACCCCGAGGTAGAGGAAGAAGGATTAGAAAACTTATATGAGGATGGCAGCACGGCATCAACAGTGATCGCTTTCGTGATTCTGTTTATTCTCAGTATGCTGTACAGTACATTTGTAACCGTACTTAAGGTAATATCATCTTTCAATAGCGCAGTGACATTGAGTAAATTCATTAGAAAGCTGAGTTAATACCTTAGATATAACCTGGGTACAAATGATGAACAAAATATTCTAATACAAGCATAATGAGCATAACATTTTTAGATTGGACTCCATTACTCGTTCCTATGTGATTAACTGGCACATTTAATAAACCTCCTGAATATGATAACACCAGAGGAACGCAAGTATACGACAATTATTGGGACATATAAGCAGAATAATAAACCAATAATGGGAAGTATTACTTTGCATCTCGATTGTGGAAAGTTGGAAGCACACTAAAAGGGAAAGAGATTATCGAATGATTCCGAGTGATAATCCAGAAATAGTTAGCAATATGGTGATAAAGAAGCATCATGGGAATAGTGAGCGTGACGTATTTGAAGTCACCATCAAGTTTGCGAGGGAGAAAGGAGATCAGCAAACAAAGGTTTAGCACTTAAACCTGGCTCACTGTGAAGATATGAGGAAAGCATTGACGGAGGAAGAATGGGATAAAATTTCAGTCGGTAAAACGATGGACAAATATTGCAATTGATTGAAGAAAGTGATCAGCGAGCACAAAAATATATAACCCCATAAATGGAAATTCTAAATGAATGATGTAATTATGGTGAAAGAGAACAGTTCGGGCCAGAATTGAACAAAAGGGGGAAAGTTTTGTCAAAGCGAAGACAATGGCAAGTTTGACAGCCAGGACTATTGTCAAAAACAAAAGGATATCATGAAATTATGAAATGCAACGTCAGGTGGACAATTATTACAGTGGACATAAAGTATAATATTAAATATATTATCGGTACATCAAGAAAAAGAGAATGACAAAAGTGCAGATGGGATTGTTACATCGGAACACAGGAACAGGAGTAGGCAATTCAGCCCCTCGAGCCTGTTCCGCCATTCACTGATATCATGGACGATCTGTATCTCAACTCCATTTACCCGCCTTGGTTCGATATCCTTTAATACCTTTACCTAACAACAAACTGTCAAGCTCAGTTTTGAGATTTTCAACTTTGCTCGCCTCAACAGCTTTTTGGGGGAGAGAGTTCCAGATTTCCACTACCCTTTGTGTGAAGAAGTGCTTCCTGACATCACCGAGGGACGGATTAGCTCCAATTTTAAGACCATGCCCCCCATGTTCTGGACTCACCCAACAGAGGAAGTAGTTTCTCTCTATCTCCCCGATACAATCTTGTAATCATCCTAAACACTAAAACGCAAGAGGTACTAAATGAATACTTCTCATCCGTCTTCATTAGAGAAGAGGATGCTGCCATTGCAGCAGTAAAGGAGGAGGTAGTAGCGACATTGAATCGAATAAAAAGATAAAAAGGAGGTCCTTAAAAGGTTGGCAGTACTCAAACTAGAAAATTCACACGGACCGGATGGGATGCATTCTCGGGTTCTGGGGGAAGTAAGGGTGGAAATTGCGGAGGCTCTGACCACAATCTTCCAATCCTCCTTAGATATGGAACGGTGCTAGAGGGCTCAAGGATTAAAAATGTTAAACCCTTGTCCAAAAAAGTGGAAGGGATAAAGCCGGCAATTACAAGCTAGTCAGCCTAACGTCGGTGGTGGGGAAACTTTCAGAGACAATAACCCTGGCACTTGGATAAATATGAGTTAATAAATGAAAGTCAGTCCGGATTTGTTACAGGCAAATCGTTTTTGACTAACTTAATCGAGCTGAAGTAACGGAGAGGGTTGATGATGTATATAAATTTCAAACGACATTTGATATAAAACCGCATAATAAACTTGTTAGCAAAATGTAAGCCCATGGGACCGTGGCAGCATGGATACAAAATTGGCTAAGGGACACAACACAGAAAGCAGTGGTGAACAGTCGTTTTTTGAGATTGCAGAGAATTATACAGTGGTGTTCCCCGGGGCTCAGTATTAGGACCACTGCTTTTATGATATATATTAATAACCTGGACTTGACTATACAGGATACAATTTCAAAGTTTGCAGATGACACGGAGCTCGGAAATGTAGCAAACAATATGGATGATAATAACAGACTTCAGGAGGACATGGGGGGCTGGTGAAACGAGCAGACACATGGCAGATAAAATTTAACGCTGAGAAGTTTGAAGTTTTGCATTTTGGTGGGAAGAATGAGGAGAGGCAATATAATCTAAATGGTACAATTTTAAAGGGAGTGCGGGAAGGGAGAGGATTTTATGTATACACATATTTGAAGGTTGCAGCGCAAGCTGAGGAGGCTGTTAAAAAGTGTATGGGATCCTGGGATTTATTAATAGAGGCATGGAGTATAAAAGTAAGGATATTATGCTAAACCTTTATTAAGCACACGTTATGCGAGCTGGAGTATTGCGTTCAATTCCGGGCAGCACACTTTAGGAAGGACGCCAAGGCCTTCGAGTGGGTGTAGGAGAGATTTACTATTATGGTTCCAGGGATGAGGGACTTCACTTATGTGGAGAGACTGGAGAAGCTGTCGTTGTTCCCCTTAGATCAGAGAAGATTAAGGGGAGATTTGATAGAGGTGTTCAAAGTCATGAACGGTTTAGATAGAGTAAATGAGGGGAAACTGTTTTCAAAAGGGTCGGTAACTACAGGACACAGATTCAAGGAGAAACAAAAGAGCCAGAGATGACATGAAGAAACATTTCTTTTTACGCAGCGAGTTTTAATGATCTGGAATGCATTGCCTGAAAGGGTGGTGGAAACAGATTCAATAGTAACTTTCAAAGGGGAATTGGATAAATACTTGAATGGATAAAAAACATATACATTTTATATATACATGTGTTGAGATAAGAAATAAAAATGGGGCAGTCACACTACTAGGAGTGTACTATGGACCCCGAAGAGCGAAAGAGATATAGTAGAACAAATATGTAGGCAAATTTCTGAGTACAAAAATAAGAGCGCATTAATAGTAGGGGACTTCAACTACCCTAACATTAATTGGGATTCAAACAGTGTGAGGGGCAAAGAGGGCGCAAAGTTCTTGATCGGTGTGGAGGAGAATTTTTTCGCCAGTATGAGACACGCCCAACAAGAGGGGATGCAATTCTAGATTTTGTCCTGGGAAATGAAGATGGGCAAGTGGGTGAAGTGACACTGGGGGATCATATTGGGGATAATCATCACAATTCAGTTAGATTTAGTATTATTATGAAAAAGGACAGAATTAAATCAGGAATAAACATTATAAATTGGAGGAAGGCAAATTTTACCGAACTAAGAGGCGATTTTGCAGAAGTGGACTGGACACAACTACTTGGGAAGAAATCAGTGGCAAGCCAGTGGGAGGCACTAAAAAGTGAAATTCTATGGGTACAATGCAGACACGTCCCCTCAAAGAAAAAGGGTGGCACTGCCAAATTTAGAGCCCACTGGTTGTCCAGAAGTATACGGGGCAAGATAAAACAGAAAAAAAGAAAACTTATGACTGTCACAGAAAACTAAATACTGCAGAAAGCCTAGAGGAGTATAGAAAGTACAGGGATGACGTAAAAAAGAAAATAAGGAAAGCAAAGAGAGGGCATGAAAAAATATTAGGAAGTAAGATCAAAGAAAACCTAAAGATATTTTATCAGTATATTAAGAACAAGAGGATAGCTAAGGAAAAAGGTGAGACCTATCAGGGATGATAAGGGTAACTCGTGTGTAGAAGCGGAGGATGTGGGTAGGGTTTTAAATGAATATTTTGTCTCCGTATTCACAAAGGAAAGGGATGATCTGGACGTTGTAGTTAAAGAGGAGAGGGGTGAAATATTGGATAAGGTAAACATAACGAGGGAGGAAGTACTCGAGGGACTGGAATCCTTGAAAGTTGATAAGCCACCAGGACCGAATGGATTGTTTCCTGGGCTATTGATTGAAGCCAGGGAGGAGATAGCGGATGCTCTGAGGATCATTTTCCAATCCTCCCTAGATACAGGGGAGGTACCTTAGGACTGCAAGACTGCAAACGTAGTACCATTATTTAAAAAGGTTACGAGGGAAAGGCCGAACAATTATAGGCCGGTCAGTCTTCCCTCGATGCTTGGCAAACTATTAGAATCAATACTAAGAGATAGGATAAACTGCCACTTGGAAAGGCATGGTTTAATTAGGGATAGTCAGCATGGATTTGTTCATGGAAGGTCATGCCTTACAAATCTGATTGAATTCTTTGAGGCAGTGACAAGGAGGATTGATGAGGGAAGTGCAGTGGATGTTGTCTACATGGATTTTATTAAGGCATTTGACAAGGTCCCACATGGCAGACTGGTCAGAAAGGTAAAAGCTCATGGGATACAGGGAAATGTGGCGAATTGGATCCAAAATTGTCTCAGTAACAGGAAACAAAGGGTAAAAGTTGATGGATGTCTTTGCCAATGGAAATCCGTTTCCAGTGGTGTGCCACAGGGCTCAGTGTTTGGTCCCTTGCTGTTTGTGGTGTATATTAATGATTTGGAATTGAATGGAGCTGTCATGATTGGCACATTTGCAGACGACACAAAAATTGGCCATGCAGTTGACAGTGAAGTGATTAGCTGTGGACTCCAAGAAGATATCAAGGGGTTGGTGGAGCGGGCGGAAAAAGTGGCAAATGGAGTTCAACTCGGAGAATTGTGAGGGAATGTACTTAGGGAGGGCAAACAGTAAAAGGGAATACGCAGGAAACGGGAATATATTGAGAGGGGTCGAGGAAGTGAGAGACCTTGGAGTGCATGAGCACAGGTCCCTGAAGGTGGCAGTACAGATAGATAAGGTTGTGAAGAAGATATACGGAATGCTCTCCGTTATTAGCCGAGGTATAGAATACAAAAGCTGGGATGTAATGATGGAACTGTATAAAACGCTGATAAGGCCACAGCTGTAGTATTCTGCGCAGTTCTGGTCACCAATTTACAGGAAGGACGTAATTGCTCTGGAGAGAGTGCAGAGAAGATTTACAAGAATGCTGCCAGGGCTTGAAAGTTGCAGCGACGAGGAGAGATTGGATAGGCTGGGTTTGTTTTCCTAGGAGCAGAGGGGGCTGAGAGGAGACTTGATTGAGGTGTACAAAATTATGAGGGGCCGAGATTGAGCAGACAGGAAGTACCTGTTTTCCCTAATGGAGAGTTCAAGAACTAGAGGATATCGATTTAAGCTGATTGGCGGAAGGATTAGAGGGGACATGAGGAAAAACTTTTCACCAGAGGGTGGTGGGTGAATGGAATTCACTGACCGAATTGATGGTTGAGGCAGGGATCCTCAACGCTTTTAAAAAGTATCTGGACCTGCACCTAATGTGCTGTAAGTTGCAGGGTTACGGACCGTGTGCTGGAAGGTGGGATTAGAATGGGTACCTGGTTGTTCTTCTGGCGGGCGCGGACACGATGGGCCGAATGGCCGCCTTCTGTGCTCAATATTTTCTTTGTTTCTATGCTTCTACGGTTCTACAGGTTAAGAAGAAAGTGTAGGGCGGGGGGGTGGGAATAATTGGATAGATCTTTCAAAGAGCGGTCACAGTCACGACGGACCGAATGGCCTGCTCCTGTGCTGTACTGTAGTTTGATACTATCATACCATGAACTAGGTGTCCCCTTAATGTTCTATACAAGTCTAGTCCATGCAACCTGTCCTCATGAATTGTCCATTTTAGCCCCGGTATCATTCTGGTGAATGTGCGCTGCACCCCCTCCAAGGCCAATATATCCATCCTGAATTGCGGTTTTCTGAACTGAACACGATACTCCAGGTGCTGTATAACCAGAGCTTTATATTACTGTAGCATAACTTACATCCCTTTGTATTCCAGCCCCCTTTGAGATAAAAGCTAACATTCCAAAGGCCTTTTTAATTATGTTGTGTACCAGTCCACTAGCTTGGAGTGATTTCTGTACTTGGATCCCTAAATCTCCCTGCTCCTCCTCGGTTCCTAGCTTCTTACAATTTAGAAATTACTCTGATCTATCTTCCTTTAGTCCAAAGTGGATGACCTCTCACTTCCCCACGTTAAACTCCAACGGCCTCAGTTTTGCCCATGAAGGTCACTATGCAACGTTCTGATCCCATATCCACTATTTACTGTGCCTCCTAACGGTGTTGTCAGCAAGCTTGGATATACGCCTCTCTATTCCTTCATCTAAGTCATTTATAATTGAAGTGAAAAGCTGAGAACCTAGAGCAGATCTCCAGGGGACACGACGTGTAATATCCTGCGATGTGTCTCCTGCCTCCTAACCAGTACCCAACCTATGTCAATAGGTCTCTCCAATTGCACGTGCTCTCGTTTCCTTTTAAAAGAGATTGAGGGATGATAACGCTGGAGGATAAGGAAACGAAAAAAAAAAAAATATTTTGCTGCAGTCTTCGCGATGAAAATGGATCATTTGATACGTAAAGGTACATGGAACACAACAGGTTAGAAAGGATGGTATTAAAAAAATTGGTTTTAAATGTCAAAAAACATAACAAAGGACAAACTACTGGAATTGAAACCAGTCAAAATTTCCAGACAAGTCGGGTTTCATCTGCAAGGGTTTAAAAAATAGATAAGTCAACTGGCTGTACATTAGTTACAACCTGCAAAGGCTCGCTGGATTCAGATATCATAACAGGGAACAGAGAGACAGTAAACTTTGCACAATGAGTAAAAGGGGTAAATGAAAGTAACGAACGGCCAGTTAGTTTAACTGCAGCAGTACAAAGTTTCATATCATAGTATTATAATAGGTACAGCATAGCAGCAGGCCATTTGGCCCATCGTGACTGAAAGATCTCGCCAATTCGTCCCATGCCCCAGCTCTTTCCACATAGCACTGCAGTTTTTCCCTTCAAGTAATTAACTAATTCACTTCATAAAGTTACCATTGAATCTGCTTCCATCACCCTTTCAGGCAGTGCATTCCAGATCATAACAACTCGCTGCGTAAAAATATGTTCCCTCATTTTGCCTATGGCATTTTTGCCAATCACCTTAAATCTGTGTCCTCTGGTTGCCGACCCTCCTCCCACTGAAAACAGTTTCTCCTTATTTACTCTATCAAAACCGTTCATGATTTTGGACACCTCTATCAAATCTCCACTTAACCTTCTCTGTTCTAACGAGAAATACCGCGGTTTCTCCAATTTCCCCACAAAACTGAAGTCCCTCATCCCTGGAACAATTCTAGTAAATCTCTCCTGCACCCTCTCTAAGGCCATTACATCCTTCCTAAAGTGTGGCGCCCAGAATTGAACTCACCATCCAGCTGAGGCCCAACCAGTGTTTTATAAAGGTTTAGTATAACTTCCTTGTTTTTGTACTCTCTGCCTCGATTAATAAAGCCCAGGATCCCATATGCTTTTTTAATAGCCTTCTCAACTTGTACTGCCACCTTCAAAGATTTGTGTAGGTGCACATTTAGTTTATTTTGCCTCTCCTCATTATTCCTACCAAAATGTATCACTTCACACTTTTCTGCGTTAAATTTAATCTGCTATGTGTCTGCCCATTTCACCAGTCTGTCAATATCCTTCTGAAGTATGTTATATCCTCCACATTATTTACTACGTTTTTTTCAGTTTCGTTTCAGCTGCAAATTTAGAAATTATACCCTCTATACCCAAGTCCAAGTCATTAATATATATCAAAAAAAGCCGTGGCCCTAATATTGACCCCTGGCGAACACCAGTGTATACTTCCCTCCTGTCTGAAAAGCAATCGGTTAGCGCTACTCTCTACCATTTGTCACTTTGCAAATTTCATATCCACACTGCCACTGTCCCTTTAATCACATGGGCTTGAATTTTACTAACAAGTCTATTATGTGGTACTTTATCAAATGCCCTTTGAAAGTCCATAAAGACAACATCAAACGCACTTCCCTCATCAACCCTTCACGTTTCATCATCAAATAACTCAGTCAAGTTAGTCAAACACGATTTTCCTTGAACAGATCCGTTTTGACTTTCATTTATTAGCCTTTACTTTTCCAAGTCCAACTTAATTTTGTCCCGGATTATTGTCTCTAAAAGTTTCCCTATCACCGACGTTAGGCTGACTGGCCTGTAGTTGCCGGGTTTATCCCTCTTCCCTTTGATTTTTGTTTATTAAGGGATTTGAACACTTGGAAAGAATAAACTGATTAAGGAATCACCAATGTTTGATACAACCAACCTTACAGAGTTTGATTTTGTAGCCACTCCTGTAGCCGATAGAGTCCGGTTATTAAATGTCCTAAATATGGATTTTCACTGGAAAATAATTTATATTTCATACAGAGATTACTGAAAAGATTAAGGCAAGTGAAACTGAAAAGAACCTCGTGTGATGGATGGGAAAGTGGTTTTATTTGTTGGAGTTCGTAATCTGGGATAAATAAGAACATTTCTTAATCCTACAAATCAAACCAATTTCCAGATTGGTGGAATGTGACGAGTGCCATCTCCGGGGAATCTGCTAAAATCCGACCACCAGCACTCCAGTGTGGGCAGACGGTTTTTGCTGTTTATATTCAATACATTGAAACATTTTGATTGTAAGCAGTTCCTGTGTGAACTATTTTAAAAATATAAATATCTATGCCCACATGAATAATTGCAACAGCATATGTAAACTTGATACGCTATAATGACACCCTCCAGTTATCGCTGGATCTAAAGCAGCTCAGCATTGCCTCTCCCGGATACTCAGCCTGTACTGCAGATAAACTCCAACCAACGCTCGTTCTCTGCTTCCTAAATTGTTTAGTTTGTTTTCGATTGAACTATTGACAGTAACATAAAATCAAAGTATTATATAAATACAAGGGCCGATTGCATGCCTTCAAAATGGAAAATAAAAGATATTTGTACGCTTTTCCTCATTGTCCCCGTCCTCATGAATACAGGCTTAACTCGTAGATTGCATTTGATTTTAGCTTCTATTATACAATCTCATCGCAGAGCGATTACTGTATAAAGAAAGATGGAGACAACGAATGTGTCTGAAATTAAACAAGCTGCTAGCCATCAAATTGTAAAAAATTACGCCTTGAAAGTGAATGAAACCTTGCAGTTTCTCTCGCTCTCCCTTCATATATGTCTGTCTTTCTGTCTGTCTGTCTGCCTATCAAGAAATCTATCTATCTCGCTAACTATCTAAGTCTATTGCTCTCATGCACACACATGGAATTCCCTTGGCATTGCACTGGGACAGTCGAGAGCAAGTTCTGCCTCAGTGATAGAGAGCTGAGGATAATTGAACCAGGTGTGCAGGTTTAATTCTCTTCACATTCCAAAGTCATACATTCTACCTTATTTTTCGAATTACATTATAAATTCCGATCACCACATTTGCAAGTATTTGTCAACCGACACTTATCACACTTCAATTACACATCCCAACCAGTAATAGCGCTGAAGTGCGATCTCGCGTCTCCCATCTCTTCTGATTTAATCACAGCGAAAGTTCTATATTCCAACCTACTGCACTTTTCTGCTTCTGACAGTGATGTAAATTTTGCTTTTTAGCTTCAATGGAAACAACGTAAATTCAAAGTATTATCTCGAACCTGGGACACGGTGCATTACATTAAAATGGGGAATGAATACAGTTCCTAACCTTGTCAGATTTATACCTCAAACACTTCACCAATGGCTCAGGAGCAGAGGGGAGTATATACAAGATTACTGATAATACTAATCAACGAAGTACAATGAACTGTGAATGGACCAGAAAATTACAAAAGAAGATAGCTGCATTAAGCGTGTGGGCAGATGGTTGACAGGTCCATTTCACTGAAACAACAAGTGACGTTGTCCATTTCACGTATAAGAATGGTAGATGGGAATAATATTGAAATGGCGAAGTTCTGAGGAGATGTACACGAACACGAAATGCCGTTGTTCATATCCATATGTCACTGAAATCTAGCGGGCGTTCAAAAGTACTAATGGGATGCTGGGTTTCAGCTCAAGCAGTCTAGAATATAACAGCAAGCTAAAGAAGCCGACAATCATTTGGAATATCATGTTCATTTCTTTGGAAACTTACAAGAGGCTATCCTAGGTTTGCTGGAGCCTAGCGACAATTCACATGGATCGTCACATTTTTCCAGAATTGATATAATTATTGCCGTATAAATAATGTTGGATAAGAAATGATTCTCTTATCATTTATAGACTCACTGAGACACGCGACTAGCGAGGCTCTCTAGAGTTGGGGTTATGGACATTCATTTGTGGACAATGACACTCGAATCCCAGAAACCCCCTCGCATTCCATGACAATTAGTCAATAAATCTGCTTTTTGTCGTACGCTTTTGACTATTCAGTGTGGTCGCACGTCACTTCCACACTCTGTTATTCACTGGGTTGTCATACTATTTATTTTCACTGCAGGTGAACTAACGGCCAGTTGGCCAGAAGGTACTTCCGGTTTATATTCCAGGCTTGTGTGGGAACGTCCATCGGTTGCTGACCACAGACGGGACTGGATTGCCTCACTCCCTCACCGTTATCGACTGGTGCACTGCACCATTTCATCTCGTATTCAGAGATAGACTCACCCAAACCATAATAACTATTTGCCTCATTTTCTTTCGTAAGCTCATTTTTTATTCGTGTTTTATTAAAGTGCCAGCGTTCAATAGAATTCCGCATAACTGTAATAAGCCAGTGAACTGGGAAAATTGCGCAGAATCAATTAAAATAAGCTAAGGAGAAATAATTGAATATCCAGGAGAGACGGTTTGGAATTTACTGCAACTGAATGAATATTGCATGAATCAATGTAATATTGCATTCAAATGCTGCACCTTGAATTAAGGCTCAGTTTATTATCAGTGGCGCCCTCGCCTAATTTTCAACAGCACAGAACCAGGTGACCTTCAGACTTATGAAGCATTACCTATAACGCCCATAGGAGCACATAGGTGTATCTTTCTTTACCAATATACTGCGGTTAAGGCACGAATTGATATATGACCCAGTCTGAGAGCTTTACACCTTGCAGAAATCCACTGGAAATTAATGAATGCTGATTATCGACACTTATATCCAGAAAACTGTTGGAAATCAGACGCCTTGTCTCAACCCACGGGTCAGAATTCCCCTAGAAATTCGTTGCAGTGACATCATGGGTGGTTTCAAATCAATTTCTCTGAGGCCCTATTTCTGGCAAATTCGTGAACATATTTTCAAAGGGCCCGTTAACCATTTGCCAAGAAATACTGAGGAGAAATAAATTACATCAGAGCCTGTGCAGCGTCACTTCCTATAGCTAGACGATCGATTGCCCCCTTGTATCGAATTGCAGCAACAAACCCTGGATATAGACGTTATCATCAATTAAATTCTAAAATGAGTGACACTGTGATATTAGGATCGATTTTGTTTTTAATATGTTATGTGGATATTAAGATCAGGAATAGTCCATCCAACCACTCGCGCTTGCTCCGAAAATCAATTAGATCATGGTTGACCTGTACCTCAACTCCATGTTCCGATCTTTGCTCCATATCCCTAATACCCTTTACCTGACGACTGTATTTGCAGTGATTTGCATCAACAAAGTCTCAGAAATAAATCGGGAATTCTGTCCAACTCCCAATCGTCTGGAAATGAAATGTTCTCATCAACAGATTTTATGCTCAGCTTTGTTTGAAATGTGATTGCTGTTTTATTACTTTCAGGATGTTACTTGTAGATTCTGTCAAAACAAAGGTTTGGAATAAAATAAATACCATCTGCTCCATGCTGTTATTGAAGGTATTTTTTTTACTGAAAGTTGTGGGTTTAAACCCAACACTGATTTCTTGTATACATTTATTCACATTTTAATTAACCTTTCAGCTTGTTCCAATGAGTGAGTTAGTAAAACTCATCCATAAGCATCATAAAAGCTATATCTTGAACAACTAAAATAATCTCGGGATTAAATTCAGTCGAGCGACTGGTGTTTTCGATTCCATTAATTTACGACAGATATTTCATGGATCGAAGCAACTGGACGGTGTGTTACTGAAACATGGGAAATAACCCGGACAGTCAGTCCAATCCAATTATTAAGCGGTCTCATAATTGTTACAATAAGATTCATATATTCTAAGGAAAGAGTATTCAGTCTCAGCACCAAGTTCTAGTAATTATGTTAATGAGTTGATTCATTCTTTCATAGCACAAAAATCCAACAATGAATTAACTGAAGTGACGCTTTCAATTCATGCAGCTAAATTGAACGAATCTGTTCTGTGGCTAACTGCGGGGAACTGAAGGCTGGAAATTGCTATTGGCGATTTTCCACGAACCATATTCCGCCTTTCTGTTGCTCTCCTCTTTAATTAATTGAAACTCTAAGCCGTGTAATTTACACCAGTTATACCTCCATTGAAACAATATTCAAAGGATGTCTCACCAAAGTAAAACTGCACTAATATCACAATCGGCAATTTCCACTTACACTTCGTTAAAATGACAAGAAAGACTAAACATCTAAAACATTACTCGTTATTCATGGACTGATGCTTCTTACCTTCCCATTATGCTCCTTTTCCCCTCTTTGAAGGCAGGCGTTAACACATTTATTTAGACATATTATGCATTTTTAGGATATACTGTGCAGTAGATTTATTTAAACATATTATGCATTTTAGATATACTGTACAGTAGATTTATTTAAACATATTATGCATTTTTAGGATATTCTGTACAGTATATATTTATTTTAAAATATAATGCATTTTTAGTATATACTGTACAGTAGATTTATTTAAACATACAATACATTTTTAGGATATGCTGTACAGTAGATTTATTTAAACATATTATGCATTTTTAGGTGGATTGTGGATAGAATTCCAATCATTCCCTCACCGAAATTGTCATTTCCTCAGAGTTTCTCCCGCTTCACCAGCGTAACTTTGGCGGAACCTCGGAAATTTCCTGCGCAGTGTCTTCACCATTTTGGATGAGATATGCGTGGGCGCTCTGTTGACGGAGGCACTGCTCTGTTAAAAATAAATAGGTTAACATGTTATCTAAAATTTGGAATTTGAAGCGCACTGAAAAATCACCGCGAAGTTATTGTCCTGCGGAATAAATCAAGACCAGGAAACTGAACAAACGTGTAAAATTAAGTCTGATAGCGTGAAGAGAATGTAATTGAATTCAAGGAACAGGAAAATAGAATCCACTGAAACATGCTGCCGATTGATGTTTTCATCGGAACACATTGACCTGAGCCCGGTTTCACCATCCTGGGCCTTCGCTAATCTGAAATAACGCACTGGCAATTCACACTGAGTAGTAACTGCGCCATTTTGAATGGGTTTAAAGTACCTGTATCGAATGAAAGGATTAACACAACAATAAATTAATGCGGAAAAGGAATTGAGGCGAACATCTTAAGCTGTTACACGACAACACAATTTTAACACAAGCATTTTTTTAAAAGGTTACGAGCTTAATGGAAACGAACTGAATGCCCAGTGGAAACGGTGGTGTTGTTCTGTCATCTGAACTCAATTTGTGCATCCTTGGTTATTGATGTGTTCGAGTCAAGAAACTTCATTTTGTGTGAAGGAATTCAACACCACCTAGTGACTAATTTCTGCTATTACAGCATTATCGCAACATAAGAGGAGTGGGCCATTCAGCCCCAAGAGCCTGTTTCGATATTCAATCAGTACATGGCTGATCTGTACCCCAACTCCATTTACCCGCTTTAGCTTCACATATCCTTACACCCTTACCGAACAAAAATCTATCAATCTCAGTCTTGAAAATTTCAACTGAACCCCAGCATCCACAGCCTTTTGGGGGAGAGAGTTTCAGATTTCCAGTACCCTTCGTGTGGGAAAGAGCTTCCTGATTTCACCCCTTAATGACCGAATTCTAATTTTATGATTGTACCGTCTTGTTCTGGAATCCACCAGAGCAAACAATTTCTCTGTATCCACCCTATCGAATGCCTTCATCATTTCAAGCACCTCGATCAGATCACACCTCAAGTGTCCAAACTCAAGGGAATACAACTGTGCAAACTGTCCTTGTAATTTCGCCATTTAAGCTCTGGTATAATTGTGGTAAATCTGCACGGTATATAGCCTTCCTGAGGTGCGGTGCCCAAAACTGAATGCAGTACTCCAGATGGGGTCTGACCAGAGCTCTGTATAACGGAAGCATTTCTTCCTCCCCTTTCTATTTCAGCCCCACTGGGATAAAGGGCATCATTCATATAGACTTTTCTATTGCTTTTTTAAACTGTCCTATAGCTATTATTGATTTGTCTACATGGACACCAGATCTTTTTGATGTTCTACAGTTCCTGACGTTCGGTTTTAGGAAAGTTAACGGATTTTCCTTTCTCCAACCCACAATTGATGACCTCACGCTTGCTCACATTGCACTACATGTGCCATCGTTTTTTTTCCGACTCACTTAATCTGTTATTGTCCGTTTGTAAGTTCCTGCTCCCGTCTACAATACTTACTGTGCCTCCTAACTAGGGCATGAATTAGTTAATAAAATAATGAAGCCGCAACATATATTGTTATCCCAGGCCTGGCCACGCGATGGCGCGCCAGCGCTTACCCCTGCCGCGTGTATTCCTTCCTCTTTCAACAATAAAAATAATTCTTACCTTGGTCTTTCAATGTTTTTCTACATTTGGGTGTTTCCGGGTCTTCTTACAAGTCCTGTCTCCGTCTCTCCCGCGCTCTATCGTTCCCTCTTTCACTTTGATTGCAGTTTTCCTTATTCGTCCTTCATCGGGATTTCGAAAATGATTGGTCAGTATGTTCAATAAATGCCAATTAAATTCCCAACATGCTCCCTGCTCCCCCGACTATGGCCCAACTTCCCGTAAACTTAAATGCCTGAACCTGATAACAGAACATGGCATTGGATACTTTACATACTCCACGGAATGGCCCATGGATTCCACTGCTAAGGCAGCTTTAAGGACTGATATAAAGTGACATTGCTTCACTGCCAAGCAAAACAATAGTGCAATAAATGACAAGATTCTCCAGCTTCAAGCTTCCTACCTTACTTTTAAACTAAGAAATCTTACTCACCAGCTCGTAGAGCGAGCTTCCTCAGCACACTCGGTCTGTGAATGTAGGGGCGTGCAAGTACTGTGTTCGAGCTTACGTTTGTATCCGTTTCCTGATTGCTTCTCTTGTTTAAAGAGACAGGTCACCACGGAGCTATTTCTGCAGCCACGGCTCTTTCCCGCGCTACCCCTGTTGCTTTATGCAAGAACAAGCACGTCAAGAGCAAGCAAAGGTCATTCGGCCCTTCACAGCTCCTGGCTGTTGAATATATGGCAATAAAGAGTGACAAATCCCCATCACAAGCTTTTAAAGGAAGTAAGTGCAAACATTGCAGAAGCCCTAACTATAATCTTCCAAAGTTCACTCGATTCTGAAACCGTCCCTTCAGATTGCAAATTGCACATGTCACTCCGCTGTTCAAGAAAGGTGAGAGACGAAACCAGGGCATTATCGACCAGTTAGCCAAACATCTGTTTTCGCGAAATTACTAGACCCTATAATTAAGGATAGGGTTATTGAACACCTTGAAAATTTCCAGCTGATCAGAGAGTGGCAGCAAGGACATGCCTGACCAACCTGATTGAATTTTTGGAAGAGTTGACTAAAGTAGTAGAACAGGGAATGTCTATGGCTGTTATTTCTATCGACTTCCAGAAGGCATTCGATATAGTCACTCATAAGAGACTGTTAGCTAAAATTGAAGCTCATGGAATTTAGGGGATATAATTGACCTGTTTAGGAAATTGGCTGAGGGGCATGGGGGAAATGTCCGGATATTGGGCAGATACTCAATTTTTCAGGTTGTATCTAGCGGCGTCGTACAAGGACCTGTGTTGGGGCGTCAACCATTCAAAGTATTTACAAACGTCTTAGGTGATGGAATAGCGAGCCACATATCCAAGTTTTCCGGAGATACGAAGATAGGCAGTATTGTAATCAGTATCGAAGCATTACATTCCAGAGCGATATTAATAAATTTAGGGAATGGGCAAAGCTGTGGCAAATGAATTTCGATGTTGGTAAGTGTGAGGTCATCAACTTTGGAACAAAATGATCGATCAGAATACTTTCTAAATGGTGAAAAGCTAGAAACAGTGGCGGTTCAAAGAGACTTAAATGTCCATGTACATAGATCATTAAGATGTCATGGACAGGTGCAGAGAATAATCAAAAACACGAATGGGACGTTGGCCTTTATATCTGGAGTACAAGAATACATGGGGGTGGAAGTTATGCTACAGCTCTACAAATCACTGGTTGGATCAAACCTGGAGTACTGTGTTCAGTTCTGGGCACCACACCTTAGGGCGGATATATTGGCCTTGGATGAAGTGCACCGTGTATTTACTGTGATGATACCGTACTCCAAGGGTTAAATTACGAGGAGTGATTACACAAACTAGTGTTGTATTCCCTGGAATTTAGAAGACTAAGGGGTGATTTGATCGAAGTGTTCACGATATTAAGGGGAACTGATAGAGGGAAACTGTTTCCGCTGGTTGGAGAGTCTAGCACTTGGCGGACATAGCCTAAAAATTAGAGCCTGGACTTTCAGGAATGAAGTTAGGAAACACTTCTACACGCAAAGGGTGCTAAAAGTTTTGAACTATCGTCTGCAATTGTCAGAGGATACGAGCTCAATTGTTAATATTAAATCTGAGATTGATAGATTTTTGTTAACCAAAGCTATTAAAGGATATGAGGCCAAGGCTGGTATATGGAGTTAGGTCACAGGTCAACCATGATCTCATTGAATGACAGTACAGGCCCGGGGGGGGGGGGGGGGCGTAATGGCCTATTCCTGTCCCTATGTTCCTCGGTTCCTTTATTCATGTCATCCAGCATAGCCTTTGGCTAAACTTTAAATGTCTTCAGTGTCTTTCACTCTACTACCTTGCAGACAGATTATTAAACATTTGAATCAATGAGTAGATTTCCGTCTGTACCTCCTGGGCACAAATCATCCCCTGGACATTGCGCCGAATGGAAAATTAGGCTTGGAAGATCGAACATCCATGACGGATCCCGTCCGATTTACCTTTCATTTGAATTAATGGAAGGAAAATCATGCCGGTTTTGCTCCCGCCTGATTTTCCTCCTGTGCAAACTGCCGCCTCCGCAGTACAGAATAACATATACCCCAAGGTATTTTGATAGGCCTTGCAATTATAACGTGGGATAATTGCAGATCAAGGCTTAAAGTGCCCCCTTGAAATTCCTCCGCCTGCTAACGCAGAGGACATAATTTTCAAATTACTGAAATTATTGATTTTTCCCTTCTTTGAAATATTGGAGAGAGGGACATCATTCAAGTGTGATCAACCTTCGTCCACCATGATTGTGATCAGTAATCGATTAATTCCTCTGAGACAGTATTGGAGGCAGCGATTTCAGACGAATTTTGCTAAACATCGATACGCAATTGTTCCACACCGTCATTTTAAGACCCGATTGCATGTTTTAGATTTACTTTACACGAAATATATTTATGATCTTTAATGTAGATCTTTAGTTACCATGAAGTCATTTGATGAGAGCTTGAGAACGGAGGTTGGGAAAGACAGGGAGTGAACGTCTGACGGAGTGAAGCGCAAACAGAGTGAGGACTTTCAACTGGGAATTTGGTGAGGGTGGGAATTAGGTGCAGAGGGGGAAGAAGGTGCGAAGTTATTTTAACCAAAACACTATTGACTAAAACTGACCGAAGCATAAAAGGGAGACACACAATGAATCAAAACAAGCCAAGCAGGAGAGCAGAGGGTAAGTCTGTAAGTATTGAATTCATTGGTTTGTGTTTTTTAGTGGTTAGTGTTTTAGTGACAGATAAACAGTAAAGTGCCTTAAATCGAAACAAACAGTTTAAGTTACTGTTAGCTAACTTGGCAGGACATCTGGGGCCCGTAACATGTACATCCTGTTCCATGTGGGAACTCCAGAAGACTTCGTGTGTCCCGGAAAACCACATGTGCAGGAAGTGCTGCCAACTGTTCGAGCTCGAGCTCAGAGTTTCTGAGCTTGAGGGGCATCAATACGTCCATGAAAGTAAATCTTTTGTGAAACGTAGTCACCAAAAATATGTGCAAAACTATATTGTTCTGAGAAACTCATTCTAAGCCGAAGCCAATCCTCTGTATACATCTACTGCTCTTGCGATGTGTCCCAACATACCCGATGTATATATCAGCTGCTCTTGCAATGTGTTTTTTTTATTCGTTCATGGGATGTGGGCGTCGCTGGCAAGGCCAGCATTTATTGCACATCCCATGAAGGTTGTTTTTGTGACTGGAAGCCTGTGGCCAGTGGGGTACCACAGGGATCGGTGCTGGGTCCCTTGCTGTTTGTGGTCTACATTAATGACTTGGATATGAATGTAAAAGGTATGATCAGGAAGTTCGCTGATGATACAAAAATTGGTAGGGTGGTAAATAGCGAGGAGGATAGCCTCAGTCTGCAGGACGATATAGATGGGTTGGTCAGATGGGCGGAACAGTGGCAAATGGAATTTAACCCGGAAAAGTGCGAGGTGATGCACTTTGGAGGGACTAACAAGGCAAGGGAATACACAATGAATGGGAGGACCCTAGGCAAGACAGAGGGTCAGAGGGATCTTGGTGTGCAAGTTCACAGATCCCTGAAGGCGGCGCGACAGGTCGATAAGGTGGTAAAGAAGGCATATGGGATACTTGCCTTTATTAGCCGAGGCATAGAATATAAGAGCAAGGAGGTTATGATGGAGCTGTATAAAACACTGCTTAGGCCACAGCTGGAGTACTGTGTGCAGTTCTGGTCGCCACACTACAGGAAGGATGTGATCGCTTTGGAGAGGGTGCAGAGGAGATTCACCAGGATGTTAACAGGGCTGGAGCGCTTCAGCTATGAAGAGAGACTGGGAAGATTGGGTTTGTTTTCCTTGGAGCAGAGGAGGCTGAGGGGGGACATGATTGAGGTGTACAAAATTATGAGGGGCACAGATAGGATGGATACTAAGGAGCTTTTTCCCTTCGTTGAGGGTTCTATAACAAGGGGACATAGATTCAAGGTAAAAGGCGGGAGGTTTAGAGGGGATTTGAGAAAGAACTTTTTCACCCAGAGGGTGGTTGGAGTCTGGAACTCACTGCCTGAAAGTGTTATGGAGGCAGGAACCCTCACAACATTCAAGAAGCATTTGGATGAGCACTTGAAATGCCACAGCATACAAGGCTACGGACCAAATGCTGGAATATGGGATTAGAGTAGACAGGGCTGATGGCCGGCGCGGACACGATGGGCCGAAGGGCCTCTATCCGTGCTGTATAACTCTATGACTCTATGACACGTGTCCTAACACACCCTCTGTATACATCCACTGCTCTTGCCACGTGTGCTAACACACCCTCTGTATTCATCCACTGCTCTCACCATGTGTCCTAACACACACTCTGTACACATCCACTGCTCTTGCCATGTGTCCTTACATATCCTCTATATACATCCACTGCTCTTGCCATGTGTCCTAACATATCTTCTGTATACATCCACTGCTCTTGCCATGTGTTCTAAGACACACTTTGTATTCATCCACTGCTCTTGCGATGAAATCAACAAAACCTTTGTTCACATCCTCTGGTCTTGCGATGTGTCTGAACAACGTATTTGTTTTTTAAATCTTTCCTCACACATTCTCAAAATGAATGGTGACGTTTCTATCCTCACTCCCGAGTCTTTGACCAAAAGTTGCCATTTTCAGTTTCTTCATTGTACACTTGTGTCCTTTGCTCTGTTAGCCCAATATGAAATAGAAATCACATTCTTTACTGTCATATATACCACGGTCTAAGAAGTAATGATGAATTTCACGAAGGCAATGGCTACTCAACAGTTTAACTGCCATGTGCAGTTTTAGGCGCTCCATTAAAGAAAGAATATAAATGTCACAGACCGCGTTCCAAGTAGATTCACGAGGGGATGCCAGGAATGGAAGTTAGATCATTAAAATTGATGGGATTTTTCGAGTTGATCAGAAAAGCCGAAGAAGAGATTCATTGAGCTTTTCAGAATTATGGAGGATTTTAATTGGATGGATAGGGAAATCTATTTCCTTTGATTGGGGAGTCAATGATGAAGAGTGATCAATTTAAAATTGTAATTAAGAGAGTCAGGAGACCGGCTTTGAGAAATCGTTATAATTGGAGGGTTGTTTGAGACGCAACACGGTCAATGGTTGTGGCAAAGAACAGGAGAGTGTTAGGGGAAAACTAAATAATTATAAGAAGGAGAGAAAATAACAGGGCTACAAAAAGAGAGAGCGAAAGTGGGATTCGTTTGGGATTGATACAGGGCTATGTGGAAAGAGAGGGGCATTGAGATTAGTTTTCGATTGATACAGGGCTTTGGGCAGATAGCGAGATAGTGGGATTAGTTTGGGATTAATACAGGGCAATGGAGTGAGAGCAGGGCAGTGGGATTAATCTTGGATTGGTACCGTGCTACGGGGAGAGAGGGTGTCAGTGCGGGTAGTATAGGCTTGAAATAGAGTTATGGGAAGATAATGTGGCTTAATTGGATAGCTCTTTCAAAGGAAGCAGCACAAGCACGATCGGTCGAATGGCCTCATACTGTGCTCCGTCATTTTTTGCTTCTATGGTCCTGTGATTGATACAGGGTTATGGGAAGAGTGTGGTAAGTTTCAGTTTGATACAGGGCCATGGCTTGAAAGTGGGACAGTTGGATTAGTCTTGGATTGATACACATTTACCCTCAAAGAGAAGGGCAGTGGGATTATTTGAGTTTGATACGGGGCCATATCAAAGAATAGGGCATTGGGATTAGATTGGAATTGATAAAGGACAATGGGGAGAAAGCGGAGAGTGTGATTAGTCTGGGATTGAAGCAGGACTATAAGGAGAGAGGGGTTCAGTGAGATTAGTCTGGGATTGCAGCAGGACTATGAGGAGAGAGGGGTTCAGTGAGATTAGTCTGAGATTACAGCAGGACTATGAGGAGAGAGGGGGTCAGTGGGATTAGTCTAGGATTGATTCATGACTGTGAGGAGAGAGGGCGTCAGTGGGATTAGTCTAGGATTGATTCAGGACTATCAGGAGAAAGGGGGGTCATTGTGATTAATCTGGGATTGATTCAGGACAATGAGAGAGGGGGTCATTGGGATTAGTCTCGGATTGATTCAAGACTATAAGGAGAGAGGGGGTCAGTGGGATTAGTCTGGGATTGATTCACGACAATGATGAGAGAGGGGGTAAGTGGGATTCGTCCAGGATTGATTCAGGACTATGAGGAGAGCGGGGGTCATTGTGATTTGTCTAGGATTGATTCAGGACTATGAGGAGAGAGGGGGTCAGTTGGATTAGTTTGGGAATGACTCAGGCCCATGTGGAGAGAGAGGGTCAGTGGGATTAGTCTGGGATTGATTCAGGACTATGGGGAGAGAGTAGTTGAATGGGAATAGTCGAGGATTGTTTCAGGACGATAAGGAGAGAGGGGGTCAGTGGGATTAGTCTGGGATGTAATCAGGATATGGGGAGAGAGCGGTTCAGTGCGTTCAGCCTCGGATTGATTCAGGACCAAGGGGCGAGAGGTGGACACCAGGATTAGTCTAGGATTGAAGCAGGACTATGTGGAAAGAGGTGGTCAGTGGGATTAGTCTGGGATTGATTCAAGACTATGCGAAGAGAGGGGGTTAGTGGGATTAGTCTGGGATTGATGCGGGACTATGGGGAGAGAGGGGCTCACTGGGATTAGTCTGGGATTGACTCATGACTATGAGGAGAGAGAATCAGTGCGATTAGTCTGGGATTGATTCAAGACTGTGAGGAGAGAGGGGGTCAGTTGGATTATTCTGTGATTGATGCAGGAGTATTAGGAGAGAGGGGGTCAGTGGAATTAGTCTTGGATTGAATCAGGACTATAAAGAGAGAGGGGGTTCAGTGGGATTAGTCTGGGATTGATTTAGGATATGGGGAGAGAACGGGTCAGTGAGATCAGTCAAGGATTGATTCAGGACTATGAGGAGAGAGGGGTTCAGTGGGTTTAGTCTGGGACTGATTCAGGCCTATGAGGAGAGAGGGGGTCAGTGGGATTAATCTGGAATTGTTGCAGGACAATGAGGCCAGAGGACAGAGGGGCTCAGTGGGATTAGTCTGGGATTGGTGCAGGTCTATGAGGAGAGAGGTGGTCAGTGGCATTAGTCTGGGATCGATTCAGGACTATGAGGAGAGAGGGGGTCACTGGGATTTGTCCGGGATTGAATCAGGACTATGAGGAGAGAGGCTGACAGTGTGATAAATCTTGGATTGATTCAGGACAATGAGGAGAGAGGGGGTCAGTTGTATTTGTCTGGGATTGATTTAGGATATGAGGAGAGAGGGGGTCAGTGGGATTAGTCTCGGATTGATTAAGGACAATGGGGCGAGAGGGGGTCATTGGGTTTATTCTGGGATTGAAGAGGAGTATGTGGAAATAGGGGGTCAGTGTGATTAGTCTGGGTTTGATTCAAGAATATTAGAAGAGAGCGGGTCAGTGTGATTCTTCTGGGATTGATTCAGGTCGATGAGGAGAGAGGGGGTCAGTGGGATTAGTCTGGGATTGATTCAGGACTGTGAGGCGAGAGGGGATCAGTGGGATTAGTCTGGGATTGATTCAGGACTATGAGGAGAGAAGTGATCAGCGCGATTATTCTGTGATTGATTCAGGACTATGAGGAGAGAGGGGATCAGTGGGATTAGTCTGGGATTGATTCAGGACTATGAGGGGAGAGGGGGTCAGTTTGATTATACTGTGTTTGCAGCAGGACAAGTGGTGAGAGGTGGTCATTGCGATTAGTTTCGGATTGATTCAGGACCATGGGGAGATAAGTGGTCAGTGGGATTAGTCTGGGATTAATTCAGGAATATGCGGAGAGAGGGGGTCAGTGGGATTATTCTAGGATTGATTCAGGACTATGAAGATATAGGGGGTCAATGGGATTAGTTTAGGATTCATTCAGGATTAGAGGGAGAGAGGAGATCAGTGTGATTAGTCTGGGATTGATTCAGGACTATGAGGAGAGCGGGGGTCAGTGGAATTAATCTGGGATTGATTCAGAACTATGAGGAGAGCGGGGGTCAGTGGGATTAGTCTAGGATTGAATCAGGACTATAAAGAGAGAGGGGGTTCAGTGGGATTAGTCTGGGATTGATTTAGGATATGGGGAGAGAACGGGTCAGTGAGATCAGTCAAGGATTGAATCAGGACTATGAGGAGAGAGGGGCTCACTGGGATAGTATGTGTTTGATTCAGGACTATAAGGAGAGAGAGGGTCAGTGGGATAAATCTTTGATTGTTTCAGGACTATGAGGAGAGAGGGGGTCAGTTGGATTAATCTGGGATTGATTCAGGAATATGGGGATAGAAGGGACAGTGGGATCATTCTGGGATTGAAGAGGAGTATGTGGAAACAGGGGGTCAGTGTGATTAGTCTGGGTTTGATTCAAGAATATTAGAAGAGAGCGGGTCAGTGTGATTCGTCTTGGATTGATTCAGGTCTATGAGGAGAGAGGTGGTCAGTGGGATTAGTCTGGGATTGATTCAGGACTATGAGGAGAGAGGGGATCAGTGGGATTAGTCTGGGATTGATTCAGGACTATGAGGGGAGAGGGCATCAGTGGGATTAGACTGGGGTTGATTCAGGACTATGAGGAGAGAGGTGGTCAGTTTGATTATTCTGTTTTTGAAGCAGGACTACGAGGTGAGAGGTGGTCATTGGGACTGGTTTCGGATTGATTGAGGACTATGGGGAGAGAAGTGGTCAGTGGGATTAGTCTGGGATTGATGCAGGACTATGAGGAGAGAGGGGCTCACTGGGACAGTCTGTGATTGATTCAGGGCCATGGGGACAGAAAGTTTCAGTGGGTTTAGTCTCGGATTGAATCAGGACGATGAAGAGATAGGGGGTCAATTGGATTAGTCTCGATTTCATTCAGGATTAGGGGAGAGAGGAGATCAGTGGGATTAATCTAGGATTGATTCAGGACTATGAGGAGAGCGGGGTCAGTGGAATTAGTCTGGGATTGATTCAGAAGTATGAGGAAAGCGGGGGTCAGTGAGATGAGTCTGGGATTGATTCAGGACTATGAGGAGAGAGTGGGTCAGTGTGGTTATCTAGCATTGATTCAGGACGATGTGAAGAGAGGTGGTTCGTGGGATTAGTCTAGGATTGATTCAGGACTATGAGGATAGAGGGGGTCAGTGGGATTAATCTGGGATTGATGCAGGACTTTTCGGAGAGAGGGTATCAGTGGGATTAGTCTGGGATTGATGCAGGACTATGAGGAGAGAGGAGCTCACTGTTACAGTCTGTGATTGATGCAGGACTTTTGGGAGAGAGGGTGTCAGTGGGATTAGTCTGGGATTGATGCAGGACTATGAGGAGAGAGGGGCTCACTGGGACAGTCTGTGATTGATGCAGGACTATGAGGAGAGAGGGGGGCAGTGGGATTAGTCTGGGATTGATTCAGGACGATGAGGAGAGTGGCCGTCATTCGGATTAGTCTGTGATTGATTCACGACGATGAGGAGAGAGTGGGTCAGTGGGATTAGTCTGGGATTGTTGCAGGACTATGGGCAGACAGTGGGGCATTGGGATTAGTTTGGACTTGTTGCAGGACTATGGGGAGAGAGCGGGGCAGTTGGATTAATTTGGGTTTGATTCAGGACTATGGGGAGAGGGCGACGCAGTGGGATTAGTTTGGGATGGATGCAGGACTATGGGGTGACAGTGGGCGAATGGGATGAGTTTGGGATTGATTCAGGACTGTGGGGAGACAGCGGGCAAGTGAGATTAGTTTCAGATTGTTGCAGGAATATGGGGAGAGAGGGGGCCGACGCAGTTTCTTTGTGTATGTCGGTAATCGAAGCAAAATTTCTGTTACCGGTCAATGATACCGATTAAGTGAAAAAGAATTGAAAGGCAAGTCGCTTTTTAAAAAAATGAATGTATAAATGCTTTTCACTGTAGAGAATAACAGAAATAACATCTCTGGGCAGCGCCGTGTGTCGGTACACGTCGACAATAATTAATGGTTTCTCAGTAAGTTTCCTGTTTTGTTGGACTCTGTGTCGCCATGGAAATCGTTCACCAACGTTATCATCAGCATTTCGTTTTCCTGAGCTGCTTCCGCTGCTTGATCAAGAAGTCTCAGTAACAAAAAAGCGAGCGATTAATCTTTCTCATCAAATCGCTGACATTTAACTGCCGCAATGTGTACGATAACAGTGGGTCAGAAAAAAAATAATAAAATCGCTTCTCAGAATTGTGGACGATGTCAATTTAACTACATATTTTTACAAAAAAAGATTTGTACTATATCTATCCCGCTATCCCCAATAAATTCCATTGCTGCAACCCGCACTGTCCGGATTTTCCTTTCTTGAAACATTACTCCCCTGTCGAGTTCACTGCTTTTACTCAGCCCGGGGTGTGCTCTACACTGGGGAGACCAAACGCACATCAGGTCACTGCTTTTACTCAGCCCGGGGTGTGCTCCACACTGGGGAGACCAAACGAACATCAGGCCACTGCTTTTACTCAGCCCGCGATGTGCTCCACACTGAGGAGACCAAACGCACATCAGGTCACTGCATTGCCCAACACATTCGTTCTGTCCTCCATTGTCACAAGGACTGCTACGTTTTTCAACACATTCACCACCCTGTACCATATATTAGTGAATACACAAAGACAGAACTGTCCAAAATTATAGTTTAAACATAATATTCAATGTAAACCAGACGGCAGGAGATCTTAACACGGCCTGAACCTGGAAGTGTATTTAATCGTTTGTGTTTTAACAATCTGGATAATTGCCTCCCATTCGGATCAATGAAACTTCTATTATATTGATTATTAATTCTTATTATTGTTATTAATATTACTACTGTTATTGTTATTATTACTGTCCTTACTATGGGGAGACAGCGGGCAAGTGTGGCGAGTGGATGACCACACATTTGTCATTATTGTTATTACTATTATTATCATTGCTGTTACTATTACTGTTATTACTAATATTATCATTATTTTTATTATTACTGTTAATACTATAATTAATATTAATGTTATTATTACTGTTATTACAATTACTTTGTTTACTATTATTGCTGCACAACACCAGGCCACAAGACGGCAAAGCCTGCAGCCAAACGGTGACCGTCGCTCCACGGGCGATGTGATGAGATTTGAAACTTCACAGAATCACATTTCACAATTCCGTGCGGTAACGTTGTGATCACTTATTCAGCGCACGAACATGTATGAAAGTTTCTTACCGTGTTCTATATTTCCCGGGACTGTACTCACTTATCATTCACGGCTGCCCGGCCTGTGCTGCCTTGGTTGGAGTGACAGTGGAACCGTTCCAATTGGCCTCTGAGCTTTTTGCCTGCGGAGCACAACCCGCTCTTTGCTTCCTGCTGTCTCCGCGACCCTGCGACTCCAGTTAATAAAAAGATTGAAGCGCCCCTGGCGGATGAAAAGGTTATTCACCCTTATCCCTCCAATCAGGCATGAAGAATAGGCACTTCGTTATGACCTGGAACCTGTCAGTGTTTGAGGAAACGTAACCCAGCGAGGCCTGTTACCTTCAGCCGAAGGAGGATGAAAGTGAAGGCGGCGTTTGATAGGAGCAAGCGATATTACAGAGTATTACATAGGATTTACAGCACAGAAACCGGCCATTCGGCCCGATAGGGCTATATCGTTGTTTACGTTCCACACGGGCATCCTCCAAATTATTTCATCTCATCCTATCATCATATCCTTCTATTTCTTTCTCCCTCATGTACTTATCTAGCTTCCACTTAAATGCATCTGTACTATTCGCCTCAACCATTCCATGTGGTAGCGAGTTCCATATTCTGACCATGATCTGGCGAAAGTAGATTCTCCTGAATTCCCTGTTGGAATTATTGGTGACTATCTTTTTTATATGGCCCATAATTTGAACAGTTTTGGACTCCACCACAAGTGGAAACCTATTTTCTACATCTGCCCGAGAGAACCACTCACTAATTTTAAAGACCTCTGTCAGGTCACCCTTCTCTTTTCGAGAGAAAATAGCCACAGCCTGTTTAATTTTGATGTATGATGGCTGTCCACAAACATAACTGAGAGTTTCAACAGATGCCTTCAGTGACAGTAGATTATAAAAGGAGGATTAATAAAACAAATAATTCAATGATTTCCAGCTTATTCAATATTAACAAATTGAGGGCACAATTCAAAGGCGATTGTTATGGCCCAGAAACCCGACTTTAATGAAAGGAAAGAAGGATGTTTGTGTCTAAATAACAATTTGCTACGCCCTCTGCGCACTTCATAACCAATGTATATATTTTTTGCTTTAGATACAGAATGCTGTTTGATCACACCCATCAGTGAATGGTCTGTTAATATGATCGTGATGGCGTTAGTCGAGGGAGAATGATAGCTGGCACAGAGCTCAATCACTTTCTCTCCTTTAAATAGAGCAATAGGTTCTCAATGGATTGATAGGATCTCAATAGAGCAATAAGATCTCAATAAAGTGATAGGATCTCAAAAGATTTAGAGGATCTCAATAGTGATAGGATCTCAGTTGATTCACAGGATCTCAATAGAGTGATAGTATCACAATAGAGCGAAATGATCTCAATAGAGTGACAGAATCTCAAGTGGAGCGGTAGGACCTCAATAGGGTGATCGGGTTTCAATAGACTGAAAGCATCTGAATAGAATGATACGATCTCGACAGAGAGATAGGATCTCCATAGAGTGATAGGATCTCAATGGAGAGATCGGATCTCAATAGAGAGATAGGACCTACCCGATAACACTTTTGACCAGTTTGCTGTCGTCAGTCCCTGTCTCATTTAATTAAGATGTGGAGATGCCGGTGATGGACTGGGGTGGACAAATGTAAGGAATCTTACAACACCAGGTTATAGTCCAACAAATTTATTTTAAAATCACAAGCTTTCGGAGATTATCCTCTTCATCTGACGAAGGGGATAATCTCCGAAAGCTTGTGATTTTAAAATAAATTTGTTGGACTATAACCTTGTGTTGTAAGATTCCTTCATTTAATTAAAGTTACCTTACCATAATTTAGAATCTTAGTAACTGTTACGTTTCTCCGTTTCAATCCTAATATTGAATTCGATCATATTATGACCACTGACAGAAAAATGTACACTTACTGTTGGATTTTCAAGTATGTCTGGCTCTTTATTCATTATTAATCTAGTATGACCTGGCCTATTGTTGGCGCGATAACATTTGGCTATAGAAAGCTATCTTGAATGCACTCAAGAAATTCACTTCCTGTCTGACTTGATCTACTCGGCTCTTCCCAATCTAAAAGAAAATGAAAGTCTCCCAGTAAAACATCTCTGCTTTTGTTACAAGCCTCTCTCGTCGCTGAATTACATGGAATTAGACAGGATTTACAGTGCAGAAACAGGACATTCGGCCCAACATGTCCAAACCTGTGTTTATGATCCACACGAGCTCTACCCTTCTTCATCTGACCCCATCAACATATCCTTATATTCCTTTCTCCATCGTGTGTTTATCCAGCTTCGCCTTAAATACGTATTTGCTACTCGACTCAATTGTTCCTTGTGGTAGCGAGTTCCACATTCTAACCACTCCCAGGGTAAAGGTGTTTCTCCGGAATTCCCTACTGGGTTTATTGGTGACTATCTTATGTTGATGGCCCCGATTTCAGGTCTCCCCCGCAAGGGGAAACATCTTCTGTTCGTCTCCCCTACCAAGCACTTTCATGATCACAAAGACTACTTTCGGTCACATTCAGTCTTGTCCTTTGAAGATAAAAGAGCCTCAGCCTGTTCAATCTTTCTGAATAGGTATAAACTCTCAGTTCCGGTGTCATCCAAGTAAATATTTTTTGCAACTTCACCATTGTCTCGATATCCATTTTATAATATGGATACAAGAACTGTTCACAGTACTACAAGCGTGGTCTAACAAAGGTTTTATTCAAGTTTAAAACAACTTCCTTGATTTACAATTCTATCCTTTTAGAAATGAACACAGGAACATAGGAAGAAAGGAATAGGATTCGGCCATTTAACCACTCGGGCCTGTTCCGCCATTCAATGAGATCATGGCTGTTCTGTGACCCATCTCGATATGCCCGCCTTAATCCCATATCCGTTATAACCTTTGGTTAAAAAAAATTCTCTCACTCTCAGATTTAAAATGAACAATCGAACAAGCATTAACTGCCGTTTGTGAAAGTTCCAAAATTTAACAACCCTTTGCGTGAGGAAGTGTTTCCGAACTTCAATCCTGAAATCCAGGCTCTAATTTTTAGGAACATCGGAACACAAGCACAGAAGTAGATCATTCAGCCCCACGTGCCTGCTCCGCCATTTGATAAGATCATGGCTGATCTGTGATCGAGCTCCATGTACCTGCCTTTGGCCCATATCCCTTAATACCGTTGGTTGCCAAAAAGCTATCTGTCTCACTTTCAAATTTAGCAATTGAGTTGGTACCAATTGCCGTTTTGCAGAAGAGAGTTCCAAAGTTCTATCACCCTTTGTTTGTAGAAATGTTTTGTAATCTCACTCCGAAAAGGTCTGGCTCTAATTTTTAGACTGTGCCGCCCTCCTCCGAGAATCGCCAACCAGCGGAAATAGTTTATCCACATCCTCCCTATCCGTTCCCCTTAACATCCAATAAAAGTCGATCAGATCACCCCTTAACCTTCTAAACTGTAGGGAATACAACCCCAATTTGTGTAATCTCTCCTCGTAACTTAACCCTTGAATTCCGGGTATCATTCCAGTAAACCTACGCTGCAATCCCTCCAAGGCCAATATGTCCTTCCGAAGGTGCGGTGCCCAGAACTGCTCACAGTACTCCAGGTGCGGTCTAACCAGGGTCTTGTATCGCTGCAGCATAACTTCTGCCACCTTGTACTCCAGTCCTCCAGATATCAAGGCCAGCATTCCATTAGCCTTCTTGATTACTTTCTGCACCTGTTCATGACACTTCAATGATCTATGCACCTGAACCCCTAAGTCCCCTTCGACATCCACTGTTTTAAATTTTTTTACCATTTAGAAAGTACCCTGTTCTCTCATTTTTTTGATCCAAAGTGGATGACCACACATTTGTCGACATTGAATTTCATTTGCCACAGTTTTGCACATTCAGCAAATCTATCAATATCGCTTTGTTATGTTATGTTTTCATCTACACTGCTTACAATGCCACCAATCTTTGTGTCTTCGGCAAACTTAGATATGAGACGTTCTAAACCTTCATCTAAGTCGTTAATAAATATTGTGAATAATTGAGGCCCCAAGACAGATCCCTGCGGGACTCCACTAGTCACATCCTGCCAATGTGATTACTTATCCATTATCCCTACTCTCTGTCGCCTTTCGCCCAGCCAATTTCTGAACCAAGCCCGTACTTTTCCCTCGATTCCATGGGCTTCTAACTTAGCTAACAGTCTCTTATGTGGGACCTTATTAAATGCCTTCTGGAAGTCCATATAAATAACATCCATTGACATTCCCCGTTCCACGACTTTAGTCACCTCTTCAAAAAATTCAATCAGGTTTGTCAGGCACGACACACCTTTCATAAATCCATGCTGGCTCTCCATGATTAACTGAAATTCTCGAGGTGTTCAGTCACGCTATCATTAATTATAGACGACAGCAATTTCCCCACAACAGATGCTAGGCTAACTGGTCTATAATACCCCGGTTTCCCTCTCTCTCCTTTCTTAAAAAGCGGAGTGACATGTACAATTTTCCAATCCAGAGGGACAGTTCCTGAATATGGAGAACTTTGAAAGATTATAATAAGAGCATCCGCAATGTGCTCACTTACTTCCTTTAAAACCCTGGGATGGAAACCATCTGGTCCTGGGAATTTCTCACCCTTTAGTGGTGTTATTTTCTTCATTGCTGTTGTTTTACTTATGTTAATTTTATCGAGTCCCTGTCCCCGATTCAATATTAGTTTACTTGCGATTTCCGGCATCATATCCTCTTTTTCTACTGTAAATACTGACGCAAAGTCCGCCATTTCCACATTGTCATTGACAATATCCTCACTTTCAGTTTTTAAGGGGTCAACACTGCTCCTGTCCACCCTATTTTTCCGAATATAACCATAAAAGTTATTTGTATTGGTTTTGATATCCCTTGCAAGTTTCTTTTCAACTCTCTTTTTGTAGCTCTTACTATCTGTTTTGTGACCCTTTGTTGATCTTTGTATCTTTCCCATTCTCCAGGAACTGTGCCATTTTTTGCCTATTGTATGCCCTTTCCTTACATCTTATACTGTCCCGTACCTCTTTAGTTGTCCATGACTGTTTTTTTTGGCAAGTGGAGTTCTTGCCCCTCAGGGGTATACACCCGTTCTTTATCTCGTTAAATGTTTCTTTAAACATTTTTCACTGATCATTAGTCGTTTTACCCATTAACAGATTAGCCCAGTTTACTGTGGACAGTCTCTGTTTCATCCCATTGAATTCAGCCTTACCCAAGTCTAGAATCTTAGCAGCCGACTCAACTTTTTCCCTTTCAAACATTACATTGAACTCGATCATGTTATGGTCGCTGTTGGATAGATGTTCGCGAACAGTTAAGCCGTTATTAAATCCACTTTATTATTCATTACTAAATCTAGCATGGCTTGACCCCTTGTTGCCTTTAGGACATACTGCTGTAGAAAACTATCCAGGACACACTCAAGAAATTCACTACCTTTCCGACAGTTGCTAGTCTATTTTCCCAATCTATGTGAAGGTTAAAGCCCCCCATTAAGTCCATTATGCCGTTATATCTGAGGAATGAGAGAGGCTAAGACTGTATTTGAAGCGATCTATAGGCCTGCAGATAGCAGCAGTGAAGTGACACAGGGATATGGGGGTACAGATACACAAATCACTAAAAGTATCGATGCAGGTTAACAACGCCATATCAAAGCATCAAAGCAATTAAATAGCGGGAGGTGAGTAGGCAGTGCAGAATTTATGCATGTAAAAATGCGGATATTGGACAAGCATGTTGTAAAGACAGATTGGTTTAATTGGGCGATTTTAACTTTCATATAGATTGGGATAAGCAGACGAGCTCGTGTCAGAAAGCAGCGAATGTCTTCAGTGTGTTCAAAACAGCTTTCTTTACTAATATTTCCTGGAACCAACAAGGGGACCGGACATATCAGCTGTAATAATTATTAAAGTGCCAGACGTAGTTAACAGCCGAAACGTACGTGAATATTTATCTAATACCAATCATAATATGATCGAGTTCAATGTTGCTTTTGAAAGGGAGAAACCCGTAACAGCTACTAAGATTCTAAGTCTAGGTAAGGCTATGAGATGAGACAGAAAATGTCCAAATTAAACTGAGCAAATCTGTTAATGGGTAAACAGACAGAAGATCAGTGGGAGGTGTACAAAAAGGAATTTAACGTGATACTGAACCAATTTATACTCTTAAGGGGCGAGAGTTCAACTTGCCAAAAAAAAACATGGGCGACAAAAGAGGTAAGGGACAACATGAAACTAAAAGAAAAAGCAGACAAAAAAGCAAAAAATAGCACGGATCCTGGCGAATGGGACAGATACAAAGAAGAGCAAAGGATGATAAAACAGATAGTAAGAGCCACAAGAAGGGTCCATGAAAAGAATCTTGCAAGGGATATCTAAATGAACAGCAAAAATGTTCACAATTATAATAGGAAAACGAGGGTGAACAAGAGCAATGTGGGCCCCTTAAAAACTGATACATTGTAAATGAAAATAATGAAATGACGTGATGTTAAACCATTACTTTGCGTCACCATTTACAGTGGAGGAAGAGGAGAGCACCCCAAGGAAATTAATTTTGCATCAGGGACGGGGACGAGCTAATTAACAGCAATGAAGAAAATAATGACACGAAAGAGTGAAAAATCGCCAGGACCAAAAGATTTCCATCTGAGGGTTTAAATGAAGTAGGTGAGAACATTGCAGATGCCCTAACTATAATCTTCCGAAGTTCTTGATTGGAAAATCGCACATGTTATTCCGCTATTTATGGAAGGTGAGAGATGGAAACCGGGGAATTATACACCAGTTAGCCTAATGTTTCTTGTCGTGAAATTACAATACTCTATATTTAAGGATAGAGCAACTGAACACGTTAAAACATTTCAGCTGATCAGAGAGACACAGTATCGATTAGTAACGGGTAAGTCACGCCTGACAAATCTGATTTTTTTCAAGAGGTGACTAAAGTGATGGACAGTTGACTGTCTATGGATGTTGTTTATATGAACTTCCAGAAGGCATTGGATAAAGTCCATTATAAGAGACTGTTAGCTAAAGTTGGAGCTCATGAAATTGAGCGCAATTTATTGACCTGGTTACAAAATTGGGTGAGCGGCAGCAGACAGAGAGTAAGGATAATGTGCAGGTGCTCAAATTGGCACGATATGGTTAATGGTGTCCCACAGGGATCATTTGTTAAGGATTTAAATTACGGGATACAGAGCCACATATCCAAATTTTCCGATGGCGAAAAGATAGGCAGCATTGTAAGCAGTACTGCACTGAAGTGTCAGCCTCGATTATCTGCTCGAATCTCTGGATTGCGATTTGACACAATAACCGTCTGGCTCAGAATCGAGAATTCAACCGCTGAGCCAAGGCTGATAATTTAATGGAATAAATGTTAAAAGGAGCGAACGGGAGAACAGGACGACAATAGACAGCGGACTCATTATCGTTTTATTTCTTAAATGCTCCTAACAACGCTTGCTGCGTTCGTTTAAGTTGATCACATATTTTTGGCTCCAACCAAACCTTTTGAATTCTGTTCTTTTCATCACTCGCATTTTGTTCCATTTTGTTACCCAGTAACATTGATAACGTATCCGCTTTTTAACATGTTATTAGCTCAGACCTCTCTGTTTATTCACGCATCTCTTGGTTTGCAAAACTCAATTGTTTCATATTGGGAGAATGTTTAAGTTGTACCTCACTCATGTCTTATTGAACCTTTACCAATCTGTGTTCACATTTATCTCCTGAAAATGCCACCCCAGAGTTTATAACCATTTATTTAATCTTATTTTGTTACAACCTCCCTGATTATCCCTGGAATCTCTGTCAGTGATGTGACTCATTCAGCCTTTACCCTGTTCTTTATCAATCTGGTATTTAGCCGGCCACACAGCTGGTCCCGTTCAATTTGCTTTCATTCCAGCCGATTAAATGGGGCCCGTTCCACTATCAAGCGGGAAACACACCGGCGGAGATTGGCTGGTTAAAGTATCCTGTAACACCCAATGATCCCATCATTCTTTGCAAAGAAAGGGGGTTTTGAAAATAATGATGCTTAACAGGAAATGACCCGCTTGATAGTGGAACTGGCCCCATTTAATCGGCTGGAATGAAAGCAAATTGAACGGGTCCAGCTGTGGGTCCGGCTAAATACCAAATGGATAAAGAACAGGTTAAAGGCTGAATGGTTCACATCACTGACAGAGATTCCAGGGATAATCAGGGAGGTTGTGACAAAATAAGATTAAATAAATGGTTATAAACTCTGCGGTGGCATTTTCAGGAGATAAATGTGCACACAGATTGGTAAAGGTTCGATAAGACATAAGTGAGGTGCAACTTCAACATTCTCCCAATAGGAAACAATTGGGTTTTGCAAACCAAGAGATCCATGAATAAACAGAGAGGTCTGAGCTAATAACATGTTAAAAAGCGGATACGTTATCAATGTTACTGGGTGATAAAATGGAACAAAATGCGAGTTATGAAAAGAACATAATTCAAAAGGTTTGGTTGGAGACAAAAATATGTGATCAACTTAAAGGAACGCAGCAAGCGTTGTTAGGAGCATTTAAGAAATAAAACGATAATGAGTCTAAGGGAGGTTGTGCATACAGAGTAAAGCAACATCAGAGCGTTTGTATCGGGAGGGGGAACTGGGACTCTCGCACAGGCGATATGTTGGCAGATCCTCTTTGAGCTCTCACGCAGGCGCAGAAGGTTAAGTGGTGATTTGATTGTTTTGTTTTCGGATATTGAAAGGAATTGATGCAGTAGATCGAGAGAAACATTTTTCGCTGCTGTAGGAATCTATGACAAGGGGGCATAACCTTAGAATCAGAGTCAGGTCATTCAGTCGAGAATTTTGGAAAGGGGTGGTCGAAGTGTGGAAATAGCTCGCACTAAAATCAATAGTTACTCGCTTAATTAATAACTTTAAACCTGAGATCGATAGATTTTAGCAGCAAAGGATATTAAGGGTTATAGAGCCAAGGCGGGTAAATGGAGTTAGGATACAGATCAGCCCTGATCTCATTGAATGGGGAACAGGCTCGAGGGACTGAATGACCTGTTCCTGTTCCTATGTTCATATGTATAGATCATGCTGTCTTTGTCACATATTTCCCAGTGTTGTGTTTGGGAAACGTCGGGAAGCAGAGCCCGCCTGTTGGGGCCCGCTAACCCAATCGAGGAGCACAGGATGGGATATGAGACGGAATACAGTTCTAATGCTGGGAATTCTGCCGCTCTTGTCCTCGTTTAACTAATTTAAATATTAATTTGAGAGGATATTTCACCCCATTCTTCAGCTCCTCTCTGAATTTAGTCTGGGTCACTCCATAAATACACGTGTTTGTGCAGCAGCTCAAAAGCAGGAGCATGTAGCTGGTTTGATCTGCGATAAATGTCGGGTCATTGATACCTGTGGAATAATAACGGTTTGTAATTTGAACTGATAGGAAAAGTAAAACATACGTCATCCATAGCAGTATGAAATTGGCGGATATCGCAAACAGTAAGATGATGGATTTTCTTCGGTTCTCCATCTCCGGATCATTGTGATTCGCATCACTTTTGCTGCCTCTAAGCCTCCTGCGGGCTCTACTTGCCGCCAAAATGTTTCCTACAGTCAGAGAATTGAGCAGCAATATCAGGAATATTGGAAGCAGTGGAGTGAAACAGCGGTGAATCCATGTAAATGCTACCCATGCAGCTGAAGTATAACAGTCTGGTTTTACACGATAGCCCCAAGGTACGTTCTCCAATATAATGGACGGTTCAAATGCAAAGTACCAGGGAATGTTTTTTAAACAGAAGAGCGGACACAACGTTCCTATAATCACGGCTGCAGTTTTCTCGGTGCAATATTTAGTCCTCAGCTTCTGGCAACAAATGGTTATAAAACGATCAAAAGTGAAAGCGACTGTTAACCAGACAGAAATGTCTGAGACAGCATGGTTAAGGGTAATTTGGAAAGAGCACACAGGGGTGAGGAACAGGAAGTTAGTCGGGAAATATAACTCCTTGATCCGAAACAGTACCACGTCATTGATAATGACCAATAGATCCGCCGCTGCCATGGCCACCAGGTAGCGAGTGACACATTTCGAGAGACCGCACTTTCCTCGGGACAGGATTACAATCGTCATCACGTTAGCTGTAAAAGGGAAACAGAAACAGTGAATCACGCAACAGCTTACAGCAAAAGAGCCAATTTCACACGACTTTGAGTGAAACATACAGCTTATGAGAGTATATGAGAGTGCTGAGTAAATAATGACAAATAAATATTCCGATTAAAGAGGAAGGAATGAATTTACTCGGAACTGCACCCTCTCTGACGCCGTAACTTCGCCAGAGGAGCAGTGTTAACCCGGCGCAGCACCAAGGATTTTAAATGCCATTGATGAACATTAGCCAAAATAAAGCGAGATAATATGTTATAAATAATTACAATCAGGAGTAATTCGGAAGAGTAAATGACATAATGGAAAGAAAAGATAAGAATTTAGACTGCAAATATGTAATAAATGGTCAACTATAAATTGGTCGATAATTAATCAGTGCGGAGCAGTGAAAATGAAGCCAGCCTGACATGCGGTCAATACAAAATGGGGACCACCAAGGGTGAGCTCAACGGGCTGGGTTTGGACCCGTGAGCAGGAGAGGGGAGTGGACCAGGTGGTAGTCGGAAATAGTTCCCAGTTGACAGATTTTATTCTCAGACTGGACAACAGATTGCAGCAAATCTCTGCTGTCAAACACCATCATACAAGGGGAGTTGTTAGGTTTGAACTCGACCAAGTTGCAGCAATTTCGTTTTACAAACCCCCAGGTGAACCGTTCACATGGTCAACATACTTTCCCTCGCTGCAAAACCCATGTCTTGTCAGAGACACCTTCAACAGTCCAACACCATCTGGGGAAACTCCAACAATGTCCGCAAGGAGCAAAGGGTGAGAAATGAGCAGCAACAGACAACTTTATCTAGCTCTATTATGCCTAAAAACAAATATACCTTCCAAGTACAGGATGCAACAAGGGACACAATTCGACCTCAAAGGGAAGTGATGGCAGCGATCCGGAGATCGCAGAATAGACCAGTGCAAGTGACAATAGAGACTGCAGTTCAACCCGGTGCCCGGATTACATTATGGACCAGTGCAAGTGATAATAGAGTCTGTAGTTCAGCCCTGTCCCCGGATTACAGTATGGACCAGTGCAAGTGATAATAGTGTCTGTAGTTCTACCAAGGGAAACAAAGTACCTGCCGAGATGCAACTTCAGAAAGATTGTTTGGGACAGTTATACCTCTGAATTGAATCCATCTGTAATATCACTCCGACACAAGAGCGTTATGAAGAAATTGTCTCCATGGTCTGGAATGAAGTAATTGAGGAAATTGCAGCTGCGTTCGTAAATAGTCTTCAAAATCTCATTATTCGGGAATTGTCCCGTTGGATTGGAAAATTACAATGGACTCTCCAATAATTGAGCAGGGTGGGTGATAGAAACCATATAACGATAGACCTGTCGCTCCAAAGTCTGTTGTGGGAAAATTACTACAATCTGTTATTGGGGAGTGAGTGACTGAGCATTTGGACAAATTTGAGCCACGTGCTAGTGAAGAGAAACACAGGGTAATTCGGCACCAACGCGTGGTGAAGACTCTGGTTTCGGGACTCAAGTTTTCGTTTCCTCAAACAGTGGCACTCCAACGTCATAGGTAGGACTAGGAAAGAGGTTCTGCTGAGGGAGTTTGAGCAGCTAGAGACTGAATTAAAAAGCAGAACTACAAAGGTAATAATCTCCGGATTATTACATGAGCCACGAGCAAATTAGCACAGAGTGAATCAGATCAGAGAGATGAATGCGTGGCCCAAAGTTTGGTGTGGGAGAAGTGGGTTCAGGTTCATGGAGCACTGGCACTAATAATGGGGAAAGAGGAAGCTGTTTCGTTGGGACGGGCTTCACCTGAACCATGCTGGGACCAATGTTCGGGCAAACTGAATAACTAGGGCGGTAGAGAAGAGTTTAAACTAAATAGAGTGGGGGAGGGCTCATAATACTATTCAAGGAGAGTCAACATGGTTTTATGAAGGGGAAATCGTGTCTGACAAAATTTATTAGCGTTCTTCGAGGAAGTAACGGGCAGGGTGGATAAAGGGCAAGCAATGGATGCAGTGTATTTGGATTTCCAAAATGCATTCAATAAGGTGCCATATAAAAGATTACTGCACAAGATAAGAGCTCGTGGTGTTGTAGGCAATATATTGGCATGGATAGAAGATTGGCTAACGAACAGAAAACAAAGAGTCGGGAGGAAAGGTTTATTTTGCAAATGTCAATCTATAACTAGTGGGGTGCCGCAGGGCTCAGTGCTGGGGCCTCAGCTATTTGCAAAATATATCAATGACTTGGATGAAGGAACAGAGTGTCTTGTTGCCAAATTTGCTGATGATACAACGATGGGTGGAAAAGCAAGTTGCGATGCGAACACAAAGTGTCTGCAAAGGGATATTGACAGGTTAAGCGAATGGGCAAAATTTGGCAGATGGAATAAAACGTGGAAAAGGTGAAGTCATTAACTTTGGGAGAAAAAGTAAAAAAGCAAAATATTATTTCAAAGGAGCAATACTACAAAATGCTGCGGTGCAGAGGGATCTGGATGTCCTCGTAAATTAAACACAAAAAATCAACATGCACGTGCAGCAGGTCGTCAGGAAGGCAAACGGAATATTGGCCTTTATTTCGAGGTGGATGGAGTATAAGAGCAGGGAGATCATGCTACACCTGTACAGAGTGCTGGTGAGATGACACCTGGAGCACTGCCTACAGTTCTGGTGCCCTTATTCAAGGAAGGACACACTTTGGACCAAAAAAGGATAGAACAGGGTACTTTAAAAATGGTAAAAAGTTAAAATCTGTGGATGTCCAAAGGGACTTAGGGGTTCAGGTACATAGATCATTGAAGTGTCGTGAACAGGTGCAGTAAATAATCATGAAGCCAAATGGAATGTTGGCCTTCATATCCAGAGGACTAGAGTACAAGAGGGCAGAAGTTATGAGGCAGCTATACAAAACCCTGGTTAGACTGCACCTGGGGTACTGTGAGCAGTTCTGGGCACCGCACCTTTGGAAGGACATATTGGCCTTGGAGGGAGTGCAGCGTAGGTTTACGAGAATGATACCCGGACTTCAAGGGTTAAGTTACGAGGAGAGATTACACAAATTGGGGTTGTATTCTCTAGAGTTTAGAAGGTTAAGGGATGATCTGATTGAAGTTAATAAGATATTAAGGGGAACAGATAGGGTGGATAGAGAGAAACTATTTCCACTGGTTGGGGATTTTAGGAGCATGGGGCATAGTCTAAAAATTAGAGCCAGACCTTTCAGGAGCGAGATTGGTAAACATTTCTACACACAAAGGGTTGTAGAAGTTTGGAACTCTATTCCGCAAACGGCAATTGATACTAGCTCAATTGCTAAACTTAGATCTGAGATAGATAGCTTTTTGGCAACCAAAGGTATTAAGGGATATGGGCTATATGGAGTTGGATCACAGATCAGCCATCATCTTATCAAATTGCGGAGCAGGCACGAACGGCTGATTGGCCTACTCATGTTCCTATGTTCCCATACTTACATTGGAGGCAGTTCAGAGAAGGTTCACTGGGTTGATTCGGGAGATGGAAGGCTTTACTTCTGAGGAAAGATTAAACAGGTTGGGGCTAAACTCATTGGAGTTTAGAAGAATGAGAGGAGATCTTATTGAAACATACAAGATTCTGAGGGGACTCGATAGGGTAGATGCTGAGAGGATGTTACCCCTCATCTAGGGGGGGCATAGTCTCAGAATAAGGGGTCGCCCGTTTAAAACGGAAATGAGGAGGGATCTCTTCTCCCAGAGGGTCATGAATCTTTGAATTTTTTTACCCCAAAAAGCTGTGGAGGCTGAGTCATTGAATCCATTCAAGGCTGAGTCAGACACATTTTTGATCAGCAAGGGAGTAGGATATGGAGAAAAGGCGGGAAAGTGGAGTTGAGGTAAAAATCAGATCAGCCATGATCTGATTGAATGGCGGAGCAGAGTCGTGGGGCCGAATGACCTGCTTCTGCTCCTATCTCTTATGGTCTTACGGTCTTGTGGTCCTTTGCAATAGGGGGAGCCTTTACAAACCGGATGGCCTCTATCTGCACAACGGTGGTGGGAGGTGGTTGGGGTTAGAGATGTTGGCAGGCAAGATAGCTAGAATGATGGGGCAGGGTTTAAACTGGATGTGGGGGTGTTTGTGGTAAGTGCAAGAGAACACCAGTACCGATTGGAGCAACTTTTAAGTATACCAGTGAAAACACAAATCAAAGCTTAATGAGGCTAATTCCAATAGAGGGGGGTCAACAAAGTAAAACTGTTGATAAAGTAAATCGGAAAGCTAAAAATCAGAAAGCTTAAAAAGCTGCGTTTGCATTAATGGAAGAAGTCCGATAAATAAGATGGGTGATCTGGAAGGTATTGCAGCGGTTCATAGATTGGAAATTAGTTTCATCACAGAGAAATGGTGGAATGATTCCAATCAATGGGATACCTATCTGGTAGGGTATAAATTGTTTAGACTAGACCGTGTCAGGAGAGAGGGCGATGCTGTTGCAGTGTCTGTAAACTCCAGTATTGAGGCACAAGTCAGAGAGGATATATAAAAGGAAAATGCTCCTCTACATTTCCGAGTTGCTCAGCATTTAGAATATCTCCCGATTTATCTTTCTTAGGTCCAAAATGGATGACCTCACATTTGCCCACATTAAACTCCACCTTCCATAAATTTGCAGCGCGTTTCCCGCCGAATATCCTTCTCTGCTCAACCGACAAGTTCTGTGAGCGGAGCGTCGATAGATTAGCGCCACCCGGTGGGAGGGTATCGAACTGATCGCCAAGCCAGTTGAATCCCAGAAAGTACGTGCCGTGGACAAGGTGAAACCCGAACTCAGGCCAGCCAAGATGGCTTTCAAACTTCCACTATTACGGAGCTGCAGTCGTCGAACTTTCAGTTGCTTACCTCACTGTGTAACGTCGTGTAATTATATTGAAACTGGTAAGAATATTGATCAATATGAGGCGGTCGTAATGGATGGTCAGAAAGGTCGGTGGCATATTCAATGGAATGGATTGTCCGAGGTCTCAGTGCGAGCACCCCATACCAATCCATGTGTACACAAATGGCCACCTGAATTGCCTGAGATGCAAAGATTGATTGATGTAGATGAAAGATTCAGTGCACCCTAACTGAGTCCTCTCCCCTTAACAACTTGAGCAGTCTTTAATGATTTACGAAGCCAGGGATAAATCCGACAACTACAGGGCAGTCAGCCTAATGTCGGTGGTTGGGAAACTTTAAGAAACAACAATTTGGGAAAAAATAAATGGCAAATGGACAAATATGGATTAATACATGAGAGCCAGCAGGGATTTGATAAAGGGAAATCGTGTTTGGCTAACTTGGATGATTATTTGATTAAGTAACGGAGAGGCGTGACGAAGGTCGTGCAGTTGATGTTGTGTATTTGGAATTTCAAAAGCTGTTTGATAAAGTATCACATAATAAACTTCTTAACAAAATTGAAGACCACGGGGTTCATGGGGCGGTGGTTGCGTGGATACCAAATTGGCTAAGGATCTCATAGTTCCCTGCTGGTCCAATATCCCGAATATAAACATTTTAACGTGTTTTATAACTGCCTGCACAATGTTCAACAGTAGGCCATAACTGTGCTTGGTGCACGAATGCAGCTCTGAATATAACACATCTCCACACTGGTTTCACCAACTCCTTGAGAACCAATAGTGTTTACAACGATCTACCTACTGTAGAGTTAGAACATAAGAAATAGGAGCAGGAGTAGGCCACATGGTTCCTCGAAACTGCTCCGTCATTCAATAAGATCATGGCTGATCTTCGAACTCAACTCCACTTTCCAGCGCGATTCCAAGATCCCTTGATTGCCCTTGATTCCAAAAATCTGTCTTTCTCAGCCTTGAATGTACTCAACAACTCTGCATCCACAACCCTCTGGGATAGAGAATTCCAAAGATCAGCTGCCGTCTGATTGAAGAAATTCCTCCTCATCTCAGTCTTAAATGGCGGTCCCCTTATTCTGTATCTATTCCCCCTAGTTCTAGACTCTCCAGCCAGGAGAAACATCCTCTCAGCATCTACCCTGTCAAGCGCCCTCAGAATATTATATGTTTCAATGAGATCACCACTCATTCTTCTAATCTGCGGACAGTATAGGCCCATTCAACTCAATCTCTGCTCAGAGGAAAACCTCTCATCGCAGGAATCAATCAAGTGAAACTTTTTGACAACGCCTCCAAGAATATCCTTCCTTAGCTATGGAGACCAAAACTGTACACATTGCTCCAGGTGAGGTCTCACGAAAGCCCAGTACAACAGCAGGAAGATGTCCTTACTCTTGTAGTGCAACCCCCTTGCAATACAGACCAACATGCTAATTGTTTGCTGTACCAACATACTTATTTTCGAGTTTCTTATCCGACGACATCCAAATATCTGTGAACATCAACATTGAATAAATTCTTATCATATAAAAAATAATAATGTTTTTCTATTCTTCCCACCAAAGTGAGTAACCTCACATTTCCCTACATTACACTCCTTCTAACACATTCTTGCCCACTCACTTAACCTGTTTGTATCCCTTTGCAGACTTTTTGTATTCTCCTTACAGCTTACTTTCCCAACTAGCTTTGCATCATCAGCAGACTTGGATACATTACACTCGGTCCCTTCATCGAAGTCATGAATACAGATTGTAAATAGCTGAGGCCCAAACACCGATCCATTCGGCACCCACTAGTTACAGCCTGCCAACCTGTAAATGTCCCGTTCATTTCTGCACTCTGTTTTCTATCCGTTAACCAATCCTCTATCCATAGAAACACAAACATAGAAACATAGAAAATATGAGCAAGAGTAGGCCATTCGGCCCTTCGGGCCTTCTCCGCCGTTAAAAATAATCATGGCTGATCGTCCAACTCAGTAAACTGTTCCCGCTTTTTTTCCATATCCCGTGATCCCTTTAGAATTAAGAAATATATCTATCTACTTCGTGAATACATCTAATGACTTAGCCTCCACTGCCTTGTGTGGTAGAGAATTCCACAGGTTCACTTCACTCTGAGTGAAGAAATTTCTCCTCATCTCGGTTCTAAATGGCATACCCCGTATCCTGAGACTGTGACCCCTGGTTCTGGACTCCCCAGCCATTGGGAAAATCCTCCCTGCATCAAGTCTTTCAAGTCCTGTTAGAATTTTATATGTTTCGATGAGATCACCTCTCATTCTTCTAAACTCTAGTGAATATAGGCCTAGTCGACCCAATCTCTCCTCATACGTCAGTCCTGCCATCCCAGGAATCAGTCTGGTAAACTGCGTTGCACTCCCTCCATGGCAAGGACATCCTTCCTCAGATAAGGAGACCAAAACTGCACACAATACTCTCGATGTGGTTTCCCCAAGTCCCTGTATAACAGCAGTAAGACTTCCCTGCTCCTGGACTGGAATCCTCCCAACAAACTACTCCCACCAGTGTTTTCTACTCCTTGTTATAACTTTCTTCCACCCAAACTGATTCTACTTACTGTTCTTCTGAACCAAGATCCATTCTCTTCACTGTCCTCATGTCATCGTTTATTATCAGAGCTACACCCCTTGATTTGCCACTCTGCTTGTCTTTTCGGAACGTCAATTCCCTGGGATATTTAATTCTGAACCTTGGTCACCTTGCAACCAATTCATTTTACTCCCCCAACTTTAATGGCCTCCTTTGCTACAGTGCCGTGGTGTGTTTGCCCATCTTCTCTGCAGTCTTTGCTCTCATCCGTACAGGTAGCAAGTACCTCGTACCTGTAGGACAAGGTCAAAGGCTGTGTCTCCTCCATCACTACATCCTGGATCGCCAGAACAGCCTGAATCGTAATCACACCCTCCTGTCTTTGGCCACTGAACGAAACTAAACTACAACCTAATCTGAGGGGTGTGAATGCCTCCTCGATGAAAGTATCCAGTTAACCCCCCCCCCCCCCCCCCCGGATGCATTGCAGTGTCTGCAGCTCGGACTTCAGCTAAACAACTTTGAGCTGAATCGCCTTGAACTGCAGACACTTCACCAATGATGTGGTTGCCTGGGATCTCTCTGATCTCCACAAACTCCCACATTCTGCTGTTCCTTTCATTTAGCAGAATTACATTGTAATACAACACTCGTAAGTTACCCTCAATCAGTGTTAATGTGGGTATTCACTGTCTGTCAGCAGATACTTACTTCCGTTTCCCAGCATACCTTCCACTAAACTGAAATTGAATTCAAAACCTTTCACTTTGTATTAAACCACAGTTACTATCTGTTATCGTTAAAGTCGAGGGAAATAATTAACCAGAGAAAGTCAGCTGGAGAACATTAGCCAGAGGTCCCTGTCGCTGCCTTAGATTAACTGGAGCAACTTCATAATCTGACAACATCACACTGGGTGAATACTGCTCACATTCTCATTTAAAACCGCATCAACTTGAAAAGTTCAATGTATAAAGTAACAGGATATTAGTTGGAGATTAAAAACACATTATAACATCAATTAACATATCACACAAGAAAGATGGAGGAAAGGGAGGTCGTGATATTCTCTGAATTTCTGACACTCACCCAAAATCAGGAGAAGAATCACTTCAGGACAAATACAGCAAATTACCAGACCCGCAAGAGCAGCAGTGACACAGTGAGACCCGGATTTATACGAACAGGAACCGGTTTCTATGATTTACCAGGAACTCGAAGGGCTTCAAGATTAACACAGGAAGTAATTTGTACCTGTAAAGGTTTCAGTTACTCTGGAAATGGACATACGGTGAATGTAACTCTCATTTCAGAAATTATGGCTCATGGTCCTAGGTACGGGATATGAGTACATAGGAACAGGAGGAGGTCATTCAGTCCTTCGAGCCTGTTCCTCCATTGAATTAGATCATGGCGGATTTGTAACCGAACTCCATTTACCCACCTTCGCTCCATATCCACTGATATTCTAACCCAACAATGATCTATCGATCTTAGTGCTCATTTCTAGATTTCCAGAATCCTTGCTGTGAAAAGTGTTACCTTATTTCACTCAAAAATGGCCGAGCTCTAATATTAAATTTAATCTCTTCTTCAAGACCCCACCATAGGAAATTGTTTCTCTGCATCTACCTGATCGAATCACTTTACCATTTTAAATATCGAGATCAGATCATCCTTCAAACATCTAAACTCACGGGATTTACAACTACGCTTATGCCACCCGGCTTCACAATTGACCCCTTTAAGCCCCGCTATTATTTTGGTAAATCTGTGCTGCATCCCCTCCAAGGCCATTATATCCTTCCTGAGATTCTGTGCCCAAATCTAAGACGAGTGCTCCAGATGGTGTCTGACCAAGGCACTGTACAACTGAAGTATCACTTCCACACTTTTCAAATAAACCCCCTGGCGATAAAAGACAGCATTCCATTAACATCGACCCCTACTTTCTGTTTCCTATCTCACAACCAATTACCGACTCATGTCACAATTTAACTCCAATTCTAGACGTTCGCATTTTTGCTAATGTTCTCTTGAGCGAAAACTATCAAAAACACGGAAATAATTGACATTGTAGCATAACTTGAGAATATGGAGTTAGGGGTAAATAACATTTCACACGGTACTGAAGATATTCTCAGATACAATTACACGTTCAACGATGGTCACAGATTGGAGATTTTGTTGGACATTACAAGTACATTATGATCCCAATGAACATATCACACAAGGAAGGTAGAGGGAAAGGCAGATTTGATAGTCAATGAAATTCTGACATTGAGAGAGAAACAGTAACAAACAACAATTTATCGGACACATAACAAGAACATTGATTCATTTAAACCCTGATTCATAAAGTAAGTAATTGTTCTGAATCAAACATCAAACACCACCTGGAAAACTGGAACACGGCGAACGGATATACAATCAATTAAACTTTAATGTGTCTGAGAATTGATGGTGACTCTGGGTGCGGGACATCCAGCAACATCTGACCATGTGAGTTGATACATTCAGGGAAAGCCTCATTAATACAGGCGCGAATCTTCCAGTGGGATTATTAGGCTGCATTGACACTGAGATTGGTGACAGTCAGTGGGACAGTCGGGCAACTCACTTCACTCTGTTCTTACTGAGTACATCTTTAAATAGACTTTGCAGAGTTATATAATGACACAGTTGAAATATTGATGGTTTATTCCGATCACAGGTGGATGGAGGAAGAGTGATGAAGGGATATTGGAACAGGGTGGGTAAATGTGATCAGAACAATCTTCTAACTCTAAGGATTTGAGTGATATTAAAGGTGAATTTGTATCGAGCAGCGTTTTGACCGGGCGGACAGACTTGCTAAGAGTGCAGCAGGTGTATCAACCTGCACGTGAGTGATCCAATCGATAAAAGTGTCCGGTTAATATAAAAGGGCCATAACCCGGCATCTAATCGATGCTGTGGGTAAAATACAGGTGGTGGAGGCTAAAACGGGTTTCTCAAATCGGGTCAAACCCAGGACAGTTTCACGGAGCGCCGCTCCGCGGTTTCAATCGCTCTCATACTGCATTGGATTCCCAATCTCACCTGTATCGTTGCAGAAAGGGGTGTGACAGAAACCAGCTGCCTCCCACCGGCAGAGGGCAGCAATATGCCTGCCCGTTGGTTGAAGAGGTGGCTGAGAACAGGCTGAGAACCGTTCATGGGAGAAGATCAGGGGGAAAATCATGTTCTACGTGGAGCACAAACGCACCCTGCAAATGGATTGTGATCACCAGGAATAATATCAACACTTTGGTGCGAAAAGACCGAAAACAGTTGGAAAGTTCTGATTAATGGGATTGAACAAATCCCAATCCTGATTGTTCAGATATGTCCAGGTTTGGAACGGATATTAACGAGTGTTAGATCAGCGGAAGGTGAGGAGGAAAGGGAGTCTGTTATATGTCCAGGTATTGAACGGGTATTAACGAGTGTTAGATCAGGGGAAGGAGGAGAGGAGAGGGAATCTGTTATACGTCCAGTTATTGAACGTATATTACCGAGTGTTACATCAGGGGATGGAGGAGAGGAGAGGGAGTCTTTTGGGACCACGGGAAATAACTTTAAATCTAAATATATCCACTGTATCACATTCTGCACGGATTCTCAGTTAAAAATACATCAATTTGAAAGTCATTTGATGATGAAAATAAGCTACAGCTTTTGATGGAGAATAACAATATCATTATAATGTCAATAGAATGATCAGTCAAGGAACACGATAGAGCGGGATTTCTGCCTTTGATTTAACTTGGAAATAACACAGTGAAATAAGGACAGTTACCGAGATAAGAGTCGTAATACGGTTAAATCCTGAATCATACATTTAGGAAATGAATATAATAACTTACCGGGGACTCCAATGGCTGCTATAATCGGATAGTAAATCATTACTGTCTGTACAATTGGCGGTAACACGGTAAATGGATGCGCGGCGAATGGAACTCTCATTCTGTCTGAGAAGTGATGGTGAATCTTGACGCTGGACACACGGCTCCAACTGACTTTGTGAGATGAGAGATTAAGAGAAAATCATTATTTATAATCGAGGGAAATCTCCAGTGGGATCAGGGAACACCAGCAGCATTGTCATTACTTCCAGTCATTTGAACAGCACGCAATTCCCTTCACTGTAATGTGTGTGCTGCACTAATTAATTCCAAAGGATATTGCAAGTGTTTTCAAATGAAACAGCCCAACGATTGGTGTAATATTATGTTCATATTTCTATCTAACAATATACTGTAAGCCGGACTCTGACTGCCTCACTGCAGCACGTTAAACAGAAGGAGCTTCAGTTTCCCTTCTGTTTTGTGACACGGTTCACTCCTGTCGATGCACCAACTCAATACCAAGAATTCTCAAACATGCTTCAAGGGTTTGCATTGCTCCCTGCGATCAAAACACGTGGTATCATATTGTCATATTATGTTTCAGCACTGGAGGAGGCCATTCGGCCCATTGTTCCTTTGCCGGTTCTTTGAAAAAGCTATCCATTTCGTCCCGTTCCCCTATTCTTTCCCCGTACCTTTCGATTTGTTTTCATTTCAATTATTCATACAATTCCCCTTTTGAAAGTTACTATTGAACCTGCTTCCACCACCTTTTCAAGCACTGCATTTAAGACCATTAAAACTCGCTGTGTAAAGAAATGTTTCCTCATGACCGTTCATGATTTTGAACACCTCTATGATATCTTCCCTACACCTTTTTTGAAAAACCCCGGCTTCTCCAATCTCTACACATAACTGAAATGCAGCATCCCTAGTATCTATTCAATCTCTTCTGAGCCCTCTCCAAAGCATTGACATCTTTCCTAAAGTGTGGTGCCCAGAATTGAAAACAATATTCCAGTTGCGGCATTACGGGAGTTTTCTAATGGTTTGGTATAACTTCCTTAATTTTGAACTTGATGCCTCTAATAATAAAGCTCAGGATCCCCTATGTCTTTTAATAGCCTTCTCAACTTGTCCTGCCACTTTCAAATATTTGTGTATGTGCACCTTTAGCTCTCTCTGTTCCTGCACCTCTTTGAAATTGTACCATTTAGTTTTTATTACCTCTCCACATTCTTCCAACCCAAATATATCCACTTGCACTTCTCTGTGTTAAATTTAATCTGCCATGTGTCTGCCCATTTCACCAGTCTGTCTATGTCCTCCTGAAGTCTGCTGCTATCCTCCACATTGTTTGCTACATTTCCCTGTCATCTGCAAACTTTGAAATTATACCATCCATACCGATGTCCAGGTCATTAACATATAGCAAAAAAAACTGTGGTCCTAATACTGACCCCTGGCGAACACCACTGTATACTTCCCACCAGTCTGAAAAACAACCGTTCACAACTACTTTCTGCTTGCTGTCTCTTAGCCAATTTTGTATTCACGCTGCAATTGTCCCATTAATCCCACGGGCTTTAATTTTGGTAGAAGGTATATTATGTGTTACTTTATCAAATGCCCTTTGAAAGTCCATTTCCACAATATCAACTGCACCACCCTCGTCAACCCTCTCCACTACTTCATGAAAGAACTTAATCAAGTTAGTCAAACACGATTTTCCTTCAACAAATCCGTGCTGACTTTATCTTATTAAACTTTTCCAAGTGATAATTACGTTTGTCCCAGATTATTGTCCCTAAATGTTGCCCCATCGCCGACGTTAGGCTGACTGGCCTGTAATTGCCTTCTTTTCCCCCTTTGTGAACAGACGTGTGACAGATGCAACGTTTTCCTTTCGTTCCTCAGCCATGCTATCTGCCTCCACAAGAACATCTCCTTTTATTGTCCCTGACCACTCCCACCCTTCCTTTGACTACTCTTTTACTATTTATACAATTATAAGAGACTTTTGTCTTCCCTTTTATGTGAGCCACTGATCTATTCTCATATTCTCTTTACCCCTCTTATTCCCATTTTTAGATCTCCTCTGTACTTTCTGTATTCAGCCTAGTTCTCAACTGTTTTATGAACCTAACATTTGTCATAAGCCTTCTTTTTCTGTTTCATTTCAGTCTCAGTATCTTTAATCATGCTTGGATCTCTCGCTTTCCATGCCCTTCCTTTCTACCTCTCAGTGATGTGTCTACTCTGTACCGGAAACCAACTCCTCCTTGACCTTTCCCATAACTATTGTAAACCTAATGATATTATGATCAGTGTTCGCCAAATTCTGCCCCACTGAAACATGCTCCACCTGCCCAATTTCATTCCCCAGAAACAGACCCAGCATTGTTTCCTTTCTCGGTGGGCAAGAAACACATTGTCCCATAACGTTCTCTTGTACACATTTCATGAACTCCTTCCCCACTTTGCCCTTGAAACTCTTTAATATCCCATTCTATATTGGGATAATTGAATCCCCCATTATCACCACTCTATAGTTCTTGCAACTTTCTGTAATTTGCCCACAATTTTGCTCCTCTATCTCCTTCCCACTATTTGGTGACCTACAGTATACATCCAGTTGCGTAATAGCTTCTCTGTTGTATCTTAATTCTAAACAAATAGATTCTGTCTTGGATCTCTCCACTACATCATCCCTTTCCAGTGCTATAATAGTATATTCGATCAATACTGCCCCTCTTTTCTTCCCTTCCCTATCTTTCCTGAATGCCATGTGGCCAGGAATATTAAGCACGCGATCCTCCCCTTCTTTGAGCAAGGTTTCTGTTATTACCACTAGATCATAGAACCACTTGGCGACTTGAGCCTGCAGCTCACCAACCTGGTTTGCCTCGTTACGTGCATTTAGGCATATGCACTCCAAACTCATCTTAGACTGCTTTGGATTTGCCCCTGTCTGATCCCTCCTATTTCTGAACTCTCTTTTACTCTAGTGTTTTTTGACCCTCCCAGTCCTCTGTGTACTTTGTTTCTCCTCTCTATTTTTTCCTTCTGGTGCTTATCCCGCTGCCAATTTAATTTAACCGCTCCCCCGCTGCACATTGGTCCCAGCTCTATTGAGGTGCAACCCGTCCATTTTGAACAGATCCCTCCTGCCCCAGAACTGATCCCAATGCCCCAAGAATCTGAAGCCCTCCTTCTTGCACCATGTCTCCATCTGTTTGAATGTGGGCGCTCAGGCTCGTAATTGAATTGGGGATTTATGTATTTAGGATGGGAAAACATCGGGCTTTTCCCGAACACCTCAGGTGGAGTAATGTAACCATAGACAAGGGCTTGAAATAACCTCCGTTTCACTGAGAAGAAGAATCTTTAAAGGTTTCAGATGATGACAAAACTGACACCTTTCTGTTTGAAGAGCGCAACCCGAGGTATCGGGACCTGGACAATATTGGAATAGGTTGTGACAAGTATGAACCAGAAGCTCGACTGAAATCCACATCCCCAGGATTCTGTGGGCTGCGGTGGGGATTCCAGTTTCTGCTCCGTTCATTACATTCAATTATTATCCATTCCAGAGAGTTTCACTTTGATGTTTCCTGTGGTATTAAAATAGCTCACGCCTTGGACAATAGCAACATTAGGAACAGGAGTAGGCCATTCAACCCGTCGGGCCTGTTGTAACATTCAGTTCGATCATGGCTGATCTGCGCCTTAAATCCATTTTCCCACCTTTGCTCCCTATCCCTTGATACCCTAAACTAACAGAAATCTATCTATCTCAGTGTTGATAACTGCAATTGACCCCCAGTCTCCAAAGCTTTTGGGAGAAAGAGTTCCAAATTTTCACTGACCTTCGTGCAAAAAAATGCTTCCTGATTTCGCTCCTGAATGGCCTCGAATTAATTTTAAGTTTATGTCCCCTTGTTCTTGATTTCCCCACCAAAGGAAATAATTTCTCCGCATCTACCCGATTGAATCGTTTTTCATTTTAAACACCTCGATCAGACCATCACTCGATCTCCTATACTCAAGTGATTACAAGCTATATTTATGCAAAAAGCTCTCAAAACTAACCGTCTCAGCCCCGGTATCATTCTGGTGAATCTGCACTGCACCCGTTCCAAGGCCAAAATATCCTTTCTGAGGCGTTGTGCTGAACACAGTCCGCTGAATGGGCTGTGAACAAGGCTCTATATAATTGAACCATCACTGCATCACATTTGTATTCCAGCCCCCTTGAGATAAAGGCCAACATATCACAAGACTTTTTAATTGCTTTCTGTACCTGCCTTTCAATGATTTATGTGCTTGGACTCCCAAATCTCTGTGCTCCTCTACAATCCCTAGCTTCTAACCATTCAGAAAATTCGCCGATTTATGTGTCCAAAGTTGATGACCTCACACTTGCCCACTTTGAACTCTATTTACCATAGTTTTGTCCATTCTCTTAATCTGTCCATGCGCCTTTGCAACTTCCTGCTCTCTATTTCACTTACTGTCCGTCCTCACTTCGTCACATCTGCAAACTTGGATATCCAACCCTGTATTCCTTCATCGCAGTCATTATAAATATGGTGGAGAGTTGAAGCCCCAGAACAGAACTCTGGGGAACATCACTGTCACATCCCGCCAATCAGAATACCTAAACTTTATCCCCACTCTCTGCCTCCGACATCCCGACAACCCAAGTCAAATGGCTCGCTCCAATTCCGTGCCCTCTCATTTTGGCAAAAATAATTCTTTCCCATTTTTAAAATTTCCCGCGAGTTGAATATTAACAACCTCGCAAAAAAAATCCTTGCAGGAATTAAACACACATCACAGGGTATGTGTTGAGTGCACAGCAAGAAACCCGCGATTTTTAACAGTGAGAATACACATATTAACACTGAGCGCCAAATCTGAATCGAACCCATTACCCCGAGGTTCCGGGACCCCCACCACACTCACACACTCTCACACATACACTGCGTTCATATTTAATACCAAATGAAAATCAGAAAATAGTAATCACGCCCAGTGGAATTAGAGAATGTTCGTATTGGACAGAACAGGAAGAGACCATTCGGCCCGTCGGGGCCCGCAGTAAATTATGTTCGCTCTCTCTGCTCTGTGTTGCTCTCAGTATAGATTTTCAGTTCACCAATTTGTCTTTTCCTCTCTCTCTATTTTACGGACTGAGTGTGGAAGAGGTTCGGTTTGGCGGCTAATCATTTCGATCAATTATTTGAACATAGTTTATTTTGATTGTAAATTTCTCGGAGACCGAGCGGGAGTTCAGCTGTCAGTTTTCTGAAAGATTTATTTCGATTTCGGAAGCCGAAGGGCCAACTTGTTAAAAGAAGAGATAATCAATTAAATGACCAACATCCACAAAGTGAAAGCAAGAGACAGAAAGAAGTAAAGGCTTTAATGAACACGGTTCCGGGTTTTAGATCATTTGGTGATCGTGGTCTAATAAAAAAGGCATCTGATTTCGCTCTTAATCGTGATGTCATCACAAGATTGCAGGTTCCAGTCCTGCTCTGGTCGGTTTTCACACTGGTTGATAAAGTGTTCTACATCGGCCTGAACTGTTTTACACCCGACCATTTCTAACATTCCCAGAAGAGACTTGACGTAAATACACACATTCCTTGTCTTCCTGACTGTGCGATTTCAACATTGTCGATCTGGGTGCACGGGCAGGACATGTTGTACCGGTCACTTAATTCCCACTGTTTGGATTCAGAAAGAAGGAAATAAAACGGCTTTTGGAAGCTACCGGTGCGTCTAGGTGGCCGAAATCCTGAGGCGATGCAGATCGACTGCGCTCTGACCTATGATATAACTCGTTCCACGGACATTCCCAACAATTAATTCTCCTTCTGGATTAATTCGAATATGATGATGATGAAGATTATTATCGTTATTTTCATTATTATCGTTACTGTTTATCATTTCCCCATTTCCTTGCACAATGTGTTCAATTTGTGAGGATCTATTTTGCATGGTTATTTGCCAAATCTGCATTTCTGCCTGTCACTTTGTCTGCACGTGCTTTATTCTCAACAGCACATTCCAAATCCAAAGGGGCTTAGAATGTCGAATGAAAACTCTTTCTCTAACATTGGGGAGTTGCTGTTTAGTGTTGGAGCTGAGCGCAGCAATTGTAAGGATCTGCTGCCCCTCAATTTCTCTGCCCGTCCAGTAAACCGGGTACATAGAGGAGGCGGTTTGCAGATCGAGAGCAGCTTTTGTCACGAGCACTGCTTTTCCGTGAAATCTAGAACTCTCTCCACGAAAAGGCTGTGGTGACTCCATGAAATGAAAATATCAGTACTGAGATCGAGAGTTTTTTGTTGGTTCAGGTTATCAGAGGGTGTGGAGAAAAGACGGGTAAATGGAGCTGAGGTACAGATCAGCGAGGAACTAGTTGAATGATGGGACAGGCTCTAACAGATGAATCGCTTCCATTTGTTCCTACGTACAGATCAGCCAAGATCAAACTGAACGGCTGAAGGGACTCGAGGGGCTGAATGGCCTCCTCCTGTGCTGCACCGACAATGATACTGTGATATCCCCGCCGCTCTCTACTCCTGCACTTGGAGTGTTTGACAGGACAATTTAGAGGCAGCTTTGTTCTGTAACTAACCCGTGCTGTACCAGCCCTCTGACTGTTTCATGGGGCAGTGTAGAGGGAGATTTACTCTGTAATCTAACTCGTACTGTACCTGCCCTGTGAGTGTTTGATGGGACAGTTTAAAGGGAGATTTACTCTGTTATCTAACTCGTGCGGTACTTGCCCTGTGAGTGTTTGATGGGACAGTTTGGAGGCAGCTTTACTTTGTATTTAACCCGTACTCTACATGCCCTGTGAATGTTTCATGGGGCAGTGTAGAGGGAGAAATACTCTGTAATCTAACTCGTGCTGTACCTGCCCTGTGAGTGTTTGATGGGACAATATAGAGGCAGATTTACTCCGTACTTAACTCGTGCTGTACCGACAATGGATGTGTTTGACGGGACATTGTTGAGGGAGCTTTACTCCCCATCCAACCCCAGCTTCCCAGTTCTCACCATATCCATCAAACCCAACTAAGTCCTTCTCTCCATGCCTCTCAAACCCACCAATCAAGTTTCTAACAATATCCCTGAACCCCCATCTCTCAGTCTGATGTCGTCGCTCTGTAGCTCTTTTTGGATGTTTGGCTGATAAAAACGTGCCGTGTAAAACCACATGGAAAATCTATGGGAAGTACAAATCTACCGAACGGCTTGCCCGGTCGGTTCAGCACTCAGCAAAATTAACCTTGCTGCTTTTAGCTCTGTGACACAATGGATAACGCAGTGATACGTCATTGTGAGTAAATGAAGCGGTTTTAAAGGTTGTGGGTTCGAATCCCACTGGCGTTGTATTTTAGATAACGGATACATAGTAATGATACTGAAGGGTGGGACCTTGCAATAAAATCCCAAGCTGTTCACTGATGTCCTTCATGGACGGTAAACAGCCACCCCGACAATTCCTGTTTTGAGAACATAAGAAATAGGAGCAGGCGTCGGTCAGACGGCCCCTCGAGCCTGCTCCGTCATTCAATCAGATAATGGCTGGTCTTCTACCCCAACTCCACTTTCCCGCCCGATCCCCATATCCCTTGATTCTCCTAGAGTCCGAAAATCTTTCTATCTCAGCCTTGAATATATTCAATGAATCAGCATCCACAGCCCTCTGGGGTAAAGAATTCCAAATTTCACAACCCTCTGCGTGAACAAATTCCTCCTCATCACAGTCTTGAATGACCGACCACTTGTCCTGCGATTATGCCCCTGGTTGTATTCTATCTAACTAGGGGAAACAATCTCTCAGCACCTAACTTGTCAAGCCCCCTCATAATAAGAACATAAGAACATAAGAAATTGGAGCAGGAGTAGGCCAATCGGCCCCTCGAGCCTGCTCCGCCATTCAATAAGATCATGGCTGATCTGATCCCAACCACAAATCTAAAGAACACAAGAAGTCGGAGCAGGACCCGGCCACATAGCCCCTGGGCCCTCTCCGCCACCCACAGGGCATTGACCGATCCGAACTCAGCTTTATGTCCAATTTCCTGCCCGCTCCCCATAACCCCTAATTCCCTTTACTTCTAGGAAACTGTCTATTTCTGTTTTAAATTTATCTAATGATGTAGCTTCCACAGCTTCCTGGGGCAGCAAATTCCACAGACCTACCACCCTCTGAGTGAAGAAGTTTCTCCTCATCTCAGTTTTGAAAGAGCAGCCCCTTATTCTAAGATTATGCCCCCTAGTTCTAGTTTCACCCATCTTTGGGAACATCCTTACTGCATCCACCCGATCAAGACCCTTCACAATCTTATATGTTTCAATAAGATCGCCTCTCATTCTTCTGAACTCCAATGAGTAGAGTCCCAATCTACTCAACCTCTCCTCATATGTCCGCCCCCTCATCCCCGGGATTAACCGAGTGAACCTTCTTTGTACTGCCTCGAGAGCAAGTATGTCTTTTCTTAATCCTTTATGTTTTAATGTGATCACCTCTCATTTTTCTAAACTTCAGAGAGTATAGGCCCATTCTACTCAACCTCTCTTTATAGGACAACCCTCTCATCCCAGGAATTAATCCAGTCAACCTTCATTGCACTGTCTCCAAGGCAAGTATATCCTTCCTTAGATAAGGAGACCAAAACTGTTCGCAGTACTGCAGGCGAGGTCTCACCAAAGCCCTCACAACTGCAATAAGACTTCCTTACTCTTGTACTCCAACCCACTTTCAATAAAGGCCAACATGCCATTTGCTTTCCTAATTGATTGCTGTACCCACGTAATAATACTTTTGACCGAGGTCACCCTAGTCTCTCTGAAGACCAACGTTTAATAGATTTTCACCATTGAAACAATATTCTGTTCTTCTATTCTGACTTCCAAAGTGAATAACTTCACATTTCACCACATTATACTCTATCTGCCACATTCTTGCCCACTCAGTAAATCTTTCTATATCCCTTTGCAGATTATTTGTTTCCTCCTCACAACTTTGCATCGTCAGCAAACTTGGATATAGTACACTCGGTCCCTTCATCTAATTCATTAATATAGATTGTAAATAACTTAGGCCCAAGCACCGATCCTTGCGGCAGCCCACTAATTGCAGACTGCCAACCTGAAAATGAACCGTTATCCCTGCTCTTTGCTTTCTCTCCGTTAACCAATCTTCTATCCATGCTAATATATTACCCCCAAACCAATGCACCCTTACCTTATGTAACAACCTTTTATGTGGGAACTTATCGAATGCCTTTTGAAAATCCATGTAAACTGCATCCACTGGTTCCCCTTTATCTACCCTGCTGGTTACATCCTCAAAAAACTCGAATAAATTTGTCAAACAAGGGGCGCCAGTCCCATTCGACTTTCTTGATACTTAATTCCCTCTGATCTGGATTGGCGAATCGCTCTCAAGGAGGAGGCTGATCGCCAGCTCAGGGGATTCATGGAGAAGAAATTAAAACATGGCCAGATCAAAGTGAATCTGCTGTGCTCCCATTCCAATCTCTGCACTCAGACCCCATTCAGTCTCACTGCCCGTCTGGACATTATAATCTCGAGGAAGTAAAGATCACCTCGCCGTATAGAAACACCTCTTGATGAAACTATTTGAACGGGATCCAGTGTCCGCGGAAACCTCGCTTACACACTGAAATCCCCAGGATAATGTGACACTTCAGCCAGTTTCATTGTTTGAACACAGAGACGGATGGAGTGCGGGCGGGGTCGCAACATGTGAGGAAACCACGTTCGATACAGACAGAGGGGGAGAGAAACGGGATAAATTAGAAAATGATAAGTCGGTGTAATTAAACTGAGTTATAAGTCCCGAGAAGTATCGGCGGAAGGGAAGAGTGATGGAACGAGGAAAAGCAATATAAAGAGTGCAGAAAAGATTTACTAGGATGCTACCGGGACTTGATGGTTTGACTTACAGGGAGAGGTTAGACAGACTGGGACTTTATTCCCTGGAGAGTAGGAGGTTAAGGGGTGATCTTATAGAAGTCTATAAAATAATGAGGGGCATAGATAAGGTCGATAGTCAAAATCTTTTCCCAAAGGTAGGGGAGTCTATAACGAGGGGGCACAGATTTAAGGTGAGAGGGGAGAGATACAAAAGGATCCAGAGGGGCAATTTTTTCACTCAAAGGGTGGTGAGTGTCTGGAACGAGCTGCCAGAGGCAGTAGTAGAGGCGGGTACAATTTTGTCTTTTAAAAAGCATTTGGACAGTTACATGGGGAAGATGGGTATCGAGGGATATGGGCCAAGTGCAGGCAATTGGGACTAGCTTAGTGGTATAAACTGGGCGACATGGACATGTTGGGCCGAAGGGCCTGTTTCCATGTTGTAACTTCTATGATTCTATGATTCTATAACTAAAGGGTCCAATTCTAATAGGGGTGCTGGAACAGAGAGATCTGCGGGTCTATGTACACAAATCATTGAAGATGGTAGGGCAGGTTGAGAAAGCGGTTAAGAAAGCATACGGGAACCTGGGCTTTATAAATAGATGCAGAGAGTTCAAAAGCAGGGAGGTTATGTTGAACCTTTATAAAGCAGCGGTTGAGCCACAACTAGAGTATTGTTTCTAGTTCTGGGCACCGCACATTCGGAAGGATGTGAAGGCCTTCGAGAGGGTGCAGAAGAGATTTCCTGGAATGATTCCAGGGATGAGGGACTTCAGTTCCTTGCATAGACTGGAGAAGCTGGGGTTGTTCTGCAAAGAGCCAGAAGTTTGAGAGGAGATTTGATCGAGGTATTCAACATCATGAAGGGTATGGACAGAGTAGATAGAGAGAAACTGTTCCAATTGGCGGAGGGGTCAAGTACCAGAGGACATAGATTTAAGGTCATGTGCAAAAGAACCAAAGGCGACATGAGAAAAAAGTTTTTGACACAGCGATGGTTGTGATCTGGAATGCAGTGCCTGAGGGGGTGGTGGAGGCAGATTCACTCGTGGCTTTCAAAAGCGAATTGGATCAGTACTTGAATGGAAAATAATGCAGAGCTTCGAGTACAGAGCGGGGAAATGGGATCAGCTGGATTGCACTTGCAGAGAGCCGGCACGGAGTCGACGGGCCGAATGGCCTCCTTCTGCGGTTAATTCACTCCCTGCAGTTTGAAACACTCCGTTTTTCTTATATTGAGAAGAATCTTGTTACTCTAACTGAAAAAAACAATTTGTAATTTCACTTCCTGTCCTGTCTCGAGAATGAGGGGATGAAACTTTTGAAATTGTCGAATGTTTTCCTATTGAAGTGAAGTGAACCGTGTAAATCCGGTTAAACCGGCGGGTCGGAATCCCCTTAGATTTAGAATCCAGCTCTTCAACCTCGTCGCTAAAACAGCTCTGGTTTAAGAATTAAAGTCGTTGACCAGAAGCGGTCCCGCGGTGTTGGTCTGTGTTTAATCTCCTCCATGAATGATTAGCTCTACCCTAGAATCAGTTTGTCCAACGTCCTCACAGAAAGATTCGTTCCCTCCTCTCTAATTGATTGGGGAAAATACAGAACATCAGCGAACAGCTGAATTTTTATTCCGCAATTGATTGATATTATTTAATGGAAATATAAAGGAGCAGGGGGCACTTTAACCTCACGGAGATGATTCGATGCAATTTGAAACCCGTGGATGGGAATCTGTGGAACTAATTTAACTCGGCAGTCAACACAGAGAGGCTGGGAAGCAAAACTCAGGGCTTCTGGAGGCTGCCAATGAGGAGGAGGAAACATTGCTCTCACTGCTCTCTGAAGCACAACGGGTGGAAAAATGGGAGCAAAGAAACAAACAACATGAACTAAAGGCACCGTTGGGATTTGAACCCAGGATCCCCTGTTTACAAGACAAGTGTTTTAACCACTGAGCCACGGCGCCCACATTGGTGCCAACCTTTCCCAACGTTATGGTATTGATACCATTGCCAAGCGACTTTGTTGAGCCTTCCCCTTCAGTGCGTCTGCGTAATAACCTCGATCTTTTGTTCAACGGTCTCAGCCCGAGAAACCATGGATATCAGTCATGACCTTCTCTTCCTTGTCCCCTGTCAGTACATCTTATATCTAGCCCTATTCATCCTGTTTTATTCCCACACTCTCTCCACACTATCTGGTCTTACCCAATTGCATTTATGATCTCTTCCAACGAAATGTTGGTGAGCACTGTGTGTGATACACCCGGCCCTGACCTCCTCCTGTGGGTGACCTCCGACAACGACTGCACAATAGTTTAACGTGTGTTTGTTTTACATTATGAAATGTGTATTAGCGCTAGTCTACCCGGTGTACCTATTCTCACACAAACGGCAATTTTGCTTCAGATCATTTCAATTTTAGAAAGTCTTACTTGATAAGACAAGTTGGACATTCAAAATTTGGTGAAGAGATGCTGATATTGTTTACTTGAAATAATTAGTGTACAACTCGATGATGCTGTACATCGGAATAGAAAGCGAGATTGAATGAACAGGAACCGTCTGAAAGGATGGCTGATCGGCTGTGGGTGGCAGCGAAATTTTACATGGCTGCATGGTCAATTGCCAGCGTTTCGTTGAACTTCGGGTCTTATTTTCACTTTGAGGTTTTCACTGATTGATAAATGAGAAGTCCGGAGATCGAATCCCAGTTAAGTCCCACGACGCTTCCATTTTAAGTGAAAAATCACCAATTGGCGTCTCAGATTTTTTCACAGCTGCAGACGGCAGGAACGTCTTTTTCCAAGAAAGATGGCAGTGATGGATAAAAGGAAGGAAGATGGGAGGGAGCAGAAATAAACTCGACTGAAAAGGAACAAAAGACTGAGCCTGAGAGTGAGATGGCAGGAGAGAAGCTGAGAGGCTGAAGTCTGTGACTTTTCTCAGTCACTTTTTGCTGCCTCATAATTTATTTACCTTCATTGTCCAATCGTAATTGGCTGCGGCACGATTAATGGTGTAAATACAGCGAATTGGCGATCGCCGTTGACGGCAACAATGGGCTGAGCGACGAAAATAACTTTTATCGTTTAATCGAGCCTTTCGGAGGAGCGGCGGAAATGTTCCAGAAATTATTGGGCAAATCACAAATTCCCGTATCTCACTTTCTGCAACATTTACCTATCGATAATGGCGCACGCTGTGAATTCATCATTGTGGCTCGAGGTCCCAGCAATTGCAGGATTAGAATGATAACGAAATAATTCTGGTCCGACAAAAGTTATACCTTGTTCCGCCCCGGGTGCCAACAGCCTTCTCTGTCCCTGCTCCGTCCACTTATCCCAGTTATCCACACAGAAAATGAGACCGGTCCAGTATTAAAACAAACTGGTGAAAGCGAAAATCTGTCTCTTTAACGCGGCGAGAACAAGCGTCGAACAAGGAACCAATGCAAATGGCGGCAGAGCACAGGCCTGGAGATCTCAGTGAATCAGCCGCCGGTGACATTAACCTCCCGATCAGGTCAATAAACAGCAGACAGTTGATTCTATCTCTCTGCCTGGTTCTGAATCCAGATATAAATAATGGTCCCTGGGGCAATTGGTGAAAGCAGAGGGAAACCGATCAGGGAGAAAACAGTGTCGGCGACCGAGACCAGACCGGGATCCCGAGCCACACGGGCTGGATCCAATCACTGAGCAGCTCATCACTTCAACCACCTTCGCTCTTCACCCTCGGATCAGTTTCACCAAAACCGCTTTCTGTTTCTGGGTCAAATTCAATCTGATCGAGCGGATCAAAAATAAAAATCGAACTCATATTTCTCCAGTAGCGCAGTCGGCAAGATCTGGTTCCAGATCATATTCCTGATTCTTGGAACACTAATCCCTGACTCACCAGCACGGGATGCAAAGACAATTCTGATTGAAAAGCAAAAAATGAGGGTTTTCAATAAAGTCCCGTGGACGAGATTTACTGCAGCGCTCACTGAAACCTCTGTGGGGAAACACCATGGGATTTCAAGGATTCCTCAAAATATCAAGGAACCGGATTGTGCTCCCAATATTTCTCAGTGACTTGGATGAAGGAATAGAGAGTTTTATATCCAAGTTTGCAGATGACCGTAAGATCGGAGGCACAGTTACCTGTGTGGATTGGATCAGAAAGTTACAAAGGGACAGAGACAGATTAAATGACTCGTAAAACTGTGTTAAATGGAGTTCAATGTGGGGAAGTGTGAGCTAATTCACTTTGGATCCAATCAATCGGAAAATGTTCTAAATGTCGAGAGATTAGGAACAGTGGAGGAGCAAAGGGATTTGTGTGTCCATGTACACAAATCACTAAAAACTACTGGACAATTAAAAAGGTCATCAAAAAGGTCAAAGGGATGTTGACCTTTATTTTAAGGGGACTGGAATACAAAGAGGAGGAAGTTGTGCTTCAGTACATCAGTAGAACTGCGTTCAGTTCTGGGCACCGCCCCTCAGGAAGGATATATCGGCCTTGGAGGGGGTGCAGCGCAGATTACCAGAATCATACCTGGTCTTAAAGGTTTAAATTATGAAGACCGGTTGCATTAACTCGGATTCTGTTGCCTTCAGTTTGAATGGTTGATCTGATTGAGGTATTTAAAATGATAAAACGATTCGGAAGAGTAGATACAGAGAAGCTATTTCCTCTGGTGGTGGGGGTGGGGTGGGGCGGGGCATAAAATTAGAGCTCGGATTTTCACTGGTGAAATCAGGAAGCACCTTTTTCCGTTGCACATACAGACAATAATGCAGTTTCTGACCTCAGACATTCTGCAAGGTCTCACTTGATAACGCAAGTCGTACATTGAAAACGATTTCGGTAAAGAAGGCCTGATAGCGTCGGCTTGAAATAGATAGTGTACAACATGGACTTGGATGGACGGGGCAGAATTTCAAAGTTTGCAGAGGACAGAGACAGAGAAAAGATAAATATCTACAGACTTGGTACAAATCTAATAACTGGGCTGATTTAAGATTGTTGAAAAGTTTTGAAATTAGATTTCTTCTTGATGGATAAAGTTAACCCTTTATGTTCCACCTTCCATATCATTTGCTGTTCCCGCTAATCTTTCATTCGCTGCAAACCACAGAGGCAGCAAGGAAGGAAAGAACAATCTATCTCCGATCCTTCCTCTCTACTCGAACTTTATCCCATGAGATGAGGTGAAAAATTCCAATTATAAACAATCCAGGGACACAGACTTAAAACACCGGTGTCGGATTGATAATAATAACATTCAAGCCCATTTTGATTGTTCAAAACTTACGTTGGGCCGCCTCAAAAGTCCAATACAATAACGACGCGGATGGGATTCGGACCCATCCGTACAGAAACAATGGATTAGCCGACCATTTCTGAATCCAAACAGTAGAAATAAAGTCACTTTTACAGTATTTCCTGCCCCTGCACCCAGATCGACAATGTTGAAAATGTCGGGTCCACTTCTGTCAGCAAAGGAATTTACGTATTTCCGTTCCATTCTTTCAGTTGCTGTCAGAAACGGTCGGGCGTTAAACAGTTGCGGCGCACGTTGGAACAAATGCAAAAACGACCGCGGCAGGACTCGAACCTGCAATCTTCTGATATCATCGTGATTAATACCGAAGTCAGACGCCTTATCCATTAGGCCACGCGGACGCTGCTCTAATGTTTCTGCAAAAGATGTTAAACCAGGGACTATGGTGGTTAAGACTCTGCTTGTATCTTTCTCTCACTTTCATTTTGGTGATGTTGTTCATTCATTGTTTTCTTTCTTGTCGCAAGTTGGCTTTGCTGTTTCTGACTAATCAGGAAACTGACAACCGAAATCCGCTGGGTCTCCGAGAAACCTACAATTGAACCCAGTTCACAGCAGTGAAAACACTGTGTCATAACTGGACCACCTGTCCAAATTACCGCCCAATGATTCCTGCGTGCGCTGGTCGGCAGGATTCCGATATGGGACCCGGCAATGTTCAAATCTTTGATCAAAGTGTTCAGCCTCCAAAGCGAATCTCTTTCGCACTCAGCCTGAAAAATAGAGAGAGGGGAAATAAAATAAATGACAAATCGGTAAACTAAAAATGTACACGGAGAACAACTCCGAGCGGAGAATGTGAACAGAATTTACTATCCAAGCCCGACGGGCCGAGTGGCCTCATCCTGTCCAGTAAAATACGAACAATCCCCAATTCTGCTGGGAGTGATCATTATTTTCTGATTTTCTTTTTTTTTGGTATATATAAACGCGGACGGTGTCCCGCACCACGGGGTTAACGGGTCAGATCCAGACCTGGCGCTCAGTGTTAATGTTAATATTGAGCACGGGATTCTATCCGTGTAACAATCAAATCGCGGGTTTCTTGCTATATATTCGTCACATCCCCTTGCTGTGTGTTTAATCAGGGCAGGGAATGTTTTGCTGGTTTAATGATCTTCATTTTGCAGGAAATTAGTAAACTCGTCTCAATACATGAGATTTCCAGTTTCTATTTCGCTAAATGGAGTTGAGGTGCAGATCAGCGATGAGCTGCTGTGACTCCGCCGCGCCGGTTTAACCGGAATTTGACGTTTCAGTGAAGTGAAGTGAACCGTCTCAATCCGGTTTATTTCTTTATTTGTAACATTGTTCATTTTGAGTGACAGTTTGATCGAAAATCCATTGAGAGTTCAGTTGTCAGTTTTCTGATCAGTTTGAATCTGAAGAAGATAAAAATATGGAAAGAAAAACATTACAAAGGTCAAAACTCGAATTGATACAATCACCTTCTCTTCACCTTTAAGGACAATTAATTCTCCCTGCTACCCCGTTCAATATTCATCTCTCCACTCGCGTCATTACTATACATTATCTGGTCATTGTCACATCGCTGTGCTTGGGATCTTGCTGTGCGAAAATTGACTGCTTCGTTTCCTACATGTCAGCAGTGACTACACTACCAAAAGTGCTTCATTGTCTGTAAAGCGCTTTGGGACGTCCTGGGGTGTGAAGGGCGCTATCAAAAAACATTCTTTCTTTCGGTGGCCCCATGTGCCGGGTCCCATATCGGAATCCTGCCGACCAGCGCACGCAGGAATCATTGGGCGGTAATTTGGACAGGTGGTCCAGTTATGACACAATGTTTTCACTGCTGTGAACTGGGTTCAATTCCACGTTAAAAAATACTTTTTACAAAAGAGCTGAGAAGCCAATAATATTAAAGATAACTAATCATAGTCTAAAAACAATTATTAAAGCCCTGCTCAGAGTGTGAATTTCAAAGATTCGATGATACTGAGGGTGGAACTCCCGATTCGTGTATAGTTTTAATTTAAAATGTTTATTTCTTTATTTGAATTGATTTCATACCGAAATCGTAAACAGTCTATTCCGATGCTTGTTTTGCCGAATCAGTATTTACAATCTTATTACACGAGCTGAATAATCTGGAACAAAACCAGTCAGAAAATTGCACCAGACGACTTCAAATGTACACCCTGTGATAAGGACAATATTACAGCCGAAGGACACATTGAAACGGTGAACGTCTCAGACTGTAAATCTGACGGACAAGTCAATTAATTTTCCGTTTACGGCCCTGGGCGGGCTCAAAACCACCAACTTTTCAGTTAATAGCCGAACGAATTGATTGATTGCGCCACAAAGACGGTGAAATAATTGAGATACTAAACCATTAATTGACCGAGAAAATGATGCGACCGCAGTAACAGCGGTCTGTAATGATTCACCATCTTATTTGAAAATACCAAAATTAACTGACATTTCTTTTGCTCTGCGTTTCGTTTAATGGCTTTGCATTACGTTGTTTCTGTGCAAATGGAATAACATTTCAGATTAGAAGTTTTGCGTTTGTCCGACATTGATCCCGAGGATCTGGCGTGGCCGGTGAAGAAGTCAGTGACTGAACCCCAATGACTAACACTGACCCCTCTCTACACTCAATATCAGTCGTCAGCGGCTTATGGCCTTACCAGCGTTTTATACAGTTCCTTCATTACATCACTGATTTTGCATTCAAAACATCGGCGAATAGCGGAGAGCATTTCGTATAACTTCTTCACAACCTTATCTACCTGTACTGCCACCTTCAGGGACCTGTGAACATGCACTCCAAGGTCTCTCACTTCCTCTGCCCCTCTCAATATATTCCCGTTTACTGCGTATTCCATTTTACTCTTTGCCCTCTCTAAGTGCGTTACCTCACACTTCTCCGGGTTGAACTCCATTTGCCACTTTTCCGCCCACTCCGACAACCCATTGATATCTTCTTGGAGTCTACAGCTATCCTTTTCAATATCAACGACACGGCCAATTTTTTGTCGTCTGCAAATTTGTCCCCGACATTCAAGTCCAATTCATTAATGTATACCACAAACAGCAATGGACCCGACATTGAGCCCCGTGGCACACCATTGGAAACGGATTTCCATTCGCAAAGACATCCATCGACTTTTACCCTTTCTTTCCTGTTACTGAGCCAATTTTGGATCCAATTCGCCTCATTTCCCTGTATCCCATGGACCTTTACCTTTCTGACCAGTCTGCCATGTGGGACCTTGTCAAAAGCCTTACTAAAATCCATGCAGACAACATCCACTGCACTTCCCTCATCAATCCTCATTCTCACTTCCTCAAAGAATTCAATCAGATTTGTGAGGCTTGACCTTCCCAGAACAAATCCAAGCTGACCATCCTTGATTAAACCATGCCTTTCCAAATGAGAGTTTATCCTATCGCTCAGTATTGATTCTAACAGTTTGCCCACCACCGAGGTACGATTGATTCGCCTATAATGTTTCGGCCTTTCCTTCGTACCCTTTCGAAACAATGGTACTATGTTTGCAGATGTCCAGTCCTCCGCTACCTCCACTGTATCTAGTGAGGATTGGAAAATGATCCGCAGAGCATCCGCTACTTCCTCCCTGGCTTCCTACAATTGCCTCGGAAACAATCCATCCGGCCCTTGTGACTTATCAACTTTCAAGCATTCCAGTCCCTCTTGTTCTGCCTCTCTCGTTATATTTATCTTATCCAATATTACAGGAAGGACATAAATGCTCTGGAGAGAGTGCAGAGAATATTTACAAGTATGTTGCCACGGCATGAAAATTGCAGCTACGAGGAGAGATTGGATAGGCTGGGGTTGCTTTCCTTGGAGTAAAGGAGGCTGAGGGGCGACTTGATTGAGGTGTACGATAATATGAGGGTCCCCGTTAGAGTGGATAGGAAGTATCTGTTTCTCCGAGCGGAGAGTTCAAGAACTAGAGGACATCGATTTAAGCTGATTGTCAGAAGGATTAGAGGGGACATGAGGAAAAACTTTTTTACCCCAGAGGGTGGTGGGTGTATGGAATTCACTGCCCGAATTGGTGGTAGAGGCAGGGACCCTCAACTCTTTTTAAAAATACCTGGACCTGCAACTGAAGTGCTGTAAGCTGCAGGGCTACGGACCGGGTGCTGGAAGGTAGGATTTGAATGGGCACCTGGTTGTCCTTCGAGCCGGCGCGGCCACGATGGGCCGAATGGTCCCCATCTGTGCTGTTTCTTTTTTATTGTTCTATGGTTCTATGGAAAGAATGCAGGATTGGATATCGATATTTTCAGATGAGGATAAATGATGAGGCACAGTAAGTAGTGTAGACGGGAGCAGCAAATTGCAAAGGGACATAGACAGATTAAGTGAGTGGACAAGATTAAGACAAATGGAGTTCAAGTGGGCAAGTGTGAGGTCACCCATTTTGGACACAAGAAATATAAATCAGACTAATTTCTAAATGGGGAGAAGCTCGGGACTATCGAGGAGCAAAGAGATTTCAGAGTCCATGTTCACAAATCATTAAAAGTCGGTAGACAGGTAAAAACAGCAATCAAAAAGCCTAATTGAATGTTAATATTGACCTTTATCTCAAGGGGGTTCGAGTACAAAAGTGACGATTCAGTTGCACTATGCCTTGGTCAGACCCCATCTGGAGTTTTGCGTTCTGCTTTGGATCCCTAACCTCAGAAGGATACATTGGCCTTGGGGTGTGTTTAGCGCAGATTCAGCAGATTGATACAAAGGCTAAACGGGTCAAATTATGAGGAGACATTACACAAACTAGGCTTATTTTCCCTGGAACATAGAAGGTTGAGGGATGATTTGTTTGAGATTTTTGGATTTTTAAATGAATTGATAGGGTAGATAGAGATAAACATTTTTTCGCTGTTGGGAGATTCTAGGACAACGTGACATAACCTTAAAATCAGAGCCAGGCCGCTCAGGAGAGAAGTTAGGAAAGACTTTGTCTTCGAACAAAGGGCGGTAGAACTGTGGAACTCTCTCCCACAAGAAGTAGTAGGTGCGAGCTCAATTAATAATTTTAAATCTGAGATCGATAGATTTTTGCTGACCAAGGTTAATAAGGGATATGGAGCCAAGGCGGGTGCATGCAACAAATTATACAGATCAGCCATGATCTCATTGAATGGCGGAACAGGCTCGAGGGGCTGAATGGCCTACTCCGCTTCCACATTCCTTTGTTTGATCGCAATAAACTGTTTAAAATTTCCGCATGAAATCAATTCAATTCAGTTTCCTAGAAGTAAAGGGAATTAGGGGTTACGGGGAGCGGGCAGGAAATTGGACACGAATTTAGATTTGAGGTTAGGATCAGATCAGCCATGATCTTATTGAATGGCGGAGCAGGCTCGAGGGGCCGATTGGCCTGCTCCTGCTCCTTTTGCTTATGTTCTTATGTAATAAATAAAGAATAAAAATGCTCATTTTTGTAAAACTGTGGAAGAATTGTGAGTTCAATTCTCAGTGACATTGCATCACAGAAAACCACCAAACACTGCAAAAATTATTACTTATTCAAAATTTAATTGGTTACTTTAAATTGATTCGGTTCTCAAAAGGATAATCTTCCATGTGGGAATCGAGCCCGGGTTGCGGGCGCTGAATTCTAGCCCTAACACCACCACGGACCTGCATGGATGGTGGGTTAAGGCTTTCCTGAATCAACAAGCGACAGGGCTCCAACCTGCAATCCGGGCCACGGCTCCACCGAAAGGAAGACTTGCATAAAATAGCGCCTTTCACCTCCGCAGGACGTCCCAAAGCACTTTTCAGTCAATTTAGTGTTTTTTGAAGTTTAGTCACCGTTGAAATGTGGGAAATGCGACAGTCAATATACGCACAGCACGATCCAAAAAAAGCAGCGAGGTGATAATGACCAGATAATCCGTTTTGGTGATGTTGGTGTGGGGATAAATATTGGACAGGACACTGGGGAGAAATAATGGTCCTTAAAACTGGAGACAAGGTGATTGTTTTAATTCGAGTTTTGGTGTCATTTTGTCGCTTTCCTTATTGTTTCCCTTCATCAGCTTCCAAGTTATCGGAAAACTGACAACTGAAATCTCAATTAGTTTCAATCTGTCACTCAAAATAAACACTGTTAGAAATGAAGGGATAAAGTGGATTCAGAAGGCTCACTTCACTTCATTAACCGTATAAATCGGGTCAAACCAGTGCTTAGGTTCCCATTCGATTTAGAATCCAGCTCTTTACCCTCGTTGCTAAAACAGTTCAGGTTTATGGATTGTAGCCATGAACGAGAAGCGCTCCTGTGGTGCTTGTCTGTGTTTAATCTCAACCCTGAATGATTAGCTCCAAACTAGAATCAGTTTGTCATCTAGAGAAAAGTTTCAGCAGCTACCGAGCGGGAAGCAGATGCTGAGGCAGAAAATGCAACTTACCCCGGGAGGCGGGTTCAACCTCCTCACAGAAAGATTCGCTCCCTCCTGTCTCCCTCACTGGGGAAAACTGAACCACATGGAACAGCTGAATTTTTATACCAGGATTGATTCATATTTTTGTCACGGAAATGTAAAGGAGCAGTGGGAACATTTTCCTCACAAAGGTGCAACTTTAGAATTGAACACGTGGATGGGAATCACTCGAACTAATTTGACAGGGAGAGGAGCACCTGGATGAAGAGAGGGAATGTAAGGTGCGCAGAGGACTGGGAGAGACGAACAGCAGTAGAGTTAAGAGTAGTTGAAAAGTAGGAGGGGTCAGACGGGGGAAGCGGGGGTGGGGGGGGAGGGTGCGGAAAACGTATTTAAGAGTTCAAAGATAGAATCGATTCGGTTCGAACTAAGGAACAAGAGAAGATCTATTACGCTGCGAAGTGGATATTAGAGCCCAGCAAATAGTGGGAAGGAGACAGATGAGCAAATTTAAAGACTGATTGTAGAAACGTTCAAGAACTTTAGAGTCGTGATAATGTGCAGACTTCAATTAGTCTAATATAACCAAAGAGTGTAAAGGAAAAGAAGGTGAGGAGTTCCTGAAAGGTGTACAAGAGAACTTCAATTATCAGTCGGTTTCCAGCCCAAAGAGGAAGAAAACAGGGGTGGATTATCATATTCATTATATCACTGTGTATTGGTTATCATTTTCAATTCAACAGTTCAATGTAATATTGTTACTTTGTGTATCACTTATCATATCCAATTTAACAATAACTTAATTTCTCTTCCATTGATTATCATATCCAATTTAACATTAACTTGATTTCTCTTCTATTGATTATAATTTCCAATTTAACATTAAATTGATTTCCCTTCTATTGATTATCATTTCCAAATTTCACAATAACTTGATTTCCCTTCTATTGATTATCATTTCCAATTTAACAATAGCTTGATTTCCCTTCTATTGATTATCATTTCCAATTTAACATTAAATTGATTTCCCTTCTATTGATTATCATTTCCAATTTAACAATAACTTGATTTCCCTTCTATTGATTATCATTTCCAATTTAACATTAACTTGATTTCCCTTCTATTGATTATCATATCTAATTTAAAAATAACTTGATTTCCCTTCAGTTGATTATCATTTCCAATTGAACAAAAACTTGATTTCCCTTCTATTGATTATCATTTCCAGTTTAACATTAACTTGATTCCCCGTCTATTGATTATCACATCCAATTTTACAATAACTTGATTCCCCTTCTTTAATTATCATGTCCAAATTAACAATAACTTGATTTCCCCGTTTTCATATCGAGCTTTACGATTAACTGTAACTGCCTTTCTCTGTGTATTTGTTATCATATCCTAATTAGCAGTGAACTGAAAATGTATTCCGCTTTGTATTGTTTATCATATCCAATTTAACAATTAACGAATGCTTTTTTGGCTGTGCATTATCTATTATTGCCTAATTATCTATTAACTGGTTGATGAAGTGTTCTTATTCATAATGTACTGCTCAACTCAATTAAATTTTTAATCTTTGAAAGCCAGTTGTCTTACAGGAACATAGGAATAGGAGTAGGCCATTCAGCCTCTCGAGCCTGTTCCGTCATTCAATGAGATCATGGCTCATGTGTATCCTAACTCCATCCACCTACCTTGGACCTATATCCCTCAAGGTTCTTGGCTAACAATAAACTATGGATCTCAGATTTAAAATTAAGAATAGAATTAGCATCTACTGCATTCTGTCTGAGAGAGTTCCACACTTCTACCAACTTTTGCGCCTCAAAACTTCTCTCCTCAATGGCCTGGGACGGATTGCAAGGTTATATCCCTTTTTCCGAGCCTTCCTCAGAAGCAGAAACAATTTTAGCTCTATGTACCCTCTCAATGCCTTTCAAATTCCTAGAAGTCTCAATCAAACATCTTCTATATTTCTGGGAGGACTAGTCTATTATATGTACTGTCTCATAAATTAAGCCACTGAAACCTGGTAACATTCTGGACAATATGAGCTAACTTCGTTCCAAGGTCAACATATCCTTTCTCGGGTATGTAGTAAGCATACAGTACAAGCAATAACACTTAAACCTGTTCTTTAAAGGCAATATTTATAAGAAACCTGTGAATGGAAACTTGTTACAGTTCTGAGCTCAGTATCTTCGGCCTTTGTGGAACCGAACCCATATTGCACACCGACAGTTTTGTACGTGGTTCTAACTGTGTCTACGTGACAATCCATAAATTCTGCATAACATAATTGTATAAAAGTTAAAATTGCAACTTCAGAAAAGGTGAATTTATGCGTTTATCCCTTAAAATTATTTGTATTTTCCTTACTTAAAAAGCTCATTTTCCTGTTGCACGAATTATATCTGCCTTACTTTGTTATCGTGCCTGTTGTTTCGCTATTTATCCAATAATTGCCATTCTAGCAGGTGAAACCATCAATTATAAGTCTGCCTTTGTTTGTGCATCATTCGGATAATGTTCACCCAGGCGTTTTCCTTTGCAGCACAAACTGTTCACCCACTCTTTCATCAAATGCTTCAGTATTGAATGGCAGTCTTTAAATAAACCTCTTATTACTTCATCCTGAAACTGACCATTGCTGCAGGGTAAGTCAGGCCCAATGGAACAGTGCTACTTTAAATTGACTGAGAATTCCCCACTGAACAGGGAAGGGCTAAAGTTGAGCATTTTTACAATATGAAGACAAGTCAATAGCAGAACAACATTAACAGACTTCAGGACAGTCTTAGTAAACTTCGGTACCGCTGGGATCATTTCTTTGGCCCGAACTATTCACGGGAATGCAGGCAGTGACTAGTGGGGTACCGCAGGGATCATTTTTTGGCACGAGCTATTCACGGGTTGGCAGGCAGTGACTAGTGGGGTACCACAGGGATCATTTTTGGCACGAGCTGTTCACGGGGTGGCAGGCAGTGACTTGTCGGGTAACGCAGGGATCAGTGCTTAGGTCCCAGCTATTCACAATATGTATCAATGATTTGGATGAGGGAACCAAATGTAGTATTTCCAAGTTTGCTGACGACAGAAAAATAGGGGGGATCGTGAGTTGTGTGGAGGATGCAATGAGGCTTCAAGGCGGTTTGGACAAGTTGAGTGAGTGGGCAAATACATGGTAGATGCAGTATAATGTGGATAAATGCGAAGTTATCCACTTCGGAAGGAAGCACAGAAAGACAGAGTATTATTTAAATGGTGATAGATTGGGAAACGTTGATGTGCAAATGCTCCTGGGTGTCCTTGTACACCAATCACTGAAATCAAACATGCAGGTGCAGCAAGCAGTTAGGAAGGCAAATGGTATGTTGGCCTTCATTGCAAGAAGATTTGGGTACAGGAGCAAGGATGTCTTACTGCAGTTATACAGGGCCTTGGTGAGACCACACCTGGAGTGTTGTGCACAGTTACCCTAAGAAAGGATATACTTGTCATAGAGGGAGTGCAGCGAAGGTTCACCAGCCTGATTCCTGGGATGGCAGTTCTGTCGTATGAAGAAAGAATGGGTCGACTCGGCCTGTATTCACTTGAGTTTAGAAGAATGTGAGGGGATCTCATTGAAACGTATAAAATTCTAACAGGGCTGGACAGACTGGATGCAGGGAAGAAGTTTCCCCTTTCTGGGGGTTCCAGAACGAGGGGTCTCAGTCTTAAGATACGGGGTAGATCATTTAGGACTCAGATGAGGAGAAATTTCTTCACTCAGAGGGTGGTGAACCTGTGGAATTCTCTACCACAGGAGGCTGTTGAGGCCAAGTCGCTGAATATATTTAAGAAGGAGCCAAATAGATTTCTTGACACAAAAGGCATCAAGGAGTCTAGGGAGAGAGCGGGAATATGGTATTGAGATAGAGGAAGAGCCATAATCATATTAAATGGCGGAGCAGGCTCGAAGGGCCGAATTGCCTACTCCTGCTCCTATTTTCTATGTTTCTATGTTTAAATCTTTGCTTACACCAGTCAATGTGAAAATTAAAATCTCCCATTATAACAACATAGCTTTCGTTACATGCTTCCCATGTCTCCTTATTGATACATCCCCCATTAAATTACGACTACACAATGATCTGTGGACAATTCCTATCAGAGTCTTTAATGCTTGCTGTTACGTCGTTCAACTCATAGTCCATCCAAAGCCTGATCTATTTAATTTTTGAGGAGTTCACTTGTAAGATAGGCATGGGAGTGTCTTAAGGTGTTGTGTAAACGGACTTCCAGAAGGCATTCGTTAAAGCTCCACACAAAAATTATGCGCAGAAATGAGAGAGTATGGAATTGGAAGTGGCATTTTGATCTGTGTTGGGAATTGTTTGGGAGGTCGGAAATATATTGTGGAGATAAAGTGTTTGTTTTCTGATATTCTAAATATGACAAGTTGTGTTCTCCGGGGATCTCTTCCGGGGAGTCAACTTCTCGACATATTTATTGATGACTTGGATGAAAGAATAGAGGGTTGTATATTTAAGTTTGGAGGTTGCACTAAATTAGGAGGAACAGTAAGTAGTGTAGAGGGAAGCAGAAAGTTGAAAAGGGACAGAGACAGATTAATTGAGTGGGCAAAACTTTAACAGACGGAGTTCAATGTGAAGTCAGTTTGGACCTGGGAAAGGTAACTTAAGAGTATAAATGGAGAGAAACGAGGAACTGAACAGTATACAAACAATTAAAAGCAAGTAGGCAGGTACAAAAAGCAATGAAAAAGACTAATGGAAGAATGACCTTTCTCTCAAGGGCCTGGAATACAAAGGGGAGGAAGTTATGCTTCAGTTGTATAGAGGCTTGGTCAGATCCCATCGAGAGATACTGCGTTCAGTTTTGGGCAATGCAGCTCAGGATGTCCATATTTTTAAAATTCGTTCATGGGATGTGGCCGTCGCTGGCGAGGTCGGCATTTATTGCCCATCTGTAATTGCCCTTGAAAAGGTGGTAGTGAGCCGCTTCTTGAACCGCTGTGGTCCGTGTGGTGAATGTTCTCCCACATTGCTGTTAGGAAGGGAGTTCCTGGATTTTTACCCAGCGACGATGAAAGGAGCGGCAATATGTTTCCAAGTCGCGATGGTGTGTGACTTGGAGCGGAACGTGCAGTTGGTGTTGTTCCCATGTGCCTGCTGCCCTTGCACTTCATGGTGGTAGAGGTCGCGGATTTGGGAGGTGCTGTCGAAGAAGCCTTGGCAAGTTGCTGCAGTGCATCCTGTGGATGGTACACGCTGCAGCCACGGTGCGCTGGTTGTGAAGGGAGTGAATGTTTAGGGTGGTGCACGGAGTGCCAATCAAGTGGGCTGCTTTGTCCTTGATGGTGTCGAGCTCCTTGAGTGTTGTTGGAGCTGCACTCGTCCAGACAAGTGGAGAGTATTCCATCACACTGCTGACTTGTGCCTGGTAGATGCTGGAAAGGATTTGGGGAGTCAGGAGGTGAGTCACTCGCCGCAGAATACCCAGCCTCTGACCTGCTCTTGTAGCCACAGCATTTAAGTGGCTGGTCCAGTTAAGTTTCTGGACAATAGTGACTTCCAGGATGTTGATGGTGGGGGATTCGGCGATGGTAATGGCATTGAATGTCAAGGGGAGGTGGTTAGAATCTCTCTTGTTGGAGATGGTCATTGCCTTTCACTTGCTTGGCACGAATGTTACTTGCCACTTATCAGCCCAAAACTGGATGTTATCCAAATCTTTCTGCATGCAGGCACGGACCACTGCATTATCTGAGGGTTTGCGAATGGAACTGAACAATCTGCAATCAACAGCGAACTTCCCGATTTCTGACCTTATGATGCAGGGAAGGTCATTGGTGAAGCATCTGAAGATGGCTGGTCCTGGGACACTGCCCTGTGGAACACCTGCAGCAATATCCTGGGGCTGAGATGATTGCCGTCAAACAACACTCAAGATTATTGGCCTTGGAATCTGGCAGAGCAGTTTCACTCGAAGGATACCAAGCTTAGATCCTTAAACAATAACGACAGGTTGCATAAACTAGTCTTATAGTCCATTGAGTGCAGAAGATTGAGTTGTGATCTGATGGAGTTGAATAAAATTTTAAAAATTTTCGATAGGTTCGATACAGGGAAACGATTTCCTCCGTTCCTGAAATCAAGAACGATGAGGCACAATCTTCAAATTACAGCTTGGCCATTTCGGAGGGAAGTCAAGAAGAACAGAAAAATAATCAGAAAAAAATCGATTCTGAGCCGATGAAGATGTGATGTCTAAATGATTGGAAAAAGAGACTCATTTTAAGGAGTTTTAAACGTGGAAGAGCGACGTGGAGAGAAAGGACGGTTCATGAATGCGATTCCAGAACCTATGGCCGAGACGACTGAATGCTCAGCCCCCATTTGGGGGTCGCCGGGAAGGGGTGGTCCACAAGATGTCGGAGATGGTTGAACACAGATTTATCAGGGGGCTGTATGGCTTGAACAGTTTACAGAGATAGGGCGGGTGAGGCTATAAAGTGATTTAAACACAAGGATGACAATGTAAAATTTTAATCTTTAGGGGACTTGGAGCCAAAGTAGATCAGCGAGCACAGGGGTGACGGTCAGCAAAGTTATGAATGAGCTCGAGTTCATGGAGAGTGGAAGATGGGAGATCGGCCTGGAGACCGTTGGAATTTTCGAGTGTGGATGTGACAGTGTCATAGATGAATGTTCCTGGGGCAGGTGGATGAGGTATTCAGGTACAAGTGATGTTACAGAGGCGAAAGAAGGCTGCCTTCGTGATGGAGATGATATGCGGTCGGAAACTCATCCCAGCATCAAATAGATTGCGAACAATCCTATTCCAACCGAACAGAATGACCGGAGAGCGGGATGGAATTGCTGGCGAGGGTACGGAGTTTGTAGAAGGAGCAGAAGACGATGGCTTCAGTCTTTCCAATATTCAATCGGAGTAAATTGTGGCTCATCCAAGTCTCGATTTCGGACATGCAGTCTGCCAAGACAGAGGTAGTGGACCGGTCGAGAGAGCTGGTGGCAAGTAAGAGCTCGGTGTCATTCACGGACATGTGGGAGCTGACCCCATGTGTTTGCATGATCTCACCAAGGGGCAGCGTGCATATGAAGGCGATGGGGTGAAGGGTAGATCCGTGGGAGACTCCAAATATATCGGCACGGGATTGGGAATTGAATGCATTGCTGAAGATACTCGGGCGACGATTGGATCGGCAAGAATGCAAACAAACGTGGGCAGTCCAACTTAGCTCGACAAGAGAGGAGAGGCGTCGGTGAAGGAGGGGGTGGTCTAACCTGCCATTGACTGCAGACAGGTCGAGAAGGCTGAGAAGGTAGAGTGCATCACGGTCACAGTCACAAAAGATGCCATTTGCAACATTGATTTGGGCCGTTTCAGTGATGCTGCAGGGGCGCCAATCTTATTGGAGAGATTCAAACAGGGAGTTGCGGGACAGGCGGGCTTGGATTTGAGGAGAGGAAACCGTTAACAATAACTAATCACTTGATGGCCAGGAAGTTGGGTGGTCCGACGTTTAGTGGTGTAAAGAACAGGAGTTTGGTCCGATGGGAATTATGAGCAGGGAGACGGTATGAAATTAGAAAGGAGAGAAAGTAGAGAAAGGGCCAGGTTCAGGGTTAACTGATGGAGATGCCTGGGGGAGGTTTTGCTTGATGGGTAAGGGGTATATCCCAGAGGCAGATGAATAGATGTTCTGAATAGTGACAAACAAGTCCGTCAGTTACTCGCAGTTGTTAATGGTGAGGGTGGAGGGGCAGTGGAGAGAAGTTTAACGAGACGGTTGGCAGTGGAGAAAGGAAGACAAGGGTTATGTTTGCGTCCCAGGATAATCATGGAGTAGTGGGCTGTTTTATCAGAGGAGACCAAGGCCCGATAGGTTTTGATCTGGTCGAGGCAGATCTGGCAATGGATGGCTGAACCAATTCGTTACTCTGTGGCTTAAGGGAGTGAAGATGAGGGATGAGCCAGGAGACTGATCAGGGTGGAAGAGCGTAAGGGTTTTATTGGGGTTAAGGACATCAAGGTGTCGATGAGTGAGTGGCTGAGCAGATGGATAAATGGAGAAATATCCTGGGAAATGGACAACTAAAGGCAAGTAAGTTGGGAGTTTTAAAGTGTCGCTCTAAATGTCTTGGCGAGCGAATACTTTTTCCAGCGGCGGACACAGTAGGAAGTGAGGTTATAATGGAACTGGAGATGTGAATGGTAAGGGATGCTGGGGTTTGGTCGGTTATGTCCATGCATGTGACCGGGAAAATGGAAGTCGAGAAGCCACGGGAGATCGCAAGGTCGAAGATATCAAGGAGACAATCACTGCAGTCAGAATGTGGGTTTCACATTGTTTGCCCTTCCCCATTGTTATTAATATTAATATATAGTGCTGGGGCAGTTCCTCTGTACAATCATGTAACATTTGATCAATTATATTTAGTTATATAAAAAGTGCTGGGTTTAAAAGAGGTTAACTGAATGTGTTTGTTCAGTGAATGTAATTAATGTCAGTCTCCATGGACACTAATTGAGTCACTGGAGGGTTTCCCTCTGCTATAAATCAGGGATTTAACTCAAGGTATTACTCAATGGTATCAGTCAGAGCATCACCCTAAGCACAAGCACGGAGCAGCGGCTATCAGGAGAGGGGAGGAATGCTCCTTCAGTTTCAGATACTTGCGGCCGTTCATGCCGTACAGAAGATATACTACCCCATCCTGGCTGCTGTCGGGATCCCGGGTAAGGAACGACCTCCTGCTATCCATGTTGTAAATCTTGTTTAACTGTGTGACTGTATTTTCTGTGTGACTTGCTGAGTACTTCCAGCATTTTCCGTTTTTATTATTAGTTTTAATCTAGTCGGCTTCAGGCAGTCAATTAAATTTCATCAACAGTTATAGGACTCTAGGTTAGAACTGATCGAGTCCGGTTCAGATACTTAATCAAATCTCACCAACAGTTGCACGACACCAGATTAGAGCTTATCGATTCGGGTTTAAACACTTAATCAAATCACACCAACAGTTACAGGACTCCAGGTTAAAAATTATTTAGTCGGGTTAAGATGCTTAATCAAATCTCACCAACAGTCACAGGAATTCAGATTAGAACTGATGTAGTCGAGTTCAGATACTTAATCGAATCGCACCAACGATTATAGGACTCCAGGTGTGAACTGATCCAGTTGGGTTCAGACAATTGAACAAATCTCACCAACAGTTACACGACACCAGATTACAATTGATCGAGTCGGGTTCAGATACTAAATGAAATCTCAGGAACAGTTACTGGACTCCAGATTAGAACTGATCCAGTTGGGTTCATACTATTAGTTAAATCTCACCAACAGTTACAGGACTCCAGATTCGATCTGATCAAGTCGGGTTCAGATACTTAATCAAATCTCACCAACAGTTACAGGGCATCAGAATAGGACTGATCTTGTCGAGTTCAGGGAATTAATGAAATCCCACCAATATTTACAGAGCTGCAGATTAGAATTTATCGAGTCGGGTTCAGATACTGAATCAAATCTCACCAAAAGTTACAGGGCTTCAGTTTAGAACTGATCGAGTCGGGTTTGGACACTTAATCAAATCTCAGCAACAGTTACTCGAATCGAGATTAGAACTGATCCAGTCGGGTTCAGATACTAACTGAAATCTCACCAACAGTTACAGGACTCCAGATTAGAACTGATTTCGTAGGGTTCAGATAATTAATCAAATCTCACCAACATTAGCAGGACTCCAGATTATAACTAGTCTAGTCTGGTACAGGCACTTAACCAAATCTCACCAACAGTTACAGGACTCCAGGTTTGAACTGATCTAGTCGGGTTCAGACACTGAATCAAATCTCACCAACTGTTACAGGACTCCAGATTAGAACTGATCTAGTCGTGTTCAGATACTGAATCAAATCTCACCAAGGGTTACAGGACTCCAGATTATAACTGCTCGAGTCGGGTCCAGGCACTTAAACATATTTAACCAACATTTAGAGGAATTCAGGATAAAACTGATCTAGTCGGGTTCAGATAATGAATCAACTCTCACCAACTGTTAAAGGAGTACAGATTAGAACTGATCTAGTCGGGTTCAGATACTTTGTTAAACCCCAAGGTGGTAAATTATATTCATTTTATTATTAAATACAAAGAACGAAATCTGCATTCACACAGCTGGTTATAATGTGAATCATTTGCGATGTTCTAAAAAGGGTGATTGGAATTAGCGTTCATTATTCTCCACGGCCTGTCTCTCCCCATTGACTCGGGTTGTTTAAAGGGCGGCTGATTCCACATTGTTCATTATACACCACGGCCTGTCTCCCATCCATTGACTCGGGGTGAATGAAGGGCGGCCGATTCCACATTGTACATTATACACCACGGCCTGTTTCCCATCCATTGACTCTGGGTGTCGAAAGGACAGCCGATTCCACATTGTACACTGTACACCACAGCCGGTCTCCCACCCATTGACTCGGTGTTTAAGCGGCGGCCGATTCCACATTGTACATTATACACCACGGCCGGATTGCCATCCATTGACTCGGGGAGTATAAAGGGCGGCTGATTCCATTCAACAGAAAGTAGGAATAAACGGGTCTTTTTCCGGGTGGCAGGCAGTTTCTAGTGGGGTACCGCAGGGATCAGTGCTTGGGCCCCAGCTATAAACAACATATATCAATGATTTGGATGAGGGAACTCATTGTAACATTTCCAAGTTTGCAGATGGCAAACAGCTGGGGTGGAATGTGAGCTGTGAGGAAGATGGAAAGAGGCTCCAGTGTGATTTAGACAAGTTGGGTGAGTGGGCAAGACGATGGCAGCTGCAGTATAACGTGGATAAATGTGAGCTTATCCACTTTTTTTGTAAAAAACAGAAAGGCAGATGATTATCTGAACGGTGATAGATTGGGAAAAGGGGAGTTGCAATGAGACCTGGGTGTCCTTGTGCACCAATCGCTAAAAGCGAGCATTCAGGTGCAGCAAGCAGTTCGGAAGGCGGAAGGTATGTTGGTCTTCATTGCAAGAGGATTTGAGTACAGGAGCAGGAATGTCTTACTGCAGTTCCACAGGGCCTTGGTGAGACCACATCTGGAGTATTGTGTGCTGTTTTGGTCTCCTTTTATAAAGAATGATGTCCTTGCCATCGAAGGAGTGCAAGGAAGGTTTACCAGACTGATTCCTGGGATGGCAGGACTGAGGTATGAGGAGAGATTGGGTCGACTTGGCCTATATTCACTCGAGTTTAGAAGAATGAGAGGTGATCTCATCGAAACATATAAAATTCTAACAGGACTTGACAGACTTGATGCAGGGAGGATTTTCCCAATGGCTGGGGAGTCCAGAACCAGGGGTCACAGTCTCAGCATACGAGGTATGCCATTTAGAACAGAGAAGAGGACAAATTTCTTCACTCAGAGGTTGGTGAACCTGTGGAATTTTCTACTTCGGAAGGCAGTGCAGGCTAATTCATTACATGTATTCAAGAAGGAGATGGATATATTTCTTAATGCTAAAGGGATCAAGGGATATGAGGAAAAAGCGGGAACAGGGTACTGAGTTAGACGATCAGCCATGATAATTTTGAATGACGAAGCAGGCCCGAAGGGCCGAATGGCCAAGTCTCGCTCCTGTTTTCTATATTTCTATGTTTCTATGCACATTATACACCACTGCCTGTTTACCATCCTTTGACTTCGGGTGTATAAAGGGCGGCCGATTCCACATTGTACATTTTCACCACGGCCGGTCTCCCATCCATTGACTTCGGGTGTGTAAAGGGCGGCCGATTCCCCATTGTACATTATACACCACGGCTGGTCTCCCATCCATTGACTCGAGGTGTATAATGGGCGGCCGATTCCACATTGTACGTTGTACACCAGCACCTGTCGGTATAAATACCCCGAGTATCTGCAGAGAGAAGAGGGAAGTCACCAGTTTGGACGTGAACCCTTCTCAAAACATGATTGGTCATATCATTAGATTATTTAAAGTGAACATTGTTTGTACGTCGATTGAAGATTCTGTGATTGGAAAGATTTTTTAAATGTTTCTCAATAAATATTTTACATTCAGTTGACTTGAAGTTTCAGATTTGAGTTGAAGTTCAAGCAATGTCCGGTTTAATTAACAGTTTATTTTACACCTAGTGTTATGTTTCCATGATTTAATCCCACACCCGGATTCGTTTTACAATTTATTACTGAGCAGTTAGTTCTAGTTTTCATTGTAATTCCTGTCTCCAGCTGAAAGCCCGTTCACAATGAAAGTTATTCAATTCCATGATTGGAAGCAATAACAAGTCTGGAAATTTCACCCCAACTCAATCAAACCTCTGATTTCGCTCTCATCCTGCTCCTAATGTGTCTGTTTGTTTCTCTTCTTACCAGTTAACTTAGTGACGATCAAGATTCTGTGTCAAGGAACGTGCGGACTCTCCAAATGTGTCACTCGCTATCTGGTAGCCATGGCAGCGGCGGATCTACTGGTCGTTATCATCGATCTGATATTGAGGCAGATTCCGATTGCTCATCAAATAAGCATTGTGCGATCCATTCCCGTGTGTAATATTCACGCGGTCCTGCTGTACGCAGCCACAGACTGTTCTGTCTGGTTCACCGTTAGTTTCACCTTTGATCGATTTGTGGCCATTTGCTGCCAGAAACTGAAAACTAAATATTGCACCGAGAAAACGGCGGCTGTGATTCTCGGAACAGTGAGTGTGCTGTCCTGTTTAAAGAACATTTTCTGGTACTTTATGTATCAACCTTGGTACACGATGTATAATAACCCCTGGTTTTGTTATGTGAGCGTCCGTGTTAAGACTTCAGGATTATGGACAGCAATCGAACTCCTTCATTATATTCTCACCCCGTGTGTCCCGTTTGTTCTGATTCTGCTGCTCAATGCTTTCACCGTCAGACACATTTTAGTGGCCAGCAGAGCCCGCAGGAGACTCCGGGGACACGACAGTGGGGAGAGTCCCAGAGACCCAGAGATGGTGAGCCGAAGGAAATCCATCATTTTAATGTTTGTTATCTCGGGGAATTTCATCCTGTTATGGGCGATGTTTATGATGTGTTCTATAGCTCAGCGAACGTGGTATCTTGGTTATATGTCTTTAGAACCACCTCTTTTTGGACTAGAAATTGGATTCATGCTCCAACTCCTGAGTTGCTGCACAAACACTTGTATTTATGCAGTGACCCAGAGTAAATTCAGAGAGCAGTTGAAGAATGTGGTGAAATATCCCATTACTATAATTGTTAAATTCATTAAACGTTGAGAGGAATGGAAGAATTTCCAGCTTCAGTATTCAATCCTGGTTCATGTTCCACCCGACCCGATAGTCCCCGCCGCACTGTCGGAGTGTCAGCACTGAGGGAGCGCTGCACTGTCGGAGGGGCAGAACTGAGGGAGAGCTGCACTGTCGGAGGGTCAGTACTGAGGGAGTGCTGCACTGTCGGAGTGTCAGTACTGAGGGAGCGCTGCACTGTCGGAGGGTCAGTGCTGAGGGAGCGCTGCACTGTCGGAGGGGCAGAACTGAGGGAGTGCTGCACTGTCGGAGGGTCAGTTCTGAGGGAGCGCTGCACTGTCGGAGGGTCAGTGCTGAGGAGTGCTTCTCTGTCGGAGGGTCAGTGCTGAGGGAGAGCTGCACTGTCGGAGGGTCAGTGCTGAGGGAGCGCTGCACTGTCGGAGGGGCAGAACTGAGGGAGTGCTGCACTGTCGGAGGGTCAGTACTGAGGGAGAGCTGCACTGTCGGAGGGTCAGTACTGAGGGAGAGCTGCACTGTCGGAGGGTCAGTGCACAGGGAGCGCTGCACTGTCGGAGGGGCAGAACTGAGGGAGTGCTGCATTGTCGGAGGGTCAGTACTGAGGGAGAGCTGCACTGTCGGAGGGTCAGTACTGAGGAGTGCTGCTCTGTCAAGAACTGCTGTCTTTTGACTGACACGCTAAACCTCTCAGGTGGACTTGATTGATCCCACCGGGCTATAACGAAGAAGAACAGTGGAGAGTCCTGGACAATATTTATCACTCAACCAACATCACTGAAAAACATGATCATTGTCACGTTGCTGTCTGTGGGCTCTTGTTGTGCACAAATTAGCTGCCGCGTTTCCTACATTAGCACCGCAATGACTACACTTCAAAGTACTTCATTAGCTGTAAAGTGCTTTCGAACAACCTGCGGTCGTGAAAGGCGCGGAATAAATACAAGTCGCTCTTTCTCAGATGGCGCAAATGAGCATTTCCTAATGTAAAACACACACACTCCAACTAGTTTTGCTGCAGCTGTAGGAGGTCACGTACATGACGAGGTCAGGGCCTCGTGTATGACAAACATTATTCACTAACAGTTGATAGGAACAGATGAGAAATGTTATTCCCATAAGACCAGGTAATCTGGAGAGAGTGTGGGAATGCAAGATTATGAACAGGACTGGGTATAAGATGGGTTTTATCATCGAATTGATGAAGAAAATGTATTAACCATAAGTCACAGTATTTACTAGCCCCCGAATTTGTACTAATGATAAAGATCAACGACTGTCCCACAAACCCAACCGAACTGGCGAGCTGTCTGGGCTGGAATTCATTGGGTATTTGAATGTCTGATTTGGGTCGGGTCATCTCTCGTCAGACCCATTTCAAGCTGATTGCGGAATATGGAGGATCTGGGCGAATATATAGATGAGTACTCGGTGCATCATGGCGAGACATCTCGAACGATCAGTGATCTTCTGGGAAAGACAGAGTCCTTGATTGAGTTAGCATAGGTCATTAAAAAGGACATTCTGCAGATCTCGAGGAAGGTTAGAACCAAAATTGCATTGCTGCTCGTGGCTGAGATCCGAGTCCAATAATGGTTTCAGAAAGGTGTGAGAAAGATTGAAGGAATGAAATAAACAGCTACAAGAGGATAGGGCGATGGAAGTACACGATGAGAAGGGGAAGGCAGAGAAAGAGTTAAATATAAAGGTAGAGAAAAGAAATAAAGCTGAGACACTTGCTGCACAGGTTTGAGCAAGTAGGATTCCACGTGCTGAAGTTCTGCTAAAGAGAAGTCGAGGGGTGGAGGAGTTAGAAAGCGCTGTAGCGGAATTATAGATGAACAATGGTCCAGCTTTCGGCAGACACAGCCGATTTTACAGGAGTAGGGACCATCAGGCAATTCCGCTGTAGTTACAGTGTTAGAGAATGAGTCGAGTCCATCTGACGCCTCTCGTTCACCCTGTTCAATGAATAGTCACCAACATCTGTTCCTCCACCTCCACTTTATCCACCGTTACCTGCCGCCCCTGTGCTATTCCACACTCCGCGTCACTTCCATCAACTCCAACCCAACCCCAACCCATCATTCATTTCCAGCTGCGTCACCTCCACCTCACACTTCCCCACCACTCCAAGCTGCCCCAACACCAAGCCCAACCTCTCCTCCACTTCCAGTCGCTTCAACTCCACGTCCCACCGAAACACGTCTCCCATCTGTCCCAATCTCCAGACCGTTGCCTTCCGCCATCCACTGGCCCCCACTCCAGCCCGAATATGTCCATCAGCAACTCCTTGTCTGCAGGTAGAATCCATAATCTCCTCAACCGCTAATCAGTGAAAAGAGGATCCCCGTGGAGCAGTGCGTGTCGGTTTAGGAGACTTGATTTTCGCTTCGGTATTTTCACTGATTGAAATACAAGTTTAAATCTCTCACGAGCGCGGCTGTGATACCATTTATGTCAAAAATCACCCATTGGCTTTTCACATCTTTTCAGCGTCATCACCAACATCATCTTATTGACCATCACCTGGGACCAGTGAGGATTTTCACCCTATTCCGCCACCTCCTCATCACCGTTGTCATAGTCATCAAAATTCACACACCCTCATTCTGAAAAAAAGACCTTTGGAGAGGAAATGAAGTCTGTGCAACCCCCAGAGATTGTGCCAAGATCGAGACTGTCTGTAGTTCGTTCTTCGAAGTGGTGCATCAAATGGAGGAAGTTCACCCAGTCAAACACTGTCAGGACACGCTCGCCAGTAACGACATTGGGATTTGGATCAAAGGCGGTTAAATGGAGTTACGATGGAGATCAGCCAGAATCTAAAAGAACGGCTCGAGGGGGTGAATAGTCAACACCTGTTACTTTATTCCTAAGGTGTCGCCAACCTTGAGCCAAGTTTCAGTCGAAGCCATGATGCCAATGCAATCATCCATAGTATGTACTTGGGTGGAAATCTGAACTATAAGATTCTATGACTCTGAGACATTTCCTCTGACAAACCCCAGTCAGGGGCTTGTTTGATGCATCTGCTCAAAGCAGATTGGCGCAGGTCCCCTGCAGTGTTGTATGGCATCAATAATACAAGGCCAGCAGCGGGTGGTCACAACTTGGTCAGTGCTTCTCCAGTGAGGCAGAGCCGCAAAAATTATGTCTTGTCTGACATCCCCACGTACCACTACGATGATTTTTAATTCGGTTCCAGGGGCATTGTTGCCCGAAGTGCCTTCAAACCTGAAAATGTTTTCCAGTGTTACCTTTACCCAGATCATGCATACAGAACATCTGAAATCCGAACAGGAGTAGGCCATGCGGCCCCTCGAGCCTGCTCCGCCACTCATTAAGATCATGGTTGAACATCGACCTCAACTCCATTTTCCTGCCTGATCCCAATATCCCATGAGAACCCTAGTGTCCAGAAATCTATCAATCTCAGCCTTGAATATACTCAAACACTTAGCATCCACAGCCCTTTGGAGTAGAGAATTCCAAAGATTCACAACCCTCTGAGTGAAGAAATTTCTCCTCTTCTCAGTCTTAAATGGCCGACCCCTTATTCTGAGACTATGCCCATTAGTTCTACACTCTCCAGCCAGGGGAAACAACCTCTCAGCATTTACCCTGTCAAGCTCCTTCAGAATCTTATATATTTCAATGAGATCACATCTCATTCTTCTAAACTACAGAGAAAATAGGCCCATTTTATTCAACCTCTCCTCATAGCAGAACTCTCTCATCCCAGGAATCAATCTAGTGGACCTTCTTTACACCGCCTCTAAAGGCAAGTATATCCTTCCTGAGAAAGTGAGAACGAAACTGTGCACAATCCTCCCAATGTGGTCTCAACAAAGCCCAGTACAACTTTAGCACGATTTCCTCACTATAAGGAAGTATTGCTGCAATTGTTACAACCTTGCAATAAAGGCCAACATTTAGTTTGCCCTCCTAATTGCTTGATGTTCCTGCATGCTAACTCTGTGTTTCTTGTCCGAGGACACACATATCTCCCTGAACACCAACATTAAATATTTTTCACCATTTTAAAATATTCTTCTTTTTTGTTCTTCCTCCCAAAGTGAATAACCTCACATTTCCCATTCAGCGTTGATAGATTCTCCTATCCTTGTAGACCTGCCCTTTTTACATCATGGTAGGGACCAAGGCAGCGTGACATTGACCATTGGAAAAATGCAGCCTGCAGTACAGAAAGGAACAAGAATAGGGACAGCTCCCTATGTACACTTGTACGAATGGAGGAACACAGAAAAATCTGATCCACACTGCAGCTCGCAACCCTCCCAATTGCTGGTGTTGTTACGAAAGAGTTGGTCTGACGAACTTGAAGTATGTTGATGTAATATAGTTTCCTTCATTTTGTAATGACGTTAGTTCTTAGTCCTTGTTTCGTTAGTCTGAAGGATGAATCAAAATTCTCAGATAATTGGCACAAGAAGCATAGGGGAAATGAGGTGACTTTTTAAGCCAGGAGTTGTTATGATCTGGAATTGCCAGAAAGGTTGGTGGAAGCAGATTCAATAGATTGTAAAGTTCATAGAATCATGTAGTCATAGAAAGGTCACAGCACAGAAGGAGGCCATTCGACCCATCCAGCCCGTGCCGGCTCTTTGTAAGAGAAATCCGGTTAGTCCTATTGGCCCGTTCTTTTCCCGTAGCCCTGCACGTTTTTTTTCCCCTGCAAGTATTTATCCAATTCATTTTTGAAAGCCACGATTGAATCTGCTTCAATCACACTTTCAGGCATCGCATTCCAGGTCAAAACTACTGATTGCATAAACGCATTTTTCCTCCTGTCGCCTTTGGTTCTTTTGCCAATCACCTTCGATCTGTGTCTTCTGTTTCTCGAACTTTCCGCCAATATGAACAGTTTCTCTTTATTTACATTATCTAAACCCTTCATAATTTTGAACACTTCTATCAAATCTCATCTTAACCCCCTCTGCTATGAGGAGAACAACCCCAGCTTCTCCAGTCTATCCAAGTAACTGAAGTCCTTCATCCCTGGAACCATTCTGGTAAATCGCTTCTGCACCCTGTCTGATGTCTTCACATCTTTCCTGAAGTGCAGTGCCCAGAATTGGACACAATACTTCAGTTGTGGTCGAAGCAGTGTTTTATAAACGCTCAACATAACTTCCTTGCTTTTGCACCCTATGCCTCTATTTACAAAGCCCAGGATTCCGTAGGCTATTTTAACCACTTTCTCAACCTGTCCTGCCGCCTTCAAAGATTTCGGCACATATACCCCCAGATCGCTCTGTTCCAACACCTCCCCCCAGCCTAGAATTGGATCATTTAGTTTTTATTGCCTCTCCTCGTTCTTCCTGCGAAAATATATCACTTCGCACTTCTCGACATTAAATTTAATTTACCATACGTCCGCCCATTCCACCAGCCTGTCTATGTCCTCCTGAAGTATTTTACTATCCACCTCACTCTTCACTACGCTTCCAAGTTTTGTGTAATTTGCAGGTTTTGACATTGTGCTCTGTACACCCAAGTCCAAGTCATTAATATATATCTAAAAAAGTCGTACAATGCTCTGGGGAACACCATTATATACCTTCCTCTGGTCTGAAAAACAACCACTCACCACTTCTCTCTGTTTCCTATCACGTGATCTAATTCTTATCTCTCTGGCCACTGCGCATCTCATTCCATGAGCTCAAATTTGGTGACAAGCCTATGATATGGCACTGAATCAAACACCCTTTGGAAGTCCATATTCACAACATCAAATGCATTCCCCTCATCAACCCTCTCCGTTGCCTCATCAAAAACTAAATCAAGTTATTTAAACACGATTTGCCTTTAACAAATCCGTGCTAGGTTTCCTTTATTAATTCACACTTGTCCAAGTGACTATTAATTTTGTCCCATATTTAATTTCTAAAAGCTTCCCCACGACCGAGGTTAAACTGACTGGCCTGTAGTTGCCGAGTTTATCCTTACGCCCTCTTTTAAACAAGGGTGTAGCATTTGCAATTCTCCAGTCCTCTGGCATCACTCCCATATATAAGGAAGATTGCAAGATTTTGGCCAGCACCGCTGCAATTTCCACCCTTCCTTCCCTCAGCAACCGAGGATACATCCCATCTGGACCGGGTGACATATCTACTTGAAGTACAGCCAGCCTTTCGAGTACCTCTTTGTCATTTTTCAGCCCATCCAGAATCTCAACGACCTCTCACTTACTGTGACTTTGGCAGCATCTTCTTTCTTGGTAAAGACAGTTGCAAATACTCATCTACTAACTCAGCTATGCCCACTGCCTCCATGAGTAGATCTCCTTTTTGGTCCTTAATCAGTCCCACCCCGCCTCTCACTGTCGGTTTATTATTTACATGCCGACAGAAGACGTTTGAATTCCCTTTTATGTTTACCGCAAGTCTATTCTCATACTCTCTGTTTTCCCCAGTTATTTCCCTTTTCACATCTCCTCTGCACTTTCTATATTCATCCTGGTTCGGACTTGTATTATCAACCTGACATCGATCATACGCCCCCTGTTTATGCTTCATCTTTCTCTCCACCTCTTTCGTTATCCGGGAATCTCTGGCTTTGGTTGCCCAGCTTTCCTCCTCGTGGGAATGTACCGAGACCGTCCCCGAACCACGTACTCTTTAAAGGCGGCTCATTGTTTGATTACAGTTTCGCCTTCCGATCTTTGATTCCAATTTATTCGGTCCGGGTCCGTTCTCAACCCACTGAAATTGGCCCTCCTCCAATTATGTATTTTTACCCTATCCCATCTCCTATTAAGTAATCTTGCGTTTGATTTTTCCTTGTCACTTTCCATAACTAACCTAAAACTGATGATGCCATGATCACTGTTCCCTCAAGTTCCCTCCCCGTGACACTTACTCCACTTGGCACGCCTCATTCCCCAGAACCAGATCTAGCAATGCCTCCTTCTTCGTTGGGCCATAAACATACTGATCAAGAAAACTCTCCTGAACACAGTTCAGAAATTCCTCCCCCTCTTTGTTCTGTGCACTTTTACGATTCCATTCTATATTAGGATAGTTGAAGTCCCCAATTATCACTACTCTATAGTCCTTGCACATCTCTGTAATTTCCCTGCAAATTCACTCCTCTATATCCTCCCCACTAATTGGTGGCCTTCAGAATAAACTCAGTAATGCAATGACACCGATATTGTTTCTTAACTCTAACGAAATAGACTTTATCCTTGATCCCTCAAGGACACCCTCTCTCTCCAGCGCTGCAATATTCTCCTTAATCAATGCTGCAACCCCCACCACTACCTCCACCTACACACCTATTTCTTGTCTTCCCTGAACACCTTGTATCGAGGAATATTTAGTACACATTCCTGCACTTTTTTGAGCCAGGCCTCTGTTACCTCTACCACATCATATTCCCATGTGAATATTTGCGCCTGCAGCTCACCAACCTTCTTTACCACGCTTCGTGGGTTTAAACACACCCACTCTAATCCTATCTTCGACCTTCTCGTCTTCTCTCTTAGTCTGATCCCACCTAATAATGTGCAATTTCTTACTCTCGTTCTATCTCTCTCTTTCAATCCTTTGTGCACCTCGTTTCTCCTTTCTAATGCTACATCCTGTTGCCCATCCCCCTTCCAAATTACTTCAAATCCCTCCACCACTTGTGAACCTTCCCATGTGTACATTGGTCCCTGCTCGTTTGTGGTATAACCCATCCATCTTGAACATGTTCCTCCTGTACCAGAACTGGTCTCAATGCCCCAAGAATCTGAAACCCTCCCTCTTGCACATGTCTATAGCTACACATTAACCTGTCTTATCTTCCTATTTCTCTACTCACTCGCGTGTTGCACTGGGAGTAATCCAAATGTTACTAACGTTGAGGTCCTGCTTTTTAACTTGCTCCGAGCTCCTGAAATTCTAGCCGCAGGACCCCATACCTTTTCTTTCCTGTGTCGTTGGTACCCACATGGACCACGATATCTGGCTGTTCCGCTTCCCCCCGCAGAGTCTTCCACACCCTCTCCATGATGCCCTTTACCCTGGCACCAGGGAGGCAACACTGCAAGTGGGACTCACGGCGACGGTCAATGAAACGCCTGTCTGTGCCCCTTACTGTCGAATCCCAAATGACTACTGCATTTCTGCACGTCACTGTGTTCCCCTGTGCAGTCCTGTGTCCCATGGTGCCATGCTCAGGACTACTCTCCTTCGAGCAGTCATCACCCTCACTGGCATCCAGTGATGAACACCGGTTTAGCAGTGGCACAAATTCAGAAGATTCCTGCACTGCCTGCCTCTTTCTAACCTTTCGAATGGCCACCAACTTGCTATCCTGAACTCTCTGTGGCTGTGGGGTGACAACCTCCTGGAACGTACGATCCAGAAAATCTTCAACCTCCATGATGCTCTGCAGTGACTCCAGCTGCCCCTCAAGCTCAGAAACCCTTAGCATGAGCTTGAGGAACTGGAGACATTTCCTGCACACTTGTCCCTCCAGGACACATGAAATGTCCTGAAGTTTCCACATGGCGCCAGAATTGCAGGCGATGGGTCTCAGCTCCCGTCTATTGTATTCAGTTTTTTTTTTCTAATCTCCCTTTCGACACTCCATTATTAGTAATTTACTTAATGTTTAGTTAACCCGATTAACCCACCCTTTTATTCCGGGTCTCTCAGTGATCTTCTTCGCTGTTCACTGTCTTTCCCCCTCCACACCTAATGCCCCCTCTCACCAAATTCTCAAGTTTCCACTCTGTTCACAATCCACTCAATTCCCTCAGTGCTTCAGCGGACACCTTTCACTTGATACACCTTTTGAGAACAGCAGTTACAACTATTCAATCAGCTTCCGGCTCAAAGTAATTAAGCTCTATTCAGACAATCACCTACAGCTGATTAACGGCTAACTGCCACTGACTTGCAGTTTCTGTTAACTTTTGCTGAACTTGCAGTTTCTGTTAACTTTTACTGAACTTGCAGTTTCTGTTAACTGTTACTGAACTTGCAGTTTCTGTGAACTCTTACTGAACTTGCAGTTTCTGTTAACTTTTACTGAACTTGCAGGTTCTGTTAACTGTTACTGAACTTGCAGTTTCTGTTAACTGTTACTGAACTTGCAGTTTCTTTTAATTGTTACTGAACTTGCACTTTCTGTTAACTGTTAGTGAACTTGCAATTTATTTTCAAATTTTAAAGTTCTATGTTGAATTATCAACTGAATTTTAATTTCAATTCACCCATTACTTTAACAGAACCCCCCTCTCACCAACATCACATGAGCTGCATTATCTGGTACAGAAATAGTCATCAAATTGCTTAGTGGAACTTTAAATGTGCACCCTGTGCTCAGGACAATGTTTCAGCCAAAAGACACATTGAAAAGTTGAAAGTGTAAGATGGTGAACCTGACAAATAAATATATAAACCCAAAGTACCCGTTCCAGGGTGGGTTGGAACCGCCAACCTTTTAATTAATAGCTAAGCACGCTGAACGATTGCACCACAGAGACAATTTAACACAGCAATCACAAAAAATTTACAGAGCTTTGTGGAAAGAGCAAGTGGACAAGAATGGGACTCATTGGATAGCTCTTTGGAAGAGCCGGCATGGGTAAAATGGGCCAAATGGCCTCCTCCTGTGCTGTGCTTAACATGATACTGTGATAATTAAGATATAATTCATGTATGTGAAGCAATTTTGGGCGCTCTATGGCGTTTCAGTAATGTAAGAGCTGTGTTTTTTTTGTGTCGATTTTTAACGTTATTCCGTTACATCAGGTCAGGGACTCTTATAAATGATTGGGTGTAAAAAAGTTCCAGGCCATTTAGGGCACTTTATCACCCAGTGTGCGGAACGACCTGGGTCGAAAGTCGATTTTGTGCTAACAGCAGCATTAAAGCCGAAGTTAGACGCCTTATCCTTTTGACCACGCAATCACTGATCGTCACTCGTCAGCAAATGATGTTAAACCCGGAGCAGAAGTGATTGCAGACTCGGATTGTATCTGTCTCTTGCTTTCACTTTGTTGATGTTGTTCATTCCATGTCTTCTCTCTTCTTTTAGCATGTTAGCTCTGGAAATGAAGCCCTGTGCTTCGTTTGTCTTTTTATGGCTTTATTCACCTGCATCGCTACTTTTAGTGATTTGTGTGTCTGTACCCCGAGATCCCTTTGCTCCAGTGCCCCATTTAGTCCCTTATTATTCAAGAAAAATGTGGCCTCCTTAATCTAAATACCAAAGTCCACCACCTCACAATTATCTATATTGAAATTAATTTGCCAATTGCACGCCCATTCTGCAAGTTTATTAATGTCTTCTTTCATTTTGACACATTCTTCCTTTGCATTAACTACACCTCCCAATTAGTTGTCATCTGCAAATTTTGAAATTATACTTCCGATTCGTGAGTCCAAATCTTTCATGTAAATTGAGAACAACAATGATCCCAGCACTGATCCCTGTGAAATACCACTTCCCACACTTTGCTGGTCTGAGTAGCTACCCTTAACACCTACTCTCTGTTTTGTGTTTTGTAGCCAGTTTGCTATCCACCCTGCTACCTGTACCCTAAGTCCACATGCTCTACCTTCCTCATGAGTTTACAATGTGGTACCTTATCAAAGGCCTTTAGAAAAACCAAATATATTAGATCTACTACATTGCCCTTGTCTACGATTTCTGTTACTTCTTCAAAGAATTCAATAAGGTTGATCAAGCATGATTTTCCCTTCTGAAATCTGTTCTGACTACTGCTTATTATATTTTCGTTTTCCAGATGTTTTTCCTATTACATCTGTGAGTAAAGATTCCATTATCTTTCCAACCTCAGAATTTAAGCGAACTGGTCTATAGTTCCCTGAACTTGTTCAATCTCTCTTTTTAAATACAGGAAGAACATTAGCTGTCCGCCAGTCGTCTGGCACTATTCCCTTTTCTAATGATTTTTATTTATATATTATAGTTCCTCTGCAATCTTTTCCCGAACATCTTTCAATATATGTGGATGAAATCCATCTGGATTAATGGTTTCATCCTCTCTATGTTTGAATTGTTTATCAATTATTTCTCCGCCCCCCGCCCCCGCCCCCCGACACCGTGCCTTTTACTTTAAATGTCTTTAGATCCATTTTGATCTATTCATCTGATATCATACCCACTTTATTAGTCTCCCTGGTAAATACTGAGGCAAAGTAACTGTTCAATATTTCTGCCATTTCACTGTCATTACCTCTGAGCTGATCTTGTGCATCCCTTATTAACCCTATCCCTATCCTATTTTTTCTTTTGTTGTTTATGTGTTTGGAGAACACTTTAACTATTTCCTTTTATATTCCTTCATACTTTAATTTCGTAGTTCATCTTTGCTTTCTGAATTGTTTTTTGACATCTTTCCGAACCTCTTCTTATTCCCCTTAGTCAACCTTTCCTTTATTGTCTGTACACTTGGAATATGCCTTCATCTTCAGCTGCTTATGTATCCAATTTTTTTCATTATTGGCTCGATCTCTTTTGTTTTTTGGAGCAATATATTTCTCCTGGACTCTATTGATCACCATTTTAAATATTTCCCACTTTTGTTCTATCTCTCTGTCTTTCAACATTTTTTTTTTCAGTTTAACTTCCCGAGATCCATTCTCATCCCCTCAAAATTCGTTTTTTTCCCCAATCTATTTCTTTGGTCTTTGTCTTATTTACGTTTTTTTCAATAATTATTTTAAACCTTATTATGTTATGATCGCTATTGCCAACATGTTCCACTATGCGTCCCTCTCTTACCTGCTCCTGTTCATTTCCCATTACTAGATCCAGCAGTGATTCCTCTCTTGTTGGGCTTCTCACATTCTGAGTAAGAAAGGAGTCCTGTACACACTGAAAAAATTGCATCCCCCTTCCCCCTTTACCGACCTCTTCTTGTCAGTTTATTTTGGGGTAGTTGAAAACTCCGATGATTATTATTCACTGTTTTTTACTGATTTGATAGACTTGTCTAGCTATTTCTTCCTCCACTTGGCTTCCATTATTCTGTAGTCTTTAGAATATACATATTACCGTGGTCGATCACTTCTTATTCTTTGCCTCAACCCACATGGATTCCCTTTCTATCCTAATATTATTCAAGTCCCTTTTTTCCATTGCCATTATATTGTCTCTAATTCGTACAGCTGCTCCTTCCCTTTCAATCATTTCTAAATACGTCATATCCTGAAATATTTAACAGCCAGTTCTGTTCTTTCTGTAGCCATGTTTCAGTTATCCCGATAGCATCTGGCTCCTCGCTTCGAATTACTGCCTCCAGTACCCCCGTTTTGTTTTGGATGCTGTACACAATGCTGTACAGGCAACTTAATTTGTTTTTAATATTTGCTCCCTCTCGCTTCATTTTTATCAGTCAGTTTGTACTGATATTCTTTACCTGTATTTGTTCCGTGACTGTTTAGTTCCTTTCCGTGTTCTTCCCTTTAATCTCATATCCTATTTCTTTTATCTTCAGACTTATATTATTTTCACGAGATCTCTCCCCGTTTAAGGTCCTATCCACAAACCCTTTTATCCTTTCCGCTAGGACATTGGTCCCATTCCGTCCTAGCGGTACAGCTCCAAACTGTCCCAGTACTGATGACAGCATTGCATGAAATGGAACTCTTCCTTCCCACACCAGTCCTTCAGCCACGTATTCACCTTCCTGATCTGCCTATCCCTGTGCCAATTATCACGTTTCTCGATAACAATCCCGAGATTACCTCTCTGAGGTCCTGTTTTTTCATTTAGTTCCTAACTTCTGATAATCCTTCAGCAGGAGCTCCTCCCTTATCTTCCCGCCGTCATTGGTCCCTAGATGGCCCACGACAACTTCTTCCCCCTTCCAAGTTCCTGTCAGGAATATAAGATGTTGAGAACAGTATTTAATATTCTGCAGGATAATGAATATAAACAGCAGGAATGTTGTGGGAAAAAAATGGATAAGAGCCGTTTTTGGGTGCAGGTAGCGGAATGCGCTATTAACCGCGCCCAATGACACTTGCACAGGCAAGGTTCAGCTGGACCGAGGAACAAGCTCCCATCAGCGTTCCATTCCGGGCCTGACACGTGGAATCAATGCAATTCACACTTTCCACCACCAGGGGAGCTCAATCTCTGAAACGCAGGATGGTTCTTCGAAATTTCTTAAAGGCATCTTATTTGCTCAAAAAATAACAGGCTACTGTCTGCACCGAGTCCGAACGGAGATCAGCCATTGCACACGTAAAACACAGATGCAGGTTGCATCCCTATGTTTGCACACTGATGTTTAAACATTGAATAAAGGCTGTGCACTCCGAAATCCCACATCCTCCAATCTGCACGACAGACCTCACCAATCTGCCGATCTGAGTTGGTACCAGGTCTGGAGAGTCCATGCACCAAGGTTCTCTGCTGATGCTGAGAGATCTTCTTCGAAAAGGTGGAAGAAGGAGTGACATCCTATATCCGCAGAGCGGGAGGGAGTGGGGGGTGGTGCAAGAGGTCCTCCAGACATATATCAAAAAGGCAGCGGGAGGCAGCGGGGGACGATGTCAATGCCAGGCGCACAGCTTCATGAACATGGAAGCAGTGCAGGAAGAAGTTCAATGCTCGGATATCAGTCGTCAAGGTGAGTGAGGTCAACTCTCAAGTGGCGTCTCCTATGGACTGCACCACGCAATACACCCACCATCTCCCATATCCCAACAAACTCTTCCATTAGTGCTCAACTCTTCGAAGGAGAGGCTTTCTCTCACCCTCACACATTACCACTGTTGCAAGCCGCCCACCCACAACTCACAGGTCACACAAACTGGCAGCTATTCAAATATGACAGGCACATCAGCGAAACACACGTCCTGCTTTCTTGAAGGAAAAGGTGGCGCAAATCGGGAGGCAGCAAGTGGCAGTGGCATTTACCCCGCCGAGCCTGTTCCACCATTCAATGAGATCATGGTGGACCTGTGACCTAACTCCATGTCCCCGCCTTAGCCTTAATACCATTGTTTCACAGAAATCGATCAAACTCAGATTTACCATTCACAAGTGAGTTACATCAACTACCGTCTGCAGAAGTGCGTTCCACACGTCTCCCACCCTTTGCCCGTAGAAGCCGAGGTTTTGTGGATGCATCTAACGTGGAGAAAAGAAAATATCTCCAGATGTTGTGCAGATTGAAGCTGAATATGAATTTATCCCAATTCACGCGATGTTATGAATGCAGAATGAAAATGCTCCTGCATTGGCTGGTAATCGAAACCCAGCTTCCTGTAAGGCAGGCAAGAAATCGACGTGCCCATGCAGCAGTTGGCTGCATGTGTCCACTCGGAAACCTGTCTGAAAGAACATACAGTCTCACATGCCGAAAATGTCAGTGTTTGATGAGACCATCTCTCGTGGCGCAATCGGTTAGCGCGTGGTATTTATATAATAGCATCAGGCTTGAGAAATACCGAAGTTGTGAATTCGAGCTTCACCTGGAGCAGTTTACCGTTTTGCTTCTCCACATTTCCAGCGGAGTTCAAGGTACAACTGGTCAGTTCCATAAAGCATTTCCTTCTTCGTGTTCTCATGTGGGCATTTAGGGTCCTCTGGCCGACGGTATTGCAATAACAGGTGTGAGTTTATTTGTTCACAGGCCGGACAGGGGGAGATTGGTGACAGCGTGAAATGGCAAAGGAGGCGGCACGAGATCTCTAAATCTAAAGAACCGAAATCACAATTCTTCTTTACGTGAAATAGACATTCTTCTGTTTGAAGTGTCGTGTAGGAAAATGGGGATCGGGCGGGAAAATAGAGTCGAGGTCGAAGATCAGCCCTGATCTCATTGAATGGCGGAGCAGGCTCGAGGGGCCGTAAGTCCGACTCCTGCAACTATTTCTTATGTTCTTATGTAACAGCTGACCCGCTCCTGGTGGCTTGGCTGTTTGTTTTGCAATATCCTGCCCCGCCTATCCGCTTGATCCAGTTTGTTGCTCCCACTTTCACATTCAACTTGTTTCTCGTCCCTGGTCATGTGAAATAATTGCAGATTGCAGAAGGTTCAAAGCCTGAAGGAAGATCAACGGTGGAAGGAATGAAAGCAGCGATTTTGATTTGCCACCAATGACGAAACGCTCACTTTTCCTTTATTTTTCGTTGTTCTCTCTTGGAGTAAACTTTGGCGAAAGTGAAGCGAAATTCAGTGACTGTGAAATGACCAGGGGTTCTTGCAGCACAAGATGAAATTGGCGACATCGGCATCTGAGAGGCTGAAATGGTTCACATTGTTCCCGAGTTTCGGTAAGAGACAGCACGGATTGATTTGTAGCGCTGAATGTCTCTGCATTCGACCGCCCACGGAGATAATGCTGGAAGTGTCTGCAAGGAGAGGGTGGGGGATAAAAAGTATCTAATTTATTCGAGCAAATAAATCCGAATTTTCCGACACGACACTTCAAACAGAAAAATGTCTGTTTCACGAAAAGAAGAATTGTGTGATCGGTTCTTTCGATTGAAAGATCTCGTGCCGCCTCCTTTTCCATTTGATGCTGTCGCTTATCGCCCCCTCTCCCGCCTATTGACAAATAAACTCACACCTGCTATTGTGATACGGCCGGCCAGAGGACCCCAAGTGCCCACATGAAAACACGAAGAAGGAGATGCTTCATGAAACGGACCAGCTCCGGTGGAAATGTTCAGAAGCAAAAGGTAAATCTGCTCCAGGTGAGGTTCGAACTCACAACCTCGGCATTGCTCGAATCTGATACTGTTATATAAGTACCGCGCGCTAACCGATTGCGCCACTAGAGCCGCTCACGATTCGTGCGCCCAGCAAACAGTGTCATTTGCGGCCTGTGAGACTGTCTGTTCTTTCAGACAAGTTTCCAAGCAGACAACTGCCGTTCGGACATTGGTGTTTTCGTTGTCGAATTTTTGCCTGCCGCACAGGAAGCTGGGGTTTGATTACCGCCCAATGCAGGAGCATTTTCATCTGCGTTCATGACATCGCGTGAATTGGGATATTTTCTTTTCTCCACGTGCGTAGCGTTGACGAAACCTCGGCATTCTGTCCTCTGAAACAGGATCAGGAATTGAGTCAATTTTCACTGTAAGTGGGGGTACAGCCGTATTTGATTGGGATTTGAACCCGGGACCGCTCACATACACAACCAGTTGAACCGCCCGAGGACAACACAGTGTGCTGAGAGTTCGGTAAGTTGGGAGTTGAAGGGTTAATCTCTTTAAATCTCGTGCATATTGCTTCAACTGTTTAAGGTCAATTTAAAAGTTTAAATTTCTAAGTTTCTGTCAGGCTTCAGCAGAGAGCTGCTGCAGCAAGTTAATTGGTTAGCTAGATTCAATTTGGTCCCTGAAGGTGGGGCAGGCCTGATTCATCTGAGTCTCAACTGTAGAAATACAGGGGCCTGTCAGTGCGGACAGCACGGTGTGAGGACAACACAGTGTGCTGAGAGTTCGGTAAGTGTGGGAGTTTGGTAAAGTGGGGGAAGGAGGTGCTGCTTTGCCTTGCTTTTCCTGCAGAGCGGTAGTGGACCTGAGAGTAGAAGACTGAGATTGTGGAATAAAAGCAGCAGCACACCTGCACCAAGAGACCACTACTGTGCGGCATCACAGGGACTTAACTCCTGGACCGAAGATAAATAAGAAGCAAAAAGTAATCCAAGTGGGACGTCACCAAGGAAGAGGTAAGCGATTGGCTGGTGAGTATTTTTCTGCTGTATTTTTCTAAGGTTAGAGTTTGTGGATTCTCTGGTCTCTGTTGTGTAGTGGGGGACTGCTGTTCAGCAAGGGCCCTTGAGTATACCTTTTTAATTGAAGTGAAATTGGTGGGATTCATTTAATTTGAATTAATTAGTTAAAGGGTAAGTCATGTCAGGACAGCCCAGCCCCGTGTTATGCTCTTCCTGCTCTATGTGGGAAATCAGGGACCCTTCCGGTGTCCCTGACGACCATGTGTGCGGGAAATGTATCCAGCTGCAGCTACTGACAAACCGCATTGCGGCACTGGAGCTGCGGATGGATTCATTATGGAGCATTCACGATGCTGAGAACGTCGTGGATAGCACGTTTAGTGAGATGGTCACACCGCAGGTAAAGGTTGTACAGGCAGGAAGAAATTGGGTGACCACCAGGCAGAGTAAGAAGAGCAGGCAGGCAGTGCAGGGGTCCTCTGTGGCCGTCCCCCTCTCAAACAAATATACCGCTTTGGATATTGTTGAGGGGGATGACTTATCAGGGGTAGGCAGCAGCAGCCAACTTCCTGGCACCAGGGGTAGCTCTGCTGCACAGGCTGGGAGGAAAAAGAGTGGAAGAGCTATAGTGGTAGGGGATTCTATAGTAAGGGGAACAGACAGGCGTTTCTGTGGCCGTAAACGTGACTCCAGGATGGTTTGTTGCCTCCCTGGTGCCTGGATCATGGATGTCACTGAGCGGCTACAGGGCATTCTCAAGGGGGAGGGTGAGCAGGCAGAGGTCGTGGTCCACATTGGGACCAACGACATAGGTAGGAAGGGAGATGAGGTCCTGCATCAAGAATTTAGGGAGCTAGGTAGCAGATTAAAGAGCAGGACCTCAAAGGTTGTAATCTCTGGATTACTCCCAGTGCCACGGGCTAGTGAGTATAGAAATAGGAGGATAGAACAGATGAATGCGTGGCTAAAGAGTTGGTGCAGGAGGGAGGGTTTCAGTTTCCTGTATCACTAGGCCTGCTTCTGGGGAAGGTGGGACTTGTACAAGTCGGACGGGTTGCACCTGAACCAGAGCGGGACAAATATCCTTGCGGGGGGGTTTGCGAGCACTGTTGGGGGGGGGCGGGGTTTAAACTAACTTGGCAGAGGGATGGGATGCAGAGTGGAGCTACAATAGGGGGTGATGTGCAGCCAAATATAGAGAAAAAAACAAGTCAGCTTGCAAGACAGGGCAAATATGTAAGGGCAAGGCTGGATGGCATCTATTTTAATACAAGGAGTCTTGCGAATAAGGTGGATGAACTGAAGGTATTGATAAACACATGGGAGTATGATATTGTTGCTGTCACAGAGACATGGTTGAGGGAGGGGCAAGACTGGCAGCTCAATATTCCGGGGTACAGAATCTTCAGGCGAGACAGAGGGGGAGGTATAAGAGGAGGGGGGGTCGCAATATTAATTAAAGAATCAATTACTGCCATAAGGAGGGATGATATATTAGCAGGTTCCTCTACTGAGGCCATATGGGTGGAGCTTTAAAACAAAAAGGGGGCAAGCACTTTGATGGGAGTGTACTATGGGCCCCCAAACAGTCAGGGGGAGATCCAGGAACAGATATGTAGGCAAATCTCAGAAAATTGTGCAAATAATAGGGTAATAATCGTGGGGGATTTCAACTTCCCCAATATTAACTGGGATACTCAGAGTGTAAAAGGCTTAGAGGGTACACAATTCTTAACGTGCATCCAGGAGAGCTTTTTGAGCCAGCATGTAGAAAGTCCTACAAGAGAGGGGGCGGTACTGGACCTAATTCTAGGGTATGTGGCCGGCCAAGTGGAAGAAGTGCTAGTAGGTGAGCACTTTGGTGACAGTGACCATAATTCGGTGAGATTTAAGGTGGTCATGGAAAAGGACAGGGAGGGGCCGGAAATAAAGGTTCTAAATTGGGGGAAGGCCGATTTTAATAGGATAAGGCAGGATATGGCCAAAATGGACTAGGATCAGCTGCTTGTAGGAAAATCCGCATCGGAGCAATGGGAGTCTTTCAGAAGGGAGATTGAGACCATACAATGGCAACATGTTCCCGTAAAGGTCAAGGGTTGTTCCAAGAACTCCAGGGAACCTTGGATGTCAGGGGATATACGAGAATGGATTAGGAAAAAAAGGAGGGCTTTTGGCAGATACAAAAGGCTAAAGACGGAGGAAGCCCTAGAGGAGTACAAAAAGTGCAGGGGGATACTTAAAAAAGAAATTAGGAGATCAAGGAGGGGCCATGAAATAACACTGGCGAGCAAAATAAAGGAAAATCCTAAGATGTTTTATAAGTATATTAAGGGTAAGAGGATGACTAGAGAAAAAATAGGGCCCATTAGGGACAAAAATGGCAATCTGTGTGTGGAGCCGGCAGATGTATGAGGGGTTCTAAATGAATTTTATGCATCTGTTTTCAATATGGAGAAGGACGATGTAGACATAGAAATACGGCAGGGGGACTGTGATATACTCGAACATATTAACATCGAGCGGAGGAGGTATTGGCGGTTTTAGCAGGCCTAAAAATGGATAAATCCCCAGGCCCGGACGAAATGTATCCCAGGCTACTGTGTGAGGCAAAGGAGGAGATTGCGGGGGCTCTGACACATATATTCAGAACCTCTCTGACCACAGGTGATGTGCCAGAGGACTGGAGAACCGCTAATGTAATACCATTATTCAAGAAGGGGAGTAGGGAAAAACCGGGGAACTACAGGCCAGTGAGCCTAACATCAGTGGTAGGAAAATTATTGGAAAAAATTCTGAAGGACAAAATTAGTCTCCACTTGGAGAAGCAAGGATTAATCAGGGATCGTCAACGTGGCTTTGTCAAGGGAAGATCATGTCTGACTAATTTGATTGAATTTTTTGAGGGGGTGACTAGGCGTGTGGATGAGGGTAACGCAGTGGATGTGGTATACATGGATTTCAGTAAGGCCTTCGATAAAGTCCCCCACAGGAGACTGGTCAAGAAGGTACGAGCCCATGGAATCCAGGGTGCCTTGGCACTTTGGATACAAAACTGGCTTAGTATCAGAAAGCAGAGGGTGATGGTCGAAGGTTGTTTTTGTGACTGGAAGCCTGTGGCCAGTGGGGTACCACAGGGATCGGTGCTGGGTCCCTTGTTGTTTGTGGTCTACATTAATGACTTGGATATGAATGTAAAAGGTATGATCAGTAAGTTCGCTGATGATACAAAGATTGGTAGGTTGGTAAATAGTGAGGAGGATAGCCTCAGTCTGCAGGACGATACAGATGGGTTGGTCAGATGGGCGGAACAGTGGCAAATGGAATTTAACCCGGAAAAGTGCGAGGTGTTGCACTTTGGAGGGACTAACAAGGCAAGGGAATACACAATGAATGGGAGGACCCTAGGCAAGTCAGAGGGTCAGAGGGATCTTGGTGTGCAAGTTCACAGATCCCTGAAGGCGGCGGAACAGGTAGATAAGGTGGTAAAGAAGGCATATGGGATACTTGCCTTTATTAGCCGAGGCATAGAATATAAGAGCAAGGAGGTTATGATGGAGCTGCATAAAACACTGGTTAGGCCACAGCTGGAGTACTGTGTGCAGTTCTGGTCGCCACACTACAGGAAGGATGTGATCGCTTTGGAGAGGGTGCAGAGGAGATTCACCAGGATGTTACCAGGGCTGGAGCGCTTCAGCTATGAAGAGAGACTGGGAAGATTGGGTTTGTTTTCCTTGGAGCAGAGGAGGCTGAGGGGGGACATGATTGAGGTGTACAAAATTATGAGGGGCACAGATAGGATGGATACTAAGGAGCTTTTTCCCTTCGTTGAGTGTTCTATAACAAGGGTACATAGATTCAAGGTAAAAGGCGGGAGGTTTAGAGGGGATTTGAGAAAGAACTTTTTCACCCAGAGGGTGGTTGGTGTCTGGAACTCACTGCCTGAAAGGGTTGTGGAGGCAGGAAGCCTCACAACATTCAAGAAGCATTTGGATGAGCACTTGAAATGCCATAGCATACAAGGCTACGGACCAAGTGCTGGAATATGGGATGAGAGTAGACAGGGCTGATGGCCGGCGCGGACACGATGGGCCGAAGGGCCTCTATCCGTGCTGTATGACTCTATGACTCTATGACTCTATCCTTTAATTACTGACACTGACCAAGGAACATCTTCTAAATACTGACACTCACCCAGGAACATTCTATAAATACTGACACTCACCCAGGACCCTGCTGTAAATACAAACAGTCAACGAGTAACATTCTGTAAATAATGTGATTCACCTAGGAATATACTGTATACACTGAAATTCATCCAGGAGCATTCTGTAAATACTGACTCACCTAGGAACATCCTGTAAATCCTGACACTCACCCAGGACCATGCTGTAAATACAAACACTCAAACTGCTCATTCTGTCAATTGTGACGCACACTCAGGGACATCCTGCGAATACTAACAGATACTCGGGAACACCCTGTAAATAATGACACAATCAGGAACATCCTGTAAAAACTAACACTCACTCAAGAACATCCTGTAAACAATGACACAAACTCCGGAACATAATGGAAATATTGACGCTCACCTAGGAACGAACTGTAAATACTGACGCTCACTCAGGATCGTTCCGTACATACTGACACTCACTCGGAAACATCGTATAAATACTGAGACCTACCCAGGAACATTGTATAAGGAAGGAATCTCGCCGAGGAGCATCCTGTAAATGCTGACACTCAAGCGGGATCTTCCTGAAAATACTGACACTCACTCGGGAACACCTTGTAAAAAAAGACACTCATTCAGCAAAATCCGGTAAATTCTGACACTCACTCAGAAAAATCCTGTAAAAACTGACACATATTCAGGAACATCCTGTAAATACTCACGCACTCAGGAATATCCTGTAAATACTGACACTCAAACAGGAACATCCTGCAAATACTTACGCTCACGAAGGAACATCCTGAAAAAAATGACACTCTGAGGAACATCCTATAAATACTGACACGCACCTCTGAACAATCGAGAATACTGACACCCACTCAAGAATATTCTGTAAATACTGACACTCTCTCAAGAACATCCTGTAAATAATGACACTCGCCCAGGAACATCCTGTAAATAATGACACTCGCCCAGGAACATTCTGTCAATACTTCCACTCACCTGGTACATCCTGCAAATAAAACATCACACAGGAACATCCTGTAAATATTGACACTCACCTGGTACATCATGTAAATCCTGACACTCAACACGGAACGTCCTGTAAATACTGACACTCATTCAGGAACATCGTCTAAATACTGACACTCACCGAGAAACAACCGATAAATACTGACACTCACCGAGGAACAACCGATAAATACTGACACTCACCGAGGAACAACCGATAAATACTGACACTCACCGAGGAACAACCGATAAATACTGACACTCACCGAGGAACAACCGATAAATACTGACACTCACCGAGAAACAACCGATAAATACTGACACTCACCGAGGAACAACCTATAAATCCTGACACTCATTCAGGTACAACCCGTAAATATTGAAACTCACTCAGGAACGGCTTGTACAGACAAACACTCACTCGGGAACATCCGGTAAATAATGACACTTACTCAGGATTATCCTGTAAATACTGACACTCACTCACGAACATCTGGTAAATACTGACAGTAACCCAGGAAAAACCTGTAAATACTGATACACACTCAGCAGCATCCTGCAAACACTGACACGAACACGGAACATCCTGTAAATACTGACAATAAAACAGGAACATCCTGTAAATACTGACAATAAAACAGGAACATCCTGTAAATACTGACACTCATTCAGGAGCAACCCGTAAATACAGACACTAATTCAGGAACATCCTGAAAATATTGAAACTCACTCAGAAACGGCTTGTAAATACAGACACTCACTCGGGAACATCCGGTAAATAATGACACTCACTCAGGATTATCCTGGAAAAACTGACAGTCACTCAGGAAAAACCTGTAAATACTGATACACACCCAGCAACATCCTGTAAACATTGACACTCACCCAGGAACATCCTGTGAATACTAACAATAAAACAGGAACATCCTGCAAACACTGACACTTATTCAGGAACATCCTTTAAATACGGACACTCACTCAGGAACATCTGGTAAACACTGACATTCACTCTGGAACATCGCGTAAATACTGGCACTCACTCGGGAACATCCTATCAATACTGACACTCGCTCGGGAACATCCTATCAATACTGACACTCGCTCAGGTACATCCTATCAATACTGACACTCACTCAGGAACATCCTATCAATACTGACACTCATTCAGTAACAACACGTAAATACTGAGACTCACAGAGGAACATCCAGTAAATACTGACACACAATCAGGAACATCCTGTAAATAATGACAATGGCCCAGGTATAATCTGCAAATACTGGCACTCACTCAGAAAAATCCTGTCAATGCTGAGCCTCAGAGAGGAACATCAAGTAAATACTGGCACACAATCAGGAACATCCTGTAAATAATGGCAATGAAATAGGAAAAATCTGTAAATGCTGACACTCACACAGGAGCAACCTATAAATAATGACACTCATGCAGAAACATCCTTTAAATGTTGACATTCTCTCAGTAACATCCTTTAAATACTGACACAAATTCAGGAACATCCTGTAACCACTGACAGTCACTCAGGAACAACCTCTAAATGCTGACACTCTACAAGGACATTCCGTTAATAATGACACTCTCTCAGGAAAACCCTGTAATTACTGACACTCATCCAGGAACTACCTGTAAATGTTGACAATGACCCTGGAATGATCTGCAAATAATAACACTCGCACAGGTATCCAAATAATTTTTTGTGAATCACCAGGAGTTCCCATAATTACATCTCCCATCCCAGAAAACCCATACAGATAAAGGGACATGCCAGTCGATATCGGAATTACATCTCCCATTCTAGAAACCTACACAGATATAAAGACTTAGCAGGAAACCTCCGCAATTACATCAACCATCCCAGAGACCGCTTAAAGATATAAAGACCTAAGAAGAGTGCCCGTAATGAGATCACCCATCCCGGAAACCCCATATCGATATAAAGACTTATGAGGAGACACCTGTAACTACATGGAACATCCCAGAATCCCCACATAGATATTCAAAACTTGCAGCAGAACCCCGTAATTTTATCTCCCATTCCAGAAACCCCATATAGGTGCAGAGTCTTACGAGGAGACCCCAAAATTACATCGCCCATCCCGGAAAACCCATATTGAGAGAGAGACTTCCGCGGAGTCCCCGTAATTTCATCTCCCATCACGGAAAACCCATACAGATATAGGGACAGACCAAGAATTCCTGTAATTATAACTTCCATTCCTGATACCCCATACAGATTAAAAGACATCCAAGGAGACCTAGTTTCCATCCTGGAAACCAAATTTTGATGTTGACTGACCAGGGGATCCCTTAATTGTATTTCCAATCCTGGAAACCCCATATAGATATAATTTCTCAGCAGAAGACCTCCGTAAGTACTTCTCCCATCGGAGATACCACATATAGATACAGAGACTGAAGAGGACAGCCCAGAATTACATCTCCCATCCCGGATAAATCATGCAGCCACAGAGACTGAGAAGGAAAACCCGTCATTTCCGCACAACCTGGAAACCGATCTAGATATAGAGGTTTCCGAGGAGGTAATTAAATCTCCGATCCCGACAACTCCATATGGATATAGAGACTTACCAGGAGACCCCGTAATTACATCTCACATCCTGGAAACACATGCAGATATCGGACTTACCAAGGGACCCCGTAATTACATCTCGCATCCTGGAAACACATGTGGATATAGAGGCTTACCAGTCGACCCCGTAATTTCATCTCGTATCCTGGAAACACATGTAGATATGGAGACTGACCAGGAGACCCCGTAATTACATCTCGCATCCTGGAAATACATGTAGATATGGAGACTGACCAGGAGACCCCGTAATTACATCACGCATCCTGAAAACACATGTAGATATAGACAGTTACCAGGAGACCCCTTAATTAAATCTCTTTCCCAGAGATACAATATAGATATAGAAACTTACCAGCAAACATCGTAGTTACACATTGCGTCCCGAATACCCCATATACATATGCAGGCTTGGCAGGAGCTCCAGGAGAAGTGAAGATGAGGCAGTAAATTACGAGAACAGTAATACAGTGAAAGGTAGTTTACAAAACTAAAAGCTGGATATAGAGGCTTATCAAAAATGGCATCATCAGCGAGGAGCAGACAGTAAACGGGAAGAACAGTGTTACAGTGAAACACGTGTTATAGAATTAATAGCTGATATAGAAGTTCCCAGGGACACCGACAGCAGCGAGGAGGGAATTGTAAACGACAGGAATAATAATACAGTGAAACCTGTTTTATAGAGTTAATAGGTGAATATAGAGAATAACCAGGAACACTAACTGCAGAAAGGAGGGGATGGTAGCTCACAAGAAATGTAATACGGTAAAACGTGGGACATATAAATAATAGCTCGACATTGAACTCACCACGATCACCAAAATCAGCTAACTGGAAGAAATAAATGAGAGGAGCAGGCGTACAGTTAATCGTGGATTATAGAATCGATAGGTTGATATAGAGAATTAACAGCAAGGAAGGGGAAGTAAATGAGAAGAACAGTAATACAGTTAAACATGGTTTAGGGAATTAATAATAAAGAATATTACCAGGGACACCTGCAACAGCGAGGATGGGATAGTAAATCTTTTGAATAATCAGAAGTGCCAAATATATCCGAATAGCTAATCTAAGTCTATCATAATTTGCAGAAAGATAATCAAACTCCGAGGAGAAACTCCTGCCCATTGTTGTAACATTCCAATCGATTGTAACCAGATTATGACCCATTGTTGTAACATTCCAATCTATTGTCCTCAGATTATGGCCCATTCTTGTCACATTCAATTTATTGTTCGCCGATTCGGACGCTTTCTCCCACTCTCTGTCGAGCCACTGATCCCTGTTCAGGCCGGAGGTGGTACTTCACCTGACATATGGGATAACACATTGCACGGAGCTCCATATTAAAAGCAAAGGGAAACTCTCCAGTGAAACAATTAGGGCCCGTGGAGGCTGACTTGAATTACAGTCACAGAATAAACAGGTTCAGATAACGCCTTTCAACCCAATACATTTTATATCACAACATATATTTATCCAAATATTTCACAGTTGTAAATCTAAAAGCTCAGCATATTATTATAACTAATATTTGAAAGAACAGCAACTATGAGACCCGCAATGTGACAGCATCGGTGTGACCCGAGAGCAGCTTCAATTACAGATTGCAGATTATTTCTGAACGTGATTTATTAATTAATTTTAGTTAGTTTCTACACATTTTTAAAGGGTTTGGTTTGCACTGAGAGTTAGAAACTGAATCATTTTATCAGTCAGCTTGAAGAACACCCTGCCAATATTGGTGTAATCTCTGGATACCCCGTTAATATTTGGAAATCAAAGGATAATCTTGCAAATATTGGTACCGTCTCTGGATCTACCTTTAAGTATCGGTAATTTGTTGGATTGTACTGTATATATTCACACAGTCTATTGGTCTCCCTGCAAATATTCCTATAGACTACGATAAAGGCTCTGGATAATTCTAAAATTATTGGGCCATCTCAAGATTTCCCAGTATTATTGAAACATCTCTGGATAACCCACATAAATATTGTCACCATCTCTGCATCCCTCTCTAAATCCTATCAAACTGTCTGCATCCCATGTAAATATTAGTCCAGTCTCTCCATGCACAATGAATTTCAGTGCAGTCTATGGAATCTATTGTAAATATTGTTTATTTTTCTGGATCGCTTTGCAATCGTTGTAGAGCGTGTGGTTCCCCTGAGATAAGAATTACAGCCTTAACCTCTCATTATTTAATGGCAAGAACTCTGTAGCCTTTGCAAATATTGGCAGAGTCTCTAAGTTTTCTCCTTATATATTTGAACACCAGCTACATCCATTCTAAATATTGGTGCAATCCATAGACCATAGGGACTGACTGAAAGTCTACTCTCCACGGTGCACCGATACAGATGAACATAAGATATCGGAGCATCATTAGGCTATACGACCCCTTGAGCCTGCTCCGCCATTCAATCATGTCATGGCTGATCTTCTACCACAATTCCGTTTTCCCGCCCGATCCCCAAATACCTTGATTCCCTTAGTTTCGACTGTACTCAGCGAATGAGCTTCCACAGCCCGCTGGGTAGAGAAATCCAAAAAATCACAATCCTGTGAGGAAAGATTTTATTCTCATCTCAATCCGAAATGGCGGACCAAACTCCAGAGAAAAAATGCCCAATCAAAACAATTTCTCCTCAAAGGACAACCCTCTCATCCCTGGAATCAATCTCGTGAACCTTCGTTGCACTGTATCTAAGGCAAGTACATCCTTCCTTCGGTAAGGAGGCCCGCCCAAACGGACACAGTAAATCAGGCGTGCACTAAACACCTCTTTAATTGCAGCAAGATGTCCTTCCTCTTATACTCCAACCACATGCCATCAAGCCTAACATATCATTTCCTTTCCTTATTGCTTGCTGTCCCTGCATTTTAGCTTTTTGTGATTCGTGTATAACGACACCGATATCCCTCTGAATATCAATATTTACCAGTCTCTCACATTTTAAATAATATTCTGCTTTTCTATTCTTCCTACAAAGTGGATGATTTCACATTTCCCCACATTATACTTCATCTGCTGCCGATTTGCCAAATAACTTAAACTGCCTTTAACCCTTTGCATCCTCTATGTGTCAATCTCATAGCTTACTTTCCCACCTAGCTTTGTACCGTCAGCAAACTTGGCTACATTACACTAGGTCGCCTCATCTCAGTCATTAATATAGATTGTAAATAGATGAGGGCCATGGACTGATCCTCGCGGCACCCCACTCGTTAAAACCGGCCAACCCGAAAATGAACTGTTTATTCTTACTCTGTGTTTTATATCTGTCAGCCGATCCTCAAACCATGCTAATATATTACCCCCCGACTCCACGAGTCTTTATTTTGTATGGAAACCTCTTTTGATGCACCTTATCAAACGCCTTTATAAAATCCAAACATGCCACATCCACTGGTTCCCCCATAACTGCCCTGCTGGTTAGACCATCAAAACACTTTGATAGATTTGTCAAATACGATTTCCCTTTTATAAAACCGTGTTGACTCTGGCTCATCACATTATGATTTTCTATGTGTCCTTTCATCACAGCCCAATCAAATATTCTAACATTTTCCCTACCATTGATGTCAGGTTAACTGGCCTGTAGTTTCCTGTTTTCTCTCGCCTTCCTTTCTTGAACAGCGGGGTTACATTTGCTGCCTCAGAATCGAGGGAATTCTGGATGATGAAAACAAATGCACCCACTACCTCTGCAGCCATCTCTTTTAAAACCCGTGGATGAAAGCCATCAGGTCAAGGCGATTTGTCGGCTTTTAGTCCCATTAATTTATCCAATACCTTGTCTTTACTAATCTTAATTTCTTTAAGTTCGTCACTCTCAATGGACCCCTGGTTCACCACCACTTCCGGTACCTTTTGTGCCATCTACTGTGAAGACAGATACAACATATTTGTTCAGCGTCTCTGCCATTTCCTTATTCCCCATAATAATTTCTCCTGTCTCTGCCTCCCCGAAAACCCATCTTTTCTAAGCAGTATTGTGTGCAGCATTGCAATGTTGGGGCAAGACTACCGGAACTGATGTGTGGTGCAGTGATCGTACAGTGGTTACACACGTGTTAATAAAGGGTATAAGGATAAACTCAACAACCACTCAGTTTAAACTCGGGAGTGGGGAAACTTTTAGAAACAATAAATATGGACAAAATTAATAGTCATTTGGACAAGTGTGGATTAATTAAGGAAAGCCAGCACGAATTTATTGAAGGCCAATAATGTTTGACGAACTTGATTGAGTTTTTTGAAGGGGTAGCAGAGAGGGTCGATGAGGGCAATGCGGTTGATGAGGTGTAAATTTACTTCAAAAGGCGTGTGAAAATTGCCGCATAATAGGCTCGTCATCAAAGTTCAAGCCCATGAAATAAAGGGGACAATGGCAGCATGGATACGAAATTTGCTCAGTAACAGGAAACAGGGAGCGGTGGTGAACGGTTGTTTTTCCGATTGTCGGGCGGTGTACGGTGATGCTACCCGGGGGTGGGTACCAGGACCACTACTGATTTTGATATTTATTAATGAATTGGATGTGGGTGTAAAGGCCACGATTTCAAAATTTGAAGATGACACAAAACTTGGAAGGGGAGTGAACAGTGAGGAGGATAGTGATAGAGTTCAAGAGGATAGAGACAGGCTGGCGGCATGAGCAGACACGTGGCACATGAATTTCAACGCAGAAAAGTGTGGAATGATATATTTAGAATCATAGAATCATAGAAGTTTACAACATGGAAACAGGCCCTGAGGCCCAACATGTCCTTGGCGCCCAGTTTATACCAATAAGCTGTTCCCAATTGCCTGCACTTGCCCCATACCCCTCGATACCCATCTTACCCATGTAACTGTCCAAATGCTTTTTAAAAGACAAAATTCTACCCGCCTCTACTACTGCCTCTGGCAGCTCGTTCCAGACACTCACCACCCTTTGAGTGAAAAAATTGCCCCACTGGACCCTTTTGTATCTCTCCCCTCTCACCTTAAATCTATGTCCCCTCGTTATAGACTCCCCTACATTTGGGAAAAGATTTTGACTATCTACCTTATTTATGCCCCTCATTATTTAATAGACTTCTATAAGATCACCACTTAACCTCCGACTCTCCAGGGAAAAAAGTCCCAGTCGATCTAACCTCTCCCGAAAAGTCAAACCATCAAGTCCCGGTAGCATCCTAGTAAATCTTTTCTGCACTGTTTCTAGTTTAATAATATCCTTTCTATAGTAGGGTGACCAGAACTATACACAGTATTCCAAGTGTGGCCTTTCTAATGTCTTGTACAACTTCAACAAGACATCCCAACTCCTGTATTCAATGTTCCGATCAATGAAACCAAGCATGCCGAATGCCTTCTTCACAACCCTATCCACCTGTGACTCCACTTTCAAGGAGCTATGTACCTGTACTCCCAGATCTCTTTGTTCTATAACTCTCCCCAACGCCCTACCATTAACGGAGTAAGTCCTGGCCCGATTCGATCGACCAAAATGCATCACCTCAAATTTATCTAAATTAAACTCCATCTGCCATTCATCGGCCCACTGGCCCAATTTATCAAGGTCCTGTTGCAATCCTAGATAACCTTCTTCACTGTCCACAATGCCACCAATCTTGGTGTCATCTGCAAACTTACTAACCATTCCTCCTAAATTCTCATCCAAATCATTAATATAAATAACAAATAACAGCGGACCCAGCACCGATCCCTGAGGCATACCGATGGTCACAGGCCTCCAGTCTGAAAAACAACCCTCTACAACCACCCTCTGTCTTCTGCCGTCAATCCAATTTTGTATCCAATTGGCTACCTCACCTTGGATCCCGTGAGATCTAACCTTATGTAACAACCTACCATGCGGCACCTTGTCAAAGGCTTTCCTAAAGCCCATGTTGACCACGTCTACTGCACAGCCCTCATCTATCTTCTTGGTTGCCTCTTCAAAAAACTCAATCAAATTTGTGAGACATGATTATCCTCTCACAAAACCATGCTGACTGTTCCTAATCAGTCCCTGCCTCTCCAAATGCCCGCAGATCCTATCTCTCAGAATATCCTCCAACAACTTACCCACTACAGATGTCAGGCTCACCGGTCTGTAGTTCCCAGGCTTTTCCCTGCCGCCCTTCTTAAACAAAGGCACAACATTTGCTACCCTCCAATCTTCAGGCACCTCACCTGTAGCTGTCGATTATTCAAATATCTCTGCTGGGGAACCCGCAATTTCCTCCCTAACCTCCCATAACGTCCTGGGATACATTTCATCAGGTCCCGGAGATTTATCTACCTTGATGCGCGTTAAGACTTCCAGCACCTCCCTCTCTGTAATATGTACACTCCTCAAGACATCACTATTTATTTCCCCAAGTTCCCTAACATCCATGCCTCTCTCAACCGTAAATACCGATGTGAAATAGTCATTCAGGATCTCACCAATCTCTAGTGGTTCCGCACATTGATGACCTTGTTGATCCTTAAGTGGCCCTACTCTCTCCCTAGTTACTCTTTTGCCCTTAATGTACTTTTGGAAGATCTTTGGATTCTCCTTTGCCTTATCTGCCAAAGCAATCTCATGTCCCCTTTTTGCCCTCCTGATTTCTCTCTTAACTCTAGTCCAGCGATCTCGATACTCTTCAAGGGATCCACTTGATCCCAGCTGCCTATGCATGTCATATGCCTCCTTCTTCTTTTTGACTAGGGCCTCAATCTCCCGAGTCATCCGAGGTTCCCTACTTCTACCAGCCTTGCCCTTCACTTTATAAGGAATGTGCTTACCCTGAACCCTCTTTAACACACTTTTGAAAGCCTCCCACTTACCAGACGTCCCTTTGCCTGCCAACAGACTCTCCCACTTAACTTCTGAAAGTTCCTGTCTAACACCATCAAAATTGGCCATTCCCCAAATTAGAATTTTAAGTTTTGGGCCAGACCTATCATTCTCCATCGTTATCTTAAAACTAATGGACTTATGATCACTGGTACCAAAGTGATCCCTCACTAACACTTCTGTCACCTGCCCTTCCTTATTTCCCAAGAGGAGGTCAAGTTTTGCCCCCTCTCTAGTCGGGCCATCCACATACTGAATGAGAAATTCCTCCTGAATACACTCAACAAATTTCTCTCCATCCAAGCCCCTAATGCTATGGTTGTCCCAGTCAATGTTGGGAAAGTTAAAGTCCCCTACTATTAGCACCCTATTTTTCTTGCAGCTGTCTGTCATCTCCATACATATTTTCTCCTCAATTTCCCGTTGACTATTTGGGGGTCTGTAGTACAATCCTATCAAAGTGATCTCTCCCTTCTTATTTTTCAGTTCTACCCATATAGACTCAGTGGGCGAACCCTCGGATATATCCCCTCTCACTGCTGCCGTGATGTTCTCCCGAATCAAGAACGCAACTCCCCCTCCTCTCTTGCCTCCTGCTCTATCTTTCCTATAGCATCTGTACCCTGGAACATTGAGCTGCCAGTCCTGCCCCTCCCTTAGCCATGTTTCAGTAATAGCTATAAAATCCCAGTCCCATGTACCCATCCATGCCCTGAGTTCATCTGCCTTGCCCAACAGACTTCGTGCATTGAAATAAATGCATTTTAATCTAGACTTCCCTTGGTCTTTGCCCTGCTTTCTCAGCCCATCTGTCTAGTCATGTTTTGTACACTCTCCCTTACTGCCTTTTGTTTCTGTCACCACTTTACTTCCCACTGACTTCCTGCATCGGTTCCCATCCCCCTGCCACACTAGTTTAAACCCTCCCCAACAGCACTAGCAAACACTCCCCCCAGGACATTGGTTCCAGTCCTGCCCAGATGCAGACCGTCCAATTTGAACTGGTCCCACCTCCCCCAGAACCGGTTCCAATGGCCCAGGAATTTGAATCCCTCCCTCTTGCACCATCTCTCAAGCGACGTATTCATCCTAGCTATCCTGTCATTCCTACTCTGACTAGCCCGTGGCACTGGTAGCAATCCTGAGATTACTACCTTTGAGGTCCTACTTTTTAGTTTAACTCCAAACTCCCAAAATTCAGCTTGTAGGACCTCATCCCGTTTTTTACTTATATCGTTGGTACCTATATGCACCACGACAACTGGCTGTTCACCTTCCCCCTCCAGAATGTCCTGCAGCCGCTCCGAGACATCCCTTACCCTTGCACCAGGGATCAACATGCCATCCTGGAGTCTCGGTTGCGTCCGCAGAAACGCCTGTCTATTCCCCTTACAATCGAGTCCCCTATCACTATAGCTCTGCCACACTTTTTCCTGCCCTCCTGTGCATCAGAGCCAGCCACGGTGCCATGAACCTGGCCGCTATCACCTTCCCCTGGTGAGTCATCTCCCCCAACAGTATCCAAAACGGTATACCTGTTTTGGAGGGAGATGACCGCAGGGGACCCCATGCACTGCCTTCCTACTCTTCCTCTGTCTGTTGGTCACCCATTCACTATCACCCTCAGTAATTTTTATCTGCGGTGTGACCAACTCACTGAACGTGCTATCCACGACTTACTCAGCGTCGCGGATGCCGCAAAGTTTATCCATCCGCAGCTCCAGAGCCGTCAAGCAGCTGCAGCTGGACACACTTCCCGCAGGTGAAGGAACCAGTGACACAGGAAGTATCCCTGAATTCCAACATCCCACAAGAGGAACATGACACAGGTCTGCGATCTCCTGCCATGACTTAACCTTTAAATTAGCTTAACAACATCTACAATGTCAAGAAGAAAAAAGTAAAACTACTTACCAGTCACTATCCAATCACTTACCTGTTGGCTTTAACTTCATAACGCCAGCAGCTGCATTAGCTCGATCCTCCTCCTCGTCAACTTGCTTGCCCTCCTCACATATCCTCCTGTTTTTTTGGTTGCAGGAGGAGGGAGAGAGGGAAACACAACTGTTGTGTTTCGGGTTTAACTGCTCCTCGACACCAGTTCTTCTGCTACCCACTGTTCAGTGGAGGTGACTGAGCCGACTTCTCCCAGAATGCCCCTCTCTCTCCTCTGCTGGCTGGATGCTTTTCCTCCTGGTAGTCACTGAAGGGCTTCTTCTGCTACCCACTGTTCAGTGGAGGTGACTGAGCCGACTTCTCCCAGAATGCCCCTCTCTCTCCGCTGCTGGATTTCGGTCGGAAGAACGAGGAGAAGCAATATAAACTAAAGCTTATGAACTGAAATGGGTGCAGGTACACAGAGATCTGGGAGTATATGTGCACAAATCGTTGAAGGAGGCAGGGCAGGTTGAGAAAGCGGTGATGAAAGCATATGGGATCGTGGGCTTTATAAATAGCGGCAGAGTACAAAAGTAAGGATGTTATGATGAACCTTTGTCAAACATTGGTTCGGCCACAACTGGAGTATTGTGTCCAGTTCTGGGCACCACAATTTAGGAAGGATGTGAAGGCCTCAGAGAGGTTGCAGAATAGAATTACCGGGATGATGCCAAGGATGAGAGACATCAGAGACGTGCATAGACTGGAGAAGCTGGGGTTGATCTCCTTCCAGGAGAGAAGTTTGAGAGGAGATTTGATAGAGGTATTCAAAATCATGAAGGGTCTGGACAGAGTTGATAGAGATAAATTGTTCCCATTGGAGGAGGGGTCAAGAACCAGAGGACAAAGATTTAAGGTGACTTGCAAAATAATCAAAGGCGACATGAGGGAAAACTTTTTTGCACAGCGAGGCTTCACATCCTTCCTAAAGTGCGGTGCTCAGAACTGGACACAGTACTCCTGTTGTGGCCGAACCAGTGTTTCATAAAAGTTCATCATAACTTCTTTGCATTCGTACTCCGTGCCTCGATTTATAAAGCCCGGGATCCCGTATGCTTTGTTCAAACTTTTTTATGATGTGGAGATGCCGGTGATGGACTGGGGTGGACAAATGTAAGGAGTCTTACAACACCAGGTTATATATAACCAGGACTGTAACCTGGTGTTGCAAAACTTTTTTACACAGCGAATGGTTGTGACCTGGAATGTACTGCCTGAGGGGTTTGTGGAGGCAGAGTCAATCGGGGCTTTTGAAAGGGAATTGGATAATTCCTGCAATGGAAAAATTGCAATGCCACGGGGATAGGGCGGGGCAGTGTGACTCGTTGTATTGCTCTTGCTGAGAGCCGGCACGGCCTTTTCCCGTGCTGTAACCATTCTCTGATTCTGTGCTGAATTACTGAACATCACGACCAGAATAAGAACCCACGCAATCTGAATAACTGGCCTTAGACCCTGCGGCCATCCTCGCTCCTGGGTGTAACATTCAAATCCATTAATCAACCGGTAACGTTCTGTTTTAGATTGCCGGAAAGCCGAACAAGGTTCGCGAGTCGCCATCAAAAATGTAATATATGGTTTGTGTTTTGTCCATGTTGATCGTCATCCATTCTCATTCTACAGACGGTATTTTGGAACTTGGTTAAACATGTTCCGTGTTTATGTCACCATGAATCTTAAAATAATTTAAATTCTCCACCACACTAAAACACAACAGTAACTATTGCCCCCATTCGATCTTGCAACCACACCAAGTGCCGCCTCAATTAAAAAACCTGAACGAATACCGCCACCCTTTCCGCCACTCTTGTACAACCTCTAGTGTGTAAATACAAAGTGTGAGTGTGTTTATTTGAATGTGATATTTATGTAATAGCAGCCTCTAATCCCTCCGTGTCTATGGAAAGATGGTGACGAAAGTCGAATTGCGCCCTCACAATACTGGAGCATCAATGTCCGGGCACAGGCCACTTGACCACGCTCTCTCCCAGTGTTGTCCAATGGAAATTGCTGATTAACCGCAGGTGTGTTTATGGCGACACCGTTTTATCCACAGGAACGGATTTTAGTGGAAAACATCTCCCACACACAATGCAGGGAAATGGGCCTGTGATCTCAAAAATCATATTCGCAGGCGGTTTGCATGTGAACTTCAACCTTAATGTGTTTTTGATAACATGATAAATGAAATTCAGAGTGTTCGAGTGTTGTTTCGTCGTTGTGAGTGTTTTACTTCCTTGGTTACTGAATGGTGAAAGATGTTCTGAAATACACACATGTGAAGTCCATTTCCCTGTATTGTCAGGGCGCGATTCGACTTTCGTCACTAACAAACTTTCCATAGACACGGAGGGATCGGAGGCTGCGATTACTTAAATATCACAGTCAAAAAAACACACTCACACTTTGTATATACACACTTGAGGTTGTACAATAGTGGGGGGCTCTAGTTAAGTTTCTTTAAATGAGGGGCACTAGTTGGGGTTGTCTGATATAGTGGAGCAGTAGTTACCGTTGTGTTTTAATGAGGTGGGGAATTTCACAAAGGTTGCACCAGAGTCCTGGTGTCATAAACACGGAACATTTTTAATCAAGTCCTAAAATACCGTCTGTAAAATGAGAACGGGAGACAATTCCGCACATGCAAAACACAAAAACTTTTTAAAGTTTTGACTGTCTCGGTACCATGTTAGGATTTCCTTCAGTCTGAAACAAAAAAGTTATCGGTTCATTAATGGCGATTAGAACAATTATTCATCTTTTTTTACCGAGTTTAATGAGTTATGTGTAATTAATACAATAAACTCTTTTGTAAAGGTTAATTCCCTGAACGGGAATCGAATCCACCTCCCGCATTGAAAATATTTGGATCCCGCTCTTCTCTTCTGAGTTGTTCCGATAATAATTTACAGAGCTGAGTTTCCGCAGTGTAGCGGTTATCACTTTTACCTAATATACAGTAAGTTCACGGTTCGAAATCGAGTAGCATCATTTTGCAAACGATCTTCATTGAAAATAAATCAATTCAAACGGTGGAAGATTTAACTTGGGGGTTCAATATGAATAAAATACCATATCACACAGCCCCGGTATATTCTTTATTTCTCTGTACAGTTCTACACACAGTCCAACACCACACACATACCGGCAGTATCTCTACTTCACTCCCGTTTCCTGCTCTGAAGATGCGGAAAGCTCCTCTAAAAGCTGCACATTTCGACTGGTTTCAGTTGATCTGTGAGGGAACATTCAAGGATCCCGCAGCGCTGCCTCCCTTAATAACAATAGTTTGTAACCGCATTTCAGCCGCGGCAACAAAGCCATCAGTTTTTCGCTGTTCCCCAGCTGCCTGAGTGAATGAGGCCGCGACAAGCAGCAACATTGAGGCCGCCTGTCCGGCCCCGCTCTCTCCAATCACCCGCTGCCGGTGGAAAGCAGCAAATGCAGCCTCAGACATCTCATCACTGCAACTCCCTGGGAAACAAGATAACACGGCCCGGTCAAACCTCCACATACACCGAGCAAGTGGACAGCAATTACTGGGGAGATTGTATCCCAGTCGCTGAACCATTTAGAGAACCTCCGGTGCTGTGTTCAGGTCGCGTGGAGACGTCCCTCTAATCCTGCACACGGTTCTTCGCTTTGAAACTGTCCATCACCACTGTGCTCGCTCACCTCCATTGGCTCCCGGTCCGCCAATGCCTCGATTTTAAAATTCTCATCCTTGTGTTCAGATCCCTCTGCGGCCTTACCACTCCATTTCGATGTAACCTTCCACAGACCTACAACCCTCCGAGATCACGGCGTACCTCAAATTATGGCCTCTTGTGCACTCCCAAATTTTATTCGCTCCACCAATGGCGGTTTTTCCTTCAGCTGGCTGGTCCCAAATCTCTGGAATACTCGACTTAAACCCCTCCGCCTCTCTCCACTCCTTTGTGACACTCCTTAGAAACTAACTTTTTGACTAAGTTTTCGTTCACCTGTCCGAATATCTCCTTTTGTGGATAAGTGTCAAATTGTATCTGATAACGCTGCTGTGAAGCTCCTTGGGACATTTTATTGTGTCAAAGGCAACAGCAATTAAAGTTCTTGTTAATTTTAAATGTTCTCACCATTTAAAGAAATAAGGATATGACACTGAGCTTGGTAACTCCGAACCGTCCATTCCTGCACCCGATTCACCGTTTCCATCACCAGCCCAGGAGGACCCTCTCGAGAGAATGTATGTAGTGAGACTGAGGGTATCTCACAGGGTGAAGCACCGAACACCAGAGTGAAGGAGGAGCTGCAAGTAATTCTACGTTTCTCCCCTGGGGAGGCCGAGAAACAACTGCCCTTGGCTGAGGGGCACAAGGCCGCAGATCTCAGGACTCCAGTCTTCAACAGAACTTCGAATTGTTCGCACAGGCTGAATGACCAGGCCGTGGAGACAGTCACCTCCCACATTCTGGAGATGGACGATCAGTTGTAGAAGTTCAAGAGCCGCATTTGTAAAACAGAACAGGAGGAATGTAAGGCCGTGCAGAGCACCCTGGACAATGAGGCAGTCCAGGCGATTCCTGCAGCAGCAAGGGGTCTGGTCGAGATTCTTCTGGAGTGGCAGACATGACCGCTCCAATAGATTACTGGTGTGATGACCTTAATAGCATCATATCTCAGGGCTTTCCCAGCTTCATTGTAATAATGTGGTCTGTCTCACGCTGAACTACAGCCCAACCGAGCCCATTCCCAGCACCAATGGCCTGCAAGGAGTGGTTGCAAATGTCACTGTTTCTGATGACGTGGATACTGAGGTTGTTTCATTCCAGTGTGTGGTTCTGGGCCGAACCCAATAGGCATTACATGTACAAGTGAGATGAGAGCAGAAACAGGTCCTGCAAGAACATCAACATCCCATCAGTCCAAGTCCCATTGCTGCTGATTTGTTGGACCTAACACAGAATGGCTGTAGAGAAGATCGGTTACGTTACATTGAAAACAGGGATAAAACCGAGGAGCCCGGACAGAAACAGTGTATTGATACAGGAACAAAGTGTTTGACTGTTCGAGATGTGGAAAGTGACTTGACACTTTGGGCTGCTTGACAGATCATCAGTGAGTTCAATCTGGAGCGAACCTGCAGAGTGCCGCGGATCAGGTCAGAGGCTGGTGGCTGCGTCCAGGTCCGCTGATCTCTCCACATAACTTAAGTCCCTCATCCCTGATATCTTCCTGATAAACCTCCTTTGTACCCTCTCCAATTCCTTGACATCCTTACTAAAGTGTGGTGCCTAGAATTGTACCACATACTCCAGCTGAGGCCTAACCAGTGATTTGTAAAGGTTCCGCATGGACTTCCTTGTTTTTGTATTCAATGCCACTGTTTACAAAGCCAAGTATCCCTTACGCTTTCTTATAAACTTGCCGTATTCTGTGAATATGCACACCCAGGTCCTCTGCAATTGCATCCCCTCCGCCTCAAAATAATATAATTTACATCATAGTGCCCCTCTCCATATTGTTCCTCACAAAGTGCATCACTTCACACTTATCCGCATTAGATTGCATCTGCCATGTGACTGCACATTTTACCAGTCTGACTATGTCCTCCAGAAGTATTCTGCTAATTTTCCTCACTATTCACTCCATTGCAAAGTTTACACATCGTGTTGTTATAATCTGGAATGCACTGCAAGAAGGGGTGGAAGATGGAGAGTCAATTGTGACTATAAAAATGGAATTGGAAAATAATGGAAGAGAAAAAAATTGCAGGGCTATTATGAAAGAGCTGGAGAGTGGGACTAATTGGATAGCCGAAAAATAGCCGACATCGCCATGATGGGCTGAATTGCCTCCTCCGGTGTTGTGAGATTCAACGAAAGTTGAGGTGTAAAAATCCCTGTTACCAGAAGATGGCATCTTTGCCGAAAACGTTCTCGCTCACCCCAGAGGATATTTGGAATCATAGATGCAGAGAATGGTTGAATCACGGAAGGAGGCCATTCGGCACGTCGAGTCGGTGCCGGCACCCTGCAACAGCAATCCAGCGAGAACCACCCCTCCGCCCTATCCCGGTAGCACAGATTTTTTCCCCTTCAAGTGCTTATCCAATTCTCTTTTGAAAGCCACGATTGAATCTGCATGCACCACCCCCTCAGGGGGGTGATCATTCCTGATCACAACCACTCGCTTTGTAAAAAAGTCAGGAGGGGAGAGAGATGGAGAAAGAGGGTGAGGAAGAGACAGAAAGAGAAAGACAAACACACACACGCACACAGCGAGTCAGAGGGAAAGAGATACAGAGAAAGAGACAGAGAGATGAGGAGGCAGAGAGACAGAGAGAGAGGCAGATTGAGCGAGGTAGAGGGAGAGAAACAGAGCCCAAGAGATTGAAAGACAGAGAGAGACAGAACGTAGAGGGAGAGAACGAGAGGGGAAGGAACTGAGAGAGAAGGACACACACGCACAGAGTGACAGAGACAGAGAGTCACAGAGAAAGAGAGTAAGAGAGGGGCGAGACGGAGAGAGAGACGAAGAGTGATGGAGAGAGAGACACAGAGAGTTAGATGGAGAGACACAGGGAGAGAGAGAGAGAGACAGACAGAAAGACAGAGATAGAGAGACAGACAGACATAGAGTCTCATAGATGGACAGAGACATACAAAGAGACATAGTCAGAAACAGGGGGAGAGAGAGAGAGACAATGAGAGAGACAGAGAGAGAGAGACAATGAAAGAGACAGAGAGAGAGAGAGACAGGGAGACAGGGAGAGTCAGAGAGAGAAAGGGAGAGAGACACAAAGAGAGACGGACAGAGATACAGTGAGGCAGAGAGGAAACAAATCTGTAATGATTAACATAAACAAAAAGAGAGAGTGAGCGTAAGGCTGACAGAGAGACAGCGAACGAGAGACAGAGAGAGACCAAGGGAAGAGGAAGATAGCGAGAGATAAGAGACAGAGAGCAAGAGACAGAGCAGAGAGGGGGCAGAGGGGAGACACTGAGAAAGAGAAAGACAAGAGGGAGACAGAGTGATATATAGAGCGAGAATGAAAGAGAGAGTAGAGTTAGAGAGAATAAAGACGGGAAGAGAGAAAGAGAGAGAGAGTGGTCGGAGAGAGACAAAGCAGACTAGAAAGACAGAGAGACAGAGAGGGACAGGGAAATTGTGGAGGCGGAGGCAAGATTGAGAAAGTAAAATAAAAACAGAGAAAGACAGGGAGAGAGAGAAATCGTAAGAGAGATAGAGAGAGTGGATAGAGAGGAAAAGTCACAGAAAAGAGGGAGAAAGAGAGAGACAAGGTGGAGGGACAGAGGGATCGTGAGAGAATGAGCGATAGAGATAAGAGAGAGAGACACACAGAAGAAGAAAAGAGACGGAGATAAGTGGGTGATAGAGAGATAGAGAGGAAAAAAGAGATAGAAAAACAAAGATAGAGGGAAGCGAAAGGAAGGGAGAGAGACAGGGCAGTGAAAAAGAGCCAACGTAAGTGAAACAGGGTGAGAGAGATGAAAAGACAAAGAGAGACAGACAGGGAGATAGAAATAAGATGGAGAGAGACAGCGGGAAAAGCAAAAGTGCAACCCAGCTGATAAATTCGTAGCTAATGTCTCCATAATCATATCTCTTCGACCTCACAGTGAAAAATTAGCAATTTTATTATACTTTTGGTTCAGTGGATAACCTGCGGATGCCGAGACAGTTGACAATGTAGCTTTCGAGCAATACATTCTGCAAAGTTTTACTTGATAATACAAGTCGTTCATTCAAAACGCATGTGGTAAAGAGAGTCTAATATTGATGACTTGAAATAATTAGTGCTCAACTTGACATTGCTGTCCATCGGATTAGAAAACGAGATTGGATGAACAGAAGTGGCCTGAAAGGCTGGGTGGTCTGCTGTGCGTTGCTGCGATTGAGACATTGTCTGTACAGTAGTATTCGTGGTTCCCTGTTGTTTGAGGGGTATAATGTTGGCTTCGGGCGGTTTAACTGGTTGTGTATGTGAGCGGTCCCGGGTTCAAATCCCAGTTAAATACGGCTGTACCCCTACTGACAGTGAAAATTGACTTAATTCCTGATCCTGTTTCAGAGGACAGAATGCCGAGGTTTCGTCAACGCTTCGCACGTGGAGAAAAGAAAATATCCCAATTCACGCGATGTCATGAGCGCAGATGAAAATGCTCCTGCATTGGGCGGGAATCAAACCCCAGCTTCCTGTGCGGCAGGCAAAAATTCGACAACGAAAACACCAAAGTCCGAACGGCAGTTGTCTGCTTGGAAACTTGTCTGAAAGAACAGACAGTCTCACAGGCCGCAAATGACACTGTTTGCTGGGCACACTTATCGTGGGCGGCTCTAGTGGCGCAATCGGTTAGCACGCGGTACTGAAAAAACAGTATCAGATTCGAGCAAATGCCGAGGTTCTGAGTTCGAACCTTACCTGGAGCAGATTTACCTTTTGCTTCTGAACATTTCCACCGGAGCTGATATGTTTCATGAAGCATCTCCTTCTTCGTGTTTTCATGTGGGCACTTGGGGTCCTCTGGCCGGCCGTATCGCAATACGAGGTGTGAGTTTATTTATTAATAGGCAAGAGAGGGGGCGATTGGCGACAGCATGAAATGGGAAAGGAGGCGGCACGAGATCTTTCAATCGAAAGAACCGAACACACAATTCTTCTTTTCGTGTTTGAAGTGTCGTGCAGGAAAATTCGGATTTATTTGCTCCAATAAATTAAATACTTTTTATCCCCCACCCTCTCCTTGCAGACACTTCCAGCATCATCTCCGTGGGCGGTCGAATGCAGAGACATTCAGCGCTACAAATCAATCCGTGCTGCCTCTTACCGAAACTCGGGAACAATGTGAACCATTTCAGCCTCTCAGATGCCGATGTCGCCAATTTCATCTTGTGCTGCAAGAACCCCTGGTCATTTCACAGTCACTGAATTTCGCTTCACTTTCGCCAAAGTTTACTCCAAGAGAGAACAACGAAAAATAAAGGAAAAGTGAGCGTTTCGTCATTGGTGGCAAAGCAAAATCGCTGCTTTCATTCCATCCACCGTTGATCTTCCTTCAGGCTTTGAACCTTCTGCAATCTGCAATTTTTTCACATGACCAGGGACGAGAAACAAGTTGAATGTGAAAGTGGGAGCAACAAACTGGATCAAGCGGATAGGCGGGGCAGGATATTGCAAAACAAACAGCCAAGCCACCAGGAGCGGGTCAGCTGTTACATAAGAACATAAGAAATAGGTGCAGGAGTCGGACTTACGGCCCCTCGAGCCTGCTCCGCCATTCAATAAGATCAGGGCTGATCTTCGACCTCGAATCCACCTTCCCGCCCGATCCGCTTTTTCATGCACGACACTAAAAACAGAAGAATGTCTATTTCACCAAAAGAAGAATTGTGATTTCGGTTCTTTCGGTTTAAAGACGTCGTGCCGCCTCCTTTCACATTTCATGCTGTCGCCAATCGCCCCTCTCCCGCCTATTAACAAATAAACTCACACCTGCTATTGCAATAAGGCCGGCCAGAGGACCCTAAGTCCTCACATGAGAACACGAAGAAGGAGATGCTTCATGGAACACACCAGCAATACCTTCAGATCCGGTGGAAATGTTCAGAAGCAAAAGACTCAAACATTCAAGGTGAGGCACGAACTCACAACCGCGGCATTTCTCGAGCCCTGATACTGTTATATCAAATCCCGCGTTAACCGATTTTGCTACTGGAATCACGTCAGAGTAATAATCTCATCAAACACTCTCATTTTCGGTTTGTAAGATTGTCTGTTCTTTCAGGTAGGTTTCCAAGTGGACACATGGCGGCACCTGCCCGCTTGGGCGTTGGTGTTTTATTGGTCGAATTCTTGCCTGCCACACAGGAAGCGGGGGCTCGATGACCGCCCAATGCAGGAGCATTTTCATTCTGCATTCATGACACCGCGTGAATTGCGATAAATTCATATTCAGCTTCAATCTGCACAACATCTTGAGACATTTTCTTTTCTCCAGTTGTGTTGCGTTAACTTAACCTCGGCTTCTCTGCGCAAAGAGTGGGAGACGTTTGAAACGCTCTTCTGCAGATAATAGTTGATGGTAGCGCACTTGTGAATGTTAAATCTGAGATTGATCGATTTCTGTGAACCAAGGGAATTATGGGATATCGGGCTAAGCCGGGTATATGGAGTTAGGTCACAGGTCAACCATGATCTCACTGAATGGTGGAACAGGCTCGACGTGCTAAATGCCAATGCCACTTGCTGCCTCCTGATATGCGCCACCTTCTTCTGCCAAAAAACGGGACGTGTGTCTGGGTGATGTGCCTGTCATGGCAAAATAGCTGCCTGTATGTGTGGCCTGTGAGTTGTGGGTGGGCGGCTTGCAACAGTGGTAATGTGTAAGGGTGAGAGGAAGCCTCTGGTTACAAGAGTTGAATACTGATGGAAAGAGTTTGTTGGTATGTGGGGGATGGTGGGTGTATTGCGTGGTTCAGCTCGTTGGAGATGCCACTTGAGAGTTGACCTCACTCACCTTGACGACTCATATCAAAGCATTGAACTTCTTCCTGCAATGTATCCAAGTCTATGATGCTGTAGGACTGGCATTGACTTCGTCCCCCGCTGCCTCCCGCTGTCTTTTGGATATATGTCTGGACGCCTCTTGCCCCCCGACCCCCTCCAACCCTCGGGGATATCGAATGTCCCTCCTTCTGTCCACCTCTTGCACCAAGGTCTCTCAGCACCAGCAGGGAACCTTGGTGCATGCACTCTCCAGGCCTGGTACCAACTCAGATCGGCAGATTGGTGAGATCTGGCATGCAGATTGAAGGATGTGAGATTTAGTTGTTTTCAACCTTTGTTCAGTGTTTAAAGATAACTCATCATGTGTAAACATAGGGATGGAACCTGCATCTGTGTTTTACGTGTGCGATGTCTCATCTCCGTTCAGATTCCGTGCAGACAGTAGACTGTTATTTACGCCAAATAAGAGGGACCAGCTGTCTTTGAGAGATCTCGAAGAAACAACCTCCCTTTAAGCGATTGTGCTCCCTCTGGTGGTAGAAAGCGCGTGTTGCATTGATTCCAAGTGCAAGGCCGAGAATGGAACGCTGATTGCAGGTGAGTCTTCGGTCCAGCGAATCTTGCGTCCAGCCAGCGCAAGGGTCATTGGGCGAGGAGAAACAGCGCATCACGCTACCCACGGCCAAAAACCGCCCTTATCCAATTTTCCCCCCAAACATTTCCTTCGTGCGCCAGTCGACTGGATCCGATATGGTACCTGGAACTTGGGGCCACAGGAAGAAAGATTGCATTTTAATATATTGAACAGGGCTCCGGGGAGAACGAATCACCTTTAAAGACGCAGACCAGGTGATTGGATCAGTTCGAGTTTTGACCTTAGTAATATTTTCCTTCCATATTTTTAACTTCTTCAGATTCAAACTGATCAGAAAACTGACAACTGAACTCTCAATGAATGTTCGATAAATCTGTCACTCAAAATAACCAATGTTACAACTAAAGAAATAAACCGGATTGAGACGGTTCACTTCACTTCACTGAAACGTCTAATTCCGGTTAAACCGGCGCGGCGGAGTCACAGCAGCTCATCGCTGATCTGCACCTCAACTCCATTTAGCGAAATAGAAACTGGAAATCTCATGTTTCGAGACGAGTTTGCTGATTTCCTGAAAAATGATTGTCACTAAAACAGCAAAACATTCCCTGCCCTGATTAAACACACAGCAAGGGGATGTGTCGAATACAGAGCAAGAAACCCGCGATTTTATTGTTACACGGATAGAATACCGTGCTCAATATTAACATTAACACTGAGCGCCAGGTCTGGATCTGACCCGTTTACCCCGTGGTGCTGGACCCCGTCCGCGTTTATATTTCCCAAAAAAAGAAAATCAGAAACTAATTATCTCACCCAGCAGAATTGGGAATTGTTCGCATTTTACAGAACAGGATGAGGCCACTCGGCCCGTCTGGCTTGGACAGTAAATTCTGTTCACAATCTCCGCTCTGTGTCTTTCTCCGTGTACATTTTTAGTTTACTGATTTGATATCCATTTTATGTCCCCTCTCTCTATTTTGCAGACCGGGTGGCAAAGAGATTCGCTTTGGAGGCTAAACATTTTGATCAAAGATTTGAACATTGTTTATTCTGATTGTAGGTTTCTCGGAGACCCATCGGGAGTTCGGTTGTCAGTTTCCTGATCAGTCGGAAACAGTAGAGCCAACTTGCTACAAGAAAGAAAACAATAAATGAACAACATCAATAAAGTGAAAGGAAGTGAAAGATGCAAACAGACTCTTAACCACCCTGCCCCGGGTTTAAGATCTTTTGCTGAAACTTTGCAGCAGCGGCCGCGTGGCCTAATGGATAACGCGTCTGACTTCGATATTAATCGGGGTGTTATCAGAAGATTGCAGGTTTCAGTCTTACCGCGGTTGTTTTTACAATCCTTCCAACGTGTGCCGTTCCTGTTTTATCCCCGATCGTTCTTGCTGTGACTGACCTCTTTGAACGGAAATCCGTAAATACCTTTCCTTACAGAAGTTGAGTCGACACATTCAACATTCTCGGTCACGGTGCTCTGGCAGGACATAGTGCAAAAGTGACTTTATTTCTACTGTTTGGATTCAGAAATGGTCGAATAATCCATTCTGCTCTTTACGTGTGGGTCCGAATCCCATCCGTGTCGTAATTGTATTGAAATTTTGTTGCGGCCCTCAGTCAGTTTTGGAGAATGAAAATGGGCTTGAATGATATTACTATCAATCCGACACCGGTGTTTTAAGTCTGTGTCCCAGGATTGTTCATATTTTGTTTAAATGGAGAGGGACAATTGGAATTTTACACCTGCTGTAATGGGCTAAAGGTCGAGTAGAGAGGACGGATCGGAGATAGATCTCTCTGTCCTTCCTTGCTGCCTCTGGGGTTTACAGCGAATGAAAGATTAACGGGAAAAGCAAATGAAAAGGGATCTGGCCAGAAGCGCTCCCGCGGTATTGGTCTGTGTTTAATCTCCACCATGAATGTTTAGCTCTACCCTAGAATCAGTTTGTCCAACGTCCTCACAGAAAGATTCGTTCCCTCCTGTCTAATTGATTGGGGAAAATACAGAATATCAGCGAACAGCTGAATTTTTATATTTAATGGAAATATAAAGGAGCAGGGGGCACTTTAACCTCACGGAGATGATTCGTTGCAATTGTAAACCCGTGGATGGGAATCTCCGGAACGAATTTAACTCGGCTTTCAACACAGAGAGGCTGGGAAGTGAACCAAGGGGTTCTGCAAGGAACAAATGTGGAGGAGGAAACGGGTGGAAAAATGGGAGCAACAAAACATGGAGACAAACAACATCAGCTGAAGGTACCGCTGGGATTTGAACCCAGGATCCCCTGTTTACAAGACAGGTGCTTTAACCACTGAGCCACAGCGCCACATTTGCGCTGCTCTTTCCCAACGTTATGGCATTGATAACTGTGCCAAGAGACTTTGTTGAGTCTCTTCCTTCAATGCGTCTGCGCAATAACATCGATCTTTTGTTCATCGGTCTCTGCATGAGAAACCATGGATATCAGTCATGACCTTCTCTTCCTTATCCCCTGTCAGTACATCATATATCTAGCCCTATTCATCATGTTGTATTCCCAGACAC